>NC_090296.1:69435276-70081526 GCF_039906515.1 Pseudorca crassidens
TACAAAGAGCCTGGCATATAAGTGCTAAAATAATCTTTACTATTGGCTTTACTAGTATCAATCATCTTCCTCATCTTCTCACATAGGTTTAGGATACATCCATCTGTTGAGTAAGGCACTGAGGTTGAGAACCACTGCCCCAGAGTCCAGAATTATCAAGTATTTGACATACTGCCTATTTCCCCAAATCATAGGAATTATATAAGGCAGATGGAAAAGTTATCTAGCAAGTTGGCTCTGCTAGAACAGAGATCCTTTGTTATACAATTTCGGGGTCTTTTTCTAGACCCTCTTTCACTATTTCAAATGTCAAGGCTTTATTTACATCCCATGAGCTACTCTGAATGTGGGGACCATTTATATCAGTGTAAGGCTCTGGAAGATGTAGATGACTGATGGCAATCCATGCTCACCTTTGACATGATAGATGCTGATACTGCAGTGGAGTCAATTGGTCAGTGAGTCACAATCTTTAAAATGAATCAAATCAAATTGGAGTTACTTCAGTAAATATTTTTATGGCCCAAATATGAATTTCCTTCTTCTCTTTTTCCCCTTCTCCCTTTCTTCTTCCTTCCCTCCCTTCATCCCTCCCTCTCTCTCTTTCCCTTTTCTTTTCTTCTGTATTTCTAGTCATTCCTTTAATTCTCAAACTAAATTCTTTTTTTTAATTTATTTACACATTTCAAATGTTTGCAGTTTGTTAGTTTATTTAGTCTGGTATTTCACTTAACCAGATTAACATCTTTACCTCCTCATCCTAATCGGGTCACTCCTCTCCCTTAATACTTGGTGCAGTAATGAAATGTCTTCTCCCTTTATATTTATTTTATCTTCCAATTAATTATTTTGTTTTGGGGTGTTTAAGCACCTACAAATAAGAGAAATATTTCCATTAAGACATCCCCAATTTCTTGCTTCCCTGGCTATGAAGACAACAATTGCTTGTCTATTCTATATACATCAGTGTGCCTTTCTGTATGCAGTTTAAAATAGCTTTGACCTTTCTGGCTGTGCTATCACACTGTAAACTCGTATAATAATATTGAGCTTGGATCTAGCACTCCATGTTTTCGTAGCATTTTACGATTATTGATTGGTTATTTCACACAATATCCAAGCAAAGCAGTCTGGATAGATCTGGACAATACTAATTTTATTGATGAGGAAACTGACAGAGACACTACCATTTTGCCCAGGCATCAGTAACTTAGTGGCAGAGAGCAGAGTGACACACAAAATGGTGCTGCATTCCACTGACGGAGTTACTTCCAAGGAGACATTGCCCATGACCACGCAGACTTTTTGTGTGAAGAGTACAGAGGAGATAAAGTGTGCATCCTAGAGCCAGCTGACTGAAGTTCAGACCCTGGCTTCCCCATTTCCTAATTGGTCACCTTGTACAAGTCACCTAATTTCTCCATGTGTCAGTTTCCTAATCTGTAAAGTGAAGGTAGCCACCTCATACTATGATTATGAGAATTAAGAGTGGTAATGCCCTCAGATTAGCACCTGGCAAAGAAGTACATGTTTTAAAATGCTAGTAATTTTTCTATGTTCTCTGTTTCTTTAATTTTGTTTTCTTTTTAATTTCCTCTGTGGCCTGATACTAATGTTTGGTGCCTTTCTGGGGCTATATTCATTTGCATCTTCCAAAAATGAAAACTCAGTATTGTCGGTCCTCTGTATCTGCGGGTTCCATACCTTTGGATCCAACCAACCATGGATAGACCATATTGAAGAAAATAAATTCTAGAAAGTTCCAAAACTCAAAACTTGAATTTGTCATGCAGGCAACTAATTGCGTACGTAGCATTTACATTGTATTTACAACTATTTGCATAGCATTTACATTGTATTAGGTATTATAAGTCATCTAGAGATGATTTAAAGTATACAGGAAGATGTGAGTAGGTTGTATGCAAATACTACACCATTTTATATAAGGGGCTAGAGCATCCTTGGGTTTTGGCACCAGAGGGGGGTCCTGGAACCAATCCCCTGTGGTTACCGAGGGACGACTATATTACATTTTTCCCTAACAGCTCCCCTCCCCACCTTTTAAAAGAATTCAGTCAATGTTTCTCTGTTCCTGGTGACACTTAAAACTAACCTCTGCCTCTTGAGATTGTTCTTGCATGACTGGGCAATCTGCCTGGATGCTGCCCACCTCCCACCAACCACTCTCGCTTCATTAAAAAAAAACATATATTGTTATATTCTTATATAACGAGTCTCTTTTATGGGCAAGAGCTGTGCTATGTACAGGGATACAGCATTGCACAGGACAGACAAAATGCCCATATCCTGGAGTTTTTGATCTACTGGGATGCTATCATTTTTTTATAACACCAAAGAGCATATGACAGACCTACAGCTACTTCCAAAGTTTATCTCAGGCACTTTAAACACATGGATGGAAAAAAGCCTTGTGTTTAGTGAAATTTCTGTCTGAAATGCTAGGGAGTGTTCTAGGCTTAGGGCATGATTGATCTAGATACTAGGTATACTAGATATAGGTATACTAGAACTATACCTATATATATACATTTCTTTTGTTGGCATATTATCCAAATTAGTTAAGACTAATCAACAAGAGTTTATATTGTATCATAAAGTGATATCTGTGCAATGAAAAGGTCATTAGATAGCAGGTACAAATAATTCATAGGATGATTTAAGATTATTATTAATACTGATTTCTCATAAGCAAAATTGTGCAGCTTTGTCCCCATTAACATATACCTTGTATAATATTTTAATGTAAATTCTACTTTGGCGTACATTCTATCTCTCTTTATCTTCATCACACACAGATAGCATTTTTACCAGTTTCTACAAACATCCTAATTTTTGCAGTAGTCCCTATTCTTTGTCATTAAAAAAAAAAATTTCTCTAGATCAAGATTAAAAGACTTTTCATAGAGTTCATCATGAAATCTTGGAAGCTTGCACCTTCTTTCTTATTTTGGTTTGGAAGTGAGTGACTAGAAGTTTGAATAATAAGTCATGTATCATCATTGAGAGAGTGAGTACGTAAGATGATTCATCCTATGCAAAATATTTATATTATTTTACTATGGTAGTTATACCATTATTTACTTATTTGAGTTCCTATTATGTCAACAATTATCATCAACATTTTACATGAATAATCTTCTTTTCTTTTCTCAGTAACACTCAATCTCAATTTATAAAAGGGGAAGCTGAGGTCACACACCTGTTGGTGGTAGGATGATTACTTGACTCCAGATCTGTTTAACATTATAGTCTCTACATTTAACCACAATACCAGACAGTCTTTCAATTGATATCTATTTAGAAAAATAACTGATTTTTTGTTCATAGCAGTGTATGACAACAATAGCATCAAGAATTCTCTGGGTCACTCAGAAAGGTTGTTTGTTTTGTATACAGCAGAGATGAGATTAGAATTTATGATTTCTGGTTTTCTAATTTGTGAGCAGCTCTATAGATATTAGGTGGGAAACAACTAAATGAATTGGATTGTAGTCCATAACTTACCAATTCTAATAGAACTCTGTACTTCAATCAAAATTCCTATGATTGAAACTGATGAGAAAAATTACTTTTATGGTTACTTCCTTTACTTATTTGATTGGAATAATGGTTTAAATAAAACTGGGGTACATTTATTTCTTAAATTGTATGACTCTTGGCTAATTTTAACTTAAAAGCAGATAAAATCAAAGATGGATAATTCTATCAGTTGATTACCAATTCAAAGATCTTGTAGTAAGACAAGTTCACCAGTGTAGAAATTAACTGTGTATATAACCAATACTGGAAATGCTCTGTGGAAATGGCAGATACGATTTGATACATAATACTACATATTTGCTGTAGCCTAACATATTAAACAAGGCAAAGGTTGATTATTTTAGCATTCAGCATTTAAAAACAGTTACTTGTATTTATAATTTAAATGTTGTTATACTTAAGTTAGGTACCTAGGGAACAGTGAAATACCCAAAGTTATTTGATCTTTACCTCACCTTCTGCTTCTCCCATGGAGAAACGCCATCAGAGATAAAATCTCTCATTTCTCACCCCAAAGTCACGTCTACTCTATGGCTCTTCTGCATCATAAATTTCTCCTTACTGCTGCCTTTTATCTTCCAGCACACAGGCAAGGTTAAGCATCTCCCATCTAGAAGTTAAAAAAAAAAAAAAAATTAAACTCTATTCCCATTGTAACCATAGCCTTCTCTCTCCTTTCCATTACTAATCAGTGTTTCAAACAGTCTAGGCCATCTCTCTTCAACTCCTAAATCATATTTGCTCCACAACTCTCTTAACTGGATTTCTTTCCTCACCACCCTACAGTTAGGAATCTCCCTAAGATTCACTTTGCTGCCAGACTCAATGGATAACTTTCAGTCCTCATCTGTTTCACCTCTCTAAGGCTTTCAGCACTAGTTGTCACTCTTGCTTTTAGTTTCTTTCTTCCTTTAGTTTCTTTCTTCCTTTAGCATGTATAACCCCAACTCTCCTGATTCTCCGCATTATCTATTGTTTGCGAAATCTCCTTTCTCTAACTACTTCCTAAAGGCCTTTTTGTAGTGTTCAACCTCTCCTTTCTTATTTAAAGCACTTTCTCTGGGTATTCTTGTTGCAGGAAGGGGGACTCCTTCCAGGGCCTGAGAGTGGGCTCTTGTCTAACACTCAGAAATGAATTGTCCGAGGAGACATACTTGCTGACAGAGCAAGAGACTTTATTGAGAAGGGGCACCTGGGTGGAGAGCAGTAGGGTAAGGGAACCCAGGAGGACTGCTCTGCCATGTGGCTCACAGTCTCGGGTTTTATGGTGATGGGATTAGTTTCCGGGTTGTCTCTGTCCAATCATTCTGACTCAGGGTCCTTCCTGGTGGTGCACGCATCGCTCAGCCAAGATGGATTCCAGAGAGAAGGATTCTGGGAGGACATATGGACTGGCGTCTCCTGTCTCCTTTTGACCTTTCCTGAATTCTTCCGGTTGGTGGTGGCTTGTTAGTTCTATGTTCCTTACCAGGACCTCCTGTTAAGATAACTCATGCACGTATCGGGCCTGGTCAGGGTGGGCGGTTTCAGTCAGTGGTTCCCCTAACAATCTCATTGGTTGAAATGGCTTTAATGATCACTTATATCCTAAAGTCTCCCAAATTTTTTTCTGGCCCCCAGAATTCTCTCTAAAATTCCAGACCCACTTCAAACTACACCAGCCTGAGACAAAACCCATTACCTCCCCATCTCTACCCTCATATCTCTACCACATTTTATGACATGACTTATTACTGGCTCAAGATAGTAATGAAGGGGTCACTTTAATTATCCCCTCTCCTTTACCCCACATTCCAATGAGTGGCCAAGTGCTACGTTACTTTGCCTTCTAAATATCTCTAAAATATGTTCTCTCTTACCTATTCTGATTGTTATTGGGTAGTTCATACCCTTTTCAATTTCACTGGAAACTTTGCCTTGTAATGGTTCTACTCACCTTTATCATCATTCCTTCAAATCCATCATTTACATTGCTGCAAAACTGTACTACTTCTCTGTTAAAATTCTTTCAATAACTCCCTACTACCAAAGGAATAAAAGTGAAATTCCTCAGAGATTGCTTGCTTGAGGAAGCCTCTGGAAAATCCAGGACTTTGGGGTCTATTTGGTGAGAGGAGATATTGTGGACTGGCCGTCCACAAACTTTAAACGTAATTGTGATCTAGACTGCATGAGAGATGAGACGAATGCAATGGTGGGAGCACAGGAACTCTGTTTGCCAAAGGAAAAAGCACAGGAAACTGAAGATCAGCTTCAGAAAGAATCGAGGAGGTGGGAGGAGTGATTAGCCCCCCAAACACCCAAGTGGAATGGGTAGAGAAAGACTTATTTCCTAGAAGACCCTATTCATGCACAAAGGAGCTGATTTGTTTAAAAATGTAGCCTTCTTTGTTAAGGTCCAGATCAGGATTTCTTTCTTATGAGTTCCATTTTCTGGAGAGAACAACCAAAACTTTCTTTTGACCTTTTAGAGCAGATATCCCAGAAATTGAGAGTGAAAGTATCTATAGGACTCTTATCAGTGTGGACTGGCGCAGTACGTGGTCTGAGAAAAAGATGCATGAGTGTTGAAAATTGCACTACACATCAGAAGTCATTTATTTGGCAAGTTAATCAGTTCATAACACAAACGCTAATGCTAATGTAACAGTAGTAGTAATAATAATAATAATAATAAGCAAAAGGTCTTGAATAGCCATGATATATGTTTTAAGACAAAACAGTAAGGTCATAGCATATAACCAATCAGTCTCTCAAAGACTGTTTTAACTTATTATATTCATAATAATTCTATGTCGATTGTTTATTTTCACAGCTTACAGCATAACAACAGTAGATCACTAGAGGGAGAAACTCTCTGAGGCAGGTTGCAGCAAGATGTGACATTAGAGAACAAAGGCTAGGATAGAAAACTAGACTTCAGAACTCAAGCATTGCAAACTGGGAATGTTAATGTAGAGGCAAACAGCCTAAGTAATAACACTGGAGACATTGTATCTTTGAAAGTAGAGAGTTTCCAACATAGTATAACAGAAAATGCAATGCATTAGAGTTAGCAAGGTCTCTGTTCTGGGCTTAACTCCATCGCTTACTAGCAGCGTGGTCATGAGTCTCGAAATCTCATGTCTCAGTGCTCAATTTTCCCATCTATACAATGCTAAGAATAGACTGTTCTGAACACTGGGCACATTTTACTTTCATATTATGTGCATGACACAGTATAAAAAAGCATTTTGTAGATAAGTGCAAAAAGTAGCATTTTAATTACTCAATCATCTGATGTATTTTAAATTAAGTGTGCTGTTCAAAGAAGTCTTGTCCTTTTCTTGTCTTTTTTTCTATGGATACTTCCTCCCTAGGTGATCTCATTTAGTCCCATGGCTTTAAATATTAACTATTTGTAATTGACTCAAAAATTGGTATATACTGATCCCACTTTTCCAAATGTCATAGTCAACTGCCTACTTAACATCTTCACTTGGAAATACTTTCAAATTTAATTTGCCTAAAGTGGAACTCTTAATGGCACCCTCAACACTGTTTTCCCTTCTGTTTTCCCAATTAATTCAACAGCAATACCACACTTTATTGTTCAAGCTGATAATCTAGAAGTTGTCCTTGGATAGTATATACCCAATTCACCAGCAAGGTTTGTTAGCTTGGTCTTCAGAAGTTATCTTAAGTCCATTAACTTCTGTCAATTTCCATTGCTACTACCTTAGCACAAGCACTAGCACTCCACTAGCACTACTGTAATAGCTTACTAAATGCTAGCTTGTCCCCTCAGTCCTTTCTGAGTTAGGACTGAGGGGACAAGATCACACTGAGTTAAGCCAGTGTGATCTTCAAAATCATAAATTAGATCAGGTCACACTCCCACCTAACCCCAAGTTTCCCCTTATATTTAGATAAAGTCTAAAATTTTTACTCTGTCCCTAAGGCTCTACACAATCTGGCTTTTCTACTTCCACAACCTCATTTCCTATCACCTCACCCCTGTTTATGTCCCATTCATACTGGGATTCTTTCTCTTTCTGAAACACATGTGACCCATGAATTATTCTGATTGGCCAGCATGAGTGACATATCCACCCCTGTGGAGGGAGGATGAGGTCAAATGATTAACAGAGCCACCACAATCAAATGGAATGGGAAACAATTATTAAAAACAAGGGATGTAAGTCACATACTCAAAAAGCCAGATGTCTGGCTTGTCAGATGTTAGTATTGCAGTACTAACCTGCTAGAAATGTCATATCAACATAACTTGTACCACCAAATACTACTTAGATGTTCAAGTGAAATGGGGCCAATAAAAAAATTACACGGTTAAAATGACATTTTGATTCAAAATCAATAGATACAAGCACAGACAACATGAGCTTCTAATTAGGTGCTTAAGTGGGCTAATACAGTGCTGTGGAATTAGAGTACTTAGTTATGTCCAAGGATCCTCTAACCGCTGTTGACCAGTAAGACATGTCTATTTTCTCTTAGGTTAATCTTTGTGAAAAGTTGCCAGAATCACAGTGCTGTGGTTCTGAAACACAAAAAGAAGTGTCAGCGTTGTTTATAGCACTTGAGCTTTCAAAATCCTTTTAATGGCTATTTCAAGGGACTTAGCTTTTGTTCCCTGACTTTTATTATTTGATTATTAATCTTTTTATGATTCATATGATTTGCTTTAAGAATTAGATATCCCTAAATTTTACCAACAAGATTATCTTCTTTAAATGAAAATTGCAACAAATCTTTCTTTTCATAGAAAGCTACATTCATGTCTTGAATTTCAAACATTTGAAATCCAAGTAAGTAATAAATAGGAAAATCTACTAATGAAAGGTGTTATTTTTAAATGCGAATTCAAAGATCAAAATAAAATGATTATTCATTGTACTATACAAATAGCTCATCTTTGTACCAAAAACCCTTTCATCTTCACAACTAAATTGACTAAAAGGCATGGTTTCCTAGCAACATTCATTGTGTTTATGACCTTTCCTCCAATCTGAACACACAGATGTGGTTCTGAAGCTAATAAATATATATCCCCTGACCTTGACTATTCCAGTTTCCCTAGAACAGGTTGAGAGAAATAGCTAACCAAAGATGAGTGCTAATAAACATGTCCTTGAAACAGTTTTGAACATTTTGATATGAATGAATACGCTTAACTACGGTTAATAAATCAAAGTATAATCAAGTAGCATTTAATTGTGGCATTCCAACATACAATTTGAACACAAGTTTAGAAGAAGTTATGATATAATGGAAAGGTTTTGCTGATATCAGAAAAAATATATATCTATACTCCATTCACAAATACATGCATCTGTATTTTACGATTTTAAACTATTTGCAGTGTTTTGAGAATCTAGATGTTTGTACACCTCAGAATTTGGAAAATACTTCATAAAAAATATGTTAAATGTGTTTTAAGCATTCTTCCAAGAAAATTGTAACAATATAAGAACCACACTTTTTTTTTTTGCGGTACGCGGGCCTCTCACTGTTGTGGCCTCTCCCGTGGCGGAGCACAGGCTCCGGACGCACAGGCTCAGCGGCCATGGCTCACGGGCCCAGCCGCTCCGCGGCATGTGGGATCTTCCCAGACCGGGGCACGAACCCGCGTCCCCTGCATCGGCAGGCGGACTCTCAACCACTGTGCCACCAGGGAAGCTCAAGAACCACACTTTAAAGCAGCAAAAAGTCTGGGTGGTAACTCTGAAACCTGTATCATTTTATTATCTTTTTCTGTAGAAAATCAAAGATGGCAAGTATATCAAGGAAAAGTACTCCCATTTTTATAACTTTGCTATATGTCAATTTCTATGTATTAAACACTCCAGTAGAAGCACAACAGAAACAAGTTGAGAAGCAGTGTATAATCTGTATAATCTTCTGAAGAGAAAGGGCCTTCACTGCTGGCTAATTCACCAAAAGTGCAGGAATTAAATGACATTGAGCCGTTGGTGCATTTTCTTTGGCATTATCTAATGAATCCTTCCAAATTTATATGTTTTGTATATCACCAGCACAGATGCAGGGTTTAGTGAGTTTTGCTTATGCAAAATGAAAATAATTACAGGGAAGCTTTTAAGCCAGATGTTAGAAATCGCTAGAGACGTGTTTGGGTCAGCATGTTTGACAGAGTTTACATAAGTGGCTACTCTAACTGGCAATTGACTGCCCAGTGGACAATTAGTAATATATCTTCCTTGTTTGCTAAGTATATATTTATTTCATTTTAAATAATTGTGTCTTAGGTTAAGATGGCAATAAAAGCAATAAATTCTCTGCCTTACATCTCTGAATAAGTATGATGAGTACAGTTTAGCCAAAACAGTAACTGTTTAAAAAAGAAATACTTTATTTATTCTGACATCCATATAAGATTTGTTTTGTTTACAAGCCAAAAGGATGATTTTTCTAGCTGCCAAATCTTTGATCTCAACTTAAGAGTTAAAATTCCAGCTGTGTTCTTTACGACTCTCATTTTCATTGTCAATAGTAATGAAAAGTCTTACAGTTATGACACAGCTGAGGGTTGTTTTATTTTCTTTCCTTCCTTCCCTCCCTCCCTCCCTCCTTCCTTTCTTTCTTCCTTCCTTTCTTCCTTTCTTCCTTTCTTTCATTTTTGTTATGACATCTTGGAGTCAGCTCAATTTCTCTTTGACGAGAAAGCCCTTGGTTAATAGGTGAATACAATATTCTTGTACTAATTCAACTACAATTAGTAGTTGTAGTTATCAAAGTCATAGTAGAACTAAAGGCTATAATTTTAAGAACATACTTAAGCAATTGACTTTTCTGGGTTATTGTATTGGTCACTTACAAGTCAACTTCATAATGAAGTTTGCTATTATTAGTGAAAATCTCTTTGATAGTTTCCAGGCCCCAAACACCCTGTGGGATCTCAACCATTAAAACTGGAATGGTTATTTAATTGATCTGTATTCAGAAAACCAGAGGAGTGAGTACTTGGCTGCCTAATTTCTTGGTCCCATGTTCATGGTACTCAACTGTCTCACACATGATTGTCCCTTTTCCTCATCTTGTTGAGCTCACTTCTCCACTCCAACTGTGGCCCTACATTACTTACTCTAAAAGGGAGAAGTATAGGCTCAGTAGAGCTCCCATGCAGAACTAAAGAAGCCTTAACTTCAGGCTAATTTATATTCTTGACCTGGGTCTACATCTTTTTACTTGTAAATCTGAAGAGTTGAACAACATAATTTTCTAAATTCTTTCTAGTTCAAAAATAGCACAACTCTTAGAATAAAATGGTTTCATCATCCTAATGATGAATAGTTTACCATCTCAGTAAACCTTATGACCTGAGATTTCTTCTTAAGCTTAACTTCTTCCTTTCTTCTTACCTCTTCATGCAAAGGTCCTCCCACTCTAGCTTGGGCCTCTGCAGTTTCAGCAATTCCCATGAAAACATTGCCCGTGAAGTCTATACTCCTGACATATTTCACTTCTCACCCATCTCAGGACATGTCAGAAGCATTATTGCATAATAGAAAGAGCAGGTGTTTTTGAAGAAAAAAGAAACAAAAATAATCAAAATCCAGCTCTTTCACTTGCAGCTCTGGGAACTTGGATAAATGACTTAACCTCTAAGAGCCTCAGTTCTAGATCTGTAAAATTGTGATAGTTGGTACATATCAGAGTTGTTGTCAAGATTAAGGAAGATGACACATTTAACTCTAATTGACAGTTAATAATATTATTTAAGTGGTAGATATCATTATTAATTACTCTATACTTTATTACTTCTCATTTTCCCCCAATATAATCAGCTAGAAAAAATAAACTTAACCTTAAGATTCATTTCAAATGCCACCTGCTCATGGATATTTCTTGATTTCTCCCAACTTACTGGAATTTCTGTATTCCCATAACATTTTTTCTTAATATATAAAATCTGACACAGTAATTTTTTCATAGAGCTCAGGTTTATCTGCTTATCTGTTTCACAACTATACCTTAGACCTTCTGATGTTAGATTGATACCTTAGCATTTTTGTATCCTGCTTAGCTCAGAGCTTTGAATATAGGGGAGGCTCAATAAATATATAGATGTTTGATTGAATAAATCATCAATGAAAAAATTACAAAATGAGCTCTTTATATTTTCATCTACAAGCCTCCTTCTGGAGCAACTTAACTTCTATATAAAACCACAAATCTACTCTAAAATATGGAACCAATCTTGGACAGTAAAGGAGATTTAGTTCAGAATATTTGCGTCAGGTCCAGTTTGCTATTGTTTCCCTTTAATGATGTTTATTGGGTCTAGGTTCCCCTATTCCTGTGACCAAGTCCCTACATTAAAATTGAGTTCTGATGGTGAAGTACCTACACTGCTTCAGCTAAGATGTGACCTAAAATTTTGTATTGATAACCTGCATTATACTGCAATTCTTCTACGCTGGGAGTTCTAATTATCTCTATTGTAACTAGGGCTGGAGTCCTAGCAACCCTGGAATTCCAGACCAATATCTAGACCCTATCCGCTCATAGCCATTTTTGTATGCTACCAATGCTTGAATCCCTGCCCCTGGACTCACTTTGTCTGGCAGAATGCTACTGTAAATGTGGCTGCTTAACTGGATCGCCAGATATTACATATCCACACTTCCTACCAGCTTCTAGAATTCACTTTGTTTCCAAGTACCTGTTTCATTCCAGTGAATACATCTGGTTTCCAGTCCAGAGTTCCTGGACTGATTCTTGCCTGGTGTTTCTTTTGCCTCTCCTAGTTCAGTTAATTCTGCTTTTGGAAATGTCTTTCTCAGGCATATTTACACATTCTCTCTGCCCTTATTCCTTTTTTTTTCTTCCAAACTAAGGCCACTTATGTTAGGAAAAGCTCCTTTTCCTTTTTTTCCCCCTCTCTTATATGTGAGTCAAGACAGATGGTAATTGTATCTGCTAAATATCTATTGCAACATTTGTAATGAAATTAGACATACAGATGAGTCACTTTACTGTTATCTATTTAAATGCTCTTGGAAGTGCCAAGGAGTCTCTTTTAGAATGCAGAGGTAGCCATCTTTACAGTTAAAATTCTCAATTTAACCCACTTTTCACCAAGAAATTAGAAGAAGACTCATCTAAATCCTGATCATGTTCCTACTCAACTCAAACCCTTTAAGACAGGATCTACAAGTGAATAGTCTCTTGTAACTTTTGCTCAGGGATACCTCAGTCCTCCAATCTCTAGATGCAAGACTGAGATCCCCTCATGAGTAACTCTCGGAAGGATTATGCAAACATCTTTTGTCTTCTTCCCCTGGGGGAAGAGGAGCCAGTGGAAATTATTTTCTCCTTGGTAATCTCTCATTCAGGTAATTACCTTTATTCAGGTAATCACTCCTGAATAAAGACCAAACTGTAACAAGACAGGCGTGGCCAAGTTATTAAGTAAATATAGATTCACATGGTTAAAAAGCAGATGCAGAAAATGAAGAGTACACTGTGCGTGATGAGGTCACATTGCTAGGGTAGGAAGAAGAAAGACATTCTCTGCAGAAAAAGCTGGCAAAACAGATGAGAGATGAGATGATGGCTGTCTTGGACTGTGTGCCTAGCCCACATTCACATCACCTATTTGAAAGAGACCAAAAGAGCCACAGTCAACTGGTTTTTTTGGAATGTTTAGCCATACCATCAAGAACTTCTGCCTAACAAATGTTTCAGCATTTTGGGACAAAATTTAAATTCATCATGTAGTTGAGCCATATTTATTTTACTAATTTATACATATTTAACTCAGTATCTTACAGTTTTTGAGGCCCTGCAAAATGATAATGTGGATTACTTAAACATATTAGAAAAATTTATTTGATTCTGCAAAATCAGATCATTTAATGACTTCTCTATGAAATATTTAGTCTCATTGAGTCTGGAAGAATTAGCTTTGTAATTAGCTTTACAACAAACTCAAAAATGTGTATTTTGATCCTAGCTCCCCCTCCCCAAACTAATTTGTTTTGTTATTTAAGTAAGTCATGCTGTGGGCCCACAAGGACTAGGATTGGGGTGTTCTGTCATTTTACTTTTTAGTGCCAAGCAGGAAATTGCGCAAGAGGAAAGATAATTTGACACAAACTATGAAGTTAAATAAAGACAAAAATTAGAAAGTTTTGATTCTTCAAGGTTAGCTGAAGAATCATACTTTAAAATATATATTTATTAAGTTGGATTAACTATAAATATCTTTTTTAGAAATGATTCAATCTATTTAAATTTGTTGTGTTAAATAAAAATCCAATTTAAAAGAAATTAGATTGAAATGACTACTGACAGGAACAAACTAGACCAATCCCTGAACCCTTTTTTCATGACAATAATAGATGGGATATGGTGATACCAGTAATACTGAAATTTCCATATCAGTTCTAATTTCTGAGTTAATTCTAAATATAAGCTTTAAAAACAATGGAACTTGAAACCATTGACAGAAGAAAGTGTGGTTAGAAAATCTAATTAAATAGTATTTTGTTTCCTAACTAGATTGAAACAAAAAGTAACTTATGGTCTTCTAAAATCCATTTGAATAATCCATATTTTCTATAATACACAGACTTTTAAAACTAATTTTGACAGGTATAAGTACTAGGGATGTGATGTACCATGTGATGAATATAACTAACACTGCTGTGTGTTATATACGAAAGTTGCTAAGAGAGTAGATCCTAAGAGTTCTCATCACAAAGAAAAAATATTTTTCTTTTTCTTTTATTTTGTATCTATAGAAGATGATGGATATTTACTAAACTTATCGTGGTAATCATTTCGCAATGTATGTAAATCAAACCATTATGCCGTACACCTTAACCTTATACAGTGCTGTATGTCAATTATATCTCGATAAAATTGGAAGAAGAAAAGACAAGACATTTTTTTAAAATTAAATTAAACTAACTTTTACTAAGTGGATGATTCCATTATCATACGGACGGGCAAAGAATGTTTGCTCTTAGTGACAATTCAACCACCATCTAGTGGAGATTTCTTTTAACAACATAAAAACAGCACCTAGAATTCACCAAAGAGTTTTCAGTAAATGTCACAGATGGTCATTAGAATGTGTCTTTTGTTTCCTTATATTTGGGGGGAGATTTGCCTATTAACTTTAACCTCAACTGTATATTTAGCTCTTTAATCATTAAATGGTCAAACATACTAGAATGAAGTAGTCTTGGTGAATGCTTAGTTGAGGTAAACCACTGCAGAAAGCAGTCTATTTAATCTTTAAGCATCTTCAGATATCAACATTTCATCACTGCCTACGGTAGCTGATACTAAAATTTATGAACAATATATTTAAAGCAACACAGTTTTACAATGGTAGTACCTTTTTCTCATTTCTGTATATTTTGCTTAGCATTGTAGTCTAATTTCATTATTTCAATGATCATTTGTAAGGGGCCAAATTCTAGATAATTTTATCCTCATAAGCTCCAGATCCTCTTTTCCAAGTGTCCATGGAACATCTCCATTTGGATGCCTTACAAACACCTTTAACTCAACGTGACTAGAATCCAATTCATTATTTTCTACCCCCTAAATTTTTCCTTCTTCCATGTTCACATTTTATCTTAAAAGAATCACCTTACTCCAAGATAAGGAAGCTCAAAATATAGTATGATCGATCAAATCTCTCTCATAACTATTTCTACCTCTTCCTAGACACTGGTATTGTTTAATATTAAGCCTTTACTTCCTCATAGGAACACAGTTGTATTTCCCTATCACCTGGTTCAAACCATCTTCTACCCTACTGTCATATTTCAAAAGCACAGCTCTGATCATGTCACAATACTGTTCAAACACCTTCAACATCTCTCCAGGGAAGGTAGCATCTGAGTCTGACCTCTGAAGATAATGTTCTTTTAGAGAATGTGAGTGCATTCCAGATATTAATGTGAAATGAACTCTAAAAGAACAGAGTGTTTAGGGACAAGTATATAGTCTGATGTTGCTAGAGGGTAGCTGAGAGAGAGTTTGAGCAAACAGCAAGCTTCGAAATTTTCTCTTGCTATTTCCTGTACCTCAAATGTCCATTGGTGTCCAATCCAGCTCAAATGCTACCTTCTCCAAGACATCTTCTCTGGTGCTGCCAACTGAAAACAACCATTCCTTTCTTCAAACATAAGCTTATCCCTGCATACTCTGTATGGCATTATAGGTATTTGTGTACAGGCTTCATGCTCATGATGCTGCAATAAGCTATCTGTAGGGAAATGTACATCAGGTTCATTTTGTTCAACCCCCAAATCACTGTTTTTAATGCAAAAATTAAAAACGCAAACATTGCAAATGATAGAGTAAATGACAGCCATCCTTGTTGGAAATAATTAATAAATATATGTCTTCCTTCAGATAAAACTGAGACTTTAAAAAATCTCAAAATATTTTAAGCAAAATTGAAAAAAATTTACATAAAAACTAAAGAAAAGAAAACTTTGTGGAAATCATACATTTCAGTAATAAAGCCATTAGAAACTTTTCTTCAGATTTCTACTGGTCATCATTTATTACAGGTTGTTGAATGAACCTTTAAGGAATTAAATTCAAATTAGAAAAAAAGAAACATTTCTGAGTACTGAATTCAATCTAATGTAGTAATGATTATCATTATATACAAAGTATGAAATTTTATCCTTTTGCATTACTTGACATTTCCTTTTTGTATTTGGGTTTGCCCTGCGTAATAAGTTGGTTTCAATTTTTGAATTGATTTGTAATAGAATGCTCTTGCTGGGTTAAAATAGTCCTTTTGTTATGCTGCAGAGTAATTCAGTGCCAGAAATCTTGACTGGAAATGTGAAGCTATAACTTATTTTCCATGTATAATCAACCCTCGGTTATCTAAGAGTGGACTATCCATACTTCAGGGAACTACATGTCAACATCTATCAACAGCATTTACTGTAGATGCTCCACTGAAAGCACATATCCTGCTTTACTTTTTTTGTTGTTGTTGTTGATTCAGTCTCTCTTCCTATTTTTACTTTATATTCAGGTTACATCACAGTAGGAATATAATATAATGACAACTATACATACACGCTCTTGCCACAGGAAAGTTGAGAGAATGGCTCTGATTTTGAGTGCTACTCTACTCCAAAGAGTCAGTTTAACAAAGTGAAGCCTGCCAGGAACAGCTAAAGGAATTCAGGATGGAAAACGTGTATGTCGTGTACGTATATTGCCTCCTCAAGTGAAATAACATGTATGAAAACACTCTATATAAATAAATATCCCAACGCATTCCACAAGATAAGCTTAAGCTTCCTCCTGAATCAGAAGAAATTCTGGGGTAGTGAAAAAGCACTCAACTTGGAATGTTTTTTTTTTTTTTTCCACCTTTATTGGAGTATAATTGCTTTACAATGGTGTGTTAGTTTCTGCTTTATAACAAAGTAGTCAGTTATACATATACATATACGTATGTTCCCATATCTCTTCCCTCTTGCATCTCCCTCCCTCCCACCCTCCCTATCTCACCTCTCCAGGTGGCCACAAAGCACCCAGCTGATCTCCCTGTGCTATGTGGCTGCTTCCCACTAGCTATCTACCTTACGTTTGGTAGTGTATATATGTCCATGCCTCTCTCTCGCTTTGTCACAGTTTACCCTTCCCCCTCCCCATATCCTCAAGTCCATTCTCTAGTAGGTCTGTGTCTTTATTCCTGTCTTACCCCTAGGTTCTTCAAGACATTTTTTTACTTAAATTCCATATATATGTGTTAGCATAAGGTATTTGTCTTTCTCTTTCTGACTTACTTCACTCTGTATGACAGACTCTAGGTCTATCCACTTCATTACAAATAGCTGAAGTTCGTTTCCTTTTATGGCTGAGTAATATTCCATGGTATATATGTGCCACATCTTCTTTATCTATTCATCTGATAATGGGCACTTAGGTTGTTTCCATCTCCGGGCTATTATAAATAGAGCTGCAATGAACATTTTGGTACATGACTCTTTTTGAATTATGGTTTTCTCAGGCTATATGCCCAGTAGTGGGATTGCTGGGTCATATGGTAGTTCTATTTGTAGTTTTTTAAGGAACCTCCATACTGTTCTCCATAGTGGTTGTACCAATTCACATTCCCACCAGCAGTGCAAGAGTGTTCCCTTTTCTCCACACCCTCTCCAGCATTTATTGTTTCTAAATTTTTTGATGATGTCCATTTTTACCGGTTGAGATGATATCTCATTGTAGTTTTGATTTGCATTTCTCTAATGATTAATGATGTTGAGCATTCTTTCATGTGTTTGTTGGCACTCTGTATATCTTCTTTGCAGAAATGTCTATTTAGGTCTTCTGCCCATTTTTGGATTGGGTTGATTGTTTTTTTGCTATTGGGCTGCATGAGCTGCTTGTAAACTTTGGAGATTAATCCTTTGTCAGTTGCTTAGTTTGCAAATATTTTCTCCCATTCTGAGGGTTGTCTTTTGGTCTTGTTTATGGTTTCCTTTGCTGTGAAAAAGCTTTGAAGTTTCATTAGGTCCCATTTGTTTATTTTTGTTTTTATTTCTATTTCTCTAGGAGGTGGGTCAAAAAGGATCTTGCTGTGATTTATGTCATAGAGGGTCCTGCCTATGTTTTCCTCTAAGAGTTTGATAGTTTCTGGCCTTACATTTAGGTCTTTAATCCATTTTGAGCTTATTTTTGTGTATGGTGTTAGGGAGTGATCTAATCTCATAATTTTACATGTGCCTGTCCAGTTTGCCCAGCACCACTTATTGAAGAGGCTGTCCATTCTCCACTGTACATTCCTGCCTCCTTTATGAAAGATAAGGTGACCATATGTGTGTGGGTTTATCTCTGGGCTTTCTATCTTGTTCCATTGATCTATCTTTCTGTTTTTGTGCCAGTACCATACTGTCTTGATTACTGTAGCTTTGTAGTATAGTCTGAAGTCAGGGAGCCTGATTCCTTCAGGAATTTTCGTTCTCAAGATTGCTTTGACTATTTGGAGTATTTTGTGTTTCCATATAAATTGTGAAATTTTTCATTCTAGTTCTGTGAAAACTACCAGTGGTAGTTTGATAGGGATTGCATTGAATCTGTAGATTGCTTTGGGTAGTAGAGTCATTTTCACAATGTAGATTCTTCCAGTCCAAGAACATGGCATATCTCTCCATCTATTTGTATCATCCTTAATTATTTTCATCAGTGTCTTATAATTTCTACATACAGGTCTTTTGTCTCCTTAGGTAGGTTTATTCCTAGATATTTTATTCTTTTTGTTGCAGTGGTAAATGGGAGTGTTTTCTTGATTTCACTTTCAGATTTTTCATCATTAGTGTACAGGAATGCCAGAGATTTCTGTGCATTAATTTTGTATCCTGCTACTTTACCAAATTCATTGATTAGCTCTAGTAGTTTTCTGGTAGCATCTTTAGGATTCTCTATGTATAGTATCATGTCATCTGCAAACAGTGACAGCTTTACTTCTTCTTTTCCGATTTGGATTCCTTTGATTTCCTTTTCTTCTCTGATTGCTGTGGCTAAAACTTCCAAAACTATGTTGAATAAGAGTGGTGAGAGTGGGCAACCTTGTCTTGTTCCTGATCTTAGTGGAAATGGTTTCAGTTTTTCACCATTGAGAAAGATGTTGGCTGTGCGTTTGTCATATATGGCCTTTTTATGTTGAGGAAAGTTCCATCTATGCCTACTTTCTGCATGGTTTTTATCATAAATGGGTGTTGAATTTTGTCAAAGGCTTTCTCTGCATCTATTGAGATGATCATATGGTTTTTCTCCTTCAATTTGTTAATATGGTGTATCACACTGATTGATTTGCGTATACTGAAGAATCTTTGCATTCCTGGAATAAACCCCACCTGATCATGGTGTATGATCCTCTTAATGTGCTGTTGGATTCTGTTTGCTAGTATTTTGTTGAGGATTTTTGCATCTATATTCATCAGTGATATTGCCCTGTAGTTTTCTTTGTGACATCTTTGTCTGTTTTTGGTATCAGGGTGATGGTGGCCGCGTAGAATGAGTTTGGGAGTGTTCCTCCCTCTGCTATATTTTGGAAGAGCTTGAGAAGGATAGGTGTTAGCTCTTCTGTAAATGTCTGATGGAATTCGCCTGTGAAGCCATCTGGTCCTGGGCTTTTGTTTGTTGGACGATTTTTAATCACAGTTTCAATTTCAGTGCTTGTGATTGGTCTGCTCATATTTTCTATTTCTTCCTGTTTCAGTCTTGGCACGTTGTGCATTTCAAAGAATGTGTCCATTTCTTCCAGGTTGTCCATTTTATTGGCATAGAGTTGCTTGTAGTAATCTCTCATGATCTTTTGTATTTCTGCAGTGTCAGTTGTTACTTCTCCTTTTTCATTTCTAATTCTATTGATTTGAGTCTTCTCTTTTTTTTTTTGATGAGTCTGGCTAATGGTTTATCAATTTTGTTTATCTTCTCAAAGAACCAGCTTTTAGTTTTATTGATTTTTGCTATCATTTCTTTCAGTTCTTTTTCATTTATTTCTGATCTTTATGATTTCTTCCCTTGTGCTAACTTTTGGGGTTTTTTGTTCTTCTCTCTCTAATTGCTTTAGGTACAAGGTTAAGATGTTTATTCGAGATGTTTCCTGTTTCTTAAGGTAGGATTCTATTGCTATAAACTTCCCTCTTAGAACTGCTTTTGCTGCATCCCATAGGTTTTGGTCGTCGTGTCTCCATTGTCATTTGTTCCTAGGTATTTTTTGATTTCCTCTTTGATTTCTTCAGTAATTACTTCGCTATTAAGTAGTGTTAATGTTTAGCCTCCATATGTTTGTATTTTTTACAGATCTTTTCCTGTAATTGATATCTAGTCTCATAGCATTGTGGTCAGAAAAGATACTTGATACAATTTCAATTTTCTTAAATTTACCAAGGCTTGATTTGTGACCCAAGATATGATCTATCCTGGAGAATGTTCCATGAGCACTTGAGAAAAATGTGTATTCTGTTGTTTTTGGATGGAATGCCCTTATAAATATCAATTAAGTCCATCTTGTTTAATGTATCATTTAAAGCTTGTGTTTCTTTATTTATTTTCATTTTGAATGATCTGTCCATTGGTGAAAGTGGGCTGTTAAAGTCCCCTACTATGAATGTGTTACTGTCGATTTCCCCTTTTATGGCTGTTAGCATTTGCCTTATGTATTGAGGTGCTCCTATGTTGGGTGCATAAATATTTACAATTGTTATATCTTTTTCTTGGATCGATCACTTGATCATTATGTAGTGTCCTTCTTTGTGTCTTCTAATAGTCTTTATTTTAAAATCTATTTTGTCTGATATGAGAATTGCTACTCCAGCTTTCTTTTGGTTTCCATTTGCATGGAATATCTTTTTCCATCCCCTCACTTTCAGTCTGTATGTGTCTCTAGGTCTGTAGTGGGTCTCTTGTAGATAGCATATATATGGGTCTTGTTTTTGTATCCATTCAGCCAGTCTGTGTCTTTTGGTGGGAGCATTTAATCCATTTACATTTAAGGTAATTATCAATATGTATGTTCCTACTCCCATTTTCTTAATTGTTTTGGGTTTGTTATTGTAGGTCTTTTCCTTATCTTTTTTTACTTGCCTAGAGAAGGTCCTTTAGTATTTGTTGTAAAGCTGGTTTGGTGGTGCTGAACTCTCTCAGCTTTTGCTTGTCTGTAAAGGTTTTAATTTCTCCATCAAATCTGAATGAGATCCTTGCTGGGTAGAGTAATCTTGGTTGTAGGTTTTTCTCCTTCATGACTTTAAATGTGTCCTGCCAGTCCCTTCTGGCTTGCAGAGTTTCTGCTGAAAGATCAGCTGTTAACATTATGGGGATTCCCTTGTGTGTTATTTGTTGTTTTCCCTTGCTGCTTTTAATGTTTTCTTTGTATTTAATTTTTGACAGTTTGATTAATATGTGTCTTGGCGTATTTCTCCTTGGATTTACCCTGTATGGGACTCTCTGTGCTTCCTAGACTTGATTAACTATTGCCTTTCCCATATTAGGGAAGTTTTCAACTATAATCTCTTCAAATATTTTCTCAGTCCCTTTCTTTTTCTCTTCTTCTTCTGGAACCCCTATGATGCAAATGTTCGTGTGTTTAATGTTGTCCCAGAGGTCTCTGAGACTGTGCTCAGTTCTTTTCATTCTTTTTTCTTTATTCTGCTCTGCAGTAGTTATTTCCACTCTTTTATCTTCCAGGTCACTTATTCGTTCTTCTGCCTCAGTTAGTCTGCTATTGATCTGTTGTTCACCGTTGCTTGTTTCCTCTTTAGTTCTTCTAGGTCCTTGTTAAATGTTTCTTGCATTTTCTCTATTCTATTTCCAAGATTTTGGATCATCTTTACTATCATTATTCCGAGTTCTTTTTCAGGTAGACTGCCTATTTCCTCTTCATTTGTTAGGTCTGGTGGGTTTTTATCTTGCTCCTTCATCTGCTGTGTGTTTTTCTGTCTTCTCATTTTGCTTATCTTACTGTGTTTGAGGTCTCCTTTTTGCAGGCTGCAGGTTCGTAGTTCCCATTGATTTTGGTGCCAGTGGCTTTAGCCCAGTGGCTAAAGTTAGTTCAGTGGGTTGTGTAGGCTTCCTGGTGGAGGGGACTAGAGCCTGTGTTCTGGTGGATGAGGCTGGATCTTGTCTTTCTGGTGGGCAGGTCCACGTCTGGTGGTGTGTTTTGGGGTGTCTGTGGACTTATTATGATTTTAGGTTGCCTCTCTGCTAATGGTTGGGGTTGTGTTCCTGTCTTGCTTGTTTGGCATAGGGTGTCCGACACTGTAGCTTGCTGGTCGTTGAGTGAAGCTGGGTGTTGGTGTTGAGATGGAGATCCCTGGGAGATTTTTGCCATTTGATATTACATGGAGCTGGGAGGTCTCTTGTGGACCAGTGTCCTGAAGTTGGCTCTCCCACCTCAGAGGCACAGCACTGACCCCTGGCTGCAGCACCAAGAGCCTTTCATCTACACGGCTCAGAATAAAAGGGAGAAAAAGTAGAAAGAAAGAGGATAAAATAAAATAAAGTAAGATAACATAAAATAAGTTATTAAAATAAAAAAGTAATTATTAAAAAAAAATTTTTTTTAAGTAAAAACAAAACAAAAATGGACAGATAGAACCCTAGGACAAATGGTGAAAGCAAAGCTATACAGACAAAATC
This sequence comes from Pseudorca crassidens, assembly GCF_039906515.1. Taxonomy (NCBI): domain Eukaryota; kingdom Metazoa; phylum Chordata; class Mammalia; order Artiodactyla; family Delphinidae; genus Pseudorca; species Pseudorca crassidens. The sequence goes on from NC_090296.1 coordinate 69,457,996, forward strand.
TCACACAGAAGCATACAGATACACACTCACAAAAAGAGGAAAAGAGGAAAAAATAATAACTCTTGCTCTCAAAGTCCACCTCCTCAATTTGGGATGATTCGTTGTCTATTCAGGCCTTCCACAGATGCAGGGTACATCCAAGTTGTTTGTGGAGATTTAATCCGCTGCTCCTGAGGCTGCTGGGAGAGATTTCCCTTTCTCTTCTTTGTTCGCACAGCTCCCTGGGTTCAGCTTTGGATTTGGCTCCGCCTCTGCGTGTAGGTCGCTGGAGGGCATCTGTTCTTCGCTCAGACAGGACGGGGTTAAAGGAGCTTCTGATTCAGGGGCTCTGGCTCACTCAGTCCGGGGGGAGGGAGTGGCATGATGCGGGGCGATCCTGCAGCGGCAGAGGCCGGCGGGACATTGCACCAGCCTGAGGAATACCGTGTGTTCTCCCGGGGAAGTTGTCCCTGGATCACGGGACCCTGGCAGTGGTGGGCTGCACAGGCTCCCCGGAAAGGGGGTGTGGATAGTGACCTGTGCTTGTACACAGGCTTCTTGGTGGCGGCAGCAGCAGCCTTAGCATCTCCCGCCCGTCTCTGGGGTCCGCGCTGTTAGCTGCAGCTCGCGCCCACCTCTGGAGCTCCTTTAAGCAGTGCTCTTAATCCCCTCTCCTCGCGCACCAGGAAACAAAGAGGGAAGAAAAAATCTCTTGCCTCTTTGGCAGCTCCAGACTTTTTCCCAGACTCCCTGCAGGCTAGCCATGGTGCACTAACCCCCTGCAGGCTGTGCCCACACCTTCAGTCCTCTCCCTGCGCTCCCAGGAAGCCTGAGCCTCAGCTCCCAGCCCCGCCCACCCTGTGTTTGTCCTTTCTTAACCTCTTTTCCTCTTTCTTTTGATACAGTATTCTGACTTTCCTTTGAGGAAATCCTCCCCATCTGAGTCCATGTGTTCAGGGTAGAGCAGACCTTACTTCCCTTACACAACTGGTGGGCTCAGGACCCACACTGGCCAATTAATCTCAGTGATGTTTCAGCCCAGAACCACAGCTGGAATTATTGGAAAAGAAATGTTACATGTCTGGAGGGGCTGGTAGCCATGTTTGCTCTTTGTGGAAAATATATGAGAACAAACAACAGATAAGGCATGATGGAAAAGATGACTGACTCAGGGCCCTGAGTTTTCTGTTTGATGTAGAGCTGTAACTAGGAAATGGATGCCTTGCCCTTTCCAGTATGTGAGTGAATAAATTACATTTTAATGTTTAACGTACTTCAAATGCCCTATTCATTGTTCAAATTTTAAATGAAGTAATAGTGCATTGCAGTGGACCATCGTGCAACATATTGTGAAGTTTTTATGAAAAATAAATGAAACAATAAAGGAAATAAAGGAAAAATAAAAGTAAACAAAATAGTGTTATCACAATATTTTGCCTAAAACTTGGCACATTTTAAAGAAATAAATGAATATATATTAGATGTTTAGTAAAATCTAAGCCATTATTTAAATAAAAATATTAGTATCAAAAATAATACTAGTTTGGATAACTACCTTATTAACAAGTACAAAGTTAGACATTTCAATAAAACATATATTTTTAATTAAAGTATTGAGGAAATGTTAATTTTGTTCAGTATTTTTCCTACCCAAAGAACAAAAGAAAGCAACATTAAACCTCCCCTTCTATATATGTCTTTAGGAACTGACTTTTTATCTTTCCTTATTGTACAGACTAGCTTTAGGGAATACTGATGTGCACATCAGGTTTTCTTTTTATCAATTCCAAATCACTTCTTAATTCAACTAAATATAGTTACAAAATTACATAAACAGTTTAAAAAATCTTCAACTTAATGGAACTCGTGGCTTCACGTGACACTACTTAACTCTCTTGGTGTCTCCCGCTCCCTTGCTGGTGTTGAGGACACAAGCAGCCATATTAGGGACTCCAATGAAGCAAGGAACCACAGGTGGCCTCCAGGAACTGAGGCCAGTAAGAAACTAAAGCCCTCAGTCCTACAAACATGAGACCAACAGCTACCTGAGTTTAAAAGAGAATTGTTACACACCTATTAGAATGGCCAAAATCCACACCACCGACAGCACCAAATGCTGACGAGGATGTTGTGCAATGGAGACTCTCATTCATTGCTCGTGGAATGCAAAATGGTACAGCCACTTTGAAAGACAGATTGGCAGTTTCTTATGAAACTGAACATCCTCTTCCCATACAATTCAGCAAATGCACTCAGTATTTACCCAAAGGAGTTGAAAATTTATGTCCACACAAAAACCTGCACATGGATATTTATAGAAGCTTTATTCATAATAGCCAAAACTTGAAGCAACCAAGATGTCCTTCAGAAGGTGAATGGATAAATAAATTGTGTTATATCCAGACCATGGAATATTATTCAGTGCTAAAAAGAAATTAACTACCAAGTCATGAAAAGACATGGAGGAAACTTAAATGCATATTACTAAGTGAAAGAAGCCAAACTGAAAAGGCTACACCCTATATGATTCCAGCTCTACAACATTGTAGAAAAGGCAACACTGTGGAGTCAGTAAAAAAAGATCAGCAGTTGCAAGGAGTTGGTGGAGAGGGGAAGGGATGAATAGGTAGACCACAGAGGGGTTTTTTAGGGCAGTGAAAATACTGTGTATGAAACTACAATGTTGGGTCTATGTCATTATGCATTTGTACAAACCCACAGAATGTACAACATCAAGAGTGAACCCTAACGTAAACAATGGACTTTGGTGATTATAATGTGTCGATGTCGGTTCATAAGTTGTAACAAATGTACAATTTGGTAAGGGATGTTGAAATAGGGAGGCTATGTATGGCGGGGAGGGGGTATATGGGAAATCTCTGTACCTTCCTCTCGACTTTGCTGCTAACCTAAAATTGCTCTTTAAAAAGTCTTAAGATAAAGAAAAAAAAAAAAAAAGAGGTTTATTCTTCAGGTAAGACTTGGATGAAAACCCAGCCCTGGTAAACACCTTGACTGTACGCTTGCAAGGACCTACTTAAATTGTGCCCAGAGACTACATCCACAGATACTGTGAGATAATAAATGCATGCTCTTTTAAGTCATTAAGTCTGTGGTAATACTGCTATACAACAAGAGAAAACTAATATGTAATTGCTATCTTCCTTTGATGTCTGAGATACATTTCAAATTGGGTTTTTCTCATGACTCAGGACATCCCATATAAATCTCTTTAGTGTTTTTTTCTTTTCCCTACTACTATTGATTAAAATGTGGTATCTTTCAGGAGAGAGAATACCTTTAGCCACTTCTAACACTACTAACCCTCCTAGAAAATCTTTTTCATTCCTTTTAACTTAATTTGCATTCAAGGTTGATTATTAAGCTCAGACTTCAACTTCTAAGGACCATACTTACATCATTGATGCTATACATCTTCACTTGAATACCTCATGAATGCCCTAAACTCATTACTGAAAAATGAGTTCAACTGTTAGGAAGACTCAAGCATTTGTTAGAAAGAGTTTGAAAAAAATTTAAGAATCACCTACTTAAAACCCTTAACATTATAAATGGTGAGATTGAGACTCTGAGAATTTTCTAGTGACATTCACAATGTCTTACAGCTAGCACTATTGAAATGATTACTTATTAACACTTAGTTGACAAATTTTCTAACATGAAGTGAAATGACAATGTTATTACTTTGGCTACACTCAGTTATTTATAATACTTTTATAGTCTTGACCCACACAAGACCTTTGATATAAAACCTCTAAGTAAAATACTAGTAAATGAATTGAACACTGAATTTAAAAATTATGAATCGTGATTAAGTAGCATTAATCCAAGGAATGTATGGTTGGTTTAACATCAGAAAATGTATTAATGTAATTTATTAAACTAATCATCTAAAAGAGAAAAATCAGATAATCAACTCAGTGCAGAAAAATAAAATCATTTAATACGGTTCAACAATTATTTATGATAGCAACTCTTAGCAAGCTACACATAAAAGAGAACGGTCAACCTGATAAAAATAATGTGTCAAAATTCTACTATCAGTTTAAACTTTAGAAGTTTTCCTTTAAGGTTAGGTTAGCTCTGAAAGTCAAGGCCAATGCAGTAAAGAAAGGAAGAGAAATAAGAGATTTACAAGCAGCTCAGGCAGCTCAATATCAAAAAAGCAAACAACCCAATCCAAAAATGGGCAGAAGACCTAAATAGACATTTCTCCAAAGAAGATATACAGATTGCCAACAAACACATGAAAGGATGCTTAACATAACTAATCACTAGAGAAATGCAAATCAAAACTACAATGAGGTATCACCTCACACCAGTCAGAATGGCCACCATCAAAAAATCTACAAACAGTAAATGCTGGAGAGGGTGTGGAGAAAAGGGAACCCTCTTGCACTGTCGGTGGAAATGTAAATTGATACAGCCACTATGGAGAACGGTATTGAGGTTCCTTAAAAAACTACAAATAGAACTACCATACGACCCAGCAAACCCACTACTGGGCATATACCCTGAGAAAACCATAATTCAAAAAGAGTCACGTACCACAATGTTCACTGCAGCTCTATTTACAATAGCCAGGACATGGAAGCAACCTAAGTGTCCATCGACAGACAAATGGATAAAGAAGATGTGGCACATATATATACAATGGAACATTACTCAGCCATAAAAAGAAACAAAATTGCGTTATTTGTAGTGAGGTGGATGGACCTAGAGTCTGTCATACAGGGTGAAGTAAGTCAGAAAAACAAATACCGTATGCTAACACACATATATGGAATCTAAAAAAAAAAACAAACAAAAATGGTTATGAAGAACCCAGGGGCAGGATGGGAATAAAGATGCAGATCTACTAGAAAATGGACTTGAGGACATGGGGAGGAGGAAGGGTAAGCTGAGACAAAGTGAGAGAGTGGCATGGACATATATACACTACTAAATGTAAAATCGATAGCTAGTAGGAAGCAGCCGCATAGCACAGGGAAATCAGCTCCTGCTTTGTGACCACCTAGAGGGGTGGGATAGGGAGGGTGGGAGGGAGGGAGATGCACAAGGGAAGACATATGGGGATAATATGTGTATGTGTAACTGATTCACTTTGTTATAAAGCAGAGACTAACATACCATTGTAAAGCAATTATACTCCAATAAAGGTGTAAAGAAAAAAAAAGAAAAGAAATAAGAGATTTAAAAATTGAAAGGGAAGTAGAAAAATGGATACTATTTGGGAATGATATAATCATCTACCGACACAAATAAATTTAAAAGTGAGAATAAACTATTAGAACAGAGTCAAACCTACAAATACCAATGCGATTCATCTCTTGTAGCAGTAATGTAGTGAAAAATATAATAAAAATATCATAACATTCCTAATAACAAAAAAATAAACTACATGGTAACTAACTTTAGCAAAAAATAAATCAAAATTTTAATTTAAAAAAATTTAGCATGGGATATAAGAACTAAATAAATTGAGAGGTAGTCCATGTTCTTCAACAGGATAACATATTCTAAAGATTTAAAATCCCCTAAAATTTGGTGAAAATACAAGCAATACACCGTAGAGAATTTCCTAAGAACCTTACATACTTACTTAGGTATAAATTTAAAATTTCATTTAAAAAATTAATTTAAAAATTGTATTAAATCAACAATTCAACATTAAAAAGAAACAATGGGACTTTTCTACTGGGTATTAATAATCATTTCAAAGATTTGGTCAGAAAATTATATATAGTATTAATGGAAAAAATATCTAATGGACAAAATAGAGATCTTATAAGCAAATGTGTCCATGAAATTAAATATTCGATGAAGATGAAGCCACAAATCAACAGAGGAGCATAGATTGTTGAGTATATGGTGTTCAGTGAATATATATACATATATATATACATATATATATACATATATATATATGTATATATATATGTAACACTGGATTCCTTACAAACATCATGTACAAAGGCCAATTTGGTTACATTAAAAACTTATATGCCTGGTTAAGACTCCGCACTCGCAATGCAGGGGGCCTGGGTTCGATCCTTGGTCAGGGAACTAGATCCCACATGCCTTAACTAAGAGGAGCATACTGCAACTAAAGATCCAGCACGTGGCAACGAACAGCCCACATGCCGCAACTAAGACCTGGCACAGCCAAATGAATAAATAAATATTAAAAAAACCCAAACCCCTATATAGCTGATTCACTTCGCCGAACAGCAAAAACTAACGCAACATTTTAAATCAACTATACTTCAGTTAAAACAATTAATTAAAAAAAACCTATATGTGCTACAGAACACTGTTGAAAGAAATAAGAGAACATTTAAATAAATGAACAGACATTTCTTGTTCATGGATGAAGATTCAATATTGCTAAGATGCCAATTTTTTCAAATTCAATCTACTAGTTCAACACAACTCAATCAAAATATCTGCAAGCTATTTTACAGACATTGACAAAGTGATTCTAAAGTTTATATGTAAAGGCAAAATTCATAGATTATCCAATATAATATGATGAAGAACAAAGTTGAGGGACTCACTCTGCTCAATTTCAAGACCTACTATAAATCTACAGTAATCAATACAGCATGGTATTGGTGAAGGAATAGATAGTTAGATGAATGGAAAAGAACAGACAGCCCAGAAATAGATCCACACAAATGTAGTCAACCAATATTTGGCAAAGATTCAAAGGCAATTCAATGGAGAAAGAATAGTCTTTTCAACAAATGACCCCGGACGATGGGATGTACATATGCAAAAAAAAAAAAAAGAAGACCCTAGACACAGACCTACACACATTTTATAAAAATTAACTAAAAGTAGAACATACACCCATATGTAAAACAGAAAACTATGCAACTTCTAGAAGGAAATCTACATGCTTTGTGGTTGGTGATAAACTTAGATAAAACACCAAATACATGATCCATGAAAGAAAAAAATTTAGCAGTTGCACTTTAGTAAATTAAGAACCTATGCTGTTTGAAAAACAATGTCAAGAGAATGAAAAGATACACCATGAACTGGGAGAAAATATTTGTAAAACTCATATCTGGTAGAGGACTTGTATTCAAAAGTCAACAATAAGAAATCAAACAACCCAATTAAAAAGTGGGTAAAAGATTTGAAGAGGCACCTCACCAAAGATGATATACAGATGGCAATAAACATACAAAAATATTTTCAACATTGTTTTTTATTAGAAAAATGCAAATTAGGGCTTCCTTGGTGGCGCAGTGGTTAAGAATCCGCCTGCCAATGCAGGGGACACGGACCCTGGTTCGGGAAGATCCCACATGCCGCGGAGCAACGACGCCCGTGCGCCACAAGTACTGAGCCTGCGCTCTAGAGCCCGCGAGCCACAACTACTGAAGCCCACGTGCCTAGAGCCCGTGCTCTGCAGCAAGAGAAGCCACCACAATGAGGGGCCCGCGCACCGCAACGAAGGGTGGCCCCCGCTTGCTGTAACTGGAGAAAGCCCGTGTGCAGCAGCGAAGACCCATACAACTAGATATAATTAAACATGTGTTAGAATGGCTAAAATCTGAAAAATACTAGCAATATCAATTGCTGACACAAAGATGTTGAGCAAAGAAACTCATTCTTTACTAGGAGGAACGCAAAGTGGTACATTCACTTTGGAAGGCAATTTGGCAGTTTCTTACAAAGCTAAATATTTTCTTACTATATGATACAGCAATCACTGAATTTGATTTGAAACTTATGTCCACACAAAGAATAGCCCATAAATGTTCATAATAACTTTATGAACAATTACCAAAAACTGGAAGCAACCAAGATCTCCTTTCAAAAAGGTGAACAGTTAAACAAACCATTATATATTCATACAATGGAAAACTATACAGCAATAAAAAGGAATAAGCTATCAAACTACACAAAGACTTGAATGAATCTTAAGTGCATATTGGTAAGTGAAGAATATATTCTGAAAAGGCTCTATGATACATGATTCTATTTATTTGGCCTTCTGGAAAAGGCAAAAAATAGAGGAGGCAACAGATTAGTGGTTGTCAAAAGTTCAGGGGTGCAGGGAAGGGATTGAGTAGGGAATTATGCAGGGGAGTGATATTTCATATGATAATATAATGGGGGATACATGATTTCATGCATTTGTCAAAACCAGTAGAACTTCACATCACAAAGAACGAATCTTAATGTATGTAGATTTTTAAAACTTCAGGAGGTCAGGGTGAAGTGCAAAATATGATAAAATAATGTAATTGTACTACAAAAGTGTGAAACTATCTTATTCTAGGGGGTGGGTGAAAAGGTGCTGACCTATGTAACTTTGGAAATGAGTGGATTATGTAAGACTAAAGAAAAAAGTAACTGTAATTAAGCACTGTGCTCTAGCTGTTCCCCATGGACTTACAGGTTAAGAATTCTGAAACATACACATTTACCCGAACTGAACAGTTAAGTAAATGGATGGAGCCAGGTTTTTTACTATTGGGGTAGGAAGTTACAGATAAGAAAGGAGAGGAGGGTTAGAATAATACATGTGTTAATGGATTAGAGTTGGAGATATCAGTATGAATTCAGGCTTAGCTTAATGTTGGTATAAAAGGTAACATATAGAAATCTTTGTAAATTTGCATATATGGAGATTATATTATATATATTTATCATATAGTATTATATATTACCTCTACCTATAATGTTATATATATTATATATATCCTTGCTCTGTTAGCTGTAAGGGCCTAGAACCAGTAGCAATGACTATACCTAGTGCTGAGATCTTGGTTTCTAATACCATTTTCCAATAAAAGAAACCAGGGCTCTTTGGAGACATGGCTGATTCTAGGACTGGGGCGGGAAATACACAAGATGAGCCTGGTGTATCTTATAGTGCTAGAAAGTAAGGAAGTACTCCAGGAATCATGAAGATTGGAGTATGTCGAAGGGGCACAGAAGCCAACTGAAACAAGGGCCAAACCTGGCACAATTTGAGTATCAAAATAATTAAAGTAGTGCTGGATTATAACACAAAGTATAAGTTTCCATGAGTCCATACTTCTATAAATAAATGATTGAATAAATAAATAAATGGGGGAATAGACAAATCTCCTAAATGGATAAATTCCAATAATTTTCATAGATACTTTGCCCTCAACAAGATTTAGTATAATTCTCCACTTCTTTAGTGAGCTGTGCACAGTGACTTCCTCTTAAAGAGTACAGTGTGGAAAAGGGGGGAGAAAGTAACTATTTAGAGGAAAAACATAGTCAACGGTATATCAGCTAGGTGAGCAAGGCCAACATCAACAACGATAAATCATGTTGAAAGTATGTGACCTTGATAGGATGTGACGAAAATGGCAACTTCTTCTGTGATCTTCTTCTTCTAAACCCATAACCCCAGACTAAGCATGAGAAAAACATCAGACAAATCAGGCAAATCCCAATAAAGGGACATTTTACAAAATGCCAAACCGGTATTCCTCAAAACCATCAAGGTTATCAAAAACAGGGAATGTCTGAAAGACCATCTCAGCCAAGAGAAGTCTAAGAAGACACAATGACTAAATGTGTTGTGGTCCTGGAAGGGATCCCAGAAGAGAAAAAGGACACTTGGTAAAAAACTAAGGACATCTGCATAAAGCATGGACTTTAGTTGATAATAATGTATCAATTTTGTTCTTTAGTGGTATCATATAGCATGCTAATTTATATTAATATATGTTAATAATAGAGAAAACTGAGTGTGGGGTATATTGGAACTCTCTGTACTATCTTCACAATTTTTCCATAAGTCTAAAACTATTCCTGAAATTTAAAAAGTTAATTAAAAGAACATATATTTGAAAGGCAGAATTATAAAGTTAATAGAGTAAAATGTGGGCAAATATCTTTGAGACCCAAGGTGAGCAAATGACTTAAAAAAATAAAACAAAATACAAACCATGCTGTGGGAGAGGAGGAGATACATTTTATTAAATCAATATTAAGGCTTTCTGTTCAATGAAGGTATGTTCGGACAAAATCAATATACAGAAGACAAAATGGAGAAGATATTTTGAATGAATAATATTCACAAAAGATTAATATATAATATACAAGGAATTCCTGCAAATTAACAAGGAATAGATAGCCACTGTAAAAGAAAAGCAGGCAAAAATCATGACCGGGCAATTTACATAAAAGGGAAGCCCTAAATCTAACACACACACGAAGAAATGTTCTAAGTCATGAACATGTTTAAATTACAATGTGTTATCATTTCATAGCTAAAAGGCCAACAAAACCAGAAAGCTGATGATACCACTGTTGTTGCTCATGAACCAGAGTGTACATTCATTGGAGACTGCTGACATATTTGAGTCAAATGTATAAGATGAATATCTTATCATTGTGAATTTTGCTCCGTAGTCTGTATTCCAAAGAAATCACTGGCATGCCTTGCATGCTTAGACAAATAATTGTACATTTTTATTTATGAAGGTGTCACAGTGACAATATCTGCATAATGGAGAGTGGGAGGAGATAACCTGGGTGTACATCACTGGGACAGTGACAACTCTGGGAGAGTTAAAATGTGCTGGATGGACGCAGGTAGAATACTGTGGGTAGAGTTTAAAAACAGAGTACTTAGTGGAAAAAAACAGAATGAGATATATAACTGTATACCATTTACATGAATTAAAATTGCCCAGAGAAAATGCCCATTTAGCATGAACCACACAAACTAAAAAAAATCAGTGAAAACAAGAGAGGGCCTGTATGCACCAATGATGATAAGGTATATTAACTAAGAAATGTAATAACTCAAAAATAATACAATCTAATAATCAAGAAGGACAAGTCAATAGGAGTCATTATTTTAAAGGAGGGAACAGTCTGGGATAAGTTAGGTCAAGCACATACTAAGTGAATATATTTTTATATTAAAATTCCAATTGAAATCTTAAGAATGTGAGTAAAAATCAGTACAATCAGAACTTCTGAATTATTCTTATCAATCATCCTTACCAATATGAAATATGCTAATTGTTTGTGAGAGTTTAAGGAGATAAAAGGGAACTTATTTTTTACTCCTGACTTTTTAAGGCATATACAGGATCAACAAAGTTTTAGGCTCATCCAGGAAATGCAAGCTGCAGATAAATGAAAAAAACAAAAACAAAAAACAAACAAACGAAAAACACTAAAAGATTCATTGCTGATGGGAATGCAAAATGGTATAGTAACTATGGAAAACAGTTTGTCAGTTTCTGACAAATGTAAACATGGTCTTAACTGTAAGATCCAGCAACAGTGCTCCTATATATATATAAAAGATTAAGACAAAGGGATTTAAAGGAAGTAGATGTTCAATAGCCTAATTATACAGTAAACTAACCAAGCAGAGAATTTTACGTGAATAAGTAAAATCACTAATATGATGAGCCATCTTCACAAAGATAAAGACACAGGAAATTAATTAAATGAAATCTTCCTTCTGGTGTTTTCTTTAAAATATTTTTCTAAAATATCATTAGGCTTCCAGTTTTAAGAATGACTCATCATTGTAAGTCACCTTTTTGGCAATTATTATTACTTTTTAAATGACCACTTGCCTAGACAAATAATTATTTATGTTAGATCAGCAGCAAAGAAGTTTGATGTGATTTCATTTATTAGCTACTTTTTCAGTTGATGTTTGCTAAATAACAGAACTGCTTCTAATAATGAACGTAGTCTTGCTTGGTGCACTTTTTTCAACAAAAGAATTTAACATATTCTCCATCTAGCTAGGGAGAGAAAAGAGCACAAAATAACCTTCCATGGCTGTCATAGCCTTGAAGATAAAATACAAACTCCTTAGGATCAAGGCATATAAGACCTTTGATGATCTAGCCAGTGCTTGTCTACTTCTCATCTAGGATTTCTCAGCTTTGATACTTGATATTTTGGGCCACATAATACTTTGCTGTGGTGGCTGTTCTGTGCATTATAAAATTTTAGTAGCATCTCTGGCCTCTACCTACTAGATGTCTGTAGCAAACACCACTCCATCTCCCCAACGCCCACCTGTTGTGACAAACAAAAATCTCTCTAGTTATTGTCAATGTCCTCTGGGGGACACCATTCTGCCTGGTTAAGAATCACTGCTTCTAGGTTCGTTTTTCACCATTACTCCTCTATTAGTTTTGCTTTGCTGACATAAATTACCACAATTTAGTGGCTTAAAACAACACCAATTTATTATCTCACAGTCTCGTTGGTTACAAGTTCTGGTTGACTAGGCTGTTTTCTCTGCTGTTGGATTCACAAGGACAGAAATAAGGTCTTAGCTAGTTGGACTCTTAACAGGAGGCTCTGAGAAGAATTGGCTTCCAAGCTCATTCAAATTGTTGGTTGAATTCAGTTCCTTGCATCTGTAGAACTGAGGTTCTTCTTGCTGACCTTCGGGGGGTCATTTTCAGCTTCTAGAGGCCATCCACATTCCCTGGCTATTGTCCCTCTTCAAAGCCAGCAATAGTGGGTCAATTCCTCCTCACACTTCAAATCTTTCTTCCCATTCTGCCTCACCGTTTGGCTGCAACTCTCTGACTCCACTTGGGGAAATGTCCTTGCTTCTAATGGCTCAAGTGATTAGATTTGCCCCACCCTAATAATCCAAGATAATTTCTCCATTTTCAGGAATGTAATTTTAATCACATATGCAAAGTTTCTTCGGCCAGCACCTAGATTAGTGCTCGATGAATAACCAAGGTATACAAATCTTAGGGGAATATCTTTAGAATACTGCCTTTCACAACTCCCCACCTTAAATACTAAGATCCAATAAACTGAATGACCTGTGGTGCTGCAAACCTGTGCTCTCAAGCTTCTGAGTGGTCATACTTCCTGATCCAATGCCCTATCTTCTCCTGACTCTTCCTTCAAGGTGGTGCTCAAATAGAGGCTCCCGTGAGCCTCTCCTGACCATATCATGAGGGGATGACTGTATGCACATCCAGAGAATACTGCTCTCATCTGAATCATAGCACTTGACACATTACACTGAACTACCTAATTAGTACACAGTGAAAATTCAGTAAGTGTTGGCTGAATTAATAAAAGAAGCTTATCTACATGGTTTGCCAGAAATGCAGAGCATTTCAAGAAGAATTAAAGATAAAAAGTTTTCTATGCACTTTGAGGAGTATTTCAGTGTTTCTACCTATTATCACATATTTTCAAGTACTATTTACCTTCACATAAAACAATTGTTAATATGTGTTTTAGGGCTTCCCTGGTGGCGCAGTGGTTGAGAGTCCGCCTGCCGATGCAGGGGACATGGGTTGGTGCCCAGGTCCGGGAGGATCCCACATGCCGCGGTGCGGCTGGGCCCGTGAGCCATGGCCGCTGAGCCTGCGCGTCCGGAGTCTGTGCTCCGCAACGGGAGAGGCCACAGCGGTGAGAGGCCCGCGTACCACCAAAAAAAAAAAAAAATGTGTTTATCCTTATCTGTGGGATCTGAAGAAACTAGAGCTACTTAGAATCTATCTGGACCTCAATATTTAGGCCATTATAATTGGATAATCATTGATAACTAGATCTTGTCTTTATTTTCCTGGGTGCCCTCTAATCATAAGGGTGAATTAATTGAAACAAGGCTCCTCACTCTATCTGCTTCTCTTCAATCCAACCTGAAACTGAAACTAAAGGTAATACTGTCTTGTTAGTGTATCCCAACACTGCTCATTGTTTTGTTTGTATTTAAAGCTATAGTAGAGAAACAGATAGAAGCCTGCATTCCTGCCGAAAACTTGTCCTCAAAGGACCAATTAAAAATAATTCTTCTGAATACTTATAAATAATTTTAATATGGTAGAGACAATTAAGACTTAACAAAAAGCTTTTTCCTTTCCTTCCTTTCCAAAAAATTTAGTTCAAAAGCCATTAGGTAGGTCCAAGGGTGAAGGGGCCAAGGGTGAATAGTCAGCATAGGGTGTCTAGATCAAGTGGATTGAGAGAGTGACCCCCATAGAGCAAATCACAGTGAAGCGTCAAAGCCCAATCAGAGTGGGGAGGGTATCCAGGCAGCAGGTTAGTGCCATCTACACTATTATAAAAAGGTAAATCAGGTTTAAAATATCTGTGGTGAAATAAATAAGTCATAATACAAGTTTAGTAACCGGAGACACAGAGCAAAGCAGTCTCATTTGCCTGGAATTGTAAAACAGTTATAGATGTATTGAAGCCATGGGTCCTCCTAGAACAAAGAGCCTGCATAGTTTTCTCACTCTCCCTGGTGGCTACTTGTATGAGAAACACTTAGACCAGGAGTGGGTCTGGAGGAACTGCCTCCATTGGTGATACGCTGGATGGGACCCTGATTCTAGGTATCATGTGACTTATTTGCCATGAAGAGATGGTGCCAACCATACCAAGAAGGCATTTAGAATTTCCTCTGCCTCAAGTGTTACCTGATTTTTCCAACATGATATCATGCCATAAAAGGGAGAAAAACAGAGCCAGTGTGTCTATCCTCGAAAATTCAGTAATACATGATTTGTATGTCTTGAGATGTATTTAAGCTCTTAACATTTTCTGACCATGTTTCAGAATTTAAATTATTTAAAGAAAGTCTTTATGACAATATCTCAGTATCACTCTAGGGACCTGTCATGCTCTTTCCTGAGTTTCACTTAGAAAACAAGAACATCTCTTGAATAATTAAACATTTTGATGCACAGAGAATAAGGAAATAAGCAATGGACATTTGCCATGGCTGAAACCAAGCCACTATCTTCTGAAGTTGGCCTAAAATACTAAGCATTGCAAAATAATTTTAGTGTTTATCCTTATGTCTTTATGCATCTATGCATTCAAGCGCTTCCCAGAATATTTAGACAGTGCTAATGAAGCAGAAGACTCTCAACAAGTGGTGTTATATTAACTGAAATGAACTGAACTCAAGTTTTTTGTTTGTTTTAATTTTCTTATGGAAATGCTGCTATTTACCTTATAAAGGAAAGAATAGTCTTGTACATCTTGTTGTGAAATGGACACTAATGTTATTTGTACCTCAAACTTAACCTTGGGAAAACACAGCCAGTAGTGGAACGTTCCTCTTATGATATATTGTATCATACAGGATTCCACAGATCAAACTTTTCATCCTTTATACTTCTCTTATCTATTATTAGATTAACACTGCTACGAATGATACTATCAGGAATCACATTGTACAAACTAGAGCTTTTGCCTCATTTGAAAGCCAGATTAGCTTGGTAAATAACAACATGCACATAAAAAGTGATTTATGCATCTGAAGAAAATAAAAACTTAGATATTTTAATATCTCAACAGAATTTATAAATACGCCAATTTTTACTGTGCATTATCAGTCAATCGGAACAACTGCAGATTCTGGAAGTGAATTCTACAGAGTGGTATGACAATTACTGTTATATATCTCAGCAATCTTCTAATAAATAATATGAGGCTTGTTTGCATTTATCAGAGTGATCCTTAAGCAAATACCCATGTGAAAAAGAAAGCTTGCATATTTATAAGAGTAAATTTACATATAACTACACATAAAATATTCCATTCCTTTGTAAAATACTTCTTTATAATTTCCACTAAAATCATCATGTAATTATACCAGAGATACAAACCTAACAAAAATTATGCCAAGCATTATTAGAGGGAGTGCTTTTCAATTGCAAGGGCATCTGTTCTGTGAGAATTTTCTGGTTTCAATTTCTGTTGCATCAAAAAAAAAAGAAGAGAGAGAGAGAGAAAACAAGGCCTTTGTCCCTTGCAAGGGACTATGTTCAAAGGTCACCCATCAAAATTATTTTAAAACTGTGGCGAAAGTGATTATAATAAAGTATTAAATTGTGTTATTATAAACAACAAACAGATCTATACAGAAAGAGGGAAGTTCTATTTCATATTACGGGTATAAAAGAACTATATCATAAACACATAACATTACTGATGCTTCAACAAATACTCAGTCTTTCACTCAGCAAGCCTTTTAACTGAGTACTTCCTATGTTTCAGCACCTATGTTGGGCACTAGGGCTATGGAGGTGAGTGCCTGAATGCCACAGACTCCACTCCAAGAAAAGTACATGCATAGGACCGAAAAGTAAACAATTGTTTCACACTGTAGGGTGCTTAACTCCATGACTTAGCCAAGTGAAGACTGAGTCTTGAAAGACTAGTTAGAAGGGTCAAGAAAATACTAGAGAAGAATATTCTAGGCAGAGGAAAAAGTATGTTACAAAGTGGCTACAGAGAAGAGAGAATACTATCAGGGAACTATGGACAGTTGAGTGTGTCAGGAGCTTAGGGTCAACATGGAAGAGATACCAAAGACAAAGATGGAGAAACAGATCTAGATATCATTGCAAAGAGCTTGCCTTTTGTTTTGAAAGGTTTGGGGGATAGTACTAATATATTTTAAGCAGATAATTGTCATATTAAAATTTATATATATATATATATATATATATATATATATGGCTGCATCGGGTCTTTGTTGCCACAAGCAGGGGCTACTCTTTGTTGCGGTGCATGGGCTTCTCATTGTGGTACCTTCTCTTGCTGCAGAGCACAGGCTCTAGGGCACGCAGGCTCAGTAGTTGTGGCAAAAAGGCTTAGATGCTCCACGGCATGTGGGATATTCCCGGACCAGGGATCGAACCCGTGTCCCCTGCATTGGCAGGCAGATTCTTAACCACTGCACCACCAGGAAAACCCTAAAATTTATATTTTAGAAAAATCATTCTTCTGAGCAATGGTGCTCTAAGTGTGGCCGCTGGACCACTGGCATCAGCATCACCTGGGAACCTGCTAGAAAAGCAAATTCTCAGGTGTCGTCGCAGACTTACTGTGGACCCAACAATCCATGCTTTAGCAAGCCCTTAGGTGATTCTGATGCACACTAAAATCTGAAAAACATTGGTGCAGAGAATGGAATGGTGGGGGTTTTTTCAGTACAAATATTTTCAGCTACCAGAAACTGAAAATCTGATCAACAGTAGCATAAATAAGGAAAGAGTTTCTATATATTCAACAGTAAGAATTCCCCGGAAAGACAGTCCACAGATGGCATAGTGGCCAAACGATGCCCTCAAGAACACAGGCTCCTTCTATCTTTCCACATTATCATTATCAGGATAAGACTTTTGTTCTTAGGGCTCCATACTGGCTGTTCTACTTCCAGGCTCTATGACTGCCATCCCCCCAGAAAGGAAGCTGGGGTGGGAGCAGAGCAAAAGGTTTGTCCTCATGTAATTTGTTTTTATTTTATGGCAGAAAGAAAGAAAAATGAAAGATTCTTAAGGCACTTCTGCTCACATCTTATTGGTGAGAACCATGTCTAGTGTCTTTCCAGCTACAAAGTTGCAAATGTGGTAAATGGGAAATGGCTGTCCTGTTAGTAAGTTCTCCCCGCCAAAGTGCACATTTTTGGGTACATATTTTTTCTCAGCTAAATATCTCCATGAAACACATACATGTTAAGTGTCTTTTGTACTAAGAGGAAAACAAAACCTGGATAGTTAAGCCCTAGTCTTCTTGCTGGATCCTTAGTAATTCTCAAATATTAGCCACCTACTAATGACAGGATTCTCTTCTCAGGTCCCTTTGAAAGGATATTAGAAATTTTCTAAACACGTATATGACATTTCATTAGAACAGTGTAGAAATAATTCTCAAAAACTTGAAATGACATCCTAGAATTTCTTTCAGCATGCAAGCAACTATCTGGAGTAATTCACGGAGAAACACCTGAGGTGGAAATTCTCCCTCTGTATTGCCTTTGGGGCTCACTGAAATCTGGCGACTTCCCCTGGGTCAAATCCCCTACTTCTGTCCTGAAGGTTGACAAATGCGCACAAATACAAACACACACTTGAGTCAATAATGTCTCTTCACCTGTTTCTCTATAGCATTTTGCATGACCTTCAGTATCGGTTTCAAGTATGAGACAAGTACAATTATCGTCATTTATCAGCTAGAGAAGCTGTTGTGATGAAAATGAAAATCATTTACTCTCAGAATCTGACATTTGTAAACTGCTAAGCAATTTGCATATTGGTGGAAAGCAAGAATCCCAATTCTTTTATTTCCATATTTCCTCTAAGCTATAATGTAAGCAATAAGAATTTAAGTTACTTAATATTTGTTGAGGACTGTCAGGAAAAAAATCCCAAAGTTGTGTGGGTCTGTCCTGCATCTATCACGGGCTATGATGATGAGCAGTCCCAGCTTAGGAATTAGAAACAGAGGAGACAGGCGACTCTGAGTAAACACTATTTAATCAAGAAAATAAGCAGCATCATGAATAGTCTCTGCTGAATAAATGCAAATACCTTAAGAAATATGTTGTTCTGGACAAAATTCAAAAGCATTTGGGAGAGTAAAACCTTACGTGTTATAATTACACACATACACTGACAGGAGGGATGAACATAAACAACAGCACTAACCATTGCTCTTTAATTGAAATAAAGACAATTTTAAAACTTCATATCCCTGAGCAAAAGGCAAGAGTACCAACTTCGATTTCAAAATCATCATCAATAGTGTATAACACATTGTCAAACGAACACACTTCTCTTCCTGTGCAGTCTGCTCCTATTGGCATTTGGCAGTCTGAACACACAGTCATGCAATCTAACTCTCATAGTTTCCAAACATAACAAAAGGAGAATAAAGCTCTGCAGATTATTAGAAAATATTAGCAAGCATGTATACAGTGGATCCATTTCAGTGGATTTGGACAAGGGACAAGCTCTAGATACACTTACTTCCATAATCATAATTTTTATGATTATATGTATATCCTATGAGGTATACTTTAATCAGATATTACATTTAGTGGCAAGATACGGAGTGTTTTGAAAGAATATTTTATATGCCAATAAATTTGAGAAGAAAACAAAAGACAAAAGAAGAGAGGAGGGCTTCCCTGGCGGCGCAGTGGTCCCCTGATGCAGGGGACACGGGTTTGTGCCCCGGTCCGGGAGGATCCCACATGCCGCGGAGCAGCTGGGCCCGTGAGCCACGGCCGCTGAGCCTGCGCATCCGGAGCCTGTGCTCTGCAACGGGAGAGGCCACAACAGTGAGAGGCCCGCGTACCGCAAGAAAAAAAAAAAAAAAAAAGAAAGAGAGGAGAAAATATTATAGATTTTTACCTAATCATATTTAAGCCTCTGCTATATATTATGAACCATATAAATTTGCTGATATTGACTATTTGGGGCCTCCAAAAATAATGATTTTTTTTTTATGGATCAAGCTAATACTAGGTGCATTCACATTTACTAGTTGACTAACAGAAATATACATTGCTATTTCTAGCTTTGTGGATGAGGAAACTGAACTTGGCCAGAGTCATAAAACTTGTATGTAGGGATGCCAGATTTAAATTATGGACTATTTCATCTATGGCCCTTGTGTTTTTTTGTTTTGTTTTATTTTTCCACTTTAGTGGACTTCTCTCAAAGGATTTAAACGTCTCTCAAGCAATTCTTAGAAATAAAATGATGAGCTATTGACCCTTTCCATGGAGCACACTCCTGGTTTTTATTCCCTAGGAGTTCAAAGGGACCTCTCATACTGGTGAGACACCAGTTAATAAGCAACATTTACTCTGACAAGGTAGAAACAATAAACAGATTTCCTCTTAGCATTCAGGAGAGGTTAGAAAGAAGGAAAAAAAAGGAATTCAAGCATTAGACAGAAGGCATCTCTTAGATGAGTTCAAAACCAAAAGAACTCAGGCATCCAAATAGTACGGAGTTAAGAAAATCCTTCTTAAAAGAAAATAAAAGACGAAGCTGAGATGTTGTTCAATTCATACTACTTTTCATGAATTTAAATTGAGAATTATTATATGCTACTAATCAGTATTTTGAGCAGCCAGTTATACTCCCTGAAAGACAGGGAGGACGGAAATACAAAGTAAGGGAGTAAGGAAAATGAAGCCAGGAAAAGAACTCTGCAAGTATTATTTGTTTAGTGCTTCTCTGCTCATGGACACTAGCAGAAAACACTTTCAGAAATCTGTGTAGTGCTCATCTGGGAACTGGAGAGACATATGGATTTCCCTGGACTGGGCCACACTTGATAGCGATTAATAAAGTCCTGTTATGTGAATGTTTGAAATAATTCAATCTTGATATTAAACTAACTGACAAAAAAAAGGGGCTTTTTGCTCTTGTTGCTATAATTTCACATTTATGTGGCATGCTGTTCTTACATATTTCTCCATAGACCCCTTATACAAAGATAGCAGTCCTTTCTTCATTTACAGAATAAGACATAAAAGGTTTCCTTAAGTCAAAACGCCCAAGTCTTTTACCCAACCATATATCAAATTTAGCATTTTTAGAGATTCAGCCATGTATTCCGTTTTCTATTTTAGTAGCAAACCAAAAGGACTAGTTCATTCTACTTGGCTCTTCTTAAACCTACAAC
Organism: Pseudorca crassidens; assembly: GCF_039906515.1. Classification (NCBI taxonomy): domain Eukaryota; kingdom Metazoa; phylum Chordata; class Mammalia; order Artiodactyla; family Delphinidae; genus Pseudorca; species Pseudorca crassidens. The sequence goes on from NC_090296.1 coordinate 69,478,450, forward strand.
TCTTGAAGGTTAGGCATTTCTTTGCTAACTACGCAATGCCTTGTTATAGTTCCATGTCTTTTCTTTTAGTGCTTTGTGATTTATATATAAAGGAAAGGGGAAGAGATAAATTTTAGAGTGGTATTTTCCAAATATGGGTCAAACCCCCTCCTGTGGTTAAGGGATACTTGTTTCAAGGAGGCACTTACAATGCTTGCTTCCACACGCTCCCAGATTCAGATAGTCCCTAACAAACCAATATTATATTTTATCCATGTAAAAAGGTGAAAAATCTCTCCTGCTATCAACCTTTTTATCTTCTAATCTCTGAGAGCCTTTTTGTCTTGTAATGTTCTTCATTTTTCCTATACCTAAACTGCTTCTAATCTGCTAAGAACCCTTCTCTTTGCCCTTTTGGCTATAATATCAGAATCTAATTCAATTATAATTAGCTTGGTACAGGTTCCATTTTTTTGGCTTCTATTTTAGTTTGAAATATGGGATTAATAATCCAAAATGGGCATTCAGGGTCCTGCTCTGAAGTTGGTATGTAAGACTTGCCCTCATAAGATAGAAGCAAAAGTGTAGAGAAATTTCTAGAGAGCTCCTTACTTCTACCCTTTCAAACTCTTATTTTGTTTTTTGTTTATAGCCAGAGAGAGAGCGTCAAAGGATTTTGTCAGTCATGGAGAGGAAACCTCTATCCTGACAAAAAGGCTTTGGTCTCTTGTCATAATGCTAACCATAAACTGAACATTTCATTAAAAGAAACACCACCAACACAAGAATTCTAATAAACAGATTCCTTAGTCCCTAGGAAACCTCTTAACAGAGCAATGTGTAAAACAGCACAGTACGAATATCAGAACAATTCGTCCTTGACAATCGTATAAACAGTTTAGGGCACATAGCCCTAAAAGTAAATTGTAGGTAGCGATGTGGGGGAGCAAGACTGAAAGAGTAACTCTTTTGCTGACGGGATCTGGCAGGCTTTCTATTCTAATGGTAGCTAGTTGTGTGACTCCTTAGAATTTCAACAATTTCTAAATGAATGCCAGTAGAGATTATTAAGAAAAAAAAGTGTTTTCCATATGCCATCTTGGGCATCCTGGAAGGATTTCTGCTTATTTGTTACTATCAAAAACCATTTTTACTAAACTTCCCCTTGTGAAATAATGTGAGGAAAATAATACAAAACATGCAAAAATCTATGAAGAAATGACTAAGTACAATGACAATTCAACAACATATTTTATTATGGATTTCACTTTCTTGTTAACCTAAAGTGAATTGAATGGCTTATAGAATCTCCCTAAAGTGGCATATTTGTTTAATTATGCCTTAGAAATAAAACTGTAGCCCAGCTAATGTGTGGAGAAAATGTGAAAATTTAAAGTATGCTTCTTGGCCTCTTCCTCTAGAAAATAGGAAAAATATTTTAAACTCAGTAGTTTTAATGTTTTGTAGTTAATAATCTTTGACCTTATGGTATGATATTATTTTTACTGCTGAAGATAAAATCACAGATGTAGGATTTATCAATTTACTGTATCTATCTGATTCACATTCTGATTTTGAGAAATGAAACATTATATTATAGTGTCAAAATGAAAGGAAATAAAAAGGCAGCCTTAAGAGCATTTGGATAACTTAACTATAAGTCGCTAGAGTCAAAGCTGCTAAGATTTAGTAATTTTTTTAAAGTTGGTAGGTTTTTTTTTGCACTTTACTATCTTTCCTAGTTTCACATAAGTACATAAGTGAGAAAAAGATCTATCCATTACAGAACCTCTCAAAAAATCATGTTTTGTTCATCTGCCAGACTTTTTCAGCAAATGTGTCTATGATGAATTTCTCTCTCCCCCATCCCTCTCTTTTATTCCATCTCTATTTGAGAAAATACAGTTGCAGGATTGGCCTTAAAGAATTTTTTTTTGGATGCACTGAGAGATCTGGAAGGCCAGATGAAACATACTTATTACTACTTAAACTGTGTAGGAAGAGGAAAATTCAGGAGAAGATGACATTTATTAAGAACAGATACTAAATTCCCTTCCATTACTTTTGTACTCATTCTTTGTAATGAGTAGTTTATTTTCCAAATTCCTTTCATAGACATGTGTGTATGTTGAGATATATGAGAGTCTTCTATACAGTCCTATGGAAATAATAATTATAAAACTAAAATTTGTAAACCGAGAAATTATACTCTTGGACCACAACCTCTAATTTTTCCATTCTTCCCATCCATTACTCCAACTAAACTTTCTCTTCACCATCCTCGAGACCTTGTCTTAAACCTTCCACATTCTTTTGAATAAAAGTCTTCTCACTTTAATTTCCCCCTTACTGCCATAGCCTGAAATGACACTATTAATCCTTCTGCTGCAATCTTAACTTCTAAACCTTGTATTCTTCACTCTACCAATCATTTTAACCCCCAGCTCTGCATTATTCCAAACTTAGTTTCTTTTTCTTTCTTTTTTTTTCTTTCTTTCTTTCTTTCTCACTTTCTCTCTTTCTCTTCCTCTCTCTCTCTTTCTTTCTTTCTCTCTTTTTGCCTTTTTCCTTTTTTTGGTTACTATGCAGGGATCAAAGAACAAGGTATAAGTAAGATAATTCACATTGTTAGAAATATATTATTACCAATATCATTAGTCTTTTTAGTTACCTCCTCAAACTTATCCTTTCAGCTTTACCTAAGCAGAAAAAGTAGTCTACAAATCTTTATCTGACATGTTTACCTGAGTTCCCAGAGGACTACAAAATCAAAATCATCAAAATAAACTTATTATACCCATCTCAAATAAAAGATATCCACTGTATTTCCTCTCACATTCTCATCTCTGATGGTACCTTCACTATCCACAATTTACTCATCAGGGTCATCCTAAGTTTCTCCCTCATCCACCAGTCCCCAAGATAACTCAAACTCTGGCTCTGCGTTTACACAAAATCAGAGAGACCTGCATATTATCAATTAAAATATGAGGCAGAAAGAACAATGAACAAGTCTAAGGTGGAAACCTTAGAGTTATTTCCCAACATCTCTTTCTTACTCAATTCTCAAATCCAATCTGTCACCCAAGAATTCTTGTTGAATCTCCTTCAAACATGTGTCTTGAATTGATCTCCTTATTTTATCTCTAATGACAATGCCTTAAAGCCTATCTTTTTCATTTCCTGCCTGGAATATTGCAGTAGATGCCCGACTCTTCTCCATGCCTCCAGTCTTCTTTGTTCTCATCCTTTCCCAATATTACAACCACATTTGTTTTTCTATAACATACCCACCTAAATTTTTGATGACGTCCTATTTGCTAAATCAAGGGTCTACAAACTTTTTGGCTGTGTAACCCAGTAGGAAAAAAGGTTGAGCAGGCACTACAAATGCATGTACATATATTTATAAATTGCACATATGTACCACAAATATATACTTTGTGTGCTACAAAATATACTTTCAAAAACAAAATTTTAGAAATGAGATAATACAACTATAAAATTTTAATATTTTCTTTCTGCACCCTAATGTGTTCTCTTTTATCACTCATCAGGCTCAAACATCCCATTTTGGAGACCACTGGTGCAGTCCAGGCTCTCTTAATCTTGGACTACTGACATTTCAGCTAGAAAATTCTTTTTGGTGTGGAGGGTGCTATCCTATTCATCATAGGATATTTAGCATTATCTCTGGATTCTCACTAGATGCCAGTGGCACCCATCCCCAAGATATTTGTCTCCAGATATTGTCAAATGTCCCTCAGGGACAAAAATTGCCTCTGGTTGAGAACAACTGGTCTCATAGAGGATAAAATAGAAAGAAATAAGCCCGATTTATAAACCCATGTGTGGTCTCTAGCTTTGTCTCACACTACATCCTCCAGATATATACCCTCCATTGTACATTTTCACACCACTCCATCTTTATTCATGTTATTATCTCCATTCAGAATCCATTCCTACCCCTCTTTCTTTGAACAAGAAACAACTCAAATAACACCTTCTCTCTGCAGAAGAGGTTACTTCTATTGCACTTGTAAATTTACTATTCTCTCTCTGTATCTACATATCTATACCTATCTATCTGTCATAATGTTTATTTCTAATTAGGTTGAGCTCTCTTTCAGGTTAATAGAATGTACATGTTATCAGCAAGTGCCTGTTTTTCACTGATCAGTTGTGTTTTGGACTGAGTAAATTCTGAAATGACTCACATAATTCTTGCAAGATTATGCTGTCTCTCTCAATGGCATAGAGGTACAACTTTATTTTTTTTCCTGAGCTATTCTCTCTGTTTCTCTGTCTCTATCTTTCCCCCTGTCTCTCTGTTCTCTCTCTCTCTCTCTCTCGATTTTTCCTGCGCCAAGTATACAACTTTGGCAATTAGCCCCTTAATTTTACCTACAGAACCAGCTTCTTTAAACACAACAAAACATTTTATTACTGAAATATTTAGTTCAGACGAGTAAATAATTGTCAACACTTCCCTTTGTTTTATATGATACAAACTTGGTTTTTTTGCAGAGCCTCACAGCTTCATTGCACATGATCTTACATTCCATTCTACCCATCAGACTGAAGGAAATGAATTGGACAGGGCCAGTCTCCTTCATATAGGCAGCGTTGATAACTAGCTGTGGTGTATTTTAGGAGTATGATATAGTTGGATCTATTGCTGCTTGTTGATGTTTTGTATTCCTTTAACATATATCATATGAAATAGTATGAAATTTAAGGATATACAGAAAAAGATTAAGTGAATTAAAAAATAAAGCAGGTTATGTGCAGTGTTCATAAAGGTTATTTTCATTCCTTCAACAAATTCATGGATCATCTATTTGTCAGAGACCACATTAGGCAAACTGTTTAGAGCAGTCACAAACCTTACACTCATGGTGTTTATAATCTAGAGGTGGAATTAAGTTTTACATAATTATATAAATAATTATTTAACTATAATTGTGATATGAATTCTGAAGGAAATTTATGAATTGATTTATTTATTTATCTTTGTACAAATAGAAAAGATATATATCTGTATCTGTCTAGCTATACTGGATAAAAATACATATACATATGCATATATAGATATGACTATATCTCCATATGTATGGGTATGTATATATAAATATAATAGATACTGACATATATGGTTAAAAACTAATAGAAAGTATAACTAAACTTTGGTATTAGCTTTTTATGAGTTTGTGAATGGATTTTTTTTCTTTAGGAATTTTTTTTTTTAGTATTTTCAGTAAGTCCTAAAATGACCCTGTATTACTTCTGAACATAATTATAATATTTAAAATAAAAACTCCTTTAACATACAATAAAATGCTCATATCTGATAATAGAGCACAAAGGCTTCAAATAAAAACTGGTTAAGGAAGTGTTTTATAAGATTTAAAGACTTTTGGTGGCTTTGTTGCTTCCAACTTTGAAAGAGAGAAGGCTTCACTCAGGGTCATACAGGGAGTAGCACTGGGGGTGGGGGCAAAGGTACCACAAGCTGGAGCTATACCTAGGGGGGCAGTTTAGGTGTGGTGAGAGGGGTGGAGTTAGCTAGGTTTCTGGGGTTCTCTCTGGATTGGCTAATTTGAGTAATTCCCCGGACTCTAGAGCATAAGAGCTGTCTCTAGTTATCTGGTACCTGGTGACGGGGCGATTCGGGTGGGTGCACAGTGATCCTGGTGTATGAGAGAGCCCCCCAAAGTGGTTGTGGTATGGACTTAATCAGCTGCTTGTGGTGAACTGATGGTCTTCTAGCTAGGGCTTCAAACTGGATTAAGATAGCATTTCCAAAATAAAAAACACAGAAAAACAAACAAACAAAAAAACCCAAAAATACCCCACCAAACTATATTACAAGGAGGTTATGCATCGACTTAGTCACAATAAACTATAAATACAAGTATTTTGCTACTGAAAGAAAAGAACAATTGGAAAACATTTTATTCTATTAGGAAAAGAGAAAAACAGTACCACTGTTATGAAAATATCTGAAATGGGGAGATGAAAGAAGCATTAATTAAAAGAAAAATTTTACTATCTCCCGGTTTTGCCTAGAGTTAACTAAAATCACGTTTTTTCATCAATGAATGAAATACTACTAAAGGTATTAAACTGAAATTTGAATGATCTCTGCCTCATGCTTGTCATCTATTCTGAAAGTGATTATTGTTATTTTAAAAAATAAGAATAATCTTTAAATTTTATTGAATGTTTACTACATGCCAAGCAATGTGCTAAGCCCTTTGCATGAGTTATCTGTTTTAATCTTCATAACATTCCTAATGAAATAAATATTTTCATTGCTTGGTTTAAACGATAAGCCGATTAGGCTTAGAGAGGTTAAGTGATTTAACTAAGGCCATTCAGCTAATAACAGGCAGACCCTGCCTTCAACTCCAGGTTTAACTAAATTCAAAGCCCTTATTCTTAAACACTATGCTATGGGTTATAAATGACAAACAGATAGATGATAGATGATTACTAGATTGATGACTATATTATTAATTAATAGATTGATAGAGACAGAGAGATAGTAAAGGAGGGAAACACATTATGTAATTTTGTGTTCCATTTCACCCAACCATTCAATGCTGTGATGAGAGGGGAGTGATAGGCAAATACTTACTTGTCTCCCAGCTACTGTGAACATTCAGAGAAAGAAAAAAAGGAAACATTTATGATTTAAAATAAATTCCTAAAAATCATCTGCATGTGCTATATTTGGTTCATCAACAGGGGAAAAAATAGACACATGCATTGAAAATGAAATATCTATGCTAAATGTCTTTGATATCCTGCCAGATTTACCCACAGAAGGTCTTGACTATAAACAAACAGCCACTTACACATGTATGACCCTGGAAAGAAGACTGAGTGGGCACAAAATGGTGTCGGTTTTATCTTGGGTTTTTGATTCATTTTGAGCTGTCAGATTTTCACCTCCTTTCAAGGAAAAGAAAAACAGGAACTGTGATTCTGCTTTTAGCATTGGAGGAAAGAATTGCGTAACCATTTCCAAGTAGCTGACTTATACCTTTGCTAATGGAGAGGGTTGTTTTCAAGCATGAAATAGCATTTTGTGGCAGAAATGGCAATGTGACAACTACCATTCCAATGAATATAGACACTTCCTACACTTGGTTTTAATCACATCTCAGTCAGATCATAATATTTATTAACTATTCAGAACACCTCCTAAATCTTGTGGTGCTCTAACTCTTTTTGGTTTCTCCTTTACTGTGAGAGGGATTGTGTTTTCTTGAAAATGGCTTTAAAGACTTGAGTATTGGTTTATATAGGGATGCAAACAGAAACTTAGATTTTAATTTCCTTAAAAGCAGACCCCATGCCCTAAACTTCTTCAGGATCACTTCATTCCCAAACCAAAAAGCCACTAACTCAACATTAAGAATATTTGGTCAGATGGTCAATAAATATTGGTTGGTTGATAACACACAAAATGAATTATTTCCCAAACTAAGATTTAGATCTTTTATTATAATAATGCAAATATCCACCTACAACACAGTGTTAGTTAATATTCTACAATCTATTTATAGCAGCAGTTCTATTTGCACTATTTTGCATGAAAATTTAAAAATGAAAAAGCTGCTTGTGTTTTAAAAAGATATTAAATGTTTTCTCTAACTCCAAATGATTGTTTTATTTGAACATATTTTTATTGGTTGCTCAGAAATACATCTCACATAGAATTTACTCCAGAACAAATGGAAATTGAAACTATTAAATATTCAAATACTACTTGTTTTGCTTTTTTTGGGGGGGTGTTGTTTATGTAACATTCTGCAATTTAAATACAGAGTTTTTTTCATCAGTGTAATTGATTTTTACTTTTATAAGCTTAGCGAAGAAAAAGGGAAAAGGAAGGAATTAAGACAGGCATTTTAACATACATTTAAGAATTTATTATATTTCATATGGATATCATATTTCATAATAAGGCCTATTATATTTAGGCAAAAGTAAAATGTTTTAAAAATTATTTTTTTAGTTTGTCCAGAAGTTTTTCATAGGAATCTTGGGATCATATTTTAAAAATATGATTGAATTAAATTCCCTTATTTGCTACAGTGTGACATAACTTTTAAAAGCAAAGAACATTATGCACATTAGAAAAGTCCATCTTCTAATAAGTAAATACTTAATTTGGGTGAAGCAATTCTAATATGATTCACAAAGAGCCAAGGGAAGCAATGTACTTCTCTTGTGACTAAATTTAGAATCACTATGTCTTTGATTTTACACTGAAAATTCATTAAGGCTTTCTGATTGACAGCTATTTAGGGTTCAGGGACTGCTATATTAGATGAAAATGCAAAAGACCAATATTCTAAATTTCTGTCACTATGAGACTTGTGATCATCACTAAAAAATATTAAAAAACAAAGTTATTTAAAGCTATCGGCCATTTTGATTTAGCTGTCACACATATAGACGTAAAACAATCAACTACTTAGCAAATATTAAGTGCTTGTATACCACATGCCCAGCAGAACATCCTCAATCCTTGGCTTAACTTTCACTACAATTTTTTCTTCATCACTTCAGTTTTGTCTTTGTAAAATAGAAATAATGCATTGTCTTATGTCTAATTCACAAGAGCATTTATTTTAAGACTAAATAACATCATATTATTTACTGATGATATGACTGCATTGTCACTCTCTAAAAAGAGACATGAAAGATAATTGCCGCTACCACCTTTGTTGGAAATAATGATTTAAACTATTAAAAAATGAAGCCATCTTTTTGTAGATTATCTCTTCAATTTGGGCATTTTATTTCCAATAATCTTATATAATAGTCTACATCTTGAGCTACTCAGTAACACTTTTAGAAATTAATTTTTTCTGGAACATTCAGCAGGGCAATATAATACCCAAAATTGAATATTCCAAAATATCTTTATGATTCATATTGTTATTTACCTGTGTTAGCTACCTGGAAATAGCTGCTCTGAAAATCTTTCAGCCCCCAATCATCTTAGTCAACTCTGCATGATAAGATTTGGGAGATTAAAGAAGCCAATAAACTGTGTTAGAGAGAACCTCCAAGGATTTATTGAGATAATCTCTTGAATTTTTCTATAGGCCACTTTGAAACCCACTTTTAGGTAGAGATGTGACTTTTTCTTATGTTAAAGAAATCATTTTCAAGAGGCTTCTAAGTTTTCCCAAACGAATGCCAAACTTTTCATCTACTCTTCAAGTTTCCGAAGCCTATGGATTCACTTTCAAGTAGCAACTCAGCAGAGACTCCAAAGAAGAGTCTTCAGTGCAAATGCCCAACATCCTCTCATGGTCATCTTCCACAGGGCACCTTCTACAGGGCAGTCATAGCTACACGTGTGCTGGCCCACCTGGCCCCGCCCTACTCCAGGCTTGGATTTCTGCTTTCATTTACAATTTTTCCTAGTCCTACCTCTTTACCTTGTTTATATTGCATTATTATTTTGTTATATGTGTAAACTGTTTCAAATTGCTTGTGAAAGAAAACAGAGAATAAACAAATAAGACCCCATGATATTACACGTGGAGATATTTAGAGGGTCCTTCTGAGAAAAGGTGCAATTCAACATAATTTAACAAGCAGACTACACGTAAGTGAGTTGTGTTCCAACACTGCATTTGTAGGCACTGGACTGGAATTCAGACTTTTTTTCCTGTGAAAACAGTGCTATGGAAATAAGTTTTTGGATGTAAATAGTTGGCAGTTATTGCACAACCTATTTAACCCATGATATAATTTACATAAACCTTATTTGTCCCGAAAAATACTTAAACAATATTGCTTCAATGAATGTTATTAAATAAACCAAATTGAAAAATGAGTCCTTATATATTTGTCTTTCTCCTTTTTGGTCAGGAACTGTGTCTTACTTATTATCACATTTCCATTGAGTAACACAGTGGGAGTGCAGAATGCTCTAGAAATGTTCATGAGTGATGGAAAGGAGAATAAATAACTGCAAGCAGGGAAGAAAGATACCTGAAGCATGTAAAAGAGTAGAGTCAAGGTTACAGAAACCAAGGGCACTGAGTCTCTGCTTTGTCTAAGTGTAACAAAACACATAGATTTCTATTTCCTTGACACAGGAAACCTTATGCATTATTAGATTAGATTTGATTTATTTGGGTAAAGGAAAAGAAAAAGAAATGAAGGCTGAAGAGAAAAGAAAGAGTTTTTTCCTTAGGTTAGTATGCAAGACCTGGGAAGAAAAAAGGAAATAAGTATTTACAAATATATATGTGTTCATATGATTAAAAAAAAGACTTCATTAAACAAATAAACTGAATTTAGAAGTAAATTGTAAAGAAAAAAGTGGGAGTATGTCATTTGTACCATTCCTTTGAGAGAGAAGAAAGGCAACGGTAGTGAAGATTTTCATGTAGTGTCGCATGTTGGCCACAACCAAATGGTACCATCATCACAGCAACACTCACTTGAATAAATTTGTGTGAAGACTACGAAACTAGAGAATGAATTTAGGATGCTGGGGAAAGAACAGAAGCTATGTCATGTGGCCATCTGAGTGTAGTAGGTATTAATGAAGATGTGTTCCTATCACCACATTTGGTGTTATAGAAAAGGAAATTTTATTATCATTACTTGCTTTTCCCTTCCACAAGAAGTGTTTTATACACACACACACATATATATAAACACTTTTTTCTCATGTCAGCTCAAAACAGATCTGATTTCTTAAAAACACCTTTTATTTCATATTGATATTATTTGAAGACTAAAAAGGGGACATTTTCCCAGAGATTAGCCTGGAGCCTGTCAAAATGGCTGAAGGTCAAGGTTAGAAGGCAAGTGAATGTACAGGCTCTGAAATTAGGAGCTATCATGGTCTCCTAATTGACATTGACATTAGATCATGTCTTCCTGCCCCTTCAAGTTTTCTGGCATCTCTCCTTCCACCAACAACTACACACTTTGTAATTATGACTATGCCAAAGAATTCAGAATCTTCAAATCTATGTTACTAAAGTCTACAGAATCTTCAGAACCTGTAAATCTATGTTATTCAGAATCTTCAAATCTATGTCACTGAAGTCTACATTTAGCATTATTTGTACGTTTTAAAATAGAGACATTAAATAATTTTTCCTAAAATACACTGTTAATGACAGAACGAGGGCTAGTATTCTAGGTTCTCTAGAATCTTGTTTAACACTTCTAAAATTACAAATAATTGATAAACTACCCTACATTAAATAAATGTTGGAATAATCTTTCCAAACAAGAAATAATTTTAGAATTGTTGTTTTCAGTAATTTGCCCCCCCTGTAAAGTTAGCTACTTACAACATGAGTTGTTCATTTCACATTCAATACCAAAAGTTAAAAATATTTATAACTAAAGTTATCTGAGTTAAAGAGATAGGCTCTCCACTTAAATTTCAACTTTCATTGTAAAAATTTTAACTCAAGCAATTATTATTTCTTTGTGTTGTCATTGAAATAGTCTAACATAATTCAGGATTAAGACAAATATAGAAAAAAGGAAAATTTTAAGAAAATATTTAAACTTTGACATGTTTATATTAACATTATTATTTAATCCAGAGAAATGAAAGATAAAAATTTCAGCCACTCCACAAATTATTGCTATGAAGACATTCCCAAGATACTATGCACTCTGTCTGTGAGTCTTGCATATATATTCCCAGTTTGGAATTTCCTCATTTTTTAGTACATGTCTCTACAACAAGTCATTGTATCTTCTCAATGTTTTTTAAGCATTTAATTTATTCTTGTTATAATATTTAAGAGTGTTGCAATAACTCTGCACATCTGACATGGGATAAATAGCACGTGTGCTTTGAAGGGAGGCAAGGCCAAGATCAGTCTTTCCTTTGTGGTTTGATAATAAAACAAAAGGATAGAGAACAGTAGCCAATTTCATGGATGATACTAAGGTGGTAAGAGACTCGATGACTTCACTTTTGTAGCCAGTTAAGAACAATTATTTCTGGCAAAATAGAAAGGCAAAATCATTTAAAGCAATACACTACATAGATAAAAAATAATTGATGAGGTACTTTCTTGAATGAACAATTATATTAAGTTGAAAGAAAAACAATAATGAGAAGTAATAGTTCTATGTTTTAAACACCTGAGTTATACATCAATGTCTAAAATCTCTAATGTAATGACAGTACACTACTGAAGCTATCACTGATTCAGCTTTTTAAAATCAGCAATTTGCTATTACAATCATTTCAAGATACTTGAAAGATGATATCTGAACAGAATAGATAATATATAGAGAAATTATACCTATAGGTCTTTGATCAGTTAAGGTAAGGTAGAAAAAATTGTTTAGGATAAAACTTGTCTAGAATATTGAGTTAATGTGACAGCATTTTGCAGCATATGCGTGCTGAAGCATCTTATGCTTTATTCAGAGCACTTGTGAAATCTCCTTATTTTGGTTTATGCCTTTCTCATTTCTTAACTGTGTCTCTTCTAAGCAGAAAGAAGTGCCTATGTGGTCTACATCTTTATTCCTCAAGTACTCACTTTGAAAAACATATCATCAAAAAGAGAGAAACATGAGAGAAAAAAAATCACCATTATGTTTTATATATGAAGAAAAAATTTTCACTAGCTTTGCTTTCAGTTACAGAGTTGGATATTAAATACAGACTAAATGCAAACATGTTTCAATGATTTAGGAATGATTTAAGAATGGAAGCTTTATGTAGAGTTGTATGCAAAGTATTTTCTGTATTTCACATCCTATTATTGAATTGTCATCTATCATGCAATAACATGTACAGAACTACTGAAAGACAAGAAGTAATAAGAATAATACATTTTTGCTGGGAAGAAGTTTGGTTTTATTGCTTCTCCAAGTCTACCCAGAAAAAAGTTTTGATTTGTTTTTCCCTTCCTATATTCTTTTATAACCCTGATATTTTGCAAATATTAGGACTTGTCTTAATCCATCATACGTATCTTTGACCTATGTTAGATAAGAAGTAAGCATTGATTTGTAAGGCATATTTAAAAGTTAGTTCATGTAGTGTTGCAGTGTTAAAGTGGAATAATACGCTTCTTTGAAATATGGTATAAATTATACCATGGTATAAATAACAGAATAAAAGAATTGAGTGTTATTTGGTAAAGCCAAATGTGAGAACAATTTGGCCATTTCCAAAGAAATTGAATTTGCCTATGCCTTATGACCCAGAAAGTTCAAATCTGGATGTATAAACGTAATATAGAGAAACAGCTGCAGAGGTATATCAGGAATCATGAGGAAGAGTAGTCATTTGTAGCCTTGTTTATAATAGTGAAAAATTCCCAGCATCTAAATGATCATTAGTAGAAGTATAAATAAATAAATTTACTCAGCGGAATATTATGCAGCAGGTAAAACGAATGAACTTGTGCTGTATGTAACAACCTGGAAAAATCTTTTTCAGCTTTATTGAGATATAACTGACATATAACATTGTATATGTTTAAGGTGTGCAACATGATGATTTGATACACCTGTATATTGCAATAACCATGATAAGGTTAACACATCTATCACATCTATCACCTCACATAATTATCTGTTTGTGTGTGGTGAGAACATTAAAATGTTCATTAAATTTAGCTCAATACTGAGTGATATCTCATGCCTTCTGAGAAGAGCCAATTTTTCCTCTTGTTTTATGTTGTCACCTTTTTCTCAATCCTCATCATCATTTGTGATATTCAGCAAGGTCTAATTAACTTAAAACTTATTGCTTCATGACTAATTTTTATATTCATGTGCCTCACCTTTATTTCCAGTTAAAGTCTGCTTCCTTATCCTACAGGCCTTATCTCACTTATGTATAACAAATCCTGCCTTGGGGCTTAGTGTCTTGGGTCTTAGCAGATCCCTTACCCACTGCTATTGGTTCTTCTCTGAACTCTCATTGCAGTTTATAAACTGACAGGTACCTAATGATTCACCATAGAATACTAGACCATTTCCAGTGATCACCTATTTCATGAATGCCCAGTACTGCAGTATTTTGTAGCAATGCAATCTCCAGTCTGTTGTTTTGGGCATCACCCTTGGATTGTTTGAGTTTTTCCCCCCAACTAAGATAATAATATCTTAGTTATCTAAGATAATAATATCTTAGTTATTTAAGATAATATTTGCTAACATTTATTATTTACTAAGTAACAGGCATTGATTGGAGTGCTCTGTGTGTATTAACTCATTTAGTGAACAACAACTCAGTATGATAGGTACTATTATTATTCATTTTATAGATGATGAAACTGATGCATGGGGAGGTTAAATAAATTGTTGAAAGTCACACCATTGGTTTAACCTCAGACAAACTAGTTTCACTTACATTCTTAACCGCTACTTTATATTGACATGGTAGCCAAATGATAGGCCATTTGGTATTTATCCTTCAGTTTAGGGTCATGTCAGATAAACTCCCTTCTTTCTTTCCCTTAATTTACAAAAGAAGAAAGTATGGAAGGTGGGGGCTCTCACTTAAACATACAGAAAAAAGGAATGAATCCTTATTGAATGATGTTATTCACAGTAGCATGACACATAGAGTCCAAGAAACCCATACTTAGGCTCCATTGTCTTTTCTCTCCAGAAAGAATTTCTAGCATGTCTAAGAGTTTTCTCCAAATATTTTGAGTTAGTGCTTAAATGAATAATTCCATTCCTCTGCACCATTTTGCTAAGAGTTTGGCTGTCATGGTGAGGTGACACTTGGCTCAGTGGTGCATTGTAATTTGATTCCTACCACCATTCCAATAATCTCTTAGGGCCCATGTGCTAGCTCTTAATTATATAAAGAAAAGAACAGTAGTATATTGCTAGGATATTTGTCTAGTAGCTTCAATAGAGACCAAAAGAATAGTGGCTTATGCAAAAGAGAATATTTATTACTTGCTCATTGAAAAATTTGACTTGGCAGGCTTCATAAGATCATTTATCTTACTTCTCTGTCAACCCCTTAGGTCCTACCTGCTCCATGCTCGAGTCTGTGGCAAGGATGAAAGAGAAATTGGAGGGCAAGATGCTTCTTTTAAGGGTACAGCTAAGAAGTAATATGGATTTCTTTTGCTCGCATCTCACTGGGCAGAACTGAGTCACATGGCCATAACTAGCTGCAAAAGAGGCAGGAAAATGTTATCTCAACCTGGATAACAATGTGTCCTGCTAAATTTTTATTTTATTTCTATTACCAAGTGCTATATCAGTAAGAGTAAGAAATGACTATTGGGGGTATTATTAGCAATCTCAGCCAGTATCTGCAACAACATGAACATATTCTCACTGTTAATTGGTCAAGCATAGACTCAAAGAGTCCAAAAGAAGTTTTCATCAGTCCTTTCTTTCAGAGTCAAGTGACAAAAGCCAGACTCCATAAAGGTACAGAGGTTCATAGTAGAATTTCTATTCTGTTTAATTTAGCCCTGTGGTTCATCTGTGGAAGATGGCCCAGTTAGTCCCGGACTCTCAGGGTAATCTGTAAGTGTGTCTCCCAGGCCTTTTCTCTTCTTCTCTCCTTTCATTTTTTTCCCTCACTCATAACATCTTGAACCTGTTGAACACCTTCACTATCCCCTACCCTTCTACCTTTCCTTCTGACTGCTTTGTGGCATGACAAGGCTCTTGTTCTTCTGTACTCTGCTACTAAGTAACAAAGGGAGTGCTTTTTATGCAAAAACTTGTTATGCAAAAAGATTGCATGTCTTTCTCATAATCTTCAGTTATTTCAAAAGGCCCATTTCTATTACATTAGCTTCTATGAATACTAACATTCAGGAAGAGGGTAGGATGAGTATAATCTTCACTAACCCAAAGATTTTAAGACACTCTATTTGCTTTCAATTTTGTTCATAAGCCTTCATCCCAGACTTGAGACACTCATTATCAGACTACACAAGACCACCTTATACATATTTTTTGTATTTTTGGCCTCTTTTCAATATTTATCACTTTTTCTTGGATCTTTTTTATCTCTTGCTAATTTTATTTATTTATTTGATTTTTAAATATTTCTTTTTCATCTATTTAAAGTTACACTATGTTTTAATTTTTTATTTTGAATTATTTCTTGAGTTCAGTCACACATTTACAAAGATTTCTAATTCTGATTTATGTTTTGCTTTTAAGTGTTGTAACATTTTCTTTGTGTCTTTTAGCTCATTTTCAAAATGTGGTTTCAGTTTCATTCTGATTGTGGACTTAGCTTTCTGATGTGGGAAAAAATTATCCTGTTCTTTATTCTTTTTCTTTGTATAGTACTTTTGCATTGAATTTGACCTTGATCCTTCTATGTTGTTAATATTTACATGAAATTAATTTTGCCAGACTTCTAAAATGAGGCAGCGTTCAGGAACGCTTTTTAATTTCAAAGAGCTTTCTCTCTTACTGTTTTTGTATAGTGTTCAGAAATAGGCTGGCTTGATTTCTGGGATTTTCTGACTATGTCTTTTTCTTCCACCAATTGGTTTATATCAGGCATTGGTAAAGATTTTTTCTCTCGAGGCCAGGTAGTAAATATTTTAGGCTTTGCAGACTATATAGTCTCTTTTATATCTATTCAACTCTATAGACAATACCTAAGCAAATGAGCAGGGCTGTACCTTAATCAGACGTTATTTACAAAAGTAAGTAGCAGGTTGGATTTGGCGCACAAGCCATAGTTTGTCTACCTCTGGTCCAATTTGTCCAATAGATGAGAACCACAAATATAAAGCACATACATAATTTAAAATTTTTAATAATCACATTTTTTAAACACTTTTTTTTGTTTGTTTTGGCCGCACCGTGCAAGCATGCAGGAACTTAGTTCCCCGACCAGGAGAACTGTGCTCCCTACAGTGGAAGCATGGAGTCCTAACGACTGGACCACCAGGGAATTCCCAGTAATCACATTTTAGAAAAATAGAAAAACGGACAAAAGGTGAAATCAATTTAGTATATTTGATGTAACCCAATATAACCAAACTATTACCGTTTTAACAGGTAATCAAATATTTTAAAATTATTAATAAGATCATTTATAGTTTTTATTCTAAGTCTGCAATATCCATGGTGTATCTTACACTTACAGCACATCTCAGTTCAGACTGGTCTCAGTTAAAGTGCTCAACAGTGTCACTACAGTAGCTATTGGCTACGTTATTGAATAGGGCAGATCTAGACCTTCCCTTTGCTTGTCTGTGTCTCTTGTCCCTATTTCTCCTCAATATTTATTCCATTCCCTTAATGTTCTCCCCAGTATGGGGCCCCGTCCTGGAAAGGAGCCCTGATGGGTCAGGTTGATAGCTCATAGAAGCTGTCCAGCCTCAGCCTCTCAGACTCTCCTAGTACTTGTTCCTGCATTCACCCAGAACTGTAAGGCCACAACCCGCTTTGAGGTTCTCTTGTTCTCAGATATCCAATTGCTTCCTCTGCTTATCCCAGGATCATGCCTTGTGGCTGTTAATGGTTTGTCTCCATCTACTTGCTTACAGTCTGTGGGATATTTTTCCATCTAGCTTTATTCACATTTCTTCTTTTATATTTTATTACTTTACCTCATCTTTAACCTTCATCTCTGATTCTGTTCTCATCTCTCTCCCCTTATTGTAACCTCTTTAAATCTTGGTAAACAGAAATTAAAAATAAATACTATGAACCCTGTCCCCTCATAAAGATGTTGTGAAGAGCACAGGGAATCCTGTCTAGGAAAGCACTATGCAAACTCTAAGTTGTTAAATAAATGCAAGAAAAATAAATCTACGGAATTCTAAAAAGAAAGAGCTGCCAGGTAAGTAGAATTTAGCAACCTTGGTACAGGGCTTTCTCTGCTTTAGATGCCTATTTTCTTTTTTCCTAAAATTTATGTAATGAGAATATTTAGCATAACAACCAAACATCTTCTTAATAATACTGATTGCCTTGGTTTTACACAATTACCTTAAGGTAAGACATTAAATATTTGTGACAATAATTTAATTCAATTCCATTAAAAATTAAATGTAATAAAGCCCTTTCTTCTTCATGGGGGAGCCAAAAAAAATCAAACAAAAGAGCGGCACAACTCAAAAAACAGTAGGCATTTAAATGATTAAGTAATTTTATGATTTGTGAAATTTCTGCTTCATTTTGCTCACTGTAGCTCCTGCTTTTTGAGGCTAATAGAGCAAGGAAGTTAACCATATTTCAGTTAGGTCGAGTTAACCATATTTCAGTTAGGCCAAGTTTTTACAGAAAGCATCCCATCGGCAACCCTGGGGATCCAAGCCCTCTTATTTACCTGGTGAGATTTTCAGAGAGAATAACCTCCCCTTGAGTTTTTCAAAGGAAGCCAAGGAGACATGACAAAACATGAGCCAATGTTGCATCTAAGCTTCAGCTAAATCTTCTTCTGTGGAAGATGACCTCCGCCTCTCTTTCGCCATTTAGATATTGTATGAGAACATCTAACTAACAGCACCCAAGTCTCATCCGCAATAGATGAGAACAAAACAGACGTTGAAAGATCCAATTCAAGAATCTATTAAATCTTTCTGACAATTGTCTACTTCCTGTCAACATATGGTATCAACTTTTCTGTTCCCCTTTCTCTCAGCTGCTCTCTTTTTGGTCTACTTCACTGTTTAATATTTTCTACTCCCAAAAAACACAGCAGTCTCCAGAGCTCTCACTCTTGACTCTCTTCTCTTTCCTCCATATGCTTGGGGACATGGGTTCAAGTGAGGCACAGCTCACTTTAGGGGTTCATATCATTTTGTCTAATAATAGCTGTGAAGAAATGTTGCACTTTTATATTTAATTTTAGCTGTCTCATAAATGGACCCTGCATTAAATGTACAGGAGCATAGAGACTTGGAAAACAGTATCTTGGTCAATTTCTAATACAAATTGTTATTTATTTTAAGAAAATATAAAGAGTGCTTTTCTTGTTATGGAAGATTCAATTTTAAAAAAAATTGGAACTCCATTTTAAATGGAAATATTTAAAACATTCCTTTAATCCATTTCTATAGTGCTTATGGAAAGCCAATTACAAGTCATTGAGAAATTTGGGGTGTTGACTGTAATTCTACAATTTTCAGAGATTTGATATAACGTGGTAATATATTCAGAAAATATCTGAAGCACAAAAATGTTAAACTTTAAAGTGTATTTAATGTCAGAGAGCTAAAGGAGTCAAAAATAGTGAATATGTATATCAGCAACGTGTGTGTTTGAAAGCATTTCAAAACATTTAATACCAGAGCCCAGATGATATATTACTCATGTCTTTATTACAAAAAGTGATCATATCATAGAAGTAGCACACACACTATGAGATTTGGTAGTTGCCATGGTAACTATACATTTTTTTTACTGAAGAGAAGAATAAATAGCTACACACAATCTTTGCAATTTATTAAGCTGGTTATTTACAGTGGCTTTAAAGATAGTGTGCCTGTTCATTCTTTTTTAAAATTCAAATTGGTATATACCCATTTTCATTATTTTGGGTCTATGACACAAAGAGTTATTTGCTTTGTACCTTTTTAGGTTTTTTTGGTTGTTCTAAAGCATTAGGAAAAAAAAGTACAATATTTCCAAGTTACATTCTGGTACTTGGAGATTAAGTGGTTGTTTTTTAAAGATGTTTTATGCAATATGTCAGGCTACTCAAAAGTAAAGTACTTATATAACAATATTGTAAATAGTGCTTATTCTGTGCCAGGCTATTTTCTAAGAACTTTATAAATATTAATTTATTTAATCTTAATTCATAAAGTCATAATATTTTCCTTGCAATGTGCAACTCTCTGGAAGTCAGGTCAATGGCAACAGCCAAACTAAGTGAATAAGAGAAAGAAAAATCAAATCCTTTGATGCCCCTTTTGCAGTAACTTTTTCTCTATTTGTGCAAAGAATAAGGTATCCAATATCTAATAATAAAATATTAAATTTGAATAAAACAGAAATATATTGAGGTAAAATATATGTTTCCCCTGAAAAACACACTCATTTTTATCCCTCTTCCCAACTGACCCCATCATCCTTCTCAGTACCTCTTAACTACATTTTAAGAGATTTGAACATATTTTTTTTCTACATAGTTTTTGGTCTCCCTCCCTTAGCAGCTCATTTATAGGATCTTACATTAGGCCCTAGGTATTTTTTCTGGCAGTTGGTATTCTCCTAAATTCTGAGAATTATTTCTCTTCAATGACCATTACTTGTATTTAACTATTTTTATTTTAACAATCTTGAAAATGTAGAAAAGTTGAAAGGGAAAATGGTACCTGCTGTACTGTAACCTAAGCAGAAGTGTTGTCACCATTTTAATTTCATTTTAAATAAGTGCATTTATTTATATACTGTTTATTATACATTATATGGTGTATGTACAATATATCTTGCTTTATTCAATTAACATATTACTCAATTTTTTATGCCTCCATAAATATTTCTAATGGCTCCATGGTGGGCTATCATTGTTTGCTTATCCATTCCCTTATGACTAGAAATTTTAATTTTTTTCTAATTGTTTCATTAGAAATAGTGTTGCTTTGTTTGCCTTTACTCATAAGACTTGTTTTATTTTTTGTGATTTTTAGCCTAAATTCCCAGGAATAGAATTTAAGGATCCAGATATTCTAAATCTAAGTCCAGAGTTCTTTGAGATCAGAAATTAGATTCTGCAGAGGATTAACAGAAACAGAGAGAGGAGGTATCAGAGCTAAATTTCCAGCTCAAACCTTATGTTCTTTCACCTTCCACATAGCATGGGCTCTCCATGGAAGGCCCAGAAACTGGACACTACATCAAAGTATCTTAGAAAATTATTTTGCTTATTGGACCCAGTGGCCTGTCCAAAATGCTCAACTGAAAATCGGAAAATCTATTGTGAGCACAAAATTGTTGTGAGCATACATGAGATAATAAATATGAAAACTGCACAAGAACTCTACAGTGCATTCAGAGTGGTAGAAATTGTGATCAATCGAGCAAGCAAGCCCAGGATTAAAGCATCAGAATGAGCATACACCACGTGGGCCACACAGTCCTGACTGCTGGCCTGGCTTAGCTGCCAATTTACACCCCTGATTTAATGCAACTTCTCTGTCCTTGGCTTGTCTCACTTGCCTCTTTAGCCTCCTTTCCCCAGTTGAAACCTGGATTTTTTTGCCCAACAACCACTACTTCACATCTGCAACGCCTCCTACTCCTTAGACGCCTGCTGATTCATAAAGGCAACACTCGGGAGTTAAATCCCTTCAGTCATCATGTAACTTGTGTAACATCGTGCAGTAATTTTCACTGAAACACCCCCCCCATTATTTCTTTTTTTTTTTTTAATTATTAACTTAATTATTTATTTATTTATTATTTATGGCTGTGCTGGGTCTTCGTTTCTCTGCGAGGGCTTTCTCTAGTTGTGGCAAGCGGGGGCCACTCTAAATCGCGGTACGCGGGCCTCTCACTATTGCGGCCTCTCTTGTTGTGGAGCACAGGCTCCAGACGCGCAGGCTCAGTAGTTGTGATTCACAGGCCCAGCTGCTCTGCGGATGTGGGATCCTCCCAGACCAGGGCTCGAACCCGTGTCCCCCGCATTGGCAGGCAGACCCTCAACCACTGTGCCACCAGGGAAGCCCCCTCCCATTATTTCTTACCATTACTCAGAAATGTTCCACATTCTAATAGGCTTTCTCATTATTTTTAATAAATGTAATACATGATCACCATAGATATTCAAAACATACAAAGGTGTATAAAACCTTAAGGTTCCAACCTGGCTGACTAAAACCTAAATTTCAGCAAATGGCCTTATTTTTTTTTTTAAAGAATAATCATAAATAAAACTTTCAAGTTCATTCCTCTCTACTTCAAGTGTTTCTACACCATATAATATATATAATGTATTATCAATGACCATTATATTTATATATATATAATTTTTTTCTTTTTTATTTAAGATGAACATGTTCTCTGCATTATTCTCAAAATTAGCTCTCTCTACTTCCCCTACTATTTGTAGACTTTGAGCAAATATTTCTGCTTCTTCCCATTAAAAGTGACATTCTTTCCTCTGAGATGGTTCTTTTTCCCAGTCTATATATACACCAGGTTTCTAATATCTTATACATCCTACATTGGCCTTAATCTCACTCAAGACATTAGCGTCTCTTCCCCCCTATTTACTCATTCCTTGTACAGGAATTCTATTGGTTTTTATCCCAGCATCCTTTTCCTCATTCATGTGCTACAGTATTTTCCTAACCTCGTAGAAATTTTCTCACCTGCTCATGTGGTTTTTGTTAAACTACCAAGTAAAAAGATGGGTACCCCACCTTAAAAATAACACACAAACCCTTTCTGGAAACAGATTAATCCAAGAGTGGGCATGTGAACAAACCAGTCTGAATTTCTGCGGAATTGATTTATGGATGCTGGGATATTGTGAGCTTAGGATTGTCAGAAGCCACTCACCCATCTTCAAAGAGAGAAATAAGCAGAGATAAGTAGAGGTGAGAGTTCAAGATGATGGGAGACAGATTTAATGAACCTATTTATGTCCTTTGGTTAGGATATGCTGCAACCCAGGTACAGCACATCTCTTTTTGTGCAAGTTTGAGTTTGTTTTCTCTAACTTGTAATCAACACTTTTCTGAATTATATTCTTTAATTCCTAGTATCTAGGTCTGTGCTCTCATTAGTCTGATGAAATTGCTCTCTAGATACTTTAATTGCCATTCAAAATTCTCTTAACAGTCATGATCTTAACCTATCAGTGTTATTTGACCATGTTGCCTATACTTCTCTATCACCTTAGATATTTCAAGCTGAAAAGGGGTTCTTCTAGGGAATTAAATGCCTTCAAAATTGTTGGAAGTCCTGGTGGAGTAGAATTCAGAAGACTGCCTCTGTATCATTTGAAAGTCATTCCACTGTTGCTTTGACACAGATATTAGGAATCTGCCTGCACTGCCACTGTTGCAGAGACTGCACCCAACAAGGCTGGCAACTAGTCACTGGAACTCGAGGTCTGCCCACCACTTATCAGTCACTAGTCATGGGAAGGATGACCTCTGCCTCTCTTTCGCCTTTTAAATATTGTATGAGAGCATCTAACTGACAGCATCCAAGTCTCATTCAGAAGCCCAGCTGCCAGGGAATTTAGGAAATACAGATTTTAAGTCCCTAGACTTTACAAATAGAATGAGGGCAAAATGGATGCTGAAAGATCCAATTCAAGAATCTATTAAATCTTTCTGACAATCGCCTACTTCCTGTCAACATATGGAACCAACTTTTCTATTCCCCCTCCTCTTGGTTGCTCCCTTCTTGGTCTATTTCACTGTTTAATATTTTCTACTTCCAATCAAAACAGGAACTTCCAGAGCTCTCACTTTTGACTTTCTTTTCTTTCCTCCATATGCTATCTCCATACACTATTCATACACCTTGATTTTAAATATTATGTCTCTCTCTTTTACTAAATTCCAGAATGGGTCACAGATCAAAAACGATGGAATAAATTGAAGAAGGAGAGGGAACTGAATAAAATGATCTGAAACTCATGATAGGTAAATTCTTCCAAAGAGCTGTTCTAAATATGTTTATATCCCCAAGTCCAAGTTAATATATTAAAGAGAAGGCATCATGAAGCGTCAATGAAGATATAGGAGACATATTTATTGTATCAGTTGGAATTCTTTGGGCTACAAGCAACCAAATACACAATCCACATTGAATTAAATGTTAAGATGTGTGTGATCTTAAATAACAAAATATCTAGGGGGAGACTGTTTTAGGGTTAATTTGTGGCTTAATGATATCATCAAAGAACCAGTGATTTTTTATCTTTCCACTCTGCCAACTCTATCACTGTTGTCTTCCTTCCTGGTTGCAACACAGCTATAGCAGTTCCATGTATCATATGAATGCTCAGTGAATATTTATGGAGCAAAACCTTTCCGCAAAGCCCTTAGGAGCCATCCAATGGTCAAATTCCATTGGCCAGAATTAAATTACATACTTATGACCTACCACAAAGAAGGCTGGGAAGTGAATATTTGTATTTCAGCCTTTATATTGGAAGGCACACTCTTACAGCCAGAAAGCAGAGGTGCTGTTGGGAGAGAATACTATAATGTCACCCATTCTATTCAAATTTGCAGATTATATGAATTCAAGATGAATTGCAAGTGCCTTGAATGACAAAGTCTGGACAAAATAACTGAATAGCCTTGAGTAATGGATTCAAGCCAACATAGATAATTGTAAAACCTGAATTTGGAATCTAAACTTAATTTTGTTTGGTCAAGATACAAGCGGTATAAAAAATACAAAATACAAGGAAAAGACCTGAATTATTGATCTCCAATAAGAAGAGAAGAGTAAAAACTATGTGGCTGCTCAAAAAAGTGAATTTAACCTTACAATAATGGAAGTTTAAAAAGAGGGGGAATCAATTTTTCTTGATGGTGAACAGAGTTTACAAAGTATTCAAATCCTTGATAAATTAGAGTGTATCAGAATACACTAGTAGGACTGTCATTTAGTTTGAGGAGCTGGAGAGGCTTTTCTTGGAGAAGGAAAGAGTCCTTATGTCAATCTTAAATGTGTTCTGAGTGTCCTTCTAGGGTCAATCTCTAAACATCTCATATATGCAAATCAATAGGGAAACATGTAGCAAATTTATGTAGCCTACTACTTTAGAAACATTTTTTTTTTCTGTTTTCTCTTCTTTCTCTATACCAGCATAGGCTTCCATTTATTCCTTCTTTAAAAAGAATTATTTCCATTTACTTTCTTCCTGATTTTTTTATTCCTATTTTATAACTAATTTTTGTCATCTTTTGCCTGCTTTGTCTACCTTCTTCCTTTTGCTTGCCTCTATACTTTCTCATTATATTGATTTTATTTTCCTCTACTCCTTTTAATACAGCCTTGTTTTCTTTCTTCCTGGAGGTTTTCCTTTATAAGAATGACAGTGACAGAGAGTCAAAAGAGGCTGTTACTGCTGAATTCAGGATCTCTGAAATAACTAGAAATTTTGAGTTTCAATGAAAGAAAAAAATCAATAAATCTATATCAATATTTATTTCTTTAACTTTTATTCCTTTAGCTATTTTTCTTGGATTTCTAGATGCTACTTACAAATCTACAAATCCCTCCTTTAAGTAAGTATCTTCAATATTAGTTACATTTTAAACAGCTAGATTGTACTATTAGAAAGTCAATTTTGTTTAGTAAGAGAATGCCTATAACATTGGCCCTCTATTAGCTTAGGTATGAAAGAAAAACAGACAAAAAATAAGTAAGCAAATAAAAAGGGAAAGCAAGGAGGAAGGAGAGACAAAAAACTTCCTTCAAGAACAAGGTATGATTTTTTAGTAGATATTTTGTAGACTGATGAATTCTAAATTTGATTCCTTCAAGACTGGGTTCTCTCCAAGACATGGGGAGTTTTCCATGACAATGAAAACATTGCATTCATCACTACACGCCTTGCTATTGGCTTGAACTATTGACAGATGCATTCTGTACAGTAGTGGTTCTCAAGAGAGGAGTGATTTTCTCCTCCAGGGAACATTTGGTGATTTCTAGAGAAATTCTTAGATATAATAACTGGGGAGGGCTAACTACTGGCATCTAGTGGGTAGAGGCCAGGATTGCTGCTAAACAGATACACAGGACAGCTCCTCATAAGGGAATTAACTGACTCAAATGTCAGTAGTACCCAGGGTAAGGGACAACTCTTTAGAAAGAGGCGTTGAATCTATTGTTAAGGAATTGCCAAAGAATATTAGAAACTACTTGCTTTAAAAAAAAGCAAATTTGTTTGTTATTTGTATAACAATTCTATTCTGTTTCCTAATAGCATAGTTGCAAAACGGATAAAGTTATTGGAGGGTTATATTTTAGGTTTGTATCACATAAAACTTGACCTACTCTATTGTCGTTCTCCTGTCATGTGAATATAAGCTCTTCAAGGGTGGAGCTTTCTGTTATTATAGCCCACTGATGGCACATAATAAGCACTCAATGAGCACTTATCTTTTAATAGATTAATGCCTGGGTAGGGATAAACTATCCAAGTTTTGAAAAATCATTTTCTATCAGATAGCTTTTTCCCATTCCTTCTCCCTTCCTTCCATTCTTTAAAAAAAATTTTTTTCATACGCACTTTGGTAAGTCAGGTAATTGTTAGGATTCGTATCTCCATAAATAATATAACTGTGAACACACACACAAAATTTTTTAATTCAATTTTAGGAAGTTCATAGATATCTTGAAGACATTCATAAACTCATAGGATCCATAGGTGCCAGTAAAAGCTTTAGGAAACCTCTAAAACAAGAAATTCTATAGTCAACCATATATGCAGCTTTTCTAAATATGGTGAAGTTAAGAAGTTAAAAAACAACAACAACAACAAAGATCCTTACCAAAGTCAACCAACAAGCTACCTAAAGTGTCAAACTCTGTACCTATGGAAGGGATCTCACTGAATTTAAAAAAAACTACTTATATTTTCTCCCATTCTGTAGGTTGTCTTTTTGTTTTGTCTATGGTTTCCATTGATGTGACTGACAAGGGATTAGTCTCCAAAATTTACAAACAGCTCATGCGGCTCAATATCAAAAAAACAAACAACCCAATCAAAAAATGGGCAGAAGACCAAAATAGACATTTCTCCAAAGAAGACATACAGATGGCCAAGAGGCACATGAAAAGATGCTCAAATCTCTAATTATTAGAGAAATGCAAATCAAAACTACAATAAGATATCACCTCACACGAGTCAGAATGGCCATCAGCAAAAAATCTACAAACAATAAATGCTAGAGAGGGTGTGGAGAAAAGGGAACCCTCTTACACTGTTGGTGGGAATGTAAATTGATACAGCCACTATGGAAAACCGTATGGGGACTCCTTACAAAACTAAAAATAGAACTACCATATGATCCTGCAATCCTACTCCTGGGCATTTATCCAAAGAAAAACATGGTTTGAATGGATACATGCACCCCAATGTTCATTGCAGTGCTGTTTACAATAGCCAAGACATGGAATCAATCTAAATGTCCATCAACAGACGAATGGATAAAGAAGATGTAGTACCTATATACAATGGAAAATTACTCAGCCATAAAAAAGAATGAAATAATGCCATTTGCAGCAATATAGATGGGCCTAGAGATTATCATACTAAATGAAGTAAGTCAGACAGAGAAAGACAAATATCATATGATATTGCTTATATGCAGTATCTAAAAAAAATGATACAAATGAACTTATTTACAAAACAGAAACAGACTCACAGACTTAATGAACTTATGGTTACTGGGGGGGAAAGGTTGAGGGGATGGATAGATTGCGAGTTTGGGATGTACATGTACACATGTACATGTACATGACATGTTGGTTATCTATATTTAAGATAGATAAAAACAAGGACATATTGTATAGCACAAGGAACTCTGCTCAGTATTCTGTAATACCCTAAATGGGAAAAGAATCTGAAAAAGGATAAACACATGTATATGTGTAACTGAATCACTTTGCTGTACACCTGAAACTAACACAGCATTGTTAATCAACTATACTCCAGTATAAAATAAAAATTTAAAATAAATTACTTATAGAAACTTCAAATAAATTTCATACAATAGGCACTACTTTTGAGTTCTGAAGTACTCTGTAAATTGAGAAGTGTATTTTCCAATTTAATGTTATTAATCTGTTCATAACCAAGATCTTAGATAAGATCTCATATTAACTTGATTAATTACAAAATTCAGCCAGGCTTTCCTTATTCATGACCTGTTTGCAAGGAAAAGGCAAAAGGAGTGCAATATGTCTGCAGGAAGATTATTTCCTATTGATGGGTGTCTGTTGACAGAATCTTTATCATTTCTTGCCAGTTTTCTCAAAGAACATTGTGACAACTGCTCACAGCAGGCAGAGTCAGACTCCAGAATTGATTTTGGCAATCTGTATTGATCATATTGTTGATGATCTTTAAAACATCTTGCTGTCCCAGACTTTACTTATGTCAAGGAGAATTAACAAATCTATCTGATACTCGTATGTTCATGCCTTTACCAAATCTTGAATTTTGAAAATAAAAGCATAGGTAGTAAATTGTAATTGTCATCAATATTTAAGAGTCATCTCCAGACAAAAAGCATCAACAAGCTAATATAGAACATTTGACAAAGATGCTGCTCCCATTTTATTTGGCTGCATAATGACTTCAGAGGTTCACAAAATGAAAATGATAGGGAAGCCTGTTTATCTTTGAGCTTCTTATTCCACTTTTGTTCTTTGTGCAAAAATCCAAAAAGGTGTTTGAAGGCTGCAAGAGAGGAAAAATGAAAAGAAGGAAAAAAGAGGCAAAGAGAAAATGGAAGAGAATTTTTAAATGTTTGCCATGGTTTTCCTGCTAAAATATAGGAAAAGATATATCAGAAAAGTAATAACAGAAAAATGAGAAATTGGAAGCCAACGTGACATTGCTTAAATAAATATATCTGTGTACATTTGTGCACATACATGCATATTGTTAATGTATTTGATTTATTCAGTGTTCCTTTCAAGAGCACTAGAAAATATATTTGCATATATTTTCTTTGTCTTCTTGCAGAATTCTCATCTTACAGAGAAAGAAAATAAAGGGCAGAAAGAGTAAGTGATGAGTAAGACGTCACCCAGTCAGTGGGAAGAATGAAGAATATCTAGTTCTTTTGAGAGTCAACCAATGATCTATCCCTTAAATTATCTTCTAAGACATGAGAGCTATGATATGTACTGAAACAGAAGACAGGGCCAGGAGTCTAATGGTTTTATTTCACTTAAAACCAAATTAACCTAAAGTGATGATTTGATTTTGAAATCCAAATTTCTTGGCAAAATGGCTTATGCTAGCATCTATTTTAAAGACAGATTAGGGACTAGACTTAGGCCAGTGGCTATTTGTCCATTCTCTGGATATACTAGTTTGAGTCAAGAATGTCTTCAGTATGTGTACATTAAGTCAGACTTGTAAAGTATATCTTGAACATTAGAGTTTTATGTTATTTCTTTTTTTTCCAAATGAATTTGGCCTAAAATGTTAACAAAATTGGAAACAGCTGTGTTAAGAAACTACTTTCTTTTCCATTTATAGTCTTGTCGACCAATATAAACTTCATCATTTTAGTGGAACTTCTCCCCCACATCCAGATGTTATAGATTTCTCAATAATCCTCAGCAAAAATTGCCAAAACCAACAAGAAGTTTTAACATGTAAATTCAACACATTGTTTCATGCTCATCATGGCCTTTTCTCCATCAACCCCATCCTCATCAGATTTCAGATGCTCGGCAGTTGACACAGCTACAGCAAAGGACTCTGAGTCATCATCTCATTGTGGGATGGGTTCCTTTTAAATTTTTTTGTCTGATTCATGAACTGCTTTTTGAAAATCTAAAAATGGTTCATGAATTGCTTGGGAGTTGGCAAAAATTAATAATAATGAGCCCATTTTGAGTACACTGAAATGAACTGATTATCATTGCAAGCTGTTGCTAATTTGGATTCTTGATGGCAAGAAAGGGTTCTACAGGAGCCTTTTTATTTGCAAGTAGGACAGATTTCATGGTGTGGCAGAGAAAGCACTTTTGTAACCTTTACCTTTATGTTTCCTTTTAGGATTGTGGGATATGTAGGAATAATAGAGCTGTGATGGAGACTGAGTTGTTCTTTAATCTAATCACACTGGGAAACTGATATAACCAAGGGACCATTCTAAACAAGTGGTAAAATTTAGACATGTTACTTAATCCAAGAATAGAATTTGGGTGTTTTTGCAAATGTTAGGAGATTATGTTCTGCAGAATAAGCATGGATAACTCTGGTTATTTTACCCTAATTTATTATCCTGATATTGTTAGTTTTGCTCATATCAGTTTCTAATCATTTTCTCCTAAACTTTCAAAGCTATTGGCTTTAGCAGCATCCTCTAGTTGAGTTTTTCCCTGGGTAAAGTGTACGTTACACATAAAATGGGAATTCCTCTTGCTTATGTTTCATGAAAAAAAAGTGAAGGGCAAAGTAAAGATTGCCCCACAGATATTGCTGAAATATCAGAAGTGATATTTATTATATCAGAAAATATTTTTGGCATAATTTGGGAAAATTTAAATGAAACAAACAAAAAACCAGAACAAAATGAGAAAGAAAACCTATTTGCCTTCTCATGAACTTGTGAAATCAAATATTTAAAAATCTTGTTTTCATAGTAATCATGAGCCTATAACCATGTTTTTCTTTTGAAACCAAGTAAGTGATCTTAGAAAGCAATAACCTAAATGCAAAATAATTATGAAAGAAATAATTTGACCTCATATGGTTAAATATACAATGGGATGAATTACTTTAATTTGGAGTTCAATTTTAATGTACAAAATGCCTCCAAGTAATTAAATAAACAGTACTTAGAAAAATCATACTATCCTTCCTCATGTTATAGCTATGGGAAAAATAAGCTTTCTGACCAAAACTATTCTTTGTCCAGCTACATATGGATGGCAATGGAAATCTCTTGCAGTGTTGGGAAGTTCTACTTTGCATTCAGAGCTCTACTTCATTCTACAATTTAAAAAAATTCTCTGAATTATCCCCCTTGAAGTTTTATTTAACCAAAGCCAACAAATACAAAAAGCTTTGAAAATAGTAAACATACCTCTGACAATGTGCAGGATAGCCACAATTTAACCATAATTTAAAATTTTTAAATCAGTAGCAACAAAAATCCTCACATATCATATTAAGAAAAACTAGAAAAAATATATTAAGTAAAACAAGAAATGCATGTGGAAAATGTCAATATGATGGAAGACGGCAAAGTTCTTGGATTAGAAATGGTACCTTTATTTGGTGTTGAGTAAAAATAGACATATGAATCTTACCCTTGGCAAGGCAATTTCAAAATTTTTACTTCACTTTTTGGTATCTGAGGCTTACTACATCCAGAAACCCTCCTAGAAATCATAATTTAAAGCAGGTAGTGTCTCACTCTCTTGTACAGGATATATAAATGCCAAATCATGTTACAGTTTGATGCAAAAAACTGTTTTATTCTCAATGAGAGCTTTAAGTGTGAAAGAGAACCAGAAATATCACATAGTACACACAGAAATTTAAATAATTTTACAGTCTTTCTAAAAAAATGATTTAATAATTTTTAAAAACCACTAGAGCCAGTAACTTAGCTATTATCAGATAATTTGAAAAAACGGAATTCATTGTCCCATCAAACTTAAAGGTCAAAGCATCCCATCTTTATTTTAACGTGCTAGACTTTATCATGAGAAAGAATCAGGGGTTGGGGGTGGGGGACAAAAAAGAGAAGGATCTGGTAATTTTGGTCTCTTTAATTCTCCTCTCCGCCACCTGCTAGAGACACCATTGCAGATCTGTTTTCTTGAACTCTTTTTTTTTTCTTCCTTAGTTTCCCTTAAGGCCAAATTATACGGGAAAGAAGAGTATATGGGAATTGAGGGGTTAGATAGAAATATTTAAATTAATATTAAAATAAAATTCTGCATCAATCTCTGACTTTAAAAAACTTTAAAATATGATGCTTTATGTTTAGGCTCACTGGAAAAGAAAATTATATTTTCCATCTTTTTAGAGCCAAGATTCATAGTTTTAGAAGACTATATCTAGTTGATTTTTGTAGCTAAGAGGTTGCTGAAAGGAAGGAAATATAAAGTCAACTACAATACTTGGCCGACAAATCACAAAGGGTGGGCTGGCAGATCCTTCAAGCACGTGAGATAGTGTTTTTCTGAGCAGAGATTGAGACTTCTAGGAAGCAAGAAAAGCATAGTGCCACGGAGACCACATTGTGATGCTCTGAGTGACTGTTTCATAGGGAAAACAAATATACATTTGCAAAGAATTCCTCCCCTGGACTCCATCTCTTTCATGTCATCTCTCCCTCTTTAGAGCCATGCTCTCATAATATTACTACCTCTTTGATTCTGACTCTACCTCCAATCCTCTGGATGTGGACATTCTTTATAATTATATGAAGCTATTAACTTGCCACTCTAGTGCAAGAGTCAGCAAACTATGGCCTACCAGCTAAATTTGACCCACTACCTGTTTTAAAATGTCCCTTGAGCTAAGAATGAGTTCTGTTATTTTTAAAAGTTTGAAAAAAGTCAAAACACGTTTATTATTTTGTGGATGTGAAAATTATATGAAATTTGAATTTCAGAGTCCATAAATAAAGCTTTATTGGAACACTGCCACATTCATTCCTTTAGCTATTATCCATGGCTGCTTTTGCACTACATACAATGGACTGCAAAACCTAAAGTATTTATTATTTGGCCCTGTTTAGACGAAAACTGCTAAAAGACACCATAGCTTCCATTACCTTTGTTGTCTTCGTTATTTCAACCTTGCCTTCATTATTTCAGGAAAGGGCACCAACAGTCTTCAAGTAATGTGGGATGAAAATCATGCAGTTTCTCTTTATCAGAGCTTTTAACCAGTGTGACTTTACTGGGTTATAGCACGTCTAGTTATCAATCCCCACTGACCCAAGGTATAAAGGAATCAATAAAACAATGACTTTCCCTTTAGTTTACCATGTTTTTACAAAGTTGGGAGGCACTCCACACATATCACTTACCTATCCCCCCAAAAGCCTTACAGATTTAATATGAATCTACAACCTCTTATGCGCTATTCCAAAATCCAAAAAGCATTGCCCTAGACTCCCTTATAGGCAGAATTTGACTTGAACTGATTTGAGCTATTTAGTATCTCAATTTATCCCATTTAAGAATGACTATTTCTTTAACAAGCCAATCAAAAAATGGGCAGAAGACTTAAATGGACATTTCTCCAAAGAAGACACACAGATGGCTAACAGGCACATGAAAAGATGCTCAACATCTCTAATTATTAGAGAAAGTCAAATCAAAACTACAGTGAGGTATCACCTCACTCTGGTCAGAATGGCCATCACCAAAAAGTCTGCAAACAATAAATGCTGGAGAGGGTGTGGAGAAAAAGGAACCCTCCTACACCGTTGGTGGGAATGTAAATTGGTACAGCCACTATGCAGAACAGTATGAGGTTCCTTAAAAAACTAAAAACAGAACTACCATATGATCCTGCAATCCTACTTCTGGTCATATATCCAGAGAAAACCATAATTTGAAAAAATACATGCACCCCAATGTACATTGCAACACTATTTATGATAGCTAAGACATGGAAGCAACCTAAGTGTCCGTCGACAGAGGAATGGATAAAGAAGATGTGGCACATTATTTACAACGGAATATTACTCAGCCATAAAAAAGAATGAAGTAATGTCATTTGCAGCAACATGGATGGACCTAGAGATTATCATACTAAGTCAAGTAAGCCAGACAGAGAAAGACAAATATCATATGATATTGCTTATATATGGAATATGAAAAAAAAGATATAAATGAACTTATTTACAAAACAGAAATAGACCCACAGACACAGAAAATAAACTTACAGTTACCAAAGGTGAAAGGGGTGGGGGAGGGATAAATTAGGAGGTTGTGATTAACATATACATGCTACTATATATAAAATAGATAGCCAACAAAGACCTACTGTACAGCACAGGGAATTATACTCAATATTTTATAATAACCTATAAGGGAAAAGAATCTGAAAAAGAATATATATATATATATATATATATATATAAAGTATATAACTGAATCACTTGGCTGCATACCTGACATTGTAAATCAAGTATACTTCAATAAAAAAAATTTAAAAAGACATCGGATGAATGGATAAAGAAAATGTGGCACATATATACAATGGAATATTACTCAGCCATAAAAAGAAATGAAATTGAGCTATTTGTAATGAGGTGGATGGACCTAGAGTCTGTCATACAGAGTGAAGTAAGTAAGAAAGAGAAAGACAAATACTGTATGCTAATACATATATATGGAATCTAAGAAAAAAAAATGTCATGAAGAACCTAGGAGTAAGACGGGAATAAAGACACAGACCTACTAGAGAATGGACTTGAGGATATGGGGAGGGGGAAGGGTAAGCTGAGACAAAGTGAGAGAGTGGCATGGACATATATACACTACCAAACGTAAGGCAGATAGCTAGTGGGAAGCAGCCGCATAGCAGCACAGGGCGATCAGCTCCGTGCTTTGTGACCACCTAGAGGGCTGGGATAGGGAGGGTGGGAGGGAGGGAGACGCCAGAGGGAAGAGATATGGGAACATATGTATACGTATAACTGATTCACTTTGTTATAAAGCAGAAGCTAACACACCACTGTAAAGCAATTATATTCCAATAAAGATGTAAAAAATCAAAAAACAAAAGAACAAAAAAGTATAATGGGATTATGACACAGTATCATATCTGGCATTTTTTAAAATTTAAGAACTGAATCAGATTTATTGCTATGTCAATTCTATCAACAGCTAACAATCAAATGTACAAGATATACCACAACAACCATGCCAAAAATGATGCTGTATAGAGAGATCATTAGCATAACATTGGTAGACATTAATCTTGTAATATACATCACCGATATAGTAAAACCTTGTTAATTCAGGTTAAATTGATAAAAGTCTAAAAAAAAAATTTAAAAAGAATGAATACTTCTACTGCAGAGATTTTAATGTGCTTGATAAAA
Source organism: Pseudorca crassidens (assembly GCF_039906515.1). Classification (NCBI taxonomy): domain Eukaryota; kingdom Metazoa; phylum Chordata; class Mammalia; order Artiodactyla; family Delphinidae; genus Pseudorca; species Pseudorca crassidens. The sequence goes on from NC_090296.1 coordinate 69,513,159, forward strand.
GGATTAAGAGATACTGTCCCAGACTCTGTTAGGGATGTTATGTGATATGAATTATATGAACAATATTACCTTCCTTAATTCTGAAAAAATTAGATTCCTATACACATGTGATCTCAAGAGTTTCAGATCAGAGATTGTGAACTGATAGTCATCTCAAAATTTTCATTAACCATACAGAATTTTTTTCTTCCCCACTCATCCCCATACCATGCTCATGTCAGTAAATGACACTGCCAGTCACTCAGTTGTGCTAAATGAAAATATATCTAGAATCACTTCTTGCCAGCTGTGGCATTATCACTCTGATCTGATCTTTTCTTGTCTGGGTTAGTCTTCCTTCCCATCTGGCTTCTCCATAGTGAATTCTCTACAGATATTCAGAGTGATTTTTTAAAAGTACATTTGCATCTCAGTATCCTGGTCAAAGCCTTCCAACTTTCCATTACATATCCAAGGAACTCCAAACTCTTTCATATGGCCTACAAGGCTCTACAAGATCCCCTACAATCGGACCTTTGCCTAAGGATATCGCCTTGTACCACTCTACCTTTGCTTGTCAGCTAACAGTATTATGGCCCTCTTGCTCATTTCTGTCTCAGGGATTTGTACTGGCTGTACATCTTTCTTGGAACTTTCCTCCTCCGGATTTCACATGACTCCCCCTCACTGACATCATGATTCTGTTCAAGTACATCACCTAAGGGAGGCATTCCATGACTGTTATATAAATAATACTTCCCCCAATGCTGCTGTCATTCTCTACTCTCACACTTAGGTTTATTTTCTTCATTCCTATGGCCATCATCCTCTAGAGTCTTATCACCTTATGCTTAGCCTGATACACTAGACCTTTAACAGTAGAACAGAGCTTCAGATAAAGCACTAGATTTGAAGAGACCTGAATTCTACTGAAGCTGCATCACACAAGGTCTGTGACTTTTCTTGACTTCAGTTTCTTCATCCCTGAATGAAAAATCTTGAACTATACGATCTTTGCAATATTTAACAATGCTCAAATTCTAAGTTTGTTGTTTTTTTCTGCCTCAATTCTTTTTCTCCTCCAGTTCAATATGCACCAGTTATCAAATTAAAACTTCTAAAAGTTCTATTTCACCAGTTTCATGTTCTGATTCTCCACTGGCTATCCAATAGAGTATAAAGTATACTCCCTAACCTATTTAAAAATTCTTTCCATGTGCTTATCTCCTGATATAGGAGCTGCAGCAAGTTATCCAGAAGATCGAGCTATGATAGAAAATTCATCACTAAGTCCCCTCTCCAGAGTCAAGAGTCATGGAGAATAATTTAAGATGTTTTTAACTGTGAAAAAGTAGAAACAATCTAAATGTAAAACATACAAAGAAAACTTTTTCATTGGAATTACATTAATTTATAAATTAATTTGGAAGAGAAATAACATTTTTAAATGAGTCGTCTAATTCAAGCTATAATAGGCATTGTTGCTTTGATTTAAAAATTTTTAAATGTATTTGTAAGTTTAAAATGTAAATAAGTTCAGTGTGAAAAATAAAAACAATACATAGCCAATGAAAGTCTCCTTGAATCCCATGTAGTTCTAGTCCATGAGATAACCTGTAATTCAAATGGGATGCATCATCTAAGAACTCTGTCTATGCCTTTACCTACATATATTTTTGTACATATGAAAGTTACTGTTTTGTTTTCTTTTAAATAAATGAGATTACACCTTGGATATTAATTTATAATTTGATTTTTTAACTTACTATATCTTGAAGAGCATTCCATTTTGCACGTGTAGCGCAGGTAACATGACCAAATTCTTTCTTTCTTTCCTTCCTAACTTCCTTCCTGCCTTCCTTTCTTCCTTCCTTTCCTCCCTCCCTCCCTCCTTCCTTCCTTCCTTCCTTTCTTTCTCATATTTATTGGAGTATAATTGCTTTACAATGGTATGTTAGTTTCTGCTTTATAACAAAGTGAGTCAGCTATACATATACATATATCGCCATATCTCCTCCCTTTTGAGCTTCCCTCCCACTCTCCCTATCCCACCCCTCTAGGTGGTCACAAAGCACCGAGCTGATCTCCCTGTGCTATGCAGCTGCTTCCCACCAGCTATCTATTTTACATTTGGTAGTGTATATATGTCCACGCCACTCTCCCACTTCATCTTTTGACTGCTTTATATTTCATAATGTGGATGCACTGCAGTTTAGGTCATCATTCCCCTATTAATACAATTTATTTTTCTCAAGTTTTTTTCCACTATTACCAAATATTGATATAAAAAAAGTAGACAGACCAGAGTTGGAATTTAATTCTTACCATATATACGAACCCTAAAAGTCTTTGTGTTTTAATTGTTATAGCTGATATGATTGGTATTCTTATCTTATCTTGTGCTTTTTGTTTATAATGGTTTCTGGATTTTTCTTTATTCGCTAATAAAGATTATGCTTCCTTTGTTTTTCTCTAGTGAAAAGTATACATCCCTTTTCCTAGCAGTTCTACAACTACAGACTTAAAGCTGTGTTCTGTAATTATCAATGCCAAGAATAAAATAATTTCTTTTTCCCAGCATTATTTACAGTGACAAAAATAGTTGAAATACCTTAAATGTTCTTGAATTCTTTATAGTAGATGAGAAAGAAGAGACTTTTTTCCTATCGTTAATTAGGGAGGGGAGGAAATATCTTCTTTGGATCATACTGCCAAAGCAGAGTAGGATTCTAAATAGATTTGGGAAATTTTCTTTTAAACTTATGTATTCCCTTGGAAGACTGTAAATGCAGAGGTGCTTTGAACATGAGCCATGACAAAGAATTCTACTGGTAACTTTGAGCTCAGTAAAGAAAGGCTAACTAGAAACCTGCAAGTGTGTGTGCGTGTGTGCATATATGCTTGCCTGCATGTGTGCATTTGTGTATTATTTTTAAATGTCTGGATCCAAATATACCTACTTGGCAAGGACTCTTTTACTGTTTGGGAAAAAATAATTGAGTCATTAGCTAGGCCAAAAGAAGGCAGAGGGGGATAAAGTACTATTTTTGAAGGGCATTGAACAATCAAAATATAAACTGCTTTATGATTGAATGGATGAATGACAAACAAGTGCAAAAGAGTAGATTTCCCTCAGGTATTGAAATTACTGTTAACTGATATTTTGATTTCCTGGATTGAAACAGAAAGTGAGAGAGGGGCTGAGACTTGCAACTTGCAGAGTGAGAATAGATTTTAGGCCAATATATGTGGTTAGAAGATTTCCAGAACATAGAGGCAGATCTGGGACACAGATCCTGTGGTGGAATTAGGCAATGGAATTTAGGAAGAGATATCAACATGGATTGTAGGTTTTCCTTTTTGTGTTGTCATTCCTTTAACCTTCAAGTCCTTAGTACATTTTATTAATTACTATATTTAAGTAATAGTCTTGTGTTGGCACAAGCTTGGGAAATAAAGAAAATAATTATATCCATATTTCAAAATAAATCAGACTGAAAAAATCTTGGATAGCATGTAGATTCGGTAAAGAGATGGCAAGAGCTACAGTTCAAAGGGAGAAATGTAATAAAACAGGCTCTTTGGATCCTAAGAAATATTTGAGAAAACATTATCTTTCTTCCAAGCTCCTTGGAATGATCTCTAAAATACTTACTCGAGCTTTTAAAGGAAGGGTAATCTTAAAGCTTAGGGGATCTGGGGACACTGGTAACTGATCCATCATTAGCTTGGCTTAATTACATTAAAAAAGCTTTTTATAAAATCTACAGATATCAAGCTTTCTGAGTCCTGTATTTAGTAGTATATGTTTATGTTGACTTGGAGTATTAATCACAACTTGCCTGGGTTTAGGAATCTTGGACCATGACCCTATTCCTCAATACTATTTATATACTGCTCCACTGTTTTCTGACATTTATTATTAAAGAGGAAAATCTGAGTCTAGCTGGATTTTACTTCCTTTGAAGATAATCTGTTCTTCTCTGCTTTGATGATTGTATAATTCTTTCTTTATTCTTGAGATGTAAAATATCACCAGGTTATTTCAAATGCTAATCTATTTTATTAATTCCAACTACGATTTGGTTAATTCTTTTGGAATTATTTGGATCTTTCTTATGTTCAGAATATTTTAGATTATTGTTAGAGTCTATGTGTTTTGGTCTCATTTTAAGAAAAAGCATCATATACATGTGGGAACGTGAATATGTTCTCTATCCTCTATATCTAGCTTCCTCCCTCTCATTGTTTTAAATTTGTGCCATTTTTTCTCTGCATCCAGAGATAGCACTTCAAGTTTGTTCATGTTATTGACTTTCCTTTTTACTGTTTTAATGCAGCTTCTGATTTTGCTATACCATTTTACCTTCTGCAAATATTTTCAAATTTTTTTAGTTTCACCTTAAAATGACCTCTGACTTATATCTAGCTCTCTTTTCATCTGTCTTGTATAAGTTAAGTAACAGTTAACAGGTGATTAAAAAAAAAATCCTACTCAAACTGCTTTTAAAAAAGACGTGTTGACTGCATTTATTCCTTCATTCATCAGGTTCACTTGGTGTTACAGAGACTCAACAATGTCATCAAGAGCTTTGTTTCTTTCCTGCCCTCCCATAGTGTCACTTATCCAAAGGTCAATCCTAATTAAAGTCTCAATACTTCCCAATACTTCTGCAGCTACATATCCAGGGAGAGAGAAGTTGGGTCTCTTCTAGAAACCCTCAGAAGGCAAAGAAACATTTTTTCCTGGTGGCTCTCAGGAAGCATCATGGACAATCTTATTGGTCCAAAGTGGATCACACATTCCCCCACCCAATGCTAGCTATGTACTAATTTGTGGAGCTTAGTGCAACATGAAAATAAGGAGTTCGAAATCAGTTTTAAAAAACTGCATTAAATGTGGTAAACTATAAAGCTTTTCATTTTTCCTCTTACTTGGCTTTTCATGGTGTTTTATATTTGCTATTTAATGATATTCTAAGTAAATAAGAATAAAAATTTTTAATTATTAGCAAGCATTTTTACCTTTCATCTTTGCACTGTGCAATGCCAGTTTTCAGTGCAAATAGAAAAACATTTAAATCACACGCAGAATCACCAAAATTGTACAATACGTAGCTGGTACTTGCATGTGTATTTCATTCTTACCATTACTGTCAAATTCTGCACAAAACCAACTCATCTGTTTTATTTTACTCCTTGATATCCATACACTCCACCAACACTACCTTCAGTTTAATCATGAAGAAGCAAAGGAAAGGACTGAAAACATTTTATCGTTCCCTTTTTCTCTGTCATCATTTTCAATGTAAGCAGTTGACGAATACACAGAAGTTACGTGAATAAGAAAGGATATCATAGGGTTCCTTAATTATTCATGTTTCTTAGAATTCCACTGCCTTCTTTCTGTTTGAAGCAAAGTCTGGTTTAAATGATTCAAATGGAAAGGGTGGCCTCCTGGGGCTGTCAGTGTTCTCACTCAGTCATAGATGTGAAACACCTCATACTACTGAACTCCCACCTGTCCTGGGTCCAATGGTGTTCTGTGCTCAGCTCGGGCACTCATCGCCGCATGTAGCAAATACTGTGTACGACTAGCAGCAGACTCAAGCACATACCTCCTCTGCTCACATACGTGCGTCGCTGTCTATTGGACTTCACCTACAAAACACAAGTTCAAATATGAAATTATGAAGAATTTCAAGACAGCAACAACAGAGCATTAAACCAAGTGCAAGGTCCTTCTGAACGCAGGGAACTTGCATAACTGCACAGGTTGTCCCTTTTGAAGCCAGCCTGGAACACACCTAAACCAATATCTACAACCTGGGCCTAAGACTGCTTTGGTCAGCAAGGCCGAAGGCATCTGCTGCTTGCCTAAATGCAAGGATAGAATTAGCCTCCCTGAAAGCAAATGGCTTAGTGGAGATGAGAGTACAGAGAGATGGAGATAGCGAAATGAAAAGTGTGGGAGCTACAAGGAATGGGTGGCCTACGGAGAAGCAACTAAACATTCCGCTTCAACTCTATTTCTTTATCTTCTCAACTTTTTTATTTCACAGTCTCTGTTTTATTGTTTTTTTTTTACACACAGCAGAGTTTTTAATATCAAACTGTCTTCTCTTTTCTGTCCTATTTTTAGAAAATATTTTCCCACTGTAACCTTAGCGTTATATCTACCTTCATTTATTTTACGGATTTTCCCACAGACACCAAGTTGTTTATTGTTTCTGTTTACTCACTTTCATTAGAGGAAAAGTATGTACAGTCTTGATGTTTGCATACAGATAAAGTGGGAGCAGTCTCCTCTATTTGCCTCGTGGTCAGCATAGGTCACCGAAAATATTTTCACCTGATGTGACCCATGAATCTGTATGATGCAAATTGACATGACTGTCCCCCACACAGAAGCCAACCTACAATCGTCAAGCGGTGTGACTGTGGGCAATACCAGCAGGGTTCTTCATTGTGTTTCTTCTGTTTCGTCTCCCTGACGATGATGATGAGTCAGCTGCATATCCATATTTCCACCCATATTTACATTTGGCCTGGGCTTCCAAAACAGGCTCACTGAGTGGTTTTTCACAGGATCCTTTTTGTTTTTGCTGCTCATCACACTCTGTGCTTCTGCCTTTGGGCAATTAATGTATAGGTACTGAACAAAGCAGCCTTTGACAGCTACTGATACACAGCAGCAAAAAAAAAAAAAATTCCCTAAATAGTGTGGTCTCCTTCTGCCTCACTGCCCGCTCTCACTTCTATCCCTACCTTTATACATTACAACAAGCTAGAGGAATGCTAGTGCATATCTCTTTGCTATTTTTATGATCAGATAGCTGCTAAGTGAACTCAGGTATGCTTCTGTGCCAGTTTCCTAAGCACTTTATTTAAAGAAGCAAAGAAGAATCCAGATGGAACAGTCATGCCCACGGTTGTTCCCAAACTCGCTCCTCCGAATCAATAGATTTTATTTTCTTTTTCCCGAGGCAGCCTTTCCTGTTTGCCTGATGAATCGGGTAAAAGTTAGAAAGGAGAGATTTCAAGTGTTCTTGCTAATCACATTGTAACTGGACCCAGGTGTATTAGATCTGAAAGAATTTCTCTGGATTATCTGGGTCATATACATGACCATCCTTCCCTAGTTTCCAATCCTCGTCATAGATTTTCTCCCATGTTAATACTCCGATCATTGCAATGGAAAAGGAGGGAGAAGACTTGTGCCTTTATTACTCTCATCCCCTGAAGTGCTCTCACCTATTTAGAGAAAAAAATAAAAGAGCTCCAAACAAAATTTAAAATAAGTCATTTATTTTTGTAAGTGACTTTAAATCTCATTGGAAAAAAAGAAAGATAATGAATAGCCCCTATGATATAAGGCTTGTATACCAATTTCTACTACAAAGCAGAATGTGTCTAATGAAGTAAGAAATTCACCAAGTGTTATTAATGTTCAAATTTCACTTCTGTTGCTTGCTTTCCATTGCAATCTCAGTTTTCTAATCTACAAAAAAGCATGTTTGGATATAGACAAAGTACCAAATTACTATAAAAATAAACTTGTAGATATTTCTGAAGTAAAACTCTGACAGTCTGGCAGAGGGAAATTTTTCTGGGGAAGGAAACACCCTTAACGAAGGTAAACAGGTGAAAAAGCATAAAGCATGTTTAGGGGTTCTGAATGAAGTTGGGTTTAGTGGGAGATTGAATCAGAAAGAAAGCCCATGTCAGTGATTCAATATCTTGCTTAAAAGTTTGACTTTATTGGGCAGGTTGTAGGGAACCTCTGAATTATTTTTTACTTCAAAAAGCAGAGGTCTAGGCTAAAGAATATACCTCTAAGTATACTATTATTCCTCTTTCATTTTTTTTTCCACTTTACTGTTAGCCTCTTGTGCATTTACTGATTCTCACTCTTGATTACTTTTAACAAAATCCCACCCAACAATTTTTTGTTTGTGCTATGGAAGTGCTTTAATGCTTATAGTGAGAAAAAGGTATTTTATGTATAGTGCCTTGTGTTTTTCAAATGAAAGTTATATACAATTCAAATAAAGAAATAAGAAATCAATAGATATGTAGATGCAACACGTATGACAATCTGAAAGTCTGAGACGCACAGTAAGCAAAACGCACTCCACCCACATTATGGCAGTATCCCTGGAAGGCAAAGAAAAAAGTGTTAACAAGGATAGTTAGAATGAGTTGAATATAGTTAGAAACTAAGATAGGTGGTCACGCAATAGATGACAAAAGTCTTATAATGAAGTTAAAGCATATTGAGGGAAATTTTAGAAGTGTGAAAACTGAAAGGCCATTTTTATCAAATTATGAGTGATAAACTGACAATGTTAAACTATAGAACAATTAAAACAAATTCTGTTCCGAAGTTCAATATACACAATAGAATAAAAACTTTTCAGTAACCAAAGATAAGAAATCAGAAAAGTATTTTCAATCTAGAGTTAATTGGTTTTGTAAGAAATTGAAAAGATTTAAGTAGGGCTAGTTAATTTTAGTTGAGTGACTTCTAGAAGGCTTAAAGTTTAAATATTTACAAACTTAAAGTGAAACAGTGGAAACCTAATGTAAAAAAAAAATATAAAAATTATGTATACACATATATACATATAAATACACATACATACACACAGAGGAGAGAGGAGTGAAAGAGAATAAAATATACAATGCAACTAATGTGTTGTTCCACAGTCTAAAAATTTTATATAGAATTCAATCAACAACATAACCAGTCTACCAGAATATAAAATGAATGCTACCCCTTTGGATGTAGTCAACTAGGACACTATAATTATTCCTGTTACACTGTCAGTGTTTTGTATTAAAATAACAATCTCCTCTTTCCTGGGATAGCTGGTTAGTGTCAAACTATTTCCAATGAGGGTGGGTTTGGATTTTGGAAACAACGAAATTAAGAGCAAAGTCAGCTGAAGGCAACTAGCCAACATGTCTTTGGAAATCATCTAGCCAACCTCCACTTGGAAGAATGGAAAGAACTCTAGAGTTTAGGGTTTAGTTAGAATACTTGATTGCAAGCACAGAAGCAGAGCATAAAGTGACTGGAACAGCTAAGAGAATTTTTTAGAAAGAAAGTGGAGCACATCAAAGACTCAAAGGAATAGCTACTAGAATCAAGTCAACTCTGGGGACTTCTGGGTTTACAATGGGACCTCTATACTAGTTATCTTCATTTTCTGACTTTTTCCATGTAGCGGAGAGGGCTACAGGAAGTTTTGTGACAGTGACTTTATTGCTTCAAAGTTAAAGTAGGGAAAGGGCACTCTTACCTATTAGCTATAGCAAAAAAAACATCAGTGGGGAAGAACACTAACTGGGTCTGTCTGGATCAATGTCTATTTTTGAACCAATTTTGGGGGGTGAGAATGTGATCTTCTGATTATTTCAATTCATTGTGTTCTTACCCAATAAGCTAAAATTTTAGCTTTAGGATGTTACTAGGAGAGGGAGAAGAGGTTTGACCAGACAAAAACAACAGCAACCACAATCATGTATGTCAACATATCTCACATAAGACAACTAGTGGTTAGCTGGAAATGCTTGGATAATCTTAACAGCATGTCCAAAACCAAGTTCATAATTTTCTTCTCTCCCCTTTCCATACAGATACATCTTCTCCCAATATTATCTACAGAAATCTTTCAAACAAAAAACCTAAACCTTAGCAAGTTATTTAATCTTGTTGAGCTTCAGTTTTCCTATAAGCAAAATGGGAAAAATAACAGTCTCCCATCAATAAGGGCTATAGTAGATTGAGTTAAATGGATGAAAAGCATCTAGTTGAATGTCTGCCATAAAATAAGAATTAATTAAAATTTAGTTCTCTTCTACTCCTCTCTCCACTTAAACAAAGTGAATACTTTTTAATAGGATATAGAAAAATCCTTCCACTGCTTGATTGTTTTCTGCCCTTTCCAGATTAAACTTTCTCTACTCCCTTGAACTTATTTGGAACTACTCACAGTTCTCCTAAACGCAGCATGCTTCCACATCTTGGTAGGTGCTGTCATCTCTGTCTGGAAAGTTATCCTTGCCAGACTCCTCTATCCTCCTCCTATCCTTATCCATTGGCAAACTTTTATTTAACAGAGCTCAAATAGCATGTTTTATATGAAGCATTCTCTGCCTCAGCTAATCAGAGTCAGAATCCCCTTGCTTTTTATTTCCCTAGTACTATGAGCATGCTATTATTAATGGCTCTTACTATTTTCTGCATTATTATTGTTTGTTCATTACTTAGCTTCCAACATAAAACTGTGAGCTTCCTGAAGGACAATAATATATGCCAAGGACTTCCCTGGTGGAGCAGTGGTTAAGAATCCATTGCAGGGGACACGGGTTCAACCCCTGGCCCTGGAAGCTCCCACATGCCATGGAGCAACTAAGCCTGTGTGCCACAACTATTGAGCCTGTTCTCTAGAGCCCGCAAGCCACAACTACCGAGCCTGCACGCCTACAGCCTGTGCTCCACAAGAGAAGCCACTGCATTGAGAAGCCCGCACACTGCAACTAAGAGTAGCCCACGCTCGCCGCAACTAGAGAAAGCCCGCGCACAGCAATGAAGACCCAACACAGCCAAAAATAAAAGCAAATAAATAAATAAATTTATATTAAAAAAATACTATATACCAAGTGTGGTATCCCATGCTGGGAGTGCCAAGACGTCGTGCAGCATGAGACACAGCTCTTGGCATACGCTAGCTGCCCAATAAATGTTTGATGAATGCATGAAATTTACATGCATGTCATTGATTATGTGGATTTAAGTATAAAACGGCACACTGGTTCATAAAAAATATATACTATGTTAAAATTAGTCAATTTTTCCTTCTATTAAAGTGTATAGATGTACTGTTTCTATTATTTGCTGGATTTTCCTCTTGCAGAGTTCATTGGTATCCATGTTATCATCTCATTCACCAATATATAGATGGCTAAGGAAGGCCTGGGTATAGAGCCCAATAACATACTGCAGGAGATACTTGTTCCTAGTTAGGGATCCACTTACTTCATTTTCATTTTACCCAAATTTCTCCATCCTTTTATCAAGGCTGGTACAGCAGAGAGTGTCTAGCACCTTGCTGAAATTCAACTTTCGTCAATTAACCTAGTACGTACGCCTAACAGGAAAGGAAATGAGACTTTTTGGACAGAATTTGTTCTAAGTTAACTACCTCTGACTACTAGTACATGATTGTTTAGAAACTCTATGCTTTATAAAATTCAGAATTTACCTGTGATTGATATCAAATTAGTAGGTCAATACTCTGTCACTCACACTGTCTTTGTTACTGAGAAAATGTTGATAATCTTGCCCAGCGTCAGTTTTCTGGAACTTCCTTATTTTTAGCGGTGATTCAAAGAGTCCCAACATTTGCTCAGCAATCTCTCTGCAAAGTGTTTTCATGATAGTAAGTGGTAAAAAGCTTCTGTGACTGGCAATTACAGAAGATAATTCTTAAAATATTTTGAGTAATGTTCCCTCTGTTGAGTGATATTGCCTCTCCCTGGAGTAATCAGACGGCCTCCCAAGGTGAGCACTTTAAAAGACAATATTTATCTGGAACCTAAATTGATGCATTTATTTATTAAAAAGACAAGCGTTGCATCTCCACATTTAAGAGTTAAATTTAGTATTCCTTTTCTCAGAGCTGGACAGTACCTTAACAATCAACTCTCTAATTTTATGGATCAAGAATATTATACTCTAAGAGATGAAGTAAATTGTTGATGATCACATATCTCATTAGTAGTAGAACTAAGACTGCATGCCTGATCTCCTAATTCTCACCTGTATCAGAGACTGTCCATGTGAAATCCACATGTGAGTTTAGAGAAACTTCTGAGCTAACTATATTATATGGAAAATGTTGTTTACATGGCAATTCTTACTGTTGAGTGAGACTTACTGTTGAGTTACAACTTTCATTATATTCTCAAAGCAGTTCATGAACCAAAAATGTTAAGAACCATTGATCTAGGTCAAACTGATAACTACAATTTCAACATTAAATGAAACAGTAAAGTATAAAGGAAATTTAAATATGAATCTTAGAAATGTTTTCTTATTCTTATGAACTATGGAGAAAAACAAAACCAGAAAAAAAATGTTTTAAGTTTTCACTATATTAGCATTAGGTCATACTCTTAAAATCTTATGCATTCATCAGAATTGCTCCTGAATATAATGATAGCCTAATCATCACTAGAGTGCAGGTTGGTTTATGAGGATTTGCATATTTGTTTTGTAAATGTTTCATGGGTGAAATTATTAATTAGCATCTAATTAATATTTGTGTTGCTGAGAACATATTTTTTTAAACCCCAGAATCAAGAAAATAGAGAATAATTAATAATTGCTGATCTCTTCTTTAAAATTCCACATTGCTAAACTCAACAACACAGAGAAGAGATTAATAAAAATAACCTGAAGTAACTTAATCTCATCCTTTTTATTTTGCCGAGTTACTGAGATTATTTAACTATATCTTTATCCATTCTAAAGCATTATTAAATAAATATTTTGTAAGCATTTAATAATCTTGGGAAAGAGAATCATTGTTAGTACTTGAGAATTACACTGAAGAATTTCCCCAAAATGTTGGCATGATGAAAAATGTAATTTTAACTATAAAAACAACACCTAGGTGAAATATGTCCAGCCCCCAAAGCATGGAGTTAAAAGAGTATAATGCAAAATACGTGTTATTTTCAACCAGATGATCTGGGGTAGTTCTAGACTGGTAATACAGGAGTTTGCTTGGAGCTATACTATATGGGCTTAGATTCAGAAAAGGCTATGCTTGAACCCTGACCTCCATCACTTACTATCTGTGCAAAATAGAGCAACTCACTTACCTCTATATTTCTTAGTTTTCCCAACCAAAAACAGGGAATGATAATATTAAATGAAATAATCCCTGACAATTATGAAGCACTCAGTACGCATCTTTAACAGGCAAGCCATTAGTATTAAGGTTGTGGTCCAGATAAGAGTATTACAGGTAAAAAGATGGAAATGAATATAGCCACAGAAGATAAACAGAAGAGTACACAGACAAGGGTGAGCAAGTAAAGAATGTTACCATTACACAGTTTACACTGTCCAGAGGGGAGAAGGAATCTTGATCAAAAGAGTTGTTCTCATTCAGTGGCCACATTAGAAAAGCTTCTCTAGCTATCCTCACTGATAACTTTGGGTGAGATCCTCTCTAATTTCTTCTGATTATAATTTGGTTCTCAGAAAGTTGACTCCATTGGAAGAAAAGATGCTAGTTATTTGGATATGAATAGTCTGGACTTTGGGACAGGTGTCATTTCTCATTGCAAACCAATGCATTGGCATTTTGAGGTCAGTGTCAGTCTCTGGTCACCCTTGGAATCTAACAAGAGCAAGCCTTACCTGTAATCCCAGTAAGGGGCTATTTAGCTCCAAGGGGTCATTCCGTAATCCAAAGTATCTGACATTTTAATGTTCAAACAAATCACCTGGCAACCTTGAGAACATGCAGATTCTGATTCAGTAAATCTAGGTGAGGACTCAGATTCCGCATTTCTAAGAAACTCCCAGGTGAGACCCTTGCTGATGGAGCATGAGCCTTTGAATAACCAAGGCCTTAAACAGGTGATTCTAAATTAGAGTCGCCTGAACTACTCCTAAACTACATATTCCGGGAATTACCTTTTACCTGCTATGCTGAAATCAACTAGGGTGGGGACATAGTTTTAAACAGTACACAGTGATTCTAATGGACAGCCAGAGTCAGGATTCATTGTCTTATGTGGCTTCCCTAATAGACCTCCTTCAAAATTCTACAAATATAACAAAAAAACTGAACACATTGTACCATATCATTGTTAAGTACTTGAGATATTATTCTGGGATCTTTTCATAAGAATATAAAAATATATGACTCTTACTGAGAAACATATTAGGGTCTATTCAAAAGGATGCTTTCTTTTTTCTTCCACTCTGTGGTTTGCCATTTATTTTTATAGTTTAAGGGTTTTTTAGACCCTGAGGTATGGAAATAGAGGAAAGTAAAATGGTGATAAAAAGTAGGAAAAAATGACAATTCTTTAATATAAATGAATATATATTGAAAAGAGCATTGATATGGAATTATAGTGATAAATTATTTGTTAATTTCTAGTGTTTATTAATTGGAAACCTCTATGTTAGGGGTTAAAAAGGTAGCCTGGGCTTCCCTGGTGGCACAGTGGCTGAGAGTCCGCCTGCCGATGCAGGGGACATGGGTTCGTGCCCCGGTCCGGGAAGATCCCACATGCCGCGGAGCGGCTAGGCCCGTGAGCCATGGCCTCTGAGCCTGCGCGTCCGGAGCCTGTGCTCCGCAATGGGAGAGGCCACAACAGTGAGAGGCCCGCGTACCGCAAAAAAAACCCAAAAAACTGGTAGCCTTTAGGCCCAAATTTAAACTGCAAGTTTGGTTTTGTTTGGAGTAAATATTGTGGTTGTTGTATTGTTTGTTTGATATGCTCTTTGGATTTGAATACTACATTTCAGCAGAGCATACATTCAGACACAGATCCGACTACGTATTATACACTTACTTGTGTTTCCGTCTGTCCTATATGCATTTAAGTTTTTATTCCATATATAATTTTTTATGCAAGCAAACACTGCATTTTCTTGTCATATTAGCCAGACGAAGAGATAATTTATAGTAATAAAAAAATGAACATGCACAAAAAGGTAATTATAATCCTATAGGTTAATACAAATATTTAGTTGTATATTTTTTAAAACCTTTGTTTGGGGATCTAAATTAAAATAAGCCACATGAATTACACTCGAAGGGAAATGATCATGCTTCAGAGTCCTGAATAATGTATACATGTTCAAATACATTTGTTCTAGTATAAATGTGTTAAAATTCAAGTATTGAAAGACAACATTCTTCTGCAAACCAAGGTTTGCAAAAACATTGGTTTGTCAACTGTCATATACAATCAGTTGTCATTTAACTTTCTTTAAGATGAGTCATATTTAATGAACCAACCCTGAAATACTCACTTAATCATGCCTGAACTTTCTCCCATACAACCTAACCTCCTAGAAAACAATGCATCAAGATCTAAAAGCTTCCTTTTTGCTCAAAATAAACATCAGTTAAAACTTATGTACTAATTAGACCTCGTGATTGTGTCATAAAGTCAGTCTTAGGTATTTTTTTGAAAAGGTAGAAAGGCAAAATCTGATATTACTTTCCAAGCTACATGTGTTCTTCAGAATATCTGAACTCGTCATTTTCCAAACTTGTCATTTTCAAGGTAACTTGCTGCCTTGAAAAAATATGATTTTGGTGAAATTACAGTTCTTTGTTTGGTGTTTACAGCTCAGACTAGGACTTTTTTTTTTAGCTCATTGTTATTATTATTAATGAAATGTGTCATTTCAAGAAGCTTTTGAAAATTGCATATAAACTTTGTTTAGTTTATGATGAAATGATAGTTATAACAACTCATACAACCTTCCGCTGACAAGAAAATTGTGCACAAAAATTCCCAAACTACAATGTCAGCCTCCTGAAAATGTTTTGTATGTAAACCTGAAATATTGAGAGATGTTGCTTATAATATACGCAGAATAAAAGCATTCTTAATTTTTAGAATGACAAGACTTTTAAGTTAAACCATGTCACATTTATGACAAGAGAAAAACTACTTATTTTGGCAGCTTGTGACTTAATGAAGCATTTAAGTATCAATACAAGGCTTCATTAAATGGAAACATATGGTAAACCATATCATTATTTAGTTATTCAAATGTTGAAGAACTGTTAGAGTTTAACAATGTAAATAATACCTAGTAAATGTATCACTTCATTGTGAAGTTTCAGAAAATATTTTAGTAGACCATTATACATCTTGCCACTGTATTTATAATAACAGTTAATTTTAGTGGTCATCATATCTCATTCAAAAAAGTAAGATGTGAAAAATAGATTTAAAAAAGAGAAAGAGCTTCAGCAGAAAGTGGGTCTCCTGGACTTCCTTTACTGGGGATAAATCTCATACTTTGATCAAATTTATCATTGGTAAAATTACAAATCTCAAATTCAGGAGAAAAATCCTTACATCTCTAGACTCTGCTCTAAATGGCTTTTCATGAATTAATATATATATTAGAATATCAGAGAAGGTATGCCTTATAGTTTCATACTAAGAACACACACTTTAGCTCTACTGTGATATTGTGATTTATAAAATATATATATATATTTGGTCATTCAGATGACCAAAATATATATCTCATATATACTTGTCCAGAGTTCCTGGCTCACAGCTCCTAAAACCCTTGAAATTTCCTGTGATAAGGTATAAAATTGTTTTTGGTTATATTAATGAGGTAACTTTTGGACCTCCCTCTCTCCCCGGCAACACACTCCTAGGATGGGGCTAGTTGCCAGGAGAACCAACCGCGTGATTGGAGGGTTGGAACTTTCAGTCCCATTCCCTGATTTCGAGGGAAGAGATAGGGCCTGGAGGTTGAATCAATTGCCAATGGCATATAATCTAATCAATCATGACTATGTAATGAAGCCTCCATTAAAAAATCCTAAAGGACGAGGTTCAGAGAGCTTCTGAGTAGGTGAACACTTGGATATGCTGGGAGGGTTGCACCCTGGAGAGGGTGGGGAAGCTCCATGCCCCTTCCCCATACCCTGCCATATGCATGCACCTCCTCCTTCTGGCTGTTCCTGAGTTATATCCATATACAATAAAACAGTAATCTAGTAAGTAAAATGTTTCTCAGTTCTGTGAGCTGCTCTAACAAATTAATAAAATCTGAGGAGGGAGAGATGGGGAGTTCTGATTTATAGCCAGTTGGTCAGAAGTACAGGTAATAACCTGGACTTGCGATTGACTTCTAAGGTGGGGGGAGGTGGGGTCAGTCTTGCGGGACTGAGCCCTCAGCTTGTGGAATCTGATGCTATCTCTGGGTAGGTAGTGTCAGAACTGAACTGAATTCTTGGACACTCTTCTGGTGTCTGAGAATTGCTTGGTGTTGTGAGGGAAGTATCCCGTCCCCCCACATACACATACCCACACTGGAATTGGGTCCAGGAACCCTAAAGATCTTCCTACTCAACAACTGTCCAATTATAAATCTCACATCATGGTTCTTCAAAGAGAGATGTGGGTAGTCCAATCAATAATAAATAATTTAGTTATTTAGGGACATTTGAATAGCTCTGATATATGTGCTCTATTCCAGTTTTTATCATTCTCATGGGCACCACACTTTCCAAAACCTAATTAAAATATTTCTTAAATGTTTTGCTTTGCTCAAGGTAAACTCTTTAGATACACTCTGAAATGCCTGTAATTGCCAGATTTTTTTATATCTAGTAAAACAAAATGTCAACAAAAGTTCTTTGTTACTCTATAAACACATTAAATCTAATTAAGCAAAGCTTTATGATATAGTCACTAATATAGCTGAGTTGTTTTTAGACAATTTATATAAAAAATTAAAGAAAGCTTGGCGGGAGTCCAGAAGCAAATTATTATACTCTACTTAGTGTCACTGAAAACAGGAAAATTTTATTTTATATTGCATCCTTCCCCGTACAAATTATTTTAAAGCACCTTAGAAAATAACTGTAAATAAATCAAGGAAAATAGTAAATAATAGAAAACAAGAGAGAAACAAAGTTGAAACAGTATGATTAAATGAAGAAACATTTTCAGCTAAGAATTGAAATTAGAATGAAAGCAGTGATGTTTATAATGAGATATAGGATAGCTGCTCTTTGCAGTCAGACTCATGATAGCCCTGGAGTATAATCTGGGACCAGAGGTGATTAAGAATGACATTAATAGAGCCTAAAAGAGTCTATCACTACTAAAATTGAGTGGGTCCATCCACAGCCTGCAGACCCATTTTCATTTCGCAACACAAGGATATAGAAATAGATATATACACATATACATATTAAATGAAAAGGCTGTAATGGAAAAATGAATATCAAATTTAATAGTTGCTTAAAAATAATCATCCCTTTTTCAACTTTTGGTTAAATCAATATGCAGAAAATTTTAATGCATACTGTTGCCTTCCTCAGCATATCCCAACTCTTTATTTATAATCAAATGGATATGCAAGGATGACTGATGAAGGGTTGTTTGAGATGATGAACTGTTTGTCTGACTAGTAACAAAGCATAGTGTAATGATTAAGAATATGGTTTGAAATGAGTCTAGCCTTGATTTGAGCTGTACCTACGCCACTTAGATGTGCAGCTTTCGATATTTTTATTAATAGTGCAAGCCTTAATTTCCCCATCTCTAGTATGAAAATAATAGTATCTACCTCACAGGTTTATTGATATTATATTAGAATTAAATAATGCATGCAAAAGATTTAGTGGAATACTACTCAAAATTTTTCTGTAGAGATCTGCCTTCAAATGAGGTTTCACATGATCCAGAAACCCCAAAGCTTTAAAGAATCATTTGTAAAAGAACACCACCAGAGGTATCTTGGGGAGTTTACCAGAGCAAAACACAAATGCAAAATTCCATTAATACGTGGAATATCCACATATTCCATGGATACGTTCACAACTCAGCCTGTGAGGGAGCCTCACATTTAAAGGCAGAAACAAATCAGAAAACAACTTATCCTGAGTAAGGAGCAATGTCATGTACACACATACACAAAATGGGATCAGAGACCAAGAATTTCATATGCCTCAGCAATCTGATGAAGATTATAAAATATTTTTTTGCAATTATGAAAGATTTTAAAGAGAAATAGAAACCTTAATAAAAGAACAGACACTATGAAAAAGAACAGGGTCATCTGAAAAAAAAAGTAATTTGAAAAGCAAGAAATATAGCAATTAAAATGTAAATTAGAAAAAGATGTGTTATAGAGAATATCTGACACAGCTGAAGAGCTAATTAGTGAATTGGAAAATGTTTCTGAAGAAATTAACCAAATGCAACAGAGATAGGTGAGGTTATAGAAAGTATAAAAGAGAGGTTAAGAGACAGGGATGATAGAAGGAAAAGTTTCAACATAGATGATCTAGGAGAACAGTAGAAGACAGAGAAATAATGACAAGACAATGGCTGAGAATTCTTCAGATGTGATAAAAGACAGGAATCCTCAGATTCAGGAAGGACAAAAAGTCTTCAGAAGGATTAATTAAGACATATTTACAGAGTTGACCCTTGAACAACAAAGGTTTGTGCAGATTCACTTATACACCCATTTTTTTTTCAATAAATACAAACAGCAATACACGATGCATGGTTGGTTGAATCTGCAGATGCAGAACTACAGATACACAGGGCTAACTATGCCGCTTGACCATCTGGGGATTTCGGTATCCTAGGCTGGTACTGGACCCAATCCACCATGGATAATGAGGGACTCCATTTACTAAATTCAAAAATAGAGGTAAGATCTTAAGTACCGAAGATAAAGGACAGATCTTAAAATCAATCAGATTAGAAGGCAGATTGCTTACAAAGTAAGACCATTAGACAAAAAACAGACTGGCCAACAAAAATAGATAGACAGATAGATAGATAGACAGATAGACATATAGATAGATAATGGCAAAAAACTCAAAATCTTTAAATGGCTAAGAGAACAGCAATGATAGCAACTCAAAATAGTTTGCTACTAGTAGATGCATGCTATATGACCTCTTAAACAATAATTCAAGAGGGAAAGTAAATCCAGAAGTAGAAATCAGAATTAAAAAAACAGTAGAAAATTTATCATGTAGGTAAATCTAAAGAAGTATTGACTTTATTAAATAATAATAGTAACAACAATGCCCAATTTAAGGGGCATGAAACAAAGTAGAACTAAAATATAGGGTGATAAAAACTTGCAGAAAAGTAGAGCAATGATTGCAGATAAAATGTTGTAAGTTTATATTACTTTTGGCATAAGGATATAGAGATTGATTAACTTCAGATATCTTGTTTCAAGAATTCTGTAAAAATTGAGATTATCCCTAAAAAAATCTAATGACAGTAGACTGAAGAATATGAAATACATTGGTTATGTAAAAAAAAAATGTTTAACAAAACTAAAATCTGTTTACTTAAAGGGTATCAAAGTAGACGTATCTCTGGCTAGAATGATCCAAAAAAATGAACAAATAAGGAATATTAGGGGAGTCCTGCCTCTGGCATTGTTGGATAGACCTCCTTAACCAACTCTCACAATTAGGGCCACCAGGAAAGCTGAGGTCGATATAAGAAATTCTGCTGGAAAGTATTTGGAGAGGTAGGTAATAAGAGAGTAAAGAATTTCTGGGCCTTGATGGAGTTGGGACAAGGACAGAAACTCGATGAGATGAGCCCAGGGTTTACGGTTACTTTTTTCGTAAGAGAATTTGCTAATTGAGGAGGTAGCAGCTCAGAGCCTGAACAGCACTTTTGGTGACCTTAAGAGGGGACGAGAAAAGACACTGGGGTTGAGACTGTGGGGCAAGGAAGAGTTTCTGCTAACACACCTTTATCTTCGCTTTGGATGGACACCATAAAGATGTATTCTAGGAGTAAAACAGTCTAAAATCAAGATGTAGCTGGGGCTGGTTTCTTCTGAGGCCTCTTAAGAATAATCTGTTCCATGCATCTCTCCTAGCTTCTGATAACTGCAGGCAACCTTTGTCGTTCTTCGGCTTGTAAATGCATCACTCCAATCTCTGCCTACATCTTGACCTGGCATTCTCCCTGTTTGTCTCTTCTCGTGGCTGTGTACAGTATGGGTATAGAATAGACAAATGCAGGCATATCTCAGAGATATTGTGTGTTTGGTTCCAGATCACCACAATAAAGTGAATATCGCAATAAAGAAAGTCACACAAACTTTTTGGTTTCCCAGTGCACGTGAAAGTTATGTTTACTCTATACTGTTAGTCTATTAAATGTGCAATTGCATTGTCTAAAAATCACTGTACATACCTTAATTTAACATAAACTTTATTACTGAAAAAAATGGCTAACCATGATCTGAGCCTTCAGTGAGTCATAATCTATTTGCTGGTGGAGAGTTTGAAATATTGCGAGTATTACCAAAATGTGGCACGGAGAAAAATGGAGCTAACAGACTTGCTGGATGCAGGATTGCCACAAACCTTCAATTTGTAAACAAATAAACAAAGAAAAAACAAAACAACAACAAGAAGAAAACTCCTCAATATCTGTGATGTACAATAAAGCAAACCACAATAAAATGAGGTATGCCTCTAGATCAATTAAACAAAACAGAGAGCCTTAAAGTACACTTACATTTCTATAATCAACTGAATTTTCACCAAGGTGCTAAAGCAACGCAATGAGAAAAAGGAAAGCGTTTTCCATCAAAATACTGGAGAAATTAGATACCCACATGAAAAAAATAAACCTCAATCATTATTTTACACCACACACAAAAATTAATTTGAGGTAGATTCTGAAAAATAAAAGCTAGACCAAAAATGTTTCTAGAAGAAAACATGGGGAAATATCTTTCTAACTTGGGATAAGTAATACTTTGAGATAGCACAGAGAAAGCATTGATTATAAAAGAAAAGGAGTTGACAGATTGGATATTATGGGTTGAATTGTATCCCCCTAAAAATATATTTCATTGACATCCTAACCCCCACTACCTTATAATGTGACCTTATTTGGAAATAACTGCAGATTTAAGATGAGGTCATACTACAATAGCATGGACCCCTAAGACAGTATGACTGGCGTCCTAATAAGATGACAACCATGAGACGAGGCAAACACAGGGAGAATGCCATGTGAAGATGGAGGCAGAGATTCAAGTGATGCATTTACAAGCCAACGATTGCCAAGGATTGCCAGCAGTCACCAGGAGCTAGGAGAGGTGCATGGAACAGATCTCCCTAAGAGTCCTCAGAAAGAACCAATTGTACCAACATCTTTATTTTGGATTTTCATTCTCAAGACTACAAAATTATAAATTCTTATTATTTTAGACCCCTGGTTTGTGATACTTTTTTATGGCAACCCTGGGAAACTAACACATTAGACTTGAAATTAAAAACTTCTGCTCACCAAAATCCACCATTTAAGAAAATTAACAGGACACTCACAAACTGGGAGAAATATTTGCAGAACGAGTACCTATCAAAGGGTTATAGACAGGATATAAAATGAATTCTCAGAACTGAATAATAAAAAGACAAACCACCCAGTTAAAAAAGCAAAAGATTTGAACAGACACTTTGCAAAGGAAGATATACAAGTGCCCTATAAGCATATGAAAAAATATATCCAACATTTAGTAGCCATCAAGAAAATACTTATTACAACCATAATGAGATAGAACTACACACCCACTGAACGGCAAAAACTAATAAGAATGACAACATCTAATGTTGATGAGGACATGGAGTAACCAGAACTCTCATTTTTTTCTTGGTAGGTATGTAAAATGATACATTTTGTAAAGTTTAACAGCTACTTATAAAGTTAAGTAAATACCTCTGTTAATCCAACAATTCCACTCTTAGATATAACTCAAAAGAATGGAAAATATATATCCTCAAAGAGAGTTGTTCATGAATGTTTACTGCTGCTTTATTCGTGATAGCAAAAAGTTGCACAGTCCAAAGTCGATCAGATGGAGAATGGATAAAGAAGTGGTGGCATACTCATACAGTGTAACACTATTCAAGAAGAAAAAGAAACAAACTATGGTTATGTTAAACAACACGGCTGAATCTCAGAAACATTATGCAGAGTGAATGAAGTCTTGCATAAGAGTATATACTGTATGATTCCATTTATATGAAATTCTAGAAAATGCTAAAATAATCCATGGTGAAAAAAAATCAGAAGAGCGTTTGTCTCTGGGAAGGTTGACTGAAAAGGGACAGGAGAGAAGTTTCTGGGCTGATAATAATACCTTATATACTGATAGGGATTTGGGTTCCTAGGTGTATGCATTGGTCAAAACTCACAGAATGGTACAATTTTTGCATTTCAATGTGTGTAAATGTCATCTTGAAAAACAGCAGATCAGTATTGAACTCTAGTTGACATGCACATTGAAGTTTTAGAAGTACAATTTACTTTGAGATTCACAACAGCAGTTAAGAGAGATCGATGAATGGATAGAGATTTGAATATATGGATATATGATGCAATAAATATAGCATAATTTAACCGTATTCACTGTACTATTCTTTCAACTTTTAGGTATGTTTGAAAATTTTCATGATGAAGCATTCTGGATGGGGATAATGGATGCTAATTATAACAGGAATCAATGTGTAAGAAATCCAGGAGGCAAATATAACAAAAGATATGCTAGAAATATATAAAGACAAATATAGAACTGTGATTGTAAAAACAGAGATGGCATTACAAATCAGTGACAAAAAGATGGATCAGTCAATAAATGGTGCCCGGCCAGTTGGCTATCCATGTGGAAAAAGACATCTCATACCTCACTCAAAAATAAAATTCAGATGGATAAAAGATCTAGATGTAAAAGCAAAACTGCATTACTTTTAGGAAAAAAATAGAATATTTTATATTAAATCTTGGGATTGGCAAGGATTTTCTAAAATAGCCACAAAACACAAAAGTCATAAAAGAAATAATTTCACATTAAAATTAAGATAATTTCTATATGGCAAAGGCCATCATAAGAGTGAAAAGACCAGCCACAAGCTGAAAGTTATATTTTTAACACATATAACTGACCAACTGCTATATCCAACATAAGAGAAAATTCTCACAAATTAAAAAGAACAGCCCAGTCAAAAAATGGACATCAGGAAATTCACAGAAGCAGACTAGAACATGGCAAAAAAAACATGAAAATATGCTAAGCCTCACTACTATTTGGAAAAGTGGTAAATCAGATGAGCTTAGGCGATCATGCACAATTAACATCCTATCACGTGAACTGTGCATAAGACATTGGGAAAATGGATCTCTTATATGTACTAATAGAAAAGATCAGAATAGTCAAATATGTACATACCCTAGACCCAGCAACCAGTAGTACTAGGTATCTTCTCTTGAGAAACTCTCACATGCATGTACATAAAGACAAATCCAATGGTGTTCCCTGCAGCCCTGTTTGTAACATGATAAAAAGAAATGACTTGGCTTCCCTGGTGGCACAGTGGTTAAGAATCCGCCTGCCAATGCAGGGGACGCGGGTTCGAGCCCTGGTCCGGGAAGATCCCACATGCCGCAGAGCTACTAAGCCCGTGCGCCACAACTACTGTGACTGCACTCTAGAGCCCGAGAGCCACAACTACTGAGCCCATGCACCCTAGAGCCCGTGCTCTGCAACAAGAGAAGCCACTGCAGTGAGAAGCCTGCGCTCCACAATGAAGAGTAGCCCCTGCTCAACGCAACTAGAGAAAGCCTGCACACAGCAACGAAGGCCCAACACAGCCAAAAAAAGAAAAAAAAGCTTACAAAGATGTCTCATTATACTTAGAATAATAAAACTCAAGCTCCCTAACAATAAAAAAAAAAGACTTTACTGTCCTAGATTTATGTATACAATGAAATAGTTAAATCTAGAAGTTTAGATGAATGAACTTTATCTATACACAGCAACATGAATACACCTCAAAAATGTGATGTAAATGAAGAATAAAATTTCAAATTCAGAATGATACCAATTATGAATAATATTAAACACAAAAACAAAATCTATGAGTTAGAAATACATACATGGATGGAAAATATTTTTTAAACATGTTTTGGAGTGATATTAGTTTTAAGACAATTATTTGTGTCTTGGGAGAGAGGGAAAGGGACAGAATGGGAGATATGAAGCTATAAATTTGTGTGTCCCTTTATCTCCTTTTTTTTTAAGAGCTGAAGTAAATATCACCAATATGGCAAAATGTTAATATAGATATCTGTTGTGCAACTGTCAGTTGTTTTTGTTTTTGTTTGAAATATTTCAGAGTAAAATTTAAAATATTTGAAAAGGAAGAACATTTCTTTCACAGTTTATTTGGCTACTTTAAAGAGAAATAATAAACAGCTTTGAATGGCTGTATATTAAATATTAATATATTTAATATATTTATTACATATTTAATTATTTATATGCTTGAAAGGAACTATTCATATTCTTTCGAGATACTGTCTATAATACCTTCATCAAGGTTATTTGCCGTTTGAGGATCACTTCTATAAGATGCTGGAAATGACAGTAAAAAACAATCAAAGTTCAAGCAATAGGAAAATTGGACAGCTTGGAAAGATGCAGCAAAAGGCAAAACCCTCTCTGACAAAGCGCAATTATTCCATTCCCTGTAAGTCCAACCAGAGATGGAGAAAATTCGCTATGTTTATCCTGTACATTTCTTATTCAATATTGTTTTAGTTTTTGTTTTGTATCATAAATGGCAGCTTAGACAGATGGCCCACAAGTAATATTTAAGGCTCCTGATGTGAATTATCATCAGAATTATAAACTTTCAGTTCTCTACTCATCAAATTCATGTGTTATTAGTTTGTAAATACTGGTTTTGTCGATAAATTTTTTTAATGCCAACCAATGTTGTTTCAGTTTTGGAAAGTTTCAATGTAGATTCCACTATGTAATCATAGAATAAAAGTCATTATTTAGAACTAATAATAGTTCTCATATTCTCATAGACTTTCTGAGTGTCAGTCACTATGCTTTAATGATATTTCTTTTCCTTACAATACTGAATAATAATTTTGTAGTTGAGGATGTTGAGGATATTAATCAGTATTGCCCAGGGCACATCACTAGTATATAGGGTTTTATCTATTCAGATCCAGGGAGTGAGTGTTACAATATATGGCTGTATTCAGTAATGAGTTGGTTTTGTTTGTTGAACAGATAGAAAGATGAGTGGAGGGTTGATGGATAGATGGATAGAGGGATGGATGAATATATAGCTTCAAACCATGGCTCTGTTTACTGCACCACATTGTTTTTCTCATAATTAGCTCTCATAATGAGCATGAGTATATTGGTGACTTGTTATCTATCTAAAAGGCTAATTGAATCATGAGAAGTACATTTTTAATCAGATTTCTAAACTGTATGAGAATCTCAGTGGGTAAACTGACACATCTATATACCTCAAACTGAAAATGTTCCTGTCAACTTATTGCTCAGTTAATTCCATCTAAAACTAAACATAAGATTCCCACTTATTTCCCAAATAAGGCATGTAACTCTTAGTGTGTATATCTTGTTTTACTCCATAGGTGGTTTTTCTTTTGATAGTATCTGGCTAAATATCATATACATATGATACATATAGTTGCTTAATATGTTTTTTAATTGATTTACTGAAAATTAGATGAATATGTAGCAAGACGTTCATCTCCAACTTATACCATTTACTCAACGTATTTATTCATTCACTTATTGAACAAATATATATTAAACATCAAGTGTATTATGTAGAATATGGTGGAGATCCAAAAGATACCATTTTTTACCCACAAAACTTAAGGGCTAGTGAGGGAACCAAACAAAAAAGTTGACAAAGAAAGAAAGCAATTAATAATTACAAATAATGCTAAGTTCCATGAAGAAAATAAACATTGTGGAATGATATATAATAAAATAAGAGTATGCTTACTCAGATAAGGCAGTTAGGGAAGGCTTTTCTGAGGATGTGTCACTGAGACTGATGGAAGTTTAGTAATCGCACCCACCTAGTTAGCAATAAAATACGGAACTAATGTCAATAGGGAAGATGTTTAATAAACTGAGAGATGGAGTTTCATAGACTTATTGATGGAGATTTTAAAGGTTGTTCTTAACCAAGAGTCTGTAAGAGTCCTGCCAAAGTGCCACGTCCACATAACAAGCCAGAGACAGTGGGAGCTCTAGCCAAATGTGTTGCAAGATCATATTATGGAGAAGAAAAAAAATCCTTGTAAGTATAATTTAAAATCCTTGTAAGTGTAACTGTGAATTGAGCAACTGCAGATAGATTAAAATATTTATACAACTAATATAAAAACCACATGTAAATCATTATTTTGTATACCTGAAACTAATATGTTATATAGCAATTGTATCTCAATTTTAAAAAAGGAAAAAATAAAAAACCCATCTTATAAAAAGAAAAAACAAATATGATATAGCATACAGTGAGGCCTGTGCAGGAGGTATGTGAAACACAGAAGAGGAGCAGCGAAAGACGAACCCCAAAACGAAAATAAGAATAGGAGGAATTGACCTGAAAGTGATTGAGAGCCATTCCCGTAGTTTAATCTAATGAGGAGAAACTTAAATTTAATTCTAGAACATTATATTGCTTGCATTAACTTCTAGTTGCAACTTTGTGAATACACTGTCTTTGATTTACTTGGCCTCAAATGTATTCATGGGTTTGTATTTCAGGGACACAGAATTGGTGTGTTAATTAGGTTGTTTTGTTGACTTTCAGAGTCCTAAATTAACCTGTAAGGTTTTCATATAATGAAATAGTTGAAGACCTCTAGGTGAAATGGCCATGCTGATTCTAATAATCATTTCTTTTCTAGATTCTCATGGTAATAATCTAGGGAATAAAATGTTTAAAATGTGTACCATTATTGTGCAATTTTTAAAAAGTGTAGAATGTGACGCACAAACTAGAAATTCTAGTAAGTTGTAGTACAGCAAGAAGGAAGAGACGAGAGACTAACCCTCAGCTCTATCTCCTAAAAAATCAGCACAGCATCAGTTAAGATACGACTGGGGCAAAAGACTTAAAGTGACCTCTAATGAGAAAAGTGAGGACTGAGGGCAAGGGCAGGTTATGGATAGACTGAGTAGTACTAAAAATTATACCTTTCCCAACCAGAGACCAAAATATTCAATGCATCCACACAGAACAGTCTCAGGATTCTCACAAAGGAGAAATGGGGAAAAACCTGCATTGTGGGGCCCTCCATCTGATATAGCAGGATACTTTGGTGGGCATAATGCCAGGAAGCAGGACAGATACAACCATACTTTGTAAATTGTGTGGAGTTTAAGGCAAATTGGAAACTAGATATGAACCTCAACTTGTAGTTACCTATTGAACAAGATACATTCCATGTAGAAACACTCGAAACTTCTGATGCTTCTGTTCTTTTTGAAAAGCTATCATGATGACATTCATCGGACCACACTTTTCCAGTACATGGTGTCATCCGGATCAATCTTCTTTGATCACTCTTAACTGTCTGTCCCTTCGGTCTTGGTGTCCTCTCCTACAACCTCATCTCTTCTTGTTCCCCACATTCTTCTGGGTGAAGAATAGCCACATGGTTTCAACTGTTCTACATATAGAAATCTAGATGTCTTTCTGGAGCCACGGCATGTCTATGTGCACACACACACGCACACAAACACACCCCTGAATATCAATAGGTCTGAATATGAAATTCCTCCATCTCCATCCTATTCCCACTCACCTACATCTTGAATGCTACCTTTTATTCTGAATTATTCCAAATAGTATACACTTTGGCCTCTGGGCTTTGAACATATTTTTTCTCACTACTTAACTCAAAGCTTCCTCTGCCCTCTGTCCTCAGATTTTTCTCATCCCTAAGTATTTAGCTTAGGTATCACCTCCCCAAGAGACCTCCTCTTGCATCTCCTTCTGCCAAAGCAGATGTTTTGTATGCCTCCATTGGTAAGCAGACTACCTGCCATTATGCACCACTTAAAATTATTATCATTGCTTTAAATGCTTTCCCCCTGCAAGAATGAGTTCCATGAGCACTGTAATGCTGTCTGGCAGTTCACAGTTGTGTCATCAGTGCCCAACATATTTCTTGTTTTGTTGAAGGTTCTCAATAAATATTTGTTGGGTGAATGAAGAAATAGAAAACAAAAGAAAATCACAATGAAACCTTCAAGAAAAATTTAGAAGATGACAGTCATAAACAAACATATCAATTATGGCAATAAATATAAATTAAAATCCTCCACAAAATGATTGACTCTTAGGTTAGACTAAAAAATAAATTCTAACTCCTGTTGTATAATCTACACCTAAAATAAGGTAACAACACAATTAAAACTAATTGATGAGCAAAAATACTTATCATGAAAAATAAAGAAAGAACGTAAAGTGATATTAGCATTAGGAAAAATAATAATTTAAGAAAAAGAGTATTAAATAGAACGGTAAAGTTTTCATAAGTTATAATCTACAATGACTATATAGCTACATTAATATTTGCATTCCAAATTAATATCAACAAAATATTTTTAAAATTTATCAGGTAACCAACCCTTTGTCGGGCCCCAACAACGGTCTTCCTGCAGGGTGCTGGGTGTTGTGAGCCAAAAGAGACCACTTTTGGTTCAGAAGCAAAGGAGAGCTTTATTCTTCGGTGAAAGAAAGGAGAGGTGCGAGCCCAAGCTCTGCAGCACACGCTCTAGCCGGAAGGCTGTGGGTGGGGCTGCTTGATCGAGTTCTCGTCAGTGCGGGAGAAGGCGGAGTTCTTGCGGTCGGTCAGGTTGACACATGCTCAGAGAGTCGTGCGGTGTATCGTCTCTGCGCATGACCTTCCACCGCCATCTTGAGTTGCCGCGTCAGAGGCAGCGCTTCCGAGCTGAGGTGTCAGCGCTGCCGTTTCTCGCTAGGCGTTCTGTTCTGAAGTGCCCGGTGCGAGGCCTCTGCATGAAGCAAGCACCCTGGGAACAAGTGAAACTAGTCGAAGCACAAAGGAAAAGAAAAAAAAGAGGTTAGACTTTATTTTATTACCCAGATTCTATTTTTATTTGCTGAGAACTGTTAATGGGCTTTGCTGGTGACAAAATCTCTCCCGGAGCCAGACCTGGAGTCTCCAATATTCTGGCCCTCATTCCTCCTTGAAATGTAAATTCCTAGGGAGATAGTGCACCTTAGGGGATGTACTTTGGACTGTAACTATTTGGTCCTCCTGAGGAAATGAAACATGAATCCTTTCAGATGAGAGCAGTTAACTAGATGAATGGTTGTAGATCTAAATCTCATACTGCTTGAAGTCTTAGAGGCCTAGGGCTTTTTACAGGACCACTGAGAAATCCTAGGAAATTTTATTTCCCAATTCCACCCCTTGTTCCTGAAAGAGTTTTAGCCCCTGGGGTATTTTACCAAGTGTATGCCACGACATCAGCTACTCTCTCTCACCAGCCAAACCAAGATTGAAATCAGCTGGCACCAAATCCTCTTGGCTTCTCTTAGGCAACATATAATCAGAGCTATAATCAACAGGACCCTTAGCAAAAGATGAGATGAACCTGAAGTATCGGTCTCAATTGAATACTCCCAAATCTCAGATTCAGGTATCTGAGGTCCCCAAACCATTAGGGACTATCTTGGGAAGCCAGGTAGCTTCCTCCTTGTGTTTCTGTGTTAACCTCTTCTACCTGGCCCAAGGCACTGTAGGGAAGCAAAATTTGCCACCCCAAAATGTGTCTCTTTGGCGTGAGAATAATTTTAAGCTTATTATTTTTAAGAAATGGAAAACTCAGGAAGTCTTTTTACCACACTCTTAACTGTCTAAGGAATTAAGATAAAGAGCTTGAGCCAACAAGAGCACTATTACCAGAGATATCTGCAAAGAATATGGACTAGGTGTGGTAAGGAGAACTCCAAATATTTGCAGGACTATCAGTCATTTGCTTTTCCATCTCCATGTGAATTGCCTTCTTCCACTTTGAAGTTCCAAACCACTACCCCCAACATTCTCATTTGTCTTTAGCTGAGGATGCTATTTAAGGTGAAAGCTTCAGCCATTTTGATGAGTTATTCCGTTTTTCTGGGTCTCTTCCATGTGTACATGTTATTAAACTTTGTTTTTCTCCTGTTAAAAAATAAGTAAAAAATAAAAATGTATCAATAGGTGGAAAGACATTTTTAGAAGAGATCATAAGTTTGCACACAGGTGTATATGTTATATAAATTAGGCAGGGTATATAAAACAATGTTATATATGAATATATATTGAATATATATGAATATATATTGAATATATATGAATATATATTGAATATATATGAATATATATATAATTTAGTGTAACAGAGAAAAACTACACTTTTTAATGCAGCCATAGTTACTTATTAAAATAATCGTATTTTAAGCAACAAATATAATTTTAATACATTAAGAAGATGATAAATGGTCACATTTTTAAGAAATAAAAAGGAGATTGTGATATAATAGCAAAAGTTTAATTAAAGTAAGGTCAACTTGGAAATCAAGAATCATTATTATAATTCTTGAATCAAATGATAAATTAAAATTGCAAAGTGAATATTTCAAAAATAAGGGCAATGAGGAAAGTACACATCAGAACTGTTATCTGAAAACTGGGTTTACCTCTTAGTGGGTGTCGAGCCAATAGACAACCAAGCCAAAGATCAGGAGAAGGAAGGATTTATTATTACTTGCAGCAAGTAAGGAGAACACATGGATCTTTCCCAAAGCAGTGTCTCCCTGAACAGCAAAACTGAGGAGGTTTTAACCTAAGGTTTTAAGCCCATATTCATGATGGGGCTTGAGCTGGAGAATTCAGTGTAGAATTGGGGCAAAGGTCAACAGAGTTCAAGTCTTAGTTGACTGAAGTCCAGAGGATCAGCATCATCATTTCCATCCTCCACCTGAGTGGTGCCTTTGTTCCTGCAGAACTCAAAGATATATTATTATGTATATCCCTTGAGGAAGAACTAGGACTCTGCTTTATCACTGCACTATTGTTTTTCTGTTCCTGCATTCCTCTATTCCCTTAAGATCATTAATTACTGAGACCTGTTTAAGGGCAAGCCTTGTGGCCAGGCTTAGATCACAAAAATGGCTTAGGCCAGAATTGATTCTCTTATGTTAAGAAAGCCATTCCTTGTTCTCTTTCTCTGGGGATACCCTAACCTATTGGCTTATAAAAGTAGTAAGATATAATTAAAGCTGTAAGCAGAGGCAAATTCACAGCCCAAAATGCTTTCAATGTTAGGCAAAAAATAATATAAATAAGTTAAAATTTTATTTCAAAATTTCAGATATCAAAACATGTTGATAGGAATATTAAGGAAAAAATTAATAAAGACAAAACCAGAAATAATAAAGTAAAAAATAGAATTGATAAATATATTTAAGAACTGATTTGAAAACAGCGTAGATAGAACAACTTTAAATAGGCAAAGCAAGAAAATTTAAAGAGAGAAATACAAATTCAAAAGAATTTAAGTGAGATGTAACAATCACAGCCACAGAGAGGATTAATATGCTAAGTGAAACTGTGATGGTAAATTTGAGCATGTAGATGAAAGAGAAAACCATCTGGAAAAACATGATGTGCTAAAATTTATAAAAGTAGAAAATCTGAAGAAGTTAAAACCATACAAGGCATCAAACGTATTATTTCCTTTTTCAAAGGTACGAGATAGATAATTTTATAAGTGAAATTTTTCACCTTTCTCATTTTCAAAGATGAGATTATTGCTATGCCTGTCTATAAAATGTTTCAGAACATATAACGTTTGCAAATCTTTCTAAATAAACTAAAGCTAACATATTACTATATCAAAGTCAGTATTAGCACAAAGAAAACTACCTTCTAAAATCATCCATTAATAAATAGAAATAACAAAGTAATATCAAATTAAACCTATTGCTTTTTAGAAAATTAATTCAATAAACAGAAGGTGTTAGTTTTACAACTGCAGTTCAGTACTAGGAAATATGTTGATAATATTATTTTTCAGTATATCAAAGAAGATGTAATAGGATCACCTCAATCTATGACAAAAAGGAATTTGGACTTTTTCCTAAACTTTTTTAGAAGAGCAGTTTGATGGAAAAATTATAAAAATGCATATCTATCTAAATTCAACAGTTAAAATTGTGGTGAATTTTGAAAACACTTTTCTCATTTAGAAAAGTGAGGAAAAGATGAGGATGAGGCAACTGCCACCATTATTTAAAATTCTTCTCAGTCTAGCCAAAGCAATGGCAGGTACTCACATGCAGGCGCGTGTAGACACACACACAGACACACACACACACACACACACACACACACGCACACACAAACCTAAATAAGAAATGAACAAAACCACTCATACCAAGACACATTATTAAAGCCTAGAACACTAAAGATAAGGAGACATAATTAGACTAAAAGTAGGAGGTGGAGAGAATTACAGATTACCTATAAAGGATTAATAATTTTAGGCTGGTATGAAGCTTCTCATGACAATGCCACCTGCTAACAGACGTTAAAACTTTTGAAGATTAGAGAAAGAATTGTTTGTTTGTTTGTTTTGTTTTGTTTTTTTGTGGTACGTGGGCCTCTCACTGTTGTGGCCTCTCCCATTGAGGAGCACAGGCTCCGGACGCGCAGGCTTAGCGGCCATGGCTCACGGGCCCAGCCGCTCCGCGGCATGTGGGATCTTCCCAGACCGGGGCACGAACCCGTGTCCTCTGCATCGGTAGGTGGACTCTCAACCACTACGCCACCAGGGAAGCCCGAGAGAATTGTTTTTAATCTTAAGTTTTCTACCCAACCAAACTGGCAACCAAGATGAAAGAAAAGTTAAATCATTTTCAGATCCATCGTGACGTCAAAATTCAATTGTATATATCCATTTAGAGAGGAAAAGCAACAAAGTAAAAAACTGGATAGAAGAGTCCCAAAAGCAATGGTGACTACACTTGTGGATCTTAATGCTCCTCCCTTGCCCTAGAGAATCTTCTCTTTTTCTCCCTTTCTGCAGTCCCAGCAAGCTGCAAACCTTCTGAAAAAAATGCCTCTGCACCTCTAGGTCTTGTGGAGGTTGGTGTCTTCAGTGGAGTCTCCTATTGTAGGGGGACCTTCAAGGTGGCTGAGGAGTAATGTGTAGAGATCATCTTCCTCCCCACAAATACATCAAAAATACATCTACACGTGGAATAACTCCTACAGAACATCTACTGAACACTGGCAGAAGACCTCAGACTTCCCAAAAGGCAAGAAAATCCCCACGTACCTGGCCGTGTGGCTGACAGGGTCTTGGTGCTCGGGCCTGGTGTCAGGCCTGAGCCTCCGAGGTGGGAAAGCCGAGTTCAGGACATTGGACCACCAGAGACCTCCCAGCCCCATGTAATATCAATCAGTGACAGTTCTCCCAGAGATCTCCATCTGAATGTTAAGACCCAGCTCCACCCAATGGCCAGCAAGCTCCAATGTTGGATGCCCCATGCCAAACAAGTAGCAAGACAGGAATACGACACCACCCATTAGCAGAGAGGCTGCCTAAAATCATACTAAGTTCACAGACAACTCAAAACACACCATCTGACCTGGCCCTGCCCACCGGAAAGACAAGATCCAGCCCCACCCACCAGAACACAGGCACCAGTCCCCTCCACCAGGAAGTCTACACAAGCCACTGAACCAACCTTACCCATGGGAGCAGACACCAAAAACAATGGAAATATGAACCTGCAGCCTGTGAAAAGGAGACCCCCAAACAAAGTAAGTTAAACAAAATGAGAAGACAGAGAAATATGCAGCAGATGAAGGAGCAATGTAAAAACCCACCAGACCAAACAAATGAAGAGGAAGTAGGCAGTCTACCTGAAAAAGAATTCAGAATAATGATAGTAAAGATGATCCAAAATCTTGGAAATAGAATGGGGAAAATACTAGAAACATTTAACAAGGAACTAGAAGAACTAAAGAGCAAACAAACAATGATGAACAACAAAATAAATGAAATTAAAAATACTCTAGAAGGAACCAGTAGCAGAATAACTGAGGCAGAAGAACAGATAAGTGACCTGGAAGATAAAATAGTGGAAATAACTAACACAGAGCAGAATAAAGAAAAAAGAATGAAGAATTGAGGGCATTCTCAGAGACGTATGGGGCAACATTTAATGCACCAACATTCGAATTATGGGGGTCCCAGAAGAAGAAGAGAAAAAGTAAGGGTCTGAGAAAATATTTGAAGAGATTATAGTCGAAAACTTCCCTAACATGGGAAAGGAAATAGTCATTCAAGTCCAAGAAGTGCAGAGAGTCCCATACAGGATAAACCCAAGGAGAAACACACCAAGACACATATTAGTCAAACCATCAAAAATTAAATAAAAAGAAAAAATATTAAAAGCTTCAAGGGAAAAGCAACAAATAACATAAAAGGGAATCCCCACAAGGTTAAGAGCTGATCTTTCAGCAGAAACAACAAGCGAGAAGGGAGTGACAAGACATATTTAAAGTGATAAAAGAGAAAAACCTACAACCAAGATTACGTTACCCAGGAAGGATCTCATTCAGATTCGAAGATGAAATTAAAACTTTTACAAACAAGTAAAAGTTAACAGAATTTAGCACCACTAAACCAGCCTTAAAACAAATGCTAAAGGAAATTCTCTAGGCAGGAAACACAAGAAAAGGAAAAGACCTACAGAAACAAACCCAAAACAATTAAGAAAATGGTAATAGGAACATACATATCGAAAATTACCTTAAGTGTAAATGGATTAAATGCTACAACCAAAGGACATAGACTGGCTGAATGGATACTAAAAAAAGACCCAGGGCTTCCCTGGTGGTGCAGTGGTTGAGAGTCCGCCTGCCAATGCAGGGCATACGGGTTCGTGCCCCGGTCCGGGAAGATCCCACATGCTGCGGAGCGACTAGGCCCATGAGCCATGGCTGCTGAGCCTGCGTGTCCGGAGCCTGTGCTCCACAACGGGAGAGGCCACAACAGTGAGAGGCCCACATACCACAAAAAAAAAAAAAGACCCATATATATGCTGTCTACAAGAGACCCACTTCAAACCTAGGGATACATACAGACTGAAAGTGAGGGGATGGAAAAAGATATTCCATGCAGATGGAAATCAAAAGAAAGCTGGAGTGGCAATTCTCATATCAGACAAAAGAGACTTTAAAATAAAGACTATTACAAGAGACAAAGAAGGACACTACATAATGATCAAGGGATCAATCCAAGAATGAGATATAACAATTGTAAATATTTATGCACCCAACATAGGAGCACCTCAATACATAAGGCAAATGCTAACAGCCAGAAAAGGGGAAGTCAACCATAGCACAATCATAGTAGGGGACTTTTAACACCCCATTTTCACCAGTGGATAGATCATCCAAAATGAAAATAATAAGGAAACACAAGCTTTAAATGACACATAAGACAAGATGGACTTAAGTGATATTTAAAGTACATTCCATCCAAAAACAACAGAATATACTTTCCTCTCAAGTGCTCATGGACATTCTCCAGGATAGGTCATATCTTGGGTCACAAATCAAACCTTGGTAAATTTAAGAAAACTGAAATCGTATCAAGTATCTTTTCTGACCACAATGCTATGAGACTACATATCAGTTAGAGGAAAAATCTGTAAAAAACAGAAACACATGGAGGCTAAACAATACACTACTAAATAACCAAGAGATCACTGAAGAAATCAAAGAGGAAATCAAAAATTGCCAAGAATCAAATCACATTGAAAACACAATGACCCAAAACCTATGGGATGCAGCAAAAGCAGTTCTAAGAGGGAAGTTTAGAGCAATACAATCCTACCTCAAGAAACAAGAAACATCTCAAACAACCTAATCTTACACCTAAAGCAATTAGAGAAAGAAGAACAAAAAAACCCCAAAGTTAGCAGAAGCAAAGAAATCATAAAAATCAGAAATAAATGAAAAAGAAAAGAAGGAAACGATAGCAAAAATCAATAAAACTAAAAGCTGGTTCTTTGAGAAGATAAACAAAATTCATAAACCATTAGCCAGACTCAGCAAGAAAAAAAGGGGAAGACTCAAATCAATAGAATTAGAAATGAAAAAGGAGAAGTAACAACTGACACTGCAGAAATACAAAAGATCATGAGAGATTACTGTAAGCAACTCTATGCCAATAAAATGGACAACCTGGAAGAATTGGACACATTCTTAGAAAAACACACCTTCCAAGACTGAACCAGGAAGAAATAGAAAATATAAACAGACCAATCACAAGCACTGAAATTCAGACCGTGATTAAAAATCTTCCAACAAACAGAAGCCGAGGACCACATGGCTTCACAGTCGAATTCTATCAAACATTTACAGAAGAGCTAATACCTATCCTTCTCAAGCTCTTCTATAATATAGCAAAGGGAGGAACACTTCCATACTCATTCTATGAGGTCACCATCACCCTGATACCAAAACCAGACAAAGATGTCACAACGAAAGAAAACTACAGGCCAATATCACTGATGAATACAGATGCAAAAATCCTCAACAAAATACTAGCAAACAGAATCCAACAGCACATTAAAAGAATCATACACCATGATCAAGTGGAGTTTATCCCAGGCATGCAAGAATTCTTCAATATACGCAAATCAATCAATCTGATAAACCATATTAACAAATTGAAGGATAAAAACTTTATGATAATCTCAATAGATGCACAAAAAGCTTTTGACAGGGCTTCCCTGGTGGCGCAGTGGTTGAGGGTCTGCCTGCCGATGCAGGGGACATGGGTTCGTGCCCCGGTTCGGGAGGATCCCACATGCCGCGGAGCGGCTGGGCCCGTGAGCCGTGGCCGCTGGGCCTGCACGTCCGGAGCCTGTGCTCCACGACGGGAGAGGCCACAGCAGTGAAAGGCCCGCGTACCACAAAAAAAAAAAAAAAAAAAAAGCTTTTGACAAAATTCAACACCCATTTATGATAAAAACTCTCCAGAAAGTAGGCATAGAGGGAACCTACCTCAACATAGTAAAGGCCATATATGACAAACCCACAGCCAACATCATTCTCAGTGGTGAAAAGCTGAAACCATTTCCTCTAAGATCAGGAACAAGACAAGGTTGTCCACTCTCACCACTATTATTCAACATAGTTTAGTAAGTTTTAGGCATGGCAATCAGAGAAGAAAAAGAAATAAAAGGAATCCGAATCAGAAAAGAAGTAACACTGTCACTGTTTGCAGATGACATGATACTATATATAGAGAATCCTAAAGATGCTACCAGAAAACTACTAGAGCTAATCAATGAATCTGGTAGAGTAGCGGGATACAAAATTAATGCACAGAAGTCTCTTGCATTCCTATATGCTAATGATAAAAAACCTGAAAGAGAAATTAAGGAAACGCTCCTATTTACCATTGCAACAAAAAGAATAAAATACCTAGGAATAAACCTATGTAAGGAGACAAAAGACCTGTATGCAGAAAACTATAAGACATTGATGAAAGAAATTAAAGATGATACAAACAGATGGAGAGACATACCATGTTCTTGGATTGGAAGAATCAACATTGTGAAAATGTCTCTACTACCCAAAGCAATCTACAGATTCAATGCAATCCCTATCAAACTACCACTGGCATTTTTCACAGAACTAGAACAAAAAATTTCACAATTTATATGGAAACACAAAAGACCCCGAATAGCCAAAGCAATCTTGAGAACGAAAAACGGAGTTGGAGGAATCAGACTCCCTGACTTCAGACTATACTACAAAGCTATAGTAATCAAGACAGTATGGTACTGGCACAAAAACAGAAATATAGATCAATGGAACAGGATAGAAAGCCCAGAGATAAACCCATGCACATATGGTCACCTCATCTTTGATAAATGAGGCAAAAATACACAATGGAGAAAAGACAGCTTTTTCAGTAAGTGGTGCTGGGAAAACTGGACAGCTACATGTAAAAGAAGGAAATTAGGACACTTCCTAACACCGTACACAAAAATAAACTCAAAATGGATTAAGACCTAAATGTAAGGCCAGACACTATAAACCTCTTAGAGGAGCACATAGGCAGAACACACTGTGACATAAATCACAGCAAGATCCTTTTTGACCCACCTCCTAGAGAAATTGAAATAAAAGCAAAAATAAACAAATGGGACCTAATGAAACTTAAAAGCTTTTGCACAGCAAAGGAAAACCTAAACAAGACGAATAGACAACCCTCAATATGGGAGAAAATATTTGCAAATGAAGTAACTGACAAAGGATTAATCTCCAAAATGTAGAAGCAACTCATGTAGCTCAATATCAAAAAAATAACCCAATCCAAAAATGGGCAGAAGACCTAAATAGACACTTCTCCAAAGAAGATATACAGATTGCTAACAAACACATGAACGGATGCTCAACATCAGTAATCATTAGAAAAATGAAAATCAAAACTACAATGAGGTATCAGCTCACACCAGCCAGAATGACCATCATCAAAAAATCTACATACAATAAATGCTGGAGAGGGTGTGGAGAAAAGGGAACCCTCTTGCCCTGTTGGTGGGAATGTAAATTGTTACGGCCACTATGGAGAACAGTATGGCGGTTCCTTAAAACACTAAAAATAGAACTACCATATGACTCAGCAATCCCACTACTGGGCATATGCCCTGAGAAAACCATAATTCCAAAAGCGTCACATACCACAATGGTCATTGCAGCTCTGTCTACAATAGCCAGCTCATGGAAGCAACCTAAGTGTCCATAAACAGATGAATGGATAAAGAAGATGTGGCACATAAATACAATGGACTATTACTCAGCCATAAAAAGAAATGAAATTGAGTTATTTATAGTGAGGTGGACGGACCACCTCACTCTGTATATCTGTCATACAGAGTGAAGTATGTCAGAAAGAGAAAAACAAATACCGTATGCTAACACATATTTATGGAATCTAAAACAAAAAAAGGTTCTAATGAACCTAGTGGCAGGACAGGAATAAAGATGCAGATGTAGAAAATGGGCTTGACACGGGGCGGGGAAGGGTAAGCTGGGACTAAGTGAGAGTAGCATTGTCATATATACACTACCAAATGTAAAATAGGCAGCTAGTGGGAAGCAGCCGCATAGCACAGGGAGATCAGCTCGGTGCTTTGTGACCACCTAGATGGGTGGGATAGGGAGGTTAGGAGGGAGACACAAGAGGGAGGAGATATGGGGATATATGTATATGTGTAGCTGATTCACTTTGTTATACAGCAGCAACTAACACAACATTGTAAAGCAATTATAGTCCAATTAAGATGTTTTAATAAAAACTATATTACAAAAACAAAACAAAACAAACTATGCAAGAAAGAATGGAACTAACTTCCATACTAGGTCTAGAAAACAACTAATCCATATATAGTAAGGTTATAAGAGTTCAAGAATAATGATTTTGAAAAGAATAGTAGATTGATTAGGGAACTGGATGGTATTAGACACATTCAGTTAGAAACTCTGGTAAAACATATTAAAAAATGGAATGAAATGCTCCAAATATGAAGCAAAGTAAAAAAGATTTGAGTTTGAACAGTTGGAATAATGTGAGAAAAGAAAAGACTATCAAGCCTGACTCTAGGAACATTCTATTTTGAGTGTTAGCGCTGTATCATCAACCCATAAGAAAGGAAATGCAGCAGAAGCACACATGTAAACAATATTTACAAAACCATGTGATGTCAATGCTGATTAGCAACTTTTGGTATTGATCTATAGAGAAGGTTAAGGAATTTAATTATGGTTGTAAAATAGAATGCAGATATTATTGATTTTGGCAACAGATAAGGGTAAAGTTGATAAAATGTTAGAGACAGAAGAGGAAAAGAAAACTGGGAGAATATAGTGTGCTAATATTTCCTTTTTTTCAAAATGTGGAGGTAATAATTACAGTCTGAAATTGATGAAATAATATGTTATATAAAATATGTATTATATATGTATTATTTATATAGTATATAATAAATATTTAATTATATTGTTTAAAATTTTTAACTGCCACAGAAATTTAAAATGGAAACTCAGGGTGTGGTGGATAAGTGATATAAGTGAGCTAAATCTTCATTCATCGTGTTCAGAAGAACTAGCTAATATCTCAATTTAATAAATCAAGAACTGGTAATTAAAGTTTATTATTTAGAGCCATGAAAGATTCTACATGTAACTGGTTAAAACTGTCTTGAGCAGTAGAACTAAGGATACAGAAAAGCAGATGAGGAGGCTTGCTTACCATTAAATAGCCTTCTGTACTGTTTTTAAAAGTATATTCATGTGTTATTCTGATAATTTTTTTAGAGATTCCTGGATCAGATAGATATTAAGTGAAAATTGCAGTGCATAGATACACACTAGTATTGTAGCCAGGTTGGAAGGGACTGAGTATACGGAGCCCCTTGTAAAATGATGCCTTATAACTGTGTGTTGCCACACATGTGTCTCCTCCAGCATTCACAAGGTTCATGTGAATAAAGAGTTAAAAATGATCTTATAGCCACAGGTTATCAATCACTAGGGAAATCGTAGACTAGGAACTTAACAACACTCTAAGGTCATCGTTCAAGCAAACAGTGCAGTAGGCACTTGTGTAATGCTATTATTCAATTGTTTTGTTGGAACTAAAATGTGACAAAAATAAGGGAAGCTGGAGAAACAAGTGCAGAATAAAGAAAGTTAATAATTGGTTGAAAACTGCAGTATAAGGCGGTAGGGGGGAAAAATCCAACAACCCCTAAAAACTTATTTTCTTTTCTTGCTTAAGAACAGGTCATGTCAGATAAACAAAGGCTCAAATCAATGCCCATATGACCGACTCACAGAAGGAATGAACATGAATTACAGTCTCTCATCTCCAGCTTTTAGTGACACCTCCATATGGTTTATCCTTCAGTGAGACCATGGAGTTCTGTTAATGAGCTTGCAAGAGTTGGCTGGTTAGTTGGCAAGAGTTACCTGCCATTAGCTATTTAGAGTTTTGTAAATCAAATTACAGTTTCTGAGAGACCCCTCCCCCTTCACCCTAAAACGTGAGTGAGTCATTCTCTCATTAGTGGCTTGCTTTCAGCAATTCGTAATTACAGATTGTGTCTCTGTTAATCGCTTGACAAATGATACTTCTCTGCCAACAGGTTTACTGAACTTAGTTTATTTTGAAATCATGTCAAATGAATCTGATGTAAAAGTTTGATTTTGATTGCTTACTTCAGTCCTCCAGATATGCAACCTGAATTTTAACTTTTCTTTCCCTCTCCAAAGGAAACCAGTGTAACTTGCATTTCACAAATAATTTCACTCTAGGAATATAGTCTTTGAGGTATGCTTAGATGCACATTACTATACGCTAGTACATATCAGTGTTTTCTGGCTAAGAGAGCGTTTGACAAGATTCTGTCCATAAATTGCTTTAATGTGCTTTCAGTTTCATAATTCACATCTCTTTCTCAAATCTTGTGCCCCCCCGCTACACCCAAGAGCTGGGGGACGGGTGGGTAGTGGAGTAAAGAATATAGCGTGCTACAAAAAATGTCTTTTAGTAAGCCTGGCAGCACCCTCAATTTTTCCAGGCAGGCCTTCATTTCAAACAAAAGACCAGAAATTATGACTGTCTGAAAATCTAAGAACAAGAGCAATAGAATGTATGCCCCAGCTTTATAAATAAGAAAAGCACTATATAGTACATAAGCAACTGCACTCACAAAGCTCTGGACTCTGATGTATTGGAGTCTATGTGACATCATATGATTTCAACACCTAATTTGCGTCTTTACCCCACCCATATATGGTAGCTGCTTGGATGCTGAAACAGTGAGTCTAAATTAAGCACATGCACTAACTTTGCAAAGAAACTACCAAGGTTCTAGTGTGTACTTTAGCAGACAAATAGATATACACTTAATCTCTTTAGTCTTAGTCCAGGTTGTGAGTTTTAGAAGCTCCCCTTTCCCCTCTGCTTTTTATTCCATTTGTATTGTTTATCTCAGCGCATTAAGGCCCCCATCCTTCCAATGACAACATCCCATGGGGCATTATCATTGTGAAGAAGAAAATAAATGACTGCCTTTTGTTCTGGAGCATCTTGTTTGCAATTCAGATTGAACAGGAAAGGTGCTAATATCAAGAGGACAGAAGGTCAAGGTACTAGGCTCCTGAAAGTATATGATGGCATCTTTTTTTCACACAAATGAGATGCAGTTTAGAGCTATCTTCATTTAAATTGGCCCCAAATAAACCACAAACTTGTAAGATATCATGAGGACATCCATAGGAGAGAAGTAGCTATTTAAAGACTAAAACTTCAATTTCTTAAAATTAATCAGAAATCTGACAGTCATTGAATCACAATAGAGAAAAAGTTCCTTGTCTTACTGTGCAGTGTTAGAAAATAGATAGCTGATTGCTCTACAAAGAACAAGGTGGGAGGACATAAAAAGAGAATGAGTGACTCTTCTGAAAGGGAGAATTAATCTAGACTACATATTGCAAACACATGCTTTAAAAAATTAGCATTGTTTCAGTTTTTATCCATTGGTCAAACTTTTCCATACTTACGTATTAAATGGCAAAAATTGCCAGGTATGACAGACACACAGGTCCAGAGTCTCTATATATTTTCAAGGCTTGAATATAATAATTTGTACCAAATAGGTTCAAAATACTGCATTTCCCAAAGTCAGACTATCGTAATAACATACTTCTTAGTGAATAGGCCCAAACAATCTCTGTTTTTATTTGGAAATGAAGTTGAACAAATGTTTTTGAAATACTTTTCATACGGTTTACCTCTAAGGTATCTAATACTGTTTCTAATTATCTTCTTTTTGATGGTTCCAGTGTAGACTTTTTTGATTTTTATTAGACTCAATTAATCACATCACTCTCAGACTATTGCTGAATTGCTAGTACAAAATATATCCCATTCCTTTTCTTCATTTGCTTATATTCAAATCTCTAAAGGAAATTTGTATTTAATACAAATAAAGGAACATCTCAAGGAAAAAGGGAGACTTACAGAATAAATCAAAGAACATTTGATCTTATTGGCCTGAAATTACACAAGCAGGTAATAATATTTCATCCCATTTCCAGGCTGAAATAATTAGGGAAATAAATAGATAATTGCCTCTGATGTTTCTCAATTCAGGTCTCTGTTAAGTTACCACCTGCTCAGAGAGGTGTTTCCTGACTCTGTTATCTAAAAGAGAAGTCTCCTTCCCTCCTTCCCTTGGTTAGTCTCTGTCCTCTTAAACTGCTTTTACTTTTTA
Organism: Pseudorca crassidens; assembly: GCF_039906515.1. Taxonomy (NCBI): domain Eukaryota; kingdom Metazoa; phylum Chordata; class Mammalia; order Artiodactyla; family Delphinidae; genus Pseudorca; species Pseudorca crassidens. The sequence continues at coordinate 69,557,180 of NC_090296.1, forward strand.
GCTCTTTAACACCACCTGACACTGTTGTTTATTATTTGTCTCTTAATTTGAACTTAAGCTCCATGAGGTCAGTGACTTTGGTCCTTTGTGGATCCTTACGATTCATTAGGCCCAAAACAGCATGTGACACCAAGTAGAGGCTCAACATACATTTGTTGAATGAGGGGATGTGTGTAGTCCATTTGGATATGTAAAATCAGTGCACATCATTTTGTATAGTCATATGTAAGTTTACCAAATGTTTGTCCTATGGCTCATTTTTCTGTTTGGACACCTAGATCTGCTACTGGTTTTGTATAAATGTAGATGGTGAGTGAAGGAATGACTGAACACCCCATCGTATTTTATGAACCCCATAGAAGAAAGTTATTTCAGGTTTTGATATTAGGAATATTCTCCTGAGTAACCGATTTGCTTTTGTTTAACTGATTAATTGATCAAGTTTACCTTTTTAAATTGGCTGCTGAAAAACTGGGCTTTATTACATGCATTTTTAATTAGCCTAATTAAGAACTCCGTTTTATGATCTCAACTGCTTTTTCTTATTACCTTCTCCTATTTCCTTTTTTTGTTTCCTTGCTGTGTTAGGTATTCAGGCAGTCAGAGTCATGGCCAGAAGTACTAGCTCTGGAATCAGCTGGCTGAGGCCAATCCCAGGGTTGCTCTTTACCAGGCTGACCTTGGGCAAGTTAATTAACATCTCTGCACCTCCATTTCTTCACTTGCAAAACAGGGATAATATTAGTACCTACATGACAAGCTCACTCATCCATAACGCTTTTACGAGGATTAACTGAGTTAAAACGCGTGAGGCACTTGGAACAATGCCTGGCACAAGTTAAAGGCTCGATGATGTTAGCTATTATTTCTATCAAGCACTTTAAATCCTTTCTGGAACACAGTGAGGCAAAATAAGTTTTTTTAATACTAAACATCTATGATGAGCCAGGTAATTTATTAAGTACTTGAGGAGGTAGAGATGAATAAAGTAAACACATAAGGACATTTTGCATGTGGTATGGGAACACAGAGGGAGACATGACTATAAACTGAGACGTCACAGAAAGCATGGCCTGAAGAATGAGGGGAAGAGTTGGGAGAGGAAACAGCAGCACACCCATGGGCTGGGAGGAGCATGGCTGTTTCTGAAAAGTCAGAAATGGCCTGGAAAGAAAGGAGGACAGAGATGTGGCTGATATGGTAAGCCTGGACTGGATCTCAAAACAGTTGCTAAATTTTAGTTCCTGCATATTCAGATAGTCTTCCCCTCTTTCTGGATAGAGAAGAACCTTCCAACATTCACTTCCTTTCCTCAAAGCCAGAGGCCAACCTCACTAGGAAGGTAGCTCCTGTGATTTAGTCTGACTTGTTCCCAGGGTATAAGAGAAACCTCTCCCTTAAAATAGACTTGCAGTATAGCTGGTGCTCCTGATAAATGCAAAAGGTGCCATTTCAATAAGAGGTTAGAACCTTAACACTTTGCTTTGTGAGTGTGCTTTCATTTCACCCTCCTGCTTCTCACTCCACTAATCCACTGCCTCCAGAAACAAATCCAGGTGTTTCTTGAACTCTTTGAATCATCTCCTGTAGTAATTTATTCCATATGTTTATTGCTCTGTGTGTGAAATAATTTCATCAAGTTCCTTTTTTTTTCTTTGTTGCTGCATTCAAATCAGCCAGCAGTAGAATCCCGATCTATGAGTAACACTTTTAAAAACACCAACTCCTGTGCTGAGGGAAGCCAAGGGATGTTGTAGCACATGAGCAGAACAAGGAGAAAAGAACAACAAGCAATTGGGACTTGATGACATTAGTTGCAGAGGAAAAGAGAATTTCAGGAATACCTAGCAGGGGTTGCAGGAGCAGCTCACTAAAGTTCCTACTCTATTTTGCATTTCCCCAGGGTGTCAATTTTATGAAACAAAGTGACGGGATGATTTCTATCACTTGAGAAGCTGTGTTAAAAAAATTTGATGCACTGGCAACAGCAAAAATTGTTATGGTAGGAATCAAATTGGTGCTTCCTTGCTGGAAATGAACGAAGCACTAGTGCCTGTCAGTTTATTTCTGAGCTCTGCATTTCAAATTTTAATTTGAGAGGGTGGGAGGAGGTTTAATGGAAATCTGAATCGCTGTTAGAAGAGGACTACATTTTAAACTTCGATTTCATAGTTGTCTCTATGTTCAGAAGAAAATTATTCTTTATACTGAGAAGTGAAAGCACTGTCAGTTCTAAATCTATTAATGAGGGGGGTAAGGAGAGGGGAAAGACAGGGAGTGCAGTGTGTATAAAACGAATGGATTCTGTAATTAGTAAATAAAATTTATTCTTAGATCTATGTACTGCCTGTGCTGTATTATAGCATAAAAAATCTTAAATGATTTACCTTTTAAAATGATCAAAATTTTGCTTTATAATCAACTTCTGCTGATATTCTCACAGTGAGGTTAAATTTACTAACAAACATTTCACTCTTATCCTTTTGGTTTTTTTTTTTTAAATATAAATTTATTTATTTATTTACTTTATTTTTGGCTGCGTTGGGTCTTCCGTCCTGCGCGCAGGCTTTCTCTAGTTGCGGTGAGCGGGGTCTACTCTTCGTTGCAGTGCGCAGGCTTCTCGTTGCGGTAGCTTCTCTTGTTGCAGAACATGGGCTCCAGGTGCGTGGGCTTCAGTAGTTGTGGCACGTGAGCTCAGTAGTTGTGGCTTGCAGGTTCTAGAGCGCAGGCTCAGTAGTTGTGGCCCATGGGCTTAGTTGCTCCGTGGCATGTGGGATCTTCCCAGACCAGGGCTCGAACCCGTGTCCCCTGCCTTGACAGGCGGATTCTTAACCACTGAGCCATCAGGGAAGCCCTATCCTTTTGTTAAGGAAACTCTTACTAAAATAATACCATTGTCATTTTTATCTGCTTCTCTCTCTGCCAGGGAGAGAGGGTACCGATGCAACAGAAATCATGGTAACCACTGGATTCATGTTGCACACGGAAAATTAAAAGAATGCTGAGATGCCAGTTTACTGTTGAAAATCTCACAAAACATATATCTAAGTGCCAGTTTACTGTTGGAAATCTCGCAAAACATACATCTAAGTCTTGATGCTTGAAAATTATAATCAGTATGAAAAATAATTATTACTGATTTGTTGAGCAACTTGTTAGTTAGGCACTGTGTTCAGCACTGCATATACATTATTTCACTAGACACTTTCATCAAAACCTCTATGACGCCATTTTAATTACTATCCCCATTTTACAGATTAAAAAACTAAGGCACAAAGTAAAACAGCTAATAAGTGGCAAAACTGGCATTCCAAACCAAGTCCATCTCCATCTGGAGCTTAAACTTAGTTAAATTGTGCTCAAAAGTGTATTGCAATAATATTATTTCAGAGATGATTCTTATGCAAATAACTGAATCTGGCTCATAACTTTCTTAAAATGTTCCTTTGAGGTTGAAATTTTCTATACTTGGTGTCCATCCAACTGTGTGGTGGCAGGAGGCAAAGAAAATACAGCAAGTTCTGGTAGAGGCAGGAAGAGACTTTAGGATTCTGTTTGGATTTTGAGACAGGCTGGAGCCTGGACCGGAATCCAAAGCCTGTTGAAACAGAGTTGTCTCTTTATAACAGCATGAAATAAGAATTTCCATAGACACTTAACTCAAGCACAAAACTTGACCTCGAACTAACTAATTGAATAAATAGACAAAATTTATGCTTATCTTTTGGTTTGCATTGATGTTTAGATGACAGACTTGATTGGGTTGGTTTTCACCATCCCAGTCCCAAACTGTGAGCAGTGGACTAGAACTCTCCAATCCCAAAGCGTGAGTGAGCATTTACTCTCTTACGTAACTACCGATTCACATTTGCTCTGTGTTCTGCTCCTAGATTAGAGGAGGTCATAGTCAGTGCTGCGGTCTATGCTGAGAAGTATAAATATGGCATCACGTGAGCTCCCAACAAAGGCAAGAGGGTCACTTCCCTCTTGTTTCTCTTCCTCTCCCCCTTCACCTATGGTACCCTGTCCTGACCCACATGTTAGCCCCGAGCTGTTCATGTGCTTTTGTCCAAAGTCTGGCCTAAATGAAGCTGGAACACTCAAAGAACAGAGTGGTGGAGGGGCCATTGTGTTCAGATATTCTTTACAGGATAAAACAGACAAAATTTCAGATCCTCATTTATGTTTCCTGTTCTAAAGAGTTACTTTGAAGGTACCTGGATCATGTTCTAACATCAGCAGTGTCTACCTTTTTGCGGAATCACTCTCTTGCTTGTCACTGCTGCTTCTCGTGCATGATTCTACTACTTCACCTACCAACCTATATTGCGTTCCTTTGTTTCCAAGCCAATCTCCTTCACCCAACATTGATATTTCTGAGATATGACTTACCCAACTTATACCTCAAATACACAACAGAAGGGAGGTACTCATTAAATGTTGTTCACCAAACCAAGGCATTCATTCATTCAAATGAAAACCTTCTTTTATTAAACATCCTAACATTTCCTTAACCATATTATACCAAAAAATAATTTATTTCCTCATGTGCTCAGCTTAGAAACTTGTAATTAAAATTCTGTAAGTATGTGCAGGGGCTTCCCTGGTGGCGCAGTGGTTGAGAGTCCGCCTGCCAATGCAGGGGACACGAGTTCGTGCCCCGGTCTGGGAAGATCCCACATGCCGCGGAGCGGCTGGGCCTGTGAGCCATGGCCGCTGAGCCTGTGCGTCCGGAGCCTGTGTTCCACAACGGGAGAGGCCACAACAGTGAGAGGCCCGCGTACCGCAAAAAAAAAAAAAAAAATTCTACAAGTATGTGCATGTATATGTTTGCAACATTTATTAGAAATGGAAAATACAATCCACCATTTTCAGTTAATTGCACAGTGTTCAGTCTTTAGCAAAATGTTTATTGATCGTCTACTATGTACAAGCTCCTTCTTAGGGATTGACCAGCAAAGTTAGACAAAGATCCCAACCTTCAGAGAACTTATATTTTGGTAAGGGAGATAGGCAATAAAAATAAGAAATAACTAAATTAGATTGTATGCACGGTGGTAAGTGCTATAGGCAAAAGTAAAAATGGGTAATTAGGACAGCCAGGTGAGGGGATGATGTTTGGGGTGGGAAGTTAGGATGTGGGCAAGTTCAGTATTAAGTAGGATGGTCAAAGTAAGCCTTACTAAGTAAAGATGGGGAAGTTTACCAAGCACATATCTAAGGAAAGAGCATTCCAGGCAGACGGAAGACTTTAGGTGGAAGAGTGTCAATAAAGTCTCAATGCTGATGGAGCTGGATGAACTAAGGGAGAGCAGCTGGACCATAGGACAGAGAGGTGAGAGGAACAAGACCATTTAGAACCTGGAGGGCAATTCAGAAACTTCGCTTTTTAACCTGAGGGAAATGAGGAGCCACCAGAACATCTGAGTGACATGATGTGAGCTACTTTTTAAAAAATTAACTCTATATGCTGTGTTGAGAACAGACAGAGACAAGGGGATAAGCAAGGAAAATGGTTAGGAGAGCAAACATGTTGGCTTGGCAGTGAGGGTGGTGCCAGAGGAGGTGATGAAAGTGGTGCGATTCTGAATACATTTCAGAAGTTTCATTCTTAGATTGGTGGGCCTTTTACAATATAAACAACTCTATCACCTGTCATATTACCAAGAATTATCAGTTTTGACTTAAAACTCATTGCAAAAAGCAAACATAGTTAACATAGGAGATGTTCCTTTAATAAATAGGCATTTATTGTATAGGAACCTAAAACTACATCCTCAGAGAAAATAGCTTTAGGATTGGGGAAAAGAAAAATAAATACATACATTTGTAAATATACACACATAGGTGTTCACACATACATACATCTGTATTTGCATACATACATATATATATATACATGCATATAGAGATATATATCAACAGGTAGAAATAATCAAGTACAATATCCACACATAGAAATTCCTTTATTATTTTGGGGGGTTTTTTGAGTGCCTCTTTGATGAGTGGAATTGATGAAACAAAAGTGCTGAACCCCTGAACACTGACAGGGTGATTTTCATGACAATCTATATTGCCTTAGCTGGGAAGAGCACAAAGCTTATTCCTAAGGATCTGAGAATAGGACAGGGCAGCTTTAATAGAAGGGCAAATAAACTTGGAGGACAGCCAGACAGGGAGAAGCAGAAGAGTAGGCACTGACAGGTAGGGAACTATACCCAGGAGTGTCTGGCCAGGCTTCATAGCTGGGTGGGAGGTGGATGGACGATGTACTTACCTGCTTGCCAGTTTGATGTCAGGTCATCTATGGAGGCACGTGGGCTAGGACAGGCTATCAGAGTTTGATTTGCTTCAAAAAAATTCCTTGGCTAGAGAGACCTGAGTCAACCTCCATGGGTGGAAGCTGTACTCTGAAACCAGGCAGGAATTGAGTGTTTGACAAATTTGTGGTAGTTTGACTATTAAAATCCCTGGTCACGGGTAATAATGCAAAGCTGCTTAGAGGGCAAAATGAAAAGCTATCAGAATAATATTTGCTTTCATCTGCGCAGATACAATGTCGAAAGCACACGATTGTTTGTGGTTTCTCCCTGGGAAGCATTCTGAATCCTATCAATTTCAGTTCCAGAGAGAGCACAGTAGAGCGGTGCTGAGGTGGAGAAAAAAGCCGAAATTTCTCTTGTCTGATTTAAAAACTATACCCCACAGTGAGCTTCTCTGTTTGTTAAAATCTCTAATTGGTGTTTTCTCAACTTGCTGCTTGGCTGGTTTCTTTTTATTGATTTCATTTTGGGCTTGTAAGGCTGTATTTGGAGCCCTTTCCAGAGTTTGTTTGGAAGCTCATTTTTAATTTTAATGAAAATGCATTTTTTTAAATGTATATTACACCACCCTGCCGATTTTGCTCAAATAAACCTGCTACTGTTTTCAGTGATTTCCAACCATTTTAGTGCCCTTAGTCTCACTTGCTAAAGGGACCCCTGTGCTATTCCTGGCAGAGTAACAAAATCAAGGAGAAAAATGAATGTTCTTCATTGCTTTTGAAGGCTCTTATACAACAAAGGAAAAAGATTCATTCAGGAGACTGCCTTGGGGAATAATACATCATGATTCAAAAAGGAGAGGGTTTTCCCCCTCATTTCAGTTCTAAACAACTTTGTTTCCCAAACAGAACTCTTTCATTATTCTGAAGAACCTTGATCCAAAGCCATCAGTCAAGGAAGAAATTAAAATCAGTTATCAACATTAGATTTAGACTTAAAATATGATACCCATATTTCAATAAATTTGGTAACTGAAAAATGTTCAAAATACATGTTCAATATTTATTGTTTTTTGAGGCTCGGGGAGAGAGTTTGAACCCCATGACAGAATATAATGTCAGCATGACACAGATAACAGCATAAAGGGTCCATTTTTAAAACATAACAGCTCTGGGATTTTCCCCAATTCTGCCATTTTCTTGACCTCAAAGTTACCCTGTCATGGGAATCTCCATTATGTCAGGTGTCCAAACTGAACAATATGAAATCAGCTTCAACTCTTCTGTCTCTTCCATCTGCCAAGTGGTCCTGAATCCTGGACATCCTGTTTGAAGTATCTGTGAAATCTAACCTCATTTCTCCTCTCCTATCACCACCTTAGATCAGGCCCTTACCATCTCTCCTACAGGTTATCACAGGAGATCCTCAACAATCTTTTTCTTCTCTAATCTATCTTTAATGTTGTCATTATTGTCTTTCTTAAACGAAATCTGATAATATCTCTGCCTTGTCTTTTTTTTTTTTTTTTTTTTTTTTGCAGTATGCGGGCTTCTCACTGTTGGGGCCTCTCTCTCCCGTTGCGGAGCACAGGCTCCGGACACGCAGGCTCAGCAGCCATGGCTTATGGGCCCAGCCGCTCTGCGGCATGTGGGATCTTCCCAGACGGGGGCACGAACCCGTGTCCCCTGCATCGGCAGGCGGACTCTCAACCACTGCACCACCAGGGAAGTCCTCTGCCTTGTCTTTTAAAAAGCTTAATAGAGAAGAGAACAAATACTCTCCATTGTAACTAAATCAGGTTCAAATTTCCCCACCATTACAGGTCCTTCAGGAGCTCACCCTAACCTACTCTCAAGCTTCTTTTTTATAAAGCTTTCTCCTGTGAGCTCCTTTCCCCAGCTACATGGAAGGGATACAGGGCCTCAGAACATCCACCGCCCTTTCCTGCCTCTTTGAGCTTTTATACATGCAATTCTCTTTTTGAAATGCAATGTGATGTAAAGAAAAAATGACCTTGGAACAAGATCTGGGTCAGAATATCAGGTCTACCACTTACTAGTTGCTAATAGCCCTGCATGAGTCTGAGCCTTAATTTCTTCAGCTGTAAATGGGCATAATAACATCCACTTACAAGGAATATTGAGAGGAATTCAGTGAAGTAATTTATGTGAACTCACTAAATAGAGTTGCCTGAGCGTATTAGGCATTTATACAATTTGACTTCCTTACTTGTAACAAAATTTGAGTTAAATGAAACCAAAAAAACAAAAGGGGGGGAGGGATAAAGAAAAAAGAGAAGGAAAAGGAAATTATCATAAAGTAAAAGGAATAGCTAATGGTACCCAAGGCTAATGGCCTCAGGAATACTTGGAGGTGGGCACTTAAACACTGTGAAGATTATTTTTTTCACCTCGCATCTCTGTTTCCTGGGCCGATCTAATTAATCTTTGCTCTTTCTGTGTACTGGATGCTTCTGTGATTAAGCTTCAATAGTAGGACATGGCTTATTGTATCTCCCAATTTTTATATGCATCATTCCAGACAACTAAAAAATTCAAATGCCTTAAGTTCAAATGCCTGGAGAACTCTTTTGTACATCTTGGTTTAGGTGGTTACCAAAAAGAGCATCGTCTGCTGCTCCGAAGTTGTAGGCATGAGGAAATGTCTTTTTTGGAAAACACTGCTGGCAGTGATACCATGGGTGCATCGCACATCTGTAAATGTTCTTTTCCTCCCCTTTTCTTCCCCAACTGTACTTTTATGCTGTGACATTGATATCAAGTTCAAATAACATCTCTTCTGAAATATTTTGCCCAGTTCCCTCCAATGCCCAGCAGTTTCCTAACATCACCATTGAACCTCATAACACTTTTCAGAACACTTAACATAAAGAAACAGTCAGTTTACAAAATGATGTCAGTCTTACACTTGGGTTAGTGAGCACCTTGAGGGCAAATATGTCATCTTGTTTATCTTTTTCTCCCAAGCACCAGGATAGTCCCTGGTGCAGAGTCATTCTCAATTCATGTTTGTTGAGTTGGTGCATCAGTATTTTGGGAATGTGTGCCCTGGTAGTTACTCTGCCTTTTTTTCAAAGAATTACATCTTGCCTTTGGTTTTAAAGTCAGATGAAGATGTCATGGTGTTGAAACAGGAATACTGATCAAATTGCTGCTTAGACAATTTTGACTTACAAAATAGAAATTTAAAGTATTTTCCTTAAACTGTTTTCTTTTTATTTCCTTCTCTTATTCAAGGACACTGCTATTATTATTTCATCATCAAAGGCTGAAATCTTGGAGTCATACTTGATTAGTTTTTCTGTCACTCCTTACATCTGTTTATCAGGTTCCATCAACTTTTTCCTTAAAAATCCATTTCATTTCCTATATTTCCTTTTATTTTCTTTACAGCATGCATTTATTGTATCCTTCTCTATGTATAGTACAATTCTAGTCTCTAGCGGTACAAAGGGAAGGGAGATCCCGAGGGACTTACAATATGGTTGTTTTGTTATAAATCTCACTATGAAGCAGCATATGCCTAGGCTGAGCCTTTACTTTCTCTTCCAGGAATGCTTCAACAGCACACCTTCCTTATTTTCTTCTCCATTATGAACATAGACAACGCCTCCTTCCACAGCACATTGCTCTCCTCCCCACAAAATCTTCAGAGACTCCTAGTTTTCTCTCTCATCAAACTTGAACTCTTGTACCTGGCATTCTAGGCCCATTATAATCTTCTAGTACACCTGTTGCTCTCCTCCAAGCACACTTCTCTATATTCCTTCCCCTTTTTTCAGACATCACCTCACTTAACCTTGCTTACTCACTCCAGCCTCATTTCACTTCCTGTTGTTGTGTTCACTGATCTATTTCTTTTATCTGTGATACCCTGCTCCCTCCTCCAGCCCATCTGTATTACCTCTGGTCTCCTTCCTCCAGGCTGTCCTCCGGGACTATTTTCATTGGCTTCCTATTTTCTGACATTACATTAAAAGTCCATACCACAACTTTTAGCACTTGAATACTTCCTGTCCTGTATTACTCAAGAATTATTTCCTTTGTTAGTCTCTCTAAATAGCTGGTTCCTTGACCTTATGCTCAGCTCTCCCCTCTATGCTCAGATATCATCTCAGTTGCTTTGTGGTGAAAACCTATAGACTGATAGATTACTGGCCCCAAATCTGACCTCTGTGGATTTAACTTCAGCTTAATTTTTCAATTTGTATTTCCTTAACTTAATATGAAATTTGGTCAAAGAGTATGTGAAAAGAACAACCTGAGCCAGGTTAAGTATTCATAGTCTTAATTCTCTTTCAGATTGTTCTAATATGTTGTTGCCAAAGCTAAGATAGAACTTCCCCTGCCTCACCACTATACTTACCACTATCCTGTGATTGAATTTTTATTGTCTTCCTACTACTCCTGAATTTCTTTTATATGTATTTTTAGTCCTTTTTAATATATGTATTAGCTGATCTTAGGGATGGTGATGGTTCTTGTTACTGTTTTTTGCTGGGTTTATTTTTTTAAACTTTGTATTAAATAGACTTTCTCAAATTGTGAAAGATAATTGTAGCAAGTCAAACTGTATATATATAAAACTTCTTAGTCTCCCCAATCACTCTCCTTTAAGGCAAACTCTCTTCTCTCAGTAAAAGTAGAAATAGTTATGATTCATTCCATACATATCTCTATGCTCATGCAAATGTATGCAAATATTTTTATGTATATGCATATGTGAATACACACATATATACACATATATATATGTTTATGTGTGAGATTTTTTTTTCCTTTTTTATAGAATGAAATCACATATACACATTGGTCTGCAATTTCACTTTTTCTCCTTAAAAATAAAAAAATGAACACATTTCAGACTAGTACACAAACCTCATTATTTTATTTTGTAATAACTGCATAATATTATGGACACACCATAATTTGTTCAATTATTCCCCATGGATGACCATTAAGATTGTTTCTAATTTTTTGCTATTATAAAATAAAATGCTATAATAAACATCATTGGTTATAGGTCCCTACATACTGGTGATTTTGTTTCTGTGGGAAAGATTTCTCATCTTTATATCACAGGTAACTAGTAGCATTGCTAGTTTAAAGTATGTTCGTATTTTCAATGTCACAATAACAAATTACTGTCTTAAAAAGGGTTCCAATGATTTATAATCCCCACAAACTGAATGTTCATTATCTTTAAAAATTTTGCTACTCTGTTGGGCACCTTCTTTCCCCAGTCTACCAGTGAAGTTGAAACAAGATTTGGCTTCAATCTGCATGTCATATAGTATATGCCAAGTGTTATTCACTGCTTTTATTCCTGTAATTGGCAATAGACTCAACTTTATTTATTGTCTGTTGAGAATTGTGTAATTTAGGACTTAAAACTCAATGCTACTCAGTGGTTATCAATCCCCTATGGTGAATTTATGCTCCCAGACTTAAAACAGCAAAAGGGATTATGAAGAAATCACATATCTTATTAATAAAAAATTCTTTTGTACACACATACAGACATGCGCGCGCGCACACACACACACACACACACACACTAGTAGTTTTCTCTTGAGAGTATTTGGGATTCTCTAAATTTTACCACAAATCCTATGGAATCCATGATGATAATAGACACAAAGCATTGAGACCATTAAAAGGAGGAAGTCATAGTAGCTCAGTATGAATCTGAGACCTGATGAAATTCTCTGACAACCGGTTCTACGTGTGGTTCTTCTCAGTGTGTTCCCATAGAGTTGAAGCCTACCCCACCAAGGCTAGTTATCCCGGCTAATATTTCCAACAGCTTTACATCATGAGAGCAAGTCTGGTGACAGGCATTCCTAGTGTTAATCTCAAGACAGTCAAGAATTTTCTAGGAAAAAATTTGTACTTTATTTCTTCAAATACAAGATGGAGATGACCATATTTACCTTTCTCGCGAAGATATGTAGGGATACACTACTTGAAATGGTTGCGTGGTCCTCTGATAAATGATGATATGTAGATGTAAAACATTTTTATAAGCACTGAAAATATTACATGAAAATCCTGCACATATTTTTTATACCCATTCTCTAAAATAGTAAAATATATAATTTCAAGTTAAATAATTGATAATCTTGAAAGCATTTAAAGTAATAATTTTATATTATTAAACTTAATACAATTACGATTAATCATTATAATAAATAATTATTAATGTATTTAATGGTTATAAGTTTTAAAAGAAATTAAAATAATGATAGTTACTGATATTTGCTCAGTCAGAAATAAATTGACAGAAAAATAAACATACACTACAAATAAAAAACACAAGAAAGAATTAACCAAAAATACTTTCTTGGCTTCCAAAAGATAACCTCTAGTAGTAAAACTTTAATAGAAAATATTAATATTACATTTGTTAAAAAAACAAATATTTTCTTCCATTCATTTATTTAAACAAATGTTATTGAATAACATCTATGTGCCAGGCCTCAAGGAACTTGCAAGACTCTAGTTGTGGAAAACAAATTCAAAGAAAGAACTATAATAAAATGCCAGTTGTGGAATAAAAGTGTCTGAAAGTTACCGTGGTAGCACAAAGGAGAGTTTCACAGGCAGGGTGACACTCAACCCGGGTACGGATGGTTGAGCAGAAGGCACCTTGGCAGGAAAATGCGGAGAAGTCCACTCCAGAGAATAACATGTACAAAACTCTGTTTTCAGAGAATCACAAGTTATCTGGATGAGTCTGGAGCACGGTTTTCAACTGGGTATTATTTACCCCCAGGGAATATTTGGCAATATCTGGTAACATTTTGGGTTTTCACAACTTGGGGGAAGGGTGCTGTGAGCATGGAAAAGGGCCAGTGCTATTGCTAAACATCTTACAATACACAGACAGTCCCAAGGAACAAAAAGAACTATCCAGCCCCAAATGTCAGTAGTGTGGAGGTTAGGAAACCCTGGTCTGGAATATGGGATCAATGGTACAATGCAGGTCGAGAGGTCCCCAGGGAATTTTAATGTGTATTTGGATCTGTGATAAAGGATGGACCTACAGCCATACAGTTTTGGCACCACTGCAGACTCCTTCTTCCTTTGGAATCCATGTACTCCCTTCCATGACACTGCAATCTCCAGGTTCCTGTACTTTTTAGTCCTTTTCTACCTCTGTCTTCTTCCTAGTCTCCCTCTTTCTACCTTCATTCCCACATACACTGGGGTGTTTCAAGGGGCTCTGCCTTTGACCTGCTGATTTTATCACTTCACACTCTCTCCCTGGATGATGTCATTCCCTCTCATGGGCTCATTTACTACAAATATGTGAGAACTAGTATGGTGGAGTGGTAAAGAACACGGATGCTAGAACTAGGGTTCAAATCCTGGTTCCTATACCTACCATCTATGGGGCTTTTTGCAAGTTAGTTTGAAATGGCAACAACCTTATGAAATACTACTTATTTCATAAGGTTGTAGGGAGGAATAAGTTGAGCTAATATACACAGAGGACTTAGACCACATAGTAAATTCTATGTCCACATCAGACTTTTCTAAAATTTCTAAGCTCATATGACTGAACTGCTGGATTTTCTCTGTCCGAATCTCTTACCAGTTTTTAAAATGGAATTGAACTTACTATCTTTCTTGCTCCCTTTGCCATTGATGCTATACATTCTGCTATCGATGGCACCGTGACTATTAAGGAGACCTAGCAGGCACCCCAGAAGAGTCTCTCTCCCTGATGTCTCATCGAATTAACCATTAAGTTCTATTGATTTTATCTCCTATACACTTCTTTTTTTTTAAATTTTATTTATTTATTTTTGGCTGTGTTGGGTCTTCGTTTCTGTGCGAGGGCTTTCTCTAGTTGCGGCGAGCGGGGGCCACTCTTCATCACGGTGCACGGGTCTCTCACTGTCGTGGCCTCTCTTGTTGCAGAGCACGGGCCCCAGACGCGCAGGCTCAGTAGTTGTGGCTCACGGGCCCAGTTGCTCCGTGGCATGTGGGATCTTCCCAGACCAGGGCTCGAACCCGTGTCCCCTGCATTGGTAGGCAGATTGTCAACCACTGCGCCACCAGGGAAGCCCTCTCCTATACACTTCTTGAACCTGCCCCCTTCTCTCCATCCCACTACCACAGATCTGTTAAGTCAACCTCTTATTGTCTTTCACATTAACTACCAACCAGAATCCTAAATAATTCCTGACTCTGGTATTGTCGCTTTCTAATTATCCCTTCATGTAGCTGATGGAGTAATTGGCACTTCAGTAACTGCTCATGGTCTATAAAATAAAATCTTACTCCTTGGACCTAGAGATTATCATACTAAGTGAAGTAAGTCAGAAATACAAAGACAAATACCATATGATATCACTTATATGTGGAATCTAAAATACTACACAAATGAACATATCTGTGAAACAGAAACAGACTCACAGATATAGAGAACAGATTTGTGGTTGCCAAGAGGCTGTGGGGGAGGGAAGGATTGGGAGTTTGGGATTAGCAGATGCAAACTATTAGGTATAGAATAGATAAACAACAAGGTCCTACTGTATAGCACAGGGAACTATATTCAATATCCTGTGATAAACCATAATGGAAAAGAATATGAAAAAGAATATGTATATATATATATATGTGTGTGTGTGCAATTGAATCACTTTGCTGTACAGCAGAAATTAACACAACATTGTAAATCAGCTATACGTCAATAAAATTTTCTTTAAAATCTGAGCTCCTTAACAAGTCATACAAAGCCCTCCTTCATCTGAACCCTGCCTTCTTTACAACTTCATTGCTTGCCATGCTCTATCCTGAATCCTGATAAAGAATGAAATTCAAGGCATAGGTAATTCCACTTTTTCCCAATTCCTTCTGCCAGAAATGTATCCCTTAGCATAACCAACTTCTACGCATCTTTTACCCCTCACAAAAGGTTTATAATTTTCCTCTGTCGTCCCATAACATCCTCCTATTGAACTTTCCCCACATCTCTTTGAAGTGAATAGAAGTTTACTCCTTGTGGAAAGGGACTAGATATACTTGTGACAACATCTCAGTATGTAGTGTAGGGTCTGGAATAAGGTAGGTGCTTAGAAAGTGTTTGTTGACTGAATGACTAATTGGAGTCATCAGCAGATTCCCTGTGATTAGTAACATAGAAGTGAATGAGATAGCTTGATGAACTGAGAAGGGGCTGGGGCAGAAATACAGAACCATGGAAAAACCAGCATTTAAGGAAGGAGATGAGGAGAAGCAACATGGAACCTGAAGAAAAAGTTGTCAAGGAAGTAGTATACTAACCTTGAAAGAATATGACATGGAAGCTGAAGGAAGGCGGAGTTGCAGGAGAGAAAGTGGTCAGCCATATCAAATGCCACAAAAGGTATGCAAATGACCTATAAAGCACCCATGAGGTTAGACAGTTTCTGGAATAGTAAAAATATAATGGCATACCCAGAAATCTAACTGCTGTGTATTTAGAAGTAAATGAAATGTAAGGTTATAGAGAAATCAAGAATAAATTGCCTTTCAATATGAAGCAGTAAAATTAAAATAGAACATAGATAAACCAACTATTTTGTACACATCTTTAATTTCTATTAAGTGGCAAAACTCTTTATAATGGCAGTCAATAGTCATATGAATTATTATCTTTCAAACATTCAATATGTGACGAAAACTTCTCTGCTGCTGTCTCATTTGGGGGCTCTAAGCTTTTCTTTCTCAATCTCATTTAACATTGTTAGATCCCGTCTCCAGAGCCTCACTCTCCAACCCATTCTCCAAAAATCCCCAGCATTATTGCCTTTAAAACATCAAAGGTAATCTTGTCATTCCCAAATTTAAATATGTCCAGAAGTTATACAATATCTACAGGTTACGTTCTAAATTCTGTAATTCTGCATGTAGGGTGTGCAAAATCGACCTTTATCTGCCTCTCTGGTCTCATCCCTGGTCACTTGGGCTATACTCTTTCCTATCAGTGTCCAGTCTCAGGCATCCCACACACCCAGCACCTTTATAATTCACGGTAACTGTTCATGCTGTGCCCTCTCCTCTCCTCGTGCTGATCTTAGCACAAGTATCACTTCTTTGAGGAAGTTTTCAGGGGCTTCCCTATATGGAGTTAATTGTTCAGACCTATGCATTACAAGCACTTTGCTTAGCACACGGCACATTTTATTGCCCTTTTCAAGATGTCCTCCAATGGACTTGGCACTCCTAGAGCGTCCACTGAGCACAATACTTGATAAGCACTCAAGTTTTTGACTGAATGATTGGGTACAAGCTGCTAGAAGCAAGGGTAGAAAAACTCATTTGTTCCTGTTTATGTGAAACTGTTACATATATATATAAAATATTTTACAGCTGTATATTTTTTCTTAGATTGCTTTTCCTACTTTATAAAGGAAGTGTAATTTCAGTTGCATGTGTGCGTGCGTGTAAAGCTCCATGGTATAGCCGCACTGTCTGTTCCTATGTCTCTGAGTATGAATCCAGGAAAGTGGTATCACTTATCAATCAATGAAGAAAAGTGCTGGGTCTTGAAGTGCTGACTCTGCACCTGGGAGGGCAGCCAAACTGACGGTACCCGTTAGAGGATTCAGAATGTTGATTTACTCTTGGGAAAGTCTTTGACATGAAGGTATAAATGAATAGAAAAATCTGAACCAGGAGACAGAGTGGTCCAGGTTTTAAATCACAGCATCTGACCAGATAGTAAAAATAACAATTATTTATATTTTCCAACAGAAGATATATGTTTATAAATACCGCTTAAGAATTGTTGCCCATAAAACTTTTAGTTCATGAGGAATTTGTGGAAGTTGAGTGGACTCCTGAATATTCATAAGTGTCTCTTTACCTGTTTGAGCAAATTTGGTACCTTCCCATGGAGAATATTCCATGAATTAGCTCAAGCCTACTTCTTGGAATCAGCATAACTGAGAAATAGAATAGATACACCTTCAAGTCTCATGACTATGTTTATTGTTTACAATGAGAATCCAAAATAGAAAATTTACTGTGCTGTGTATGAATTGGAGGCTCCATTGGTATTTTTGTCCTGGCTGAGATCAGCCTCATCAGCTTGGTTGCAGAGCCTAGGACCAAACCTCAAATCTTAGCACCTTCTATTTGTTTCCCAGAGCTTCTAGACTCAGTTGCAAGGCCCAGTGCTCTCAGCCCTGCCTCTAGGGCAGTGGTCCCCAACCTTTTTGGCACCAGGGACCCGTTTCATGGAAGACAATTTTTCCACGGACGGGGTGGCGGGGGGATGATTCATGCAGTAGTGCGAGCGATGGGGAGCGGCTGTAAATGCAGATGAAGCTTTGCTTGCTTGCCCGCCACTCACCTCCTGCTGTGCAGCCCGGTTCCTAACAGGCACCAGTCGGCAGGCCAGGGGTTGGGGACCCCTGCTCCAGGGGGTACTCGTAGTAGAAACCTATGAATTAGTTCTCTAGTGCCACTGGCAGAGTTGCCCAGTTCTTTCAAGATACTTGATCAAAATTTTCTAGTTATCCTAAGGTATCAAACTGATACGTAATTCTCAATATTTTAATTCATATAGCTTCTCCTTTCTGCAGTCCTATGAAGAAGCATGACACAGTTTCAGCTGTTATTTTTGTGACAGTCGGATGAACCCATGCCTTACTTCAGAATACTGCAAAAAAGTTACTGAGTAGAAGACAGAAATAAGCATTTTTACTGTTTTTATGTTTATTTCTTTAATGTATTTCTGTAGTAGCTCATGTAGGTCTACGTTAAACAAAGAAACTCTGCAATAATCAAGATCTGTTCAACATAATGGCTTGTTTTATTTTACTATCTGTTGACGCTATACACTCTCACTTGTGTCAGGATTAATCCCAGCACTGCCTAAGGAAAGTCCTAGAGCAGAGCCATGATCCCCAAACTCTGAGCTGCTAGCTCTTGGAGGCAGGGCATGGAGTGTTTCCAAGGGGCAATGAGTCAAATTCCTTCACTGTTGTTAGTAGATTGAACAAAAAATGTCTCCTATCTATTTAATAGATAAATTTATCGAGCTATCTTTACATGTCACATAATAATTCTCATAAATTTCCTATGAGATAGGAAATGTTTTCTGCCCATTTGAACAGATGAAGAAACTGGGACACAGAGAGGTTAAATAACTTGCCCAAAGTATGTCAGATAGTAATTAGTGGATGTTAATGTAGCATGATTTGAACACAGGCCATCTTCATGTAGATTCCATGGCTATATACAAATACCATTGGATAAGTGAAAATGAAATTTATGTTTAAGTATTTCTGAATTATTGGAAGTTTTTATTGTATCTTCTGACATCACAGAACATGTATTACCATACCCAAATAGAACGAAAGTCTAGGATAAAGCTCATAACTTCTGAAAAATACCCGAATAAAATATCCTAAAGTTGTCTGTAATAGCTGCAAAGTACTTCCTGAGTGACTCTCCTGCCCACTGTCATCAGGTACTAAATCACTAAATCACTCGTAAGACGAATCTCTATGTTATATAATTCTCCAAGGTAAATTATGAACTAAGCTTTAATGATCCTGGGGAATGATAGATATGGTCAAATTATGGTGCTATATGAAGACACATTAGACTGGACCAGACATGAGGTCTACCTTGGGGAGCATGTGTAGTCTATCCTTGTTAAATTTAGAGAAGGTAGCAGTAAAAACATAACACTTAAGGCAGACAACTTGCCAGAACCTGCATGGATTCCTATTGCTTGTGCCTCTTTTTTTTTTTTCTTATGCCCTTTATCTCTTTTTCTATGACTCAATCTTTTCAACGTAATTCTGGGGGAAATTTCACTTTGATTTGCATTTCCGTCTTTTTCTAAATATAAAGCATCCTGATCTCCTTGGAGGAAAGGTGCTATAGGACTGTAATGTAGGGATAGACTAAAATTAGAAATATCATCACATTAACATCTTTTTCCCAATAGTTTGGTACTTTTGACAATGTACTATTTTAGTGTATCATGGGATTTCACAGTGATTGTAAATTAAAGCTTTCTTTATGAAGACTGAAAATGTGCCTGACTTGGTAAATTCTTGACTTTCTGAAAACTCCATTTAAGGGAATCAGTGTTCACTGTCTCTCTTTTTTTAACCTTAATAGGTTAATGACTGAAATGAATGATAGAAAAAAGAAAAGAAAAGAAATGGAAAAAGTATAAACAGCAGGCTAGTTCACTGAGCCAGGTGAATCGTGATAAATTTTTGGACCATCGATTCCAACTAATGTTTTTAGACATAGATTTTGTTTCAGACAAAGAACTGAGGCAGTACAAACAGGTTCGTGCCCTTTTTCTCACCCCCCCTGAGACCTGGCACTTAAGCAGCAAATGAAGAACTGAAGCTCTCTATTTTCTGTTATGTCTTGTCAGTAAAACAAGGCATCAGATGGATCAAGCAAGGATATTTTTTCAGCATGTGTATGTTTATTTTTCTGCCTACTTGAAGTAATCCATTTTACTTAAAATTAGCAATACATTCTTTGACTTTCAAACTTCCAAATTAGCATTTGGAAACATAAAATTGTTTATTGGCCTGCTTTGCAGGATAAATAAATGTCTGTTCAGCCCCATTAGTTTTAAACCCATGATTTAGGATTCTTTTAAATGTGCTAAAATTAACAAGACTTAACTCTGTGGGTACAGAAAATGACAATACGAAATAATAAGTCATGCTGAGAATTGGACAATTGACAAGATTTCAGTTTTTAATCTGGTCTCCCAGTTTGAGTGATCCTTCCTTTGTGGCAAGAGAACAGAAAAGATTTGCTTGTCAATAAATGTCGGCCATTGCTACACCACAGCAGACCTGGGTAAGTCTGAAATTTAGAAGGTAATGCCAAGCCAGGAGAATAGCTGGAAAGAATATGGTTTGATTTTCTAAACCATCGAGTGATTTGGTAATTGTAGTTTATATTGGCAACTGAATTCAAGATGTCACAGTTTAGTACATGGCTAAGGTCAGTTATTACTTCATTATAATTATCCAGGGGCATCATTATACTATGTTTGATTTTCTTTCTTCTCAGTGCTAAAGAACTATAAATCTTTCTCAGTCTGTATTATATGCATATTTATGTTAAGGTACCTAAAAGAAAATGTTAATTTGAATTTCTGTTATATGGCACTTAAAGGAATTCATAATAAAGTGAGCTTGGGCTTCCTGTATGTGAATTATGTTAAACACTCATATAGAGGAAATTCATAATATAGTTAATAATTTTACAGAAATAATTATCTAATTAAGAGAATGAACCACTTTTGGAACTTTACAATTACCCTTTACATTCAGCCAATTAATATAACAGTTAGAACTCATTCTTATCTATTAGTTAATATTGAGCCACTTGGAGACACTACTTCAAAACAATGTCTTCCTTTTTAAAAAAAAGTCTTCATTTTTGAAAAAAATATGCAGGATATTTCTATTTACGGAAGTACCACATTGTACAAAATTTAATTTGGCTGGATTAGCAGATTGCTATTAATGTTATATAACTAATTTTCCTCATTTGTTTGGATAAAGTGGTAGCGGATTGCCAGTAGTCTGTGGTGTGAAGGAAATGGGATTTTTTCAGTGTAAGGAGAGTTCACAAACACAAGTTTAATCGATATTGCGAACATTTTTTTAGCAACAACTTCAACCCCACCCCTAGTAGCTGGCAAACTGAGTAGCAGTAGAAGCACATACTAGAACAAGCGCTGGGGCCAGGGACCCCAGGTTCTAATCCTGCCTCCTCTGCCCCCTTTGTGCTGCTGTGTCTTAGCCCTGTGCTTGGGCCTTCACCCATTCTTGCTGGGAATGCAAGGTCTCTGGAAATGTTCCTGCTTAGAGAACCCCACTTGATTTAAACTTAGCAGTAATTTTTCTGACTTTTAAACTTCCAAATTAGTATAAAATTGTGTACTGGCCAGTTTGACAGGACAAAAAAATTGTGTTTTCGGTCGGTCCTGACAGTTTAGGAGTCTACCACTAATGAGCTCTGTGCATCTGAACAACTCACTTAAAATCCCCAGAACTGAGTTTTCTTGTCTGTAAAATGGGGAATATAGTAAATCCTAGACATGCTATAGATCGTAAATATTATTGTACGTTTTGTTTTCCTTTTGAAAAATGTTCTGACTCTTCTGTACTAGAGTTGTGATGAGGCAATAAACAGTCAAAGACAGGAAAAAAAATTAAAGTGTTAAAAACAGAACTTTGAACAATCTGAGGTTAGGCCATCCCCTCTTGAAAAACCAAAATTTATATATGGGCCAATTTCAGATATAAAGATAAATAATACAGTCATGCTTCAAATAAGAAAGTATTCTCTTTTTGTTAATTAGAATTTTAAACTCTAAATAGCATCCTAATTTAATGTTTATTGATGATACTTTAAAACAATATTTAAAATATTATTCTAATAACTTATATTTACTGGAAGACATTCAAGCATATTCTAAATCATCCAAAATAAGAGGATTAAAGATATTTAGGATATGAGTATATTGTGTTTATTTCCCATATTCACAGTCTTTGAAATTGAATACATCACACATTATATATAATAAATCTCAGTTAAGCCAAATATAGCATTTACTTAATCAGAGTAGCTTATGTTCCAACCATTCTGAGAAAAATGAATTTTAATATTTTGTATATTCAAAACAGTGAGATTCTGTATTTAAAGATATATATGTATATATATTTTTGTGTGTATATATACACATATATACTTATATGTATATCCATATATATTTATAGTTAAAATGTATAAGACTCTATTGTGATTGAGGTAGTAGGAAATGAAGTTAAAAAAGTCCAGCTTTTTATTGTGTTGTCAGATATAGTAAAGCATAACTGACAGGTTTGCTTCTTTGATAGTATTTTCTCTATGCCTAGGGTTTAGACAGTACTTCCTTTTAGTCACATTTTTGTTAGTTTGTTTGTTTTGGCTTTTCCTTTTTTCTGGCTCTGTTAGTTTGCCTGTAACCCCTTTCTGCTGAGAATGAGATGTCTCTGGAAGTACTGTCATTTCCACAGAAATTCACAACAAAAACATTTGGATTTCTGTGGAATTTCTTATAGCAGTCGTTGTTCAGTGAGTAACATATGAATCATATATATACACATACAAAAACATATATAACTTTCTTTTAAATTTAACACTGCTTGGTTGCCAAAATGACAACTGCCGTTTTTTGTTTGTTTGTTTTTTGTAAAAACAGCTGCACTTTGCCTTGAGGAATCTTGAATGACATTTTTACCTTCCGAATTTCCTTTTGAGAATAATAGTGAACATTGAAAAAGACATAGCCCTTTATTAATATGCTTTAGTATATTTCAGTCCACCTTCCCTAATACAACTCTAAAAATTCTCTTGTAGCATGTCAGTGTATAGTTTAAAATCATCAGCAGAGTAAAGACACAGTTTCTAACAGTTTCAGTGACAGAGACTCTTCTTCTGGGGACGCCAATGCTCTCGGGTGACCATTTACAATGACATGATCTGCAAATATTTCTCCATGCAGAATGCCCCCACCCGTTGAAAGAAGAATGTCTCACTTTCTGTGACCGTCAGACAACGTGTATCACTCTTGTCTATTCAGCCTCTCCTTTGCAAGTGTCCTGACACATATATCGTAGCTCCAGGCTCTCCCAGAGGAAACTCCCTGGACTCCAGAGGGAGATCACACCCTGCACTTTTGTCAATCTGGGAGCATATCAATTTCCAGAAGCCCTCGATAGGGGGCAGTTCCCACCATATGTGCCGAAGTGCACCCTTTTCACTGCATCCTCCTCCATGATTGTCAGCACTGTTAATCAAATATTTCCCTGATATTACTAGATGTTAGGAACCACTGACTCCATAGGGTGAACTCTGGATCTAAGAGCAGTTTTGTTCCATTTCTATAATATACCGAATAACTTTTGCCTTTAATTTCACTGCTATATTCAGTTTAGGAGAAATATGTCATTTTTTAGGAAAAATGTGATTTTGGAAAAGGCCTTGATTTAATATATCCCTTCTTAGTGTCACTTATAAATTGCAGTGAATTAATTTCTTCTCATAGTTTTTGGAATAGTGAGTTGGAAGAAAGAAGGCCAAATATTTAAGGCAGCTTACTTTGATATTTTGGGTGTAGTCTTCTCTTTTTTGCAAGCAGTTGTGGATTTTGCTTATCAGAGTTAATAAAAATCAGAAATAACAATACTACGTGACATTTAGATATTATTTTGAATCTGTTAATGTGAGATCTATTTCAAATAAGTTGTACTTTTGCATAAATTCAAAATAATTTTTTCAGGAATAGACAAATTCTTAATGCTTTGAAATGAAGATTTTATGGTCATTAACATTTCATGTCTCCATTTATATCTGTTCTCAGATGTTCTAAGTACTAATAAAGCTGAGGAAATATAAAAGAAAATAGCCCTATCAATTTGTTGCAATGCTATTCTCTTTCAATAATAATAACCATGATTAAGAATTTTAACTCTTTAAAGTTGTGAATGATTTCTAGAAAATACTCACTATGACCATGCTAATTGCATTTGTTCAAGTAGTTATCTACATAAAGACACGTATTCTGACCACAGTGCTCTATTTGTTTTAAATTTCACACTCTATTATCAGCTGATTCTCTATATTGTAAACTCAAATTTAGGGTTTTCTAAGGAGTAGAGAGGGCACTATTCATCCAACATATATTTGCTGAGCATCTAAATATCCTATGGCAGGAACCTGGAACACCTTAGAAATCCTGCTGGAATCAAGGCCAAGGCAGTCAAGGTCCTCACCATCACTTCTTTACCTTTGGTGAGGAGCACACACAGGCAAGTATCCAGGCAATCAAGTATTGTGTGATAAAGGGTCATGGAGGAAGTATAGGTTGCTGTGGCAACATATCCGAGAAAGAGGGAAAGAATTCAACTAGGACGTCAAAGGGACCGGGAAGACTGCCTGGAAGAAATACTCAAGTTGAGACCTGAAGGGAGAGTAGAAATGAACCAAGTACAAAAAATAAGGAGATGAGGAAGAATACAGTGTGTATGTGGCAGGGGATGGGGGGTGCATGGTGGGGAACTTTACAAGGATGGGCTAGATATTGATGAAGCTAGAGAATGAAGTAATGGAGCTTTGGGAATCACATTAAACAACTTGCAATTCATCCAGAGGACAATGGGAGACACTAAAATAAAGATGGTTCCTTAATCAGTATTAAGAAATGTTACTCAAGCTGCAGTGAAAGGATCATAAGACAGGAGGAAAATAAAAAATGAGGTGAGGCCAGTCAAAAGGTGGCTGCAGTTGGCTAGGTCAGAGATGACAGCACCCTGAACTAGGGGGTATCAGTCGATGTGGATTGAAACATATTCAGGGCATATTTAGGACTTGGCTGGTGTGCGGGACAGGTGGGAGGAACATCTAATGAGATATGCAGCTTTCTGTTTGAGCATTAGGTATTTGAGAAAGACAAAATAAGAGCCAGAGAAAGGTTAGAAGAGAAAGATTTATTCATCCAACTCATATTTATTTAGTGACTACTACTTGCCACTTACTACTGGACTAGGTGCTGGGAATATAGCAATGAAATGTAAAAGACAGAATTGTCTGCCCTCAAGCAGTTTACCATATTAAGTAGTGCTGAGTGCTAAGTAGAAAAAAAAAGCCAGGAAAGGAAGCTGGGGAAGTGAATAGTAGCGGGGAGGGGACATTAAAATTTGGATAAGGTGGCCAAGAAAAACTTCACTGAGAAGGTGAGTTGAGTAAGGGAGGTGAAGGAGTCAGTCATGTGCATAGACAGGAGAACAGCATTCCAAAGAGGGAACAGCAAGAACAGGTTCTGATAAATACTTCTTAATTTGAAGTAGTCAAATTTATCTGTTTATCTTAAAATTTGTGTCCTATTTGAGAACGAGTTCCCAACACCAAAGTTATTAAAAATATTTTTTATATTATCTATGTATATTGTCTTCTAAATGCTTATTGTTTTGCCTTAAACATTAGGTCTAAAACTTACCTGGATTTGATTTTTAAGTGTAGTGTAGGGTACTTTTTATCTTCCTAAATGTATACTAATTTTCCAGCTTCATGTATTGAAATATGAGCCTTTCCTCCACTGCTCAGTACTTCTGTCTTCATCTTAAACGTATGAATATGTGTGAATTTGTATTGGGGTTCTCTGTTCTATTCCATTTGTCTGTTTATAGCTGAACCAATACCAGACTGTCTTACTGTGACTTTAGTAGGTCTTAATATCCAGTAGAACAGGATTTTCTACCATGTTCTTGCCTCATTTCTGTAGTGTAGTAGGTGTCACATTTGCCTCACACCCTGTTTTTTTTCAAGAGTGGCCTGGCTATTCTTGATCTTTGCATTTTCCTATTACAGAATCATATTATCAAGTAAAGCACCTGAGTTGGAGAAGATATGATAGGGGTGTGTGTGTGTGTGTGTGTGTGTGTGTGTGTGTGTGTGTGTGTGTGTGTGTGTGTTTGTGTATACACACAGCATAAAGGGGACTTATGTCCAGAATGTGTTATAATAATAAAAAAAAACTCCTACACATCAATTTTTAAAAGATAAACAATACAGTAGAAACATAGTCAAAAGATTTGCAGTTATTTCATGAAAGAATAAATTCAAGTGACTAATAAATGTAGAAAAATATAGACAATCTCATTAGTAATGAGAGAAATGCAAATTAAAATAATGAAATTTCACTGTCATCAATCAGAATGGCTAAAATTTAGAAGCCTGATAATATCTAGTGCTGACAAGGATATGAAAGAATGAGAGCTTTTATACATGGTGGTGGGCATACAAATGGGAAAAATCATTTAAGGAAATATTTTGGCATCTTCTCTAGATTTAAAGGTGATGATTTACAGCAATTCCACTCCAGTTATACATCCTTGAGGAAGTGTGCATAAATTTACATTAGTAGTTCTCAACCAGGGGTAATTTTCCCCTCAGAGGACATTAGGCATTATCTGGAGATATATTTTTTTTTTCCCCACAACTTGGAAGGAAAGTGCTACCGGCATTTAATTATTTGGCCACAGTTGTCAATAGTGCCAAAGTCAAGATAATTCTAATGTACATTAAGATATAGGTACAAGATTACTTATGAAAAATATTAATATTAGAAAAGGAATAAAAACAAATATCTGGTACAATAACAATAGATTAATTGTGGTATATTTATATATTAGAAAACTATACAGCAACAACCCAAATAACAAATTATACCTCACATAACAACTGTTAAAGAGTCTAAAAAATATAATATTGAGAAAGGTCAAAAATGGGAAAAGCTATTGTATAGTGTTTAAGATTCATATTTAAATGAGGTGATTACTATAAAAATCCCAATAGTGGTTACTTTTAGGAGGGAAGGAAGAGGTTTGTTGTGAAGTGTCACACGGGGGCATTCCAGAGTGTTGAAAACGTTCTATTTCTGAAATTAGGTGATATTCATGTGAGTATTTACTTTATAATAAGCTGCACATTTATAATTCATGTACTCTGTATATGTTTCACAATTATAAAGCTTATTAAAAGTTTTTAAATTTTTTGAGATAATTGTAGATTCACATGAAGTTGTAAAAATAATGTGTACCCATTACACAATTTCCCTCCAGTAACATCTTGTAAAAAAAAAAAAAGTATAGTACAATATCACAACTGGGAAATTGACATTAACATAATTCATTGAGCTTATTTTGATTTCTCCAATTTTCCGTGTAATTGTGTCTCTGTGTAATTAGTTCTATGTAATTTTATCACGTATAGATATAAACACCTCTGCAGTAAAGATGTAGAACTGTTCTATTACATCAAGGATCCCTCATGCTTCCTTTTAATAACCATACCCTCCTCCCTCCTGCCATCTCTCCCATCTCTAACTTTTGGTAATCGCTAATATTTTCTCCATCTTTATAATTTTGTCAATTAAGAATGTCATATAAATGGAATTATACACTATGTAACCTTTTAGGACTGGCATTTTTCCACTCAGCATAATTCCCTTGAGATTCATCCATGTGGTTGCATTTATCAATAGGTTGTTCCTTTATATTTCAGAATAATATTCTGTGGTATGGATATAACACAGTTTATCCCATGAATAAAGCTGCTGTGAACATTTGTGTACCAATTCTTGTTTGAACATAAGTTTTTATTTCTCTGGAATTAATGCTTAAGAGAGCAATTGCTGGATTGCATGTGTAGTTCTATAAAGTAAAAAATTTTAAAAACCTGCCAAACTGTTTTCCAGAGTGTACCATTTTACATTCCCACCAGCAGTGTGTGAGTGATCCAGTTTCTCTGCATCCTTGCCAGTATTTGGTATTGTCACTATAATTTATTGAACCATTCTGTAGGAGTGTAGTGATGTCTCACTATGGTTCAGTTTATTATTCCCTGAAGGCTAGTGATGTACATATTTTCACGTGCTTATTTGCCAACTGTATGAAAGATTTCTTTTTTAAGTTTTGAGGTAACGATTTTCCTAAGCATGTTTTTTGATAGCCAGTGTGGCTAGAGATGAGATACTGAGAAGCAAAGCAGTAGGAAATGAAGTCAGTGAAGTAGTGGGGCTTTTGCTCTGAGTGAGAGCTGATGAGTGAGTGGCATAAGCTGAATTATCTTTTTACTGGATCATTCTGTGTTGAGCATAAACCAAAGGGAGATAGAGGGTAAAGAGCGAGACTATTTATGAAGCTATTGCAATTAGCCAGTTGAGTAATATTGGTGACTTAGATGGGGAAAGTAGCAGTGAAAATGGTGAGAAGTGGTTGAATTCAGTACATATGTCAAAAGTAGAGTCTAAGGAAATTTCCTGATAGATGAGTGTGTGTTTAGAGAGGACTCAAGGATGACTCAAACTTTTTAGAGCTTCTTGTGGGACATTAAAGTGGCCATAACTATGAAACCAACAGAATATTTCAACAGTTCTCAGCAGAATTCAGTATATTTCACGCAGCTGGCTATTGCATTATTCCTGAAACATTCTCTTCTCTGGTTTTCCATGAGAGAGCACTCTACTGGTCTTCTCTACTGCAATGGATGCTCCCCTAAGATCTCTTTGCTGGTTGCCTCTTCTTTACTCCACTCTAATATGCTCAGAGTCTATCCTACATCCTCTTATATTTTGTATTCCTAAGTAAACCCTCAATGATTAGGTATCCTCTATAAAATCTTGACTCCTAAATATGTATCTCCAGTTTAGATCAAAATGCTGAGTTACAAACTACATATTAGTTACATGGATGTGTTCAATGTATAAAACTTCAGCGAGCTGTACGCTCATGGTATCGGTCTCTAGTTCTACTTTATGTAAATTAAAAAGTGGATTTTCTAATTCATGTATTTCTCTCTTGCTAAAAATACTTCAGTGACTTCTCATTGTCTTTGAAATAAAGTCTAAACTCTAGATGTTGGGCCACAAAGACCTCTGTGGCTCCAGTGTACTTCAACCTCATGTCATATTACTTCTATCCTACTTTCTATAACCAGACTCACTGATCTTTGTTTACTTCCTTAAACACATTAACTTCTTTTCTGCCTCAAAACATTTTCACTTCATGGAAACCTCTCCAACAGGGATTTTTTTTAATTTTAACATCTTTATTGGAGTATAATTCCTTTACAATGGTGTGTTAGTTTCTGCTTTATAACAAATTGAGTCAGCTATACGTATACATATATCACCATATATCTTCCCTCTTGCATCTCCCTCCCACCCTCCCTATCCCACCCCTCTAGGTGGTCACAAAGCCCTGAGCTGATCTCCCTGTGCTATGTGGCTGCTTCCCAATAGCTATCTATTTTACATTGGTTAGTATATATTAGTCCATGCCACTCTCTCACTTCATCCCAGCTTACCCTTCCCCCTCCCCATGTCCTCAAGTCCATTCTCTAGGGCTGAGTCTTTATTCTTGTCCTGCCTTTAGGTTCTCAAGAACCTTTTTTTTTTTTAGATTCCATATATATGTGTTAGCATACGGTATTTGTTTTTCTCTTTCTGACTTACTTCACTCTGTATGACAGACTCTAGGTCTAACCACCTCACTACAAATAACTCAATTTCATTTCTTTTTATGGCTGACTAATATTCCATTGTATATATGTGCCACATCTTCTTTATCCATTCATCTATCGATGGACTCTTAGGTTGCTTCCATGTCCTGGCTATTGTAAATAGAGCTGCAATAAACATTGTGGGACATGACACTTTTAGAATTATGGTTTTCTCAGGGTATGTGCCCAGTAGTGGGATTGCTGGGTTGTATGGTAGTTCTATGTTTAGTTTTTTAAGGAACCTCCATACTGTTCTCAATAGTGGCTGTATCAATTTACATTCCCACCAACAGTGCAAGAGGGTTCCCTTTTCTCCACACCCTCTCCAGCATTTATTGTTTGTAGATTTTTTGATGATGGCCATTCTGACCGGTGTGAGGTGATACCTCGCTGTATTTTCGACTTGCATTTCTCTAATGATTAATGATTTTGAGCATACTTACATGTGTTTGTTGGCGATCTGTATATCTTCTTTAGAGAAATGTCTATTTAGCTCTTCTGCCCATTTTTGGATTGGGTTGTTTGTTTTTTTGATATTGAGGTGCATGAGCTGCTTGTATATTTTGGAGATTAATCCTTTGTCAGTTGCTTCAATTGCAAATATTTTCTCCCATTCTGAGAGTTGTCTTTTCATCTTGCTTAGGTTTTCTTTTGCTGTGCAAAAGCTTTGAAGTTTCATTAGGTCCCATTTGTTTATTTTTGTTTTTATTTCCATTTCTCTAGAAAGTGGGTCAAAAAGGATCTTGCTGTGATTTATGTCATAGAATGTACTGCCTATGTTTTCCTCTAAGAGTTTGATGGTGTCTGGCCTTATATTTAGGTCTTTAATCCATTTTGAGTTTATTTTTGTGTATGGTGTTAGGGAGTGTTCTAATTTCATTCTTTTACATGTACCTGTCCAGTTTTCCCAGCACCACTTACTGAAAAGGCTGTCTTTTCTCCATTGTATATTCTTTTTTTTTTAACATCTTTATTGGGGTATAATTACTTTACAATAGTGTGTTAGTTTCTGCTTTATAACAAAGTGAATCAGTTATATATGTTCCCATATCTCTTACCTCTTGCATCTCCCTCCCTCCCACCCTCCCTATCCCACCCCTCCAGGCGGTCACAAAGCACCGAGCCGATATCCCTGTGCCATGCGGCTGCTTCCCACTAGCTATCTACCTTACATTTGTTAGTGTATATATGTCCATGACTCTCTCTCGCCCTGTCACAGCTCACCCTTCCCCCTCCCCATATCCTCAATTCCAATCTCCAGTAGGTCTGTGTCTTTATTCCTGTCTTGCCCCTAGGTTCTTCATGACATTTTTTTTTCTTAAATTCTATATATATGTGTTAGCATATGGTATTTGTCTTTTTCTTTCTGACTTACTTCACTCTGTATGACAGACTTAGGTCTATCCACCTCATTACAAATAGCTCAATTTCGTTTCTTTTTATGGCTGAGTAATATTCCATTGTATATATGTGCCACATCTTCTTTATCCATTCATCTGATGATGGGCATTTAGGTTGTTTCCATCTCCGGGCTATTGTAAATAGAGCTGCAATGAACATTTTGGTACATGACTCTTTTTGAATTTTGGTTTTCTCAGGGTATATGCCCAGTAGTGGGATTGCTGGGTCATATGGTAATTCTATTTGTAGTTTTTTAAGGAACCTCCATACTGTTCTCCATAGTGGCTGAACCAATTCACATTCCCACCAGCAGTGCAAGAGGGTTCCCTTTTCTCCACACCCTCTCCAGCATTTATTGTTTCTAGATTTTTTGACGATGGCCATTCTGACAGGTGTGAGATGATATCTCATTGTAGTTTTGATTTGCATTTCTCTAATGATTAATGATGTTGAGCATTCTTTCATGTGTTTGTTGGCTGTCTGTATATCTTCTTTGGAGAAATGTCTATTTAGGTCTTCTCCCCATTTTTGGATTGGGTTGTTTGTTTTCTTGTTTTTGAGCTGCATGAGCTGCTTGTAAATTTTGCAGATTAATCCTTTGTCAGTTGCTTCATTTGCAAATATTTTCCCCCATTCTGAGGGTTGTCTTTTTGTCTTGTTTATGGTTTCCTTTGCTGTGAAAAAGCTTTGAAGTTTCATTAGGTCCCATTTGTTTATTTTTGTTTTTATTTCCATTACTCTAGGAGGTGGGTCAGAAAGGATCTTGCTGTGATTTATGTCACAGAGTGTTCTGCCTTTGTTTTCCTCTAAGAGTTTGATAGTTTCTGGCCTTACATTTAGGTCTTTAATCCATTTTGAGCTTATTTTTGTGTATGGTGTTAGGGAGTGATCTAATCTCATACTTTTACATGGATCTGTACAGTTTTCCCAGCACCACTTATTTAAGAGGCTGTCCTTCCTCCACTGTACATTCCTGTCACCTTTATCAAAGATAAGGTGTCCATCTGTGCGTGGGTTTATCTCTGGGCTTTCAATCCTGTTCCATTGATCTATCTTTCTGTTTTTGTGCCAGTACCATACTGTCTTGATTACTGTAGCTTTGTAGTATAGTCTGAAGTCAGGGAGCCTGATTCCTCCAGCTCCGTTTTTCATTCTCAAGATTGCTTTGGCTATTCGGGGTTTTCTGTGTTTCCATACAAATTGCGAAATTTTTTGTTATAGTTCTGTCAAAAATGCCAGTGGTAGTTTGATAGGGATTGCATTGAATCTATAGATTGCTTTGGGTGGTAGAGTCATTTTCACAATGTTGATTTTTCCAGTCCAAGAACATGGTATATCTCTTCATCTATTTGTATCATCTTTAATTTCTTTCATCAGTGTTTTATAATTTTCTGCATACAGGTCTTTTGTCTCCTTAGGTAGGTTTATTCCTAGATATTTTATTCTTTTTGTTGCAATGGTAAATGGGAGTGTTTTCTTGATTTCACTTTCAGATTTTTCATCATTAGTATATAGGAATGCCAGAGATTTCTGTGCATTAATTTTGTATCCTGCTACTTTACCATATTCATTGATTAGCTCTTGTAGTTTTCTGGTAGCATCTTTAGGATTCTCTATGTATAGTATCATGTCATCTGCAAACAGTGACAGCTTTACTTCTTCTTTTCCGATTTGGATTCCTTTGATTTCCTTTTCTTCTCTGATTGCTGTGGCTAAAACTTCCAAAACTATGTTGAATAAGAGTGGTGAGAGTGGGCAACCTTGTCTTGTTCCTGATCTTAGTGGAAATGCTTTCAATTTTTCACCATTGAGGATGATGTTGGCTGTGGGCTTGTCATATATGGCCTTTATTATATTTAGGAAAGTTCCCTCTATACCTTTCTGCAGGGTTTTTATCATAAATGGGTGTTGAATTTTGTCAAAAGCTTTCTCTGCATCTATTGAGATGATCATACGGTTTTTCTCCTTCAATTTGTTAATATGGTTTATCACATTGATAGATTTGCATATATTGAAGAATCCTTGCATTCCTGGAATAAACCCCACTTGATCATGGTGTATGATCCTTTTAATGTGCTGTTGGATTCTGTTTCCTAGTATTTTGTTGCAGATTTTTGCATCTATGTTCATCAGTGATATTGGCCTGTAGTTTTCTTTCTTTGTGACATCCTTGTCTGGTTTTGGTATCAAGGTGATGGTGGCCTCATAGAAGGAATTTGGGAGTGTTCCTCCCTCTGCTATATTTTGGAAGAGTTTTAGAAGGATAGGTGTTAGCTCTTCTCTAAATGTTTGATAAAATTCGCCTGTGAAGCCATCTGGTCCTGGGCTTTTGTTTGTTGGAAGATTTTTAATCACAGTTTCAATTTCAATGCTTGTGATTGGTCTGTTTAGATTTTCTATTTCTTCCTGGTTCAGTCTCGGAAGGTCGTGCTTTTCTAAGAATTTGTCCATTTCTTCCAGGTTGTCCATTTTATTGGCATATAGTTGCTTGTAGTAATCTCTCATGATCCTTTGTATTTCTGCAGTGTCAGTTGTTACTTCTCCTTTTTCATTTCTAAGTCTATTGATTTGAGTCTTCTCCCTTTTTTTCTTCATGAGTCTGGCTAGTGGTTTATCTATTTTGTTTATCTTCTCAAAGAAACAGCTTTTAGTTTTATGGATCTTTGCTATTGTTTCCTTCATTTCTTCTTCATTTATTTCTGATCTGATCTTTATGATTTCTTTGCTTCTCCTAACTTTGGGGTTTTTTTGTTATTCTTTCCCTAATTGCTTGAGGTGCAAGGTTAGGTTGTTTATTTGAGATGTTTCCTGCTTCTTAAGGTGGGCTTGTATTGCTATAAACTTCCCCCTTAGAACTGCTTTTGCTGCATCCCATAGGTTTTGGGTCGTTGTGTCTCCATTGTCATTTATTTCTAGGTATTTTTTTATTTCCTCTTTGATTTCTTCAGTGATCACTTCATTATTAAGTAGTGTATTGTTTAGCCTCCATGTGTTTGTACTTTTTACAGATCTTTTCCTGTAATTGATATCTAGTCTCATGGCGTTGTGTTCGGAAAAGATACTTGATACAATTTCAATTTTCTTAAATTTACCAATGATTGATTTGTGACCCAAGATATGATCTATCCTGGAGAATGTTCCATGAGTACTTGAGAAAAATGTGTATTCTGTTGTTTGTGGATGGAGTGTCCTATAAATATCAATTAAGTCCATCTTGTTTAATGTATCATTTAAAGCTTGTGTTTCCTTATTTATTTTCATTTTGGATGATCTGTCCATGGGTGAAAGAGGGGTGTTAAAGTCCCCTACTATGAATGTGTTACTGT
Organism: Pseudorca crassidens; assembly: GCF_039906515.1. NCBI lineage: Eukaryota > Metazoa > Chordata > Mammalia > Artiodactyla > Delphinidae > Pseudorca > Pseudorca crassidens. Next base: position 69,591,287 of record NC_090296.1, read on the forward strand.
CGATTTCCCCTTTTATGGCTGTTAGTATTTGCCTTATGTATTGAGGTGCTCCTATGTTGGGTGCATAAATATTTACAATTGTTATATCTTCTTCTTGGATCGATCCCTTGATCATTATGTAGTGTCCTTCTTTGTCTCTTCTAATGCTCTTTGTTTTAAAGTCTATTTTGTCTGATATGAGAATTGCTACTCCAGCTTTCTTTTGGTTTCCATTTGCATGGAATCTTTTTTTCCATCCCCTTACTTTCAGTCTGTATGTGTCTCTAGGTCTGAAGTGGGTCTCTTGTAGACAGCATATATAAGGGTCTTGTTTTTGTATCCATTCAGCCAGTCTGTGTCTTTTGATGGGAGCGTTCATTCCATTTACATTTAAGGTAATTATTGATATGTATGTTCCTATTCCCATTTTCTAAATTGTTTTGGGTTCGTTATTATAGGTCTTTTCCTCCTCTTGTGTTTCTTGTCTAGAGAAGTTCCTTTAGCATTTGTTGTAATGCTGGTTTGGTGGTGCTGAACTCTCTCAGCTTTTGCTTGTCTGTAAAGGTTTTAATTTCTCCATCAAATCTGAATGAGATCCTTGCTGGGTAGAGTAGTCTTGGTTGCAGGTTTTTCTCCTTCATCACTTTCAGTATGTCCTGCAACTCCCTTCTGGCTTGCAGGGTTCTGCTGAGAGATCAGCTGTTAACCTTATGGGGATTCCCTTGTGTGTTATTTGTTGTTTTTCCCTTGCTGCTTTTAATATGCTTTCTTTGTATTTAATTTTTGACAGTTTGATTAATATGTGTCTTGGCGTATTTCCCCTTGGATTTATCCTGTATGGGACTCCCTGTGCTTCCTGGACTTGATTAACTATTTCCTTTCCCATATTAGGGAAGTTTTCAACTATAATCTCTTCAAATATTTTTTCAGTCCCTTTCTTTTTCTCTTCTTCTTCTGGAACCCCTATAATTCGAATGTTGGTGCGTTTAATGTTGTCCCAGAGGTCTCTGAGACTGTCCTCAGTTCTTTTCATTCTTTTTTCTTTATTCTGCTCTGCAGTAGTTATTTCCACTATTTTATCTTCCAGGTCACTTATCCGTTCTTCTGCCTCAGTTATTCTGCTGTTGATCCCATCTAGAGTACTTTTAATTTCATTTATTGTGTTGTTCATCGTTGCTTGTTTCATCTTTATTTCTTCTAGGTCCTCGTTAACTGTTTCTTGCATTTTGTCCATTCTATTTCCAAGATTTTGGATCATCCTTACTATCATTATTCTGAATTCTTTTTCAGGTAGACTGCCTATTTCCTCTTCATTTGTTAGGTCTGGTGCATTTTTATCTTGCTCCTTTATCTGCTGTTTTTCTGTCTTCTCATTTTGCTTATCTTACTGTGTTTGGGGTCTCCTTTTTGCAGGCTGCAGGTTCGTAGTTCCCGCTGTTTTTGATGTCTGTCTCCAGTGGCTAAGGTTGGTTCAGTGGGTTGTGTAGGTTTCCTCGTGGAGGGGACTAGTGCCTGTGTTGTGGTGGATGAGGCTGGATCTTGTCTCTCTAGTGGGCAGGTTCACGTCTGGTGGTGTGTTTTTGGGTGTCTGTGGACTTATTATAATTTTAGGCAGCCTCTCTGCTAATGGGTGGGGTTGTGTTCCTGTTTTGCTAGTTGTTTGGCATAGGTTGTCCAACACTGTAGCTTGCTGGTTGTTGAGTGAAGCTGGGTGCTGGTGTTAAGATGGAGGTCTCTGGGAGATTTTCGCCGTTTGATATTATGTGGAACTGGGAGGTCTCTTGTTGACCAGTGTCCTGAAGTTGGCTCTCCCACCTCAGAGGCAGAGCCCTGACTCCTGGCTGGAGCACCAAGAGCCTTTCATCCACACGGCTCAGAATAAAAGGGAGAAAAAGTAGAGAGAATTAGTAGAAGTATGAAGAAAAAAAGAAAGAAAGAAAGGAGGGAAGGAAGGAAGATAGGAAGAAAGAAAGAAAGAAGCAAAGAAGGAAAGAAGGCAAGAAGGAAATAAAGGAGGGAGGGAGGAAGGAAGGAAGGAGGGAAGGAAGGAAAAAAGAAAGAAGATACAATAAAATAAAATAAAGTATAATAAAGTTATTGAATTAAAAAATAATTATTTAAAAAAAAAGGACGGATAGAACCTTAGGACAAATGTTGGAAGCAAAGCTATACAGACAAAATCTTACACAGAAGCATACACATACACATTCACAAAAAGAGGAAAAGGGGAAAAAATCATAGATCTTGCTCTCGAAGCCCACCTCCTCAATTTGGGATGATTCATTGTCTAAAGGAGGGGAAGGAAGGAAGGAAGGAAGGAAGAGTATAATAAAGTTATTAAAATTAATTATTAAGAAAAAAAATTTTAAAAAAACCATGGACGGATAGAACCCTAGGACAAATGGTGGAAGCAAAGGTATACAGACAAGATCTCACACAGAAGCATACACATACACATTCACAAAAAGAGGAAAAGGGGAAAAAATCATAGATCTTGCTCTCGAAGCCCACCTCCTCAATTTGGGATGATTCGTTGTCTATTCACGTATTCCACAGATGCAGGGTACATCAAGTTGATTGTGGAGCTTTAATCCGCTGTTTCTGAGACTGCTGAGAGAGATTTCCCTTTCTCTTCTTTGTTCTCACAGCTCACAGGGGCTCAGCTTTGGATTTGGCCCTGCCTCTGCGTGTAGGTCACTGGAGGGCGTCTGTTTTTTCCTCAGACAGGATGGGGTTAAAGGAGCCGCTGATTCGGGGGCTCTGGCGCACTCAGGCCGGGGGGGAGGGAGGGGCACTGCGTGAGGGGCTGGCCTGCGGTGGCAGAGGCCAGCGTGACGTTGCACCAGCCTGAGGCGCGCCGTGCTTTCTCCCGGGTAAGTTGTCCCTGGATCCCGGGAACCTGGCAGTGGCGGGCTGCACAGGCTCCCCGGAAGAGGGGTGTGGAGAGTGACCTGTGCTCGCACACAGGCTTCTTGGTGGCGGCAGCAGCAGCCTTAGCCTCTCCCGCCCGTCCCTGGGGTCCGCGCTTTTAGCCGCGGCTCGCACCCGTCTTTGGAATTCCTTTAAGCAGCGCTCTTAAACCCCTCTCCTCGCGCACCAGGAAACAAAGAGGGAAGAACAAGTCTCTGCTTCTTCGGCAGGTGCAGACTTTTCCCAGGACTACCTCCCGGCTAGCCGTGGTGTACTACCCCCTTCAGGCTATGTTCAAGTGCCAACCCCAGTCCTCTCCCTGTGCTCCGACTGAACCCCGAGCCTCAGCTCGCCGCCCCGCCCGCCCCGGCGGGTGAGCAGACAAGCATCTCAGGCTGGTGAGTGCCGGTTGGCACCGTTCTTCTGCGTGGGAATCTACCCGCTTTGCCGTCCGCATCCCTGTTGCTGTGCACTCCTCCGCGGCTCCGAAGCTTCCCCCCTCCGCCTCCTGCAGTCTCCGCCCGTGAAGGAGCTTCCTTGTGTGTTGAAACTTTTCCTCCTTCACAGCTCCCTCCCACTGGTGTAGGTGCCATCCCTATTCTTTTGTCTCTGTTTTTTCTTTTTTTCTTTTGCCCTACCCAGGTACATGGGGAGTTTCTTGCCTTTTTGGAGGTCTGAGGACTTCTGCCAGCCTTCAGTAGGTGTTCTGTAGGAGTTGTTCCACATGTAGATGTATTTCTGGTGTATCTGTGAGGAGGAAGGTGATCTCTGTGTCTTACTCTTCCGCCATGTTCAAGGTCCCCCCTCCATTGTATATCCTTGACTTCTTTATCAAAAATAAGGTGACCATATGTGTGTGAGTTTATCTCTGGTCTTTCTATCCTGTTCCATTGATCTATATTTCTGTTTTTGTGCCAGTACCAAACTGTCTTGATTACTGTAGCTTTGTAGTATAGTCTGAAGTCTGGGAGCCTGATTCCTCCAGCTCCGTTTTTCTTTCTCAGGATTGCTTTGGCTATTCGGGGTCTTTTGTGTTTCCATAGAAATTGTGAAATTTTTTGTTCTAGTTCTGTGAAAAATGCCAGTGGTAGTTTGATAGGGATTGCATTGAATCTGTAGATTTCCTTGGGTAGTATAGTCATTTTCACAATGTTGATTCTTCCAATCCAAGAACATGGTATATCTCTCCATCTGTTTGTATCATCTTTAATTTTCTCTCATCAGTGTCTTATAGTTTTCTGCGTACAGGTCTTGGTCTCCTTAGGTAGGTTTATTCCTAGGTATTTTATTCTTTTTGTTGCAGTGGTAAATAGGAGTGTTTCCTTAATTTCTGTTTCAGATTTTTCATCATTAGTGTATAGGAATGTAAGAGATTTCTGTGCATTAATTTTGTATCCTGCTACTTTACCAAATTCATTGATTAGCTTTAATAGTTTTCTGGTAGCATCTTTAGGATTCTCTATGTATAGTATCATTGTTATTTGCAAACAGTCACAGTTTTACTTCTTTTCCGATTTGGATTCCTTTTATTTCTTTTTCTTCTCTGATTGCTGTGGCTGAAACTTCCAAAACTATGTTGAATAATAGTGGTGAGAGTGGACAACCTTGTCTGGTTCCTGATCTTAGAGGAAATGGTTTCAGTTTTCACCACTGAGAACGATTTTGGCTGTGGGTTTGTCATATATGGCCTTTATTATGTTGAGGAAAGTTCCCTCTATGCCTACTTTCTGGAGGGTTTTATCATAAATGGGTGTTGAATTTTGTCAAAAGTTATTTCTGCATCTGTTGAGATGATCATATGGTTTTTCTTCTTCAATTAGTTAATATGGTGTATCACATTGATTAGTTTGCGTATATTGAAGAATCCTTGCATTCCTGGGATAAACCCCACTTGATCATGGTGTATGATCCTTTTAAGGTGCTGTTGGATTCTGTTTGCTAGTATTTTGTTGAGGATTCTTGCGTCTATTTTCATCAGTGATATTGGCCTGTAGTTTTCTTTTTTTGTGACATCTTTGTCTGGTTTTGGCATCAGGGTGATGGTGGTCTCGTAGAATGAGTTTGGGAGTGTTCCTCCCTCTGCTATATTTTGGAAGAGTTTGAGAAGCACAGGTGTTAGCTCTTCTGTAAATGTTTGATAGAATTCGCCTGTGAAGCCATCTGGTCCTGGGCTTCTGCTTTTTTGGAAGATTTTTAGTCACAGTCTCAATTGCAGTGCTTGTGATTGGTCTGTTTAGATTTTCTATTTCTTCCTGGTTCAGTCTCGGAAGGTCGTGCTTTTCTAAGAATTTGTCCATTTCTTCCAGGTTGTCCATTTTATTGGCATATAGTTGCTTGTAGTAATCTCTCATGATCCTTTGTATTTCTGCAGTGTCAGTTGTTACTTCTCCTTTTTCATTTCTAATTCTATTGATTTGAGTCTTCTCCCTTTTTGTCTTGGTGAGTCTAGGTAATGGTTTATCAATTTTGTTTATCTTCTCAAAGAACCAGCTTTTAGTTTTATTGATATTTTCTATTGTTTCCTTCATTTCTTTTTCATTTGTTTCAGATGTGATCTTTTTGATTTCTTTCCATGTGCTAACTTTGGGGTTTTTTGTTCTTCTTTCTCTACTTGCATTAGCTGTAACGTTATGTTGTTTATTTGAGATGTTTCTTGTTTCTTGAGGTAAGATTGTATTGCTCTAAACTTCCCTGTTAGAAGTGCTTTTGCTGCATCCCATAGGTTTTGGGTGTCGTGTTTTCACTGTCAGTTGTTTCTAGGTATTTTTTGATTTCCTCTTTGATATCTTCAGTGATCTCTTGGTTATTTAGTAGTGTATTGTTTAGCTCCATGTGTTTCTGTTTTTTACAGATTTTTTCCTGTAATTGATATCTAGTCTCATAGCGTTGTGGTTGGAAAAGATACTTGATACAATGTCAATTTTCTTAAATTTACCAAGGCTTAATCTGTGACCCAAGATATGATCTATCCTAGAAAATGTTCCATAAGCACTTGAGAAGAAAGTGTATTTTGTTGTTTTTGGATGAAATGTCCTGTAAATATCAATTTAATCCATTTTGTCTAATGTGTCATTTAAAGCTTGTGTTTCCTTATTTATTTTTATTTTGGATGATCTGTCCATTGGTGAAAGTGGGGTGTTAAAGTCCCCTACTATGCTTGTGTTCCTGTTGATTTCCCGTTTTATGGCTGTTAGCATTTGCCTTATGTATTGAGGTGCTCCTATATTGGGTGCATAAATATTTACAATTGTTATATATTCTTCTTGGATTGATCCCTTGATCATTATGTAGTGCCCTTCTTTGTCTCTTGTAATAGTCTTTATTTTAAAGTCTATTTTGTTTGATATGAGAATTCCTACTCCACCTTTCTTTTGATTTCCATTTGCATGGAATATCTTTTTCCATCCCCTCACTTTCAGTCTGTATGTGTCCCTAGGTCTGAAGTGGGTCTCTCATAGACAGCATATATATGGGTCTTGTTTTTGTATCCATTCAGCCAGTCTGTGTCTTTTGGTGGGAGCATTTAATCCATTTATATTTAAGGTAATTATCGATATGTATGTTCCTATTACTGTTTTCTTAATTGTTTTGGGTTTGTTATTGTAGGTGTTTTCCTTCTCTTGTTTTTCCTGCCTAGAGAAGTTCCTTTAGCATTTGCTGTAAAGCTGGTTTGGTGCTGCTGAATTCTCTTAGCTTTTGCTTGCCTGTAAAGGTTTTAATTTCTCCACCGATTCTGAATGAGATCCTTGCTGGGAGAGTAATCTTGGCTGTAGGTTTTTCCCTTTTTCAGGTAGACTGTCTATTTCAGGTAGACTGTCTATCTTCATTTGTTTGGTCTGGTGAGTTTTTACCCTGCTCCTTCATCTGCTGTGTGTTTGTCTGTCTTCTCATTTTACTTAACTTACTGTGTTTGGGGTCTCCTTTTTGCAAGCTGCAGGTTCATAGTTCCTGCTGTTTTCGGTGTCTGCCCCCAGTGGTTATGGTTGGTTCAGTAGGTTGTGTTGGCTTCCTGGTGGAAGGGACTAGTGCCTGTGTTCTGGTGGATGAGGCTGGATCTTCTCTTTCTGGTGGGCAGGACCACGTCTGGTGGTGTGTTTTGGGGTGTCTGTGACCTTATTATGATTTTAGGCAGCTTCTCTGCTAATGGGTGGGGTTGTGTTCCTGTCTAGCTAGTTGTTTGGTGTAGGGTGTCCAGCACTGTAGCTTGCTGGTCATTGAGTAGAGCTGGGTCTTAACATTGAGATGGAGATCTCTGCGAGAGCTTTCGCCCTTTGATATTTCGTGGAGCCATGAGGTCTTGATGGACCAATGTTCTCAACTTGGCTCTCCCACCTCAGAGGCACAGGCCTGACACCTGGCTGGAGTACCAAGACCCTGTCAGCCACATGGCTCAGAAGAAATGGGAGAAAAAAAGAAAGAAAAAAGTAAAGAAATATAAAGTTATTAAAATAAAAATTAAAAATATCAAAAAGTAATTTAAAAAAAAGAAAGAAAGAAGAGAGCAGCCAAACCAAAAAACAAATCTGCCAATGATAACAAGTGCTAAAAAAGTATACTAAAACAACCAAAAAAACGAAAAAAAAACGGACAGACAGAACCCTAGGACAAATGGTAAAAGCAAAGCTATACAGACAAAATCACACAAGTCCATCGCCTCAATTTTGGGATGATTCGTTGTCTATTCAGGTATTCCACAGATGCAGGGTACATCAAGTTGATTGTGGAGATTTAATCCACTGCTCCTGAGTCTGCTGGGAGAGATTTCCCTTTCTCTTCTTTGTTCCCACAGCTCCTGGGGTTCAGCTTTAGATTTGGCCCCGCCTCTGCGTGTAGGTTGCCTGAAGGAGTCTCTTCTTCAGCCAGAGAGGATGGGGTTAAAGTTGCAGCTGATTAGGGGGCTCTGGCTCACTCAAGCCGGGGGGAGAGAGGGGTATGGAATGTGGGGTGAGCCTGCGACGGCGGAGGCCGTAGTGACGTTGCACCAGCCTGAGGTGCGCCGTGTGTTCTCCTGGGGAAGTTTTCCCTGGATCACGGGACCCTGGCAGTGGCGGACTGCACAGGCTCCCGGGAGGGGAGGTGTGGAGAGTGACCTGTGCTTGCACAAAAGATTCTTGGTGGCTACAGAAGCCGCCTTAGCGTTTCATGCCCGTCTCTTTGTCCACGCTGATAGCCGCGGCTCGCAGCTGTCTCTGGAGCTTGTTTAGGCGGTGCTCTGAATCCCCTCTCCTTGTGCACCCCGAAACAATGGTCTCTTGCCTCTTAGGCAGGTCCAGACTTTTTTCCAGACCCCCTTCTGGCTAGCTGTCCAACAGGTATTTTTGCCTGATTTCATCTTTTTTCAGCTTCAAGGCTACTTTCTCCAAACTAATCCACCATCTCTCTGATTATTCAATCACATCATTTTCTGAGTCCCATTCTAGTCCTTATAACCATAGAAACTGCATTTAAATTTTTTATTTGCTGGTTTATTTGTTGTCTATATTCATCACCAACATTTAAGCTCTTGTCCCTTGCTTATCATTGTATTCTCAGCATGTAGCAATTTGTTTAACACAAATTAGGCACCCATTGAAGACTTTTTTTAAATGAGTGGGTGTTTATCAAGCTTGGGAGAACCATGTGGAATAAAGCTTTGAACTTTTGTGGTCATTAACAAATAAATAAAAAGTTTTGGAACTATAGAAAATTGTGTAGAATAAGACTTAAAAGGGGCCTTGCCCAGATCTCTGAGAACCAGACAGATTTAAGGGGCAGGCAGAGGAAGAAAGCATAAAATATATGGAACTGGAGAGGCCACAGAGAGAACTTAGTAGCCAGGCCATACAGAAAACAAAAATAAACAAAACCAAACAAAATAAGACAAGCAAACAAACAAAAAACAGTAAATGTGGTATCACGGCAGCCAAGAAGGATGACAAATGCTATCAGCTATGGCTGAATTTCAGAATGAAGGAGTTGCCAATGACCTTGCTAAGAATAGGTCACTGGAGCAGACAGATTGTAGGGGGCTGAAGAGTGAGGGAGAGATGAGGACCGAGGACAGTAAAAGGATGCCTCTCTTTCAAAACATTCTGTTGTGCACAGAAACACAATGGGTCAGTAATTAGAGAACTAGGATACAAGGAGAGAATTTTTGTTTATTTGTTTGTTTTGTTTTAAGATGGAAGAAACTTAGCAAGTTTAAATGCTGATTGGAGAGCATCATTGCTCCTACAGAAGCAGAAAGGGAAGGGAACCAGAGCAGAGGTGGGATAATTAGCCATAGATGGAAGGGTGAGAAGAGTGGAGGTTGGAAATGTAAAGAGTTAAAGGTGTGAAATAAAACAACATAAGTATAGGTGCCTCTGGACCCTATGCTAAGAATTAGTATTAGTATGCAGGGAACACAAAAATGGGGTATAAAGAGGGAGGAGGAGAGGGAAGTACATCACAGTAAAGACACTGAAGTATAATGGTGCATGCTTGACACCAACAACATTATATTATAACAGAAATATCTACAATTAACCTGAGCTATTCATTTGGGAAATAAATATTTTGGTTTGACATTAACTCCTTTCTTTTTTAGTTGCCATTAATTTTTTTTCCCAGTTATTGGGTATTTACTGTGCATCTAGCTTAGATAGAACATTGTGGGACTGTTATATAATTGTTAAAAAATTATGTTCTGTTTAAATATGCTTCAGAGTGTTTTAGGTTAATACCATTATTACAAATGAGTCATATGAAATCATTTTAAAACCATGGGCAAATGTTTATTATAAAAATATAGAAGGTTTCCCTGGTGGCACAGTGGTTGGGAATCCGCCTGCCAATACAGGGGACACGGGTTCAAGCCCTGGTCCGGGAAGATCCCACATGCCGCAGAGCAACTAAGCCCATGTGCCACAACTGAGCCTGTGCTCTAGAGCCCGCGAGCCACAACTACTGAGCCCATGTGCCACAACTACTGAAGCCCATGCACCTAGAGCCCATGCCGTGCAACAAGAGAAGCCACCGCAATGAGAAGCCCACACACTGCAATGAAGAGATATTGCCCCTGCTCACTGCAACTAGAGAAAGCCCATGTGCAGCAACAAAGACCTAATGCAGCCAAAAATAAATTAATTAATTAATTAAAAAAATATAGAGAGAGAATTCCAGTACAAGTAGTGTAATTTTATTTTTTTTAATATATAAATATTTCATATATAATATAAATAGTCTGTTGTGGCAGTGCTGCTAACTTATTTTCTACATATTTTCAAGTGTTTTCTAAATTTCTACAAAAATGAATAGATCTGTAAAATAAGAAAAATATTAGCACATATTCATAATTATTGCATTAGGAAAAGCATCTTGAGGTAGACTCATGTGGGCCAAAGGGCATGCATTTGTTTGCTACACATTACCAAATTTCCTTACAGAAATATTGTACCAATTTCGTATAACGCTAGCAAAAACAAACACTTATTATGAAGAAAGCACATGTGATTCTTAAAAAGAAAGATCTTCAGAGGTCATAGCAGAAAAACAAAAACAAAACAGGACAAAATCATTCAGTAAGAAAAGCCTCAGGATTTTCTTTTGACACTTCTTAGTGGCAGGAGTTGCACTTAAGTGAATCTCTAGCTAATGAGGAACAGAAGTTTGTATATGAGTAAGCCTTGCCCATTGGTGGGACAACCCTGAGGTGATGTTTAATACAGCCTTTCAGAGGATCTCCAGCAGGATTGAGACCAGTGGTCATTCATTAACTTAAAAACTCTTTACTGGCTTTTCTCCCTTCCCTGTCTTACCTTCCCATGACTTTACCATACATCCCAGGTTTACCTCCAAAGTTATGACCTTGCACCTAAACCTGGGTCTGCTTTTGAGGAAACCCAATATAAGACATATGGAGGAATTGCATTAGAAAATGTAAGTTTTGCTTTTGTATTCTTTTTCTTTTCTGTTTCTAACCATGAAAACAGATATTCTAAGATATATCTAAGAATAGCTCACATCTTAATTGAGCAACTACTATATTCCTAGCACTGTGTTAAACATATTGCATTGGATTAACTTATTTAAATCTCACAGGAAATGCTAAATGTGGTACAGGATTTGTGAATAGACAGATATTTCATCTATTTATTCAACTAATAATGATTGCCTACTGTGTGAAAGGCACTCTGCTTGATGATGACAGTCTGTGCCATTATGGAGCTTATAGAATAGTGGGACAGACAGATACCCAAATAAACCAAAATTCAAATAGTTATTTAATTGCAATAATGAAAAGTTCTAGAGGAAAAGGGCAGAGTGCCATGAGGCAGAAGTTTAAGCGGGGATTTAATGTCATCTTGTGGAGGTCATTGCCTGACAGTGACATTTAATCTGAGATGAAAATGATGGATGAGAATTTATCAGTTGAAAATAGAAGGAAACACATTCTAAGTCGAGACAATAACATGTGCAAATATCTGAGGGGGAGGAGCTTAGCACTTCTGAGGAACTAGAAGACTGTTGAGGGTAGACTGCGCAAGCAGAAAGGAAGGTGGCATGACGGAGCCTGAGATTTGGGAAGTTGACAGATCACATGTGGCCTTGCAGGCTATGAAAAACACTGGATTTCATGCCAATCAGAATTCAGAGCCATTGAAGGATTTTAAACAGCATTAGGGTTTTTTTTTTCCTGCTGTTGTTGATACATTTCAGTTATAGGCTAAGCTCTTTGGCTAGCTTCAGAGAAAAAGCTCTTCTGGTCTTCTAAGAAAGGCTGTTCACCTGACTGCTGGAGAGCCAAATAGGGACCACAGACCTGTTTGGTTCCCAATGGATTGGCCCACTTTTAAAAGTTTAAATTAGTTGTTAGCTAACATCTGGATTTCCAGGATTTCTGGGAAAGGAGAATATCAGACAGTGTTAGGTTGGCATTTCTCATGACATCAATCTGTAGTAGACCTGATAAGAGGCAGTCATATTTAAATCGTACACCCCAATGCTCATTGCAGCACTATTTACAATAGCCAGGACATGGAAGCAACCTAAATGTCCATCAACAGAGGAATGGTTAAAGAAGATGTGGTACATATATACAATGGACTATTACTCAGCCATAAGAAGGAATGAAATTGTGTCATTTGTAGAGACGTGGATGGATCTAGAGATCACTTCATACAGAGTGAAGTAAGTCAGAAAGAGAAAAACAAATATCGTTTATTAACGTGTATATGTGGAATCTAGAAAAATGGTACAGATGAACCTATTTGCAAAGCAGAAACAAAGACACAGATGTAGAGAACAAATGTATGGACACCAAGGAGGGAAGGGGGGTGGTGGGATGAATTCGGAGATTGGGAATGACATATATACACTACTATGTATAAAATAGATAACTACTGAGAACCTACTGTACAGCACAGGGAACTCTACTGAGTGCTCTGTGGTAACCTAAATGGGAAGGAAATCCAAAAAGGAGGGGATATATGTATGCATATAGCTGATCCACTTTGCTGTACAGCAGAAAATAACACAACATTTTAAAGCAACTGTACTCCGATAAAAAAAAATTTTAAGTGGTACATTGTACTCTGGATTTCACAAGCTCCATATGCATCATAAAGCTACTGTATCACAGAGTATCATTGAGCTACTGATTTATGTTGCTGTCTGATCTTTGTACATAGCTGAGTTTGCAAAGCCTGCATTATAACATCTGGTAGTGCACACTCCTGAGTCTTTGAGTAAACTAGCTTCTGAACTAGATTATGGATTTATTATAGATGATGTTTAACAGGCTGTCCTGGAAGCATAATGTAGAACAGTTAAGAGCACAGGTTTTAGATTCAGATATACTTGAATTCTGCAAGAGGCCCCAACCTACATGACCAGTGCCATTTCTAACCACTTGTCTTCCAAGCCTACACTCTGGTTACATCTAGGTATTTGACACCCTTCTCTATGTCAAGTTTTTCATGCCTTCCAAGCTTGTATCCTTGCTGTTCCCTCTCCTCTAAAGCCCTTTGCCACATTTCCCTGTTTATCCCTCAATATCTAGTTGAAATGTCACATGTTCCTGGCAAAGTTACTATTCTCCCCCTGCCCCCCTCCAAATTCCTCTGGGCTCCTGTAGGATTTGAAACATTCTGCCATCACAAAACTTACTACATCATAACTATTTATTTCTCACCCTGCTGGATTGTGAACTCCACAAGGCAGTATCTATGTTTACAAAGCAAAGAAAATAAGTGGATTAATGAATAAAGTGCTTGTTTTTGAAGATGCTTTTACTTACTCTCGTAATTTGAAAGTTGCTCTTGCAGAACTACGATAGGAGAAGAAGGAAAAGGAATTGGAATAAAATATCCTAACTAGAAGGTGATGACAGGGAGATGAGAGGGAATATGTATTAAAATCCTGAAAGGGCCTTGAGGGATGAGGGCAAAAGTGAGGGAGAAATTAGAGCAGCTCAGCCAGGTGGGGCAACAGAGAGTGACAAAATGCCAAGAAGCTTGCTAGTGGTGTGTTCATACAATTGACCCAAAGTAGAATTCAGCAGGAACTTAGAAGCTGCAGCAAGTGAGAGCTGGGAGCATTGATGTGTAAATGATGTACAGGGTGAGAGAGAAGATGAGCAGGACAAGAAACTAGGACCACAGACCTTACCAACAATATCCTGAGATCTGGAAGCAAAAGCAGGAAAAGCAAACTGTGTGAGGGATCCAGGAATGCAGACCGATGAAGTTTATGCACCTGAGAGCTGATAAGGAGCAGGGATTAGGAGATATTGTTCAGATGGTAATTTAAAACTTTGAGGTAGATTCTAGGTTCTTAGATTGGGGGCGCAATCACTGAGAAGTGTCTCTAATTCTATGAAATTATAGTATAGTAAGAAAGCCACATCAACAACTGGGAGTTGGGGAAGAGGAAGATAAGGTTTAAAGTTCTGTTTTTTAAATGGTACAGATTTTTCTGATTTTAAAACCACTGAAAACAAATAGTAGAGTCAAATATGTTTTTCCTTCTTTCGGGTGTTTTTAGGCTCAAATGAGATGATTTTAATAATATCTCACATGTGTATTATTCTATAGTATTTACAAAATATGTTGGCATATATTATTATCATTATCACTGCCTTATATAACTTGAACATTTAATGGTACTGCTTGGGTTGTTTTGTATCCTGTTAACAATAAAAACAACCCACAGTGCACACCCACCCACACCCACACACATATTTTTCTCATCCTACTCACTTAATTTTTGTCATGCTGTTTTTTAGCTTGTGCTACTTTATTCCATTTTATATACCTTTACAACTCCCTGGAAATCCTTTCTGGAACAAAGTAGTGGTACAAATGTACAAGTGCCATTTGACATTATGAGGTTTATCTTCTGGAAGATTTTGATTATTTTAGCTATCATCCATAGATTTACAAAGAAAATAATGGCAACCTTGAAAAGGTTTATGAAAGATCTTCTTTCCAGTTAAACTTCATTGTTTATCTGAGGTTACCAAATGTAATAATAATCACCACAGAGATTTAAAATATTAGGAAATGTTAACAGGCCTCAAATGTTGAAATATACATGAGCACACGAGCTTTTGAACATGTTCAAAAATATGCTTACAGATTTCGTCCTCGCAGATGATTTCACCATATAATTTTTGGTCTTGTTACTCTGTATCATTACACTAAATGAAGATGATCCTTGTTCTTTATCACGGTTATAGGGTACAAGAAGAGAAAGCAGGAAACATCCCTGAGCCCTTCACCTCCAGTAAAGTCCCAGTATATCTCCTTCAAGGGTGTGACTGACTTAGTTGGTATTCTAAGCAAGAGTTATAAATAATTGTTAAATATCTTTACTCCATTGAATTAGTAGCATTTGATGAGTCATGCAACACAAATCAACAGGGTATATACCTCAATGAACCAAAATACTGGAGCATGCCACCCATCTCATCAGGTTTGGAATCTAGACCAAACTGTCAAATCGAGAATTTAAAAAAAAGGGAAGGTGGCTAGCAAAGTTGCATAGATATTTAGGATACATAGACTAGATTAAGAAATCAAACAGCTTATGACCCTTACTAAACCTGCAAATTGAAACCATTAACATCTTCTTTGTCACAACATCGTGTTCAAATCTATATGACATCGCTTGGCTCCATTTTTAGTCAGCATAATTTTGGCTTCTATTCTTACATGGCTAACAGCCAAATTCATCTGTCTTCTGTGTCCAATCCCAGCATCTTTGTTTAGTTCCTCGACTGAGAGTCTGTTTTAAATAGCCCGAAACATTACTGTAAAGGAAGAGATTTTCCTGAGCAATTTGAAATGTCTTTGTCAAATCATATAGTTATCATCTGAAGCTTTGTTTTCAGTTCAGTGGTTTGAAGAGTATAGCTGTCTTCCTGTAACTTGCTTAGAGATTTCCATGCCTCCTTTCACCAGAAATTGCTTTGATTAATATAATTCTCTTTCTGCTATGATTTCTCTTGCTATTCTCTGCCCTCTTTGAGGAGTGACAAATGCAGGTGCTAGAATTCTCAGGAGGGCTAAGCTGGAGGGCGATGTGTGCATCCCTATCTTTACTGTCACAAATTGCTTTTAAAACCTTAGTTTTTACATTTGTTTATAAAAACCTGGAAGATTATTTTGAAGGTCCTGGGACTGTTTGCCAGCAGGTCGATTCCTCCCCTTCTGACCCCTGAAGGCTGATTTTCTTGGCTCCCCTGCTAGCTGACTTCACTACTGGGTAGTAAAGATGAGGGATGGAGGGCAGGATGAGGGAGGCAGCTAGAACAGCCCTGTCTTAAGCAGTTTCACTGGGAGCAGCTTGTCTCTTCTGTGACTCCAGCTGCCACCATCCAGGCCCACCATGGTCTATCATCCAGCCCAAGAGGCACACAGGTGTTAATCTATAAGTTACTCTATCCCTATTGTTACCAGTTATTGTTCTCAGCTAGTCCATCACTTGTGCAATTAATTCCCTGCATTAAATTCCCCTTCTTATAAACTATTGAAGTGGATTATGTTTTGCTGGATAGGCCCCAGTTGAACAAGCATCAGTTCTCAGCTAAATATAAATAGGAAGATTTTAAGTACAACAAATCTATCACTGGCAGTTGCAGAAGAGGATTTATGAAGGCTATGGTATAATGGGGATAAATCTATTCATATTTATAATGCAAGTTACTGTTTGGAATAATCCCACAAAAAAGTTCCTAATAATGAGATTGCAGTTCAGAAGGGGATTAATTTAGAAATACTTGAGACATGTAAAACTTATTAAGAAAAACAACTGAGTCCTTTGTAAGATATTCTTATATGGCATATACAATCTTATTTACCTTTTCTAATTTCTAAAGTCAGATTTTGTGTCCAAGCATTTCCCCCTGAATTTTTTCATCCTAGGAAGAAAACCTCAATTGAACTGATATAAAACATAAGCAATGACAATGAACTCTTATCTAACTATAACTAGATTTGAAAACTGATATATAAAGACTAAAAAAGACATGCAAAAACTAAAACGTCTATGCCTAATTAAATCAAATAATTACTAATAAAATAACTGGATCAAGTTCCAGAAATAGAGCTTTTTCCTTTGTAACTATTTGTTATTTTCCTAATTTGGCTCCAGATAATAACTGTTATATCACAAAGATCTTTGCCTTTTGAGGTATGTCACAATGTAAATGTGGTAAGCGTTAGGAAGAATTATTTTTCAATAATTTAATGCCTCCACGTGCCCTGAAAAGTACTGGCTCTGCTTTTACGTTTGTATCCGTGTCTTACCTATGGAATCATGAATTAATATGCCATACACTTTGTCAGCCTTTATATGTGATTCTTACATGTCATTTATATGTATATACAGACATAATCAGAAAAAATATTTCATAAGGTATCCCTTATTTGGTCTTTCATGTGGAAGAGAGAACATTCAAACACACCAGTATAACACGTAAAGGCAAAGTGGAGAATATGCTTATTCCCTGACTCTCTCCCGGCCACAATCAACATGTTCACAGTATCCTGAATGGAGAAGACAATGGGAAGAGGCAGAGGGAGAGTGGCCAAGCAAGGTATTGATACGGACAAGTACTGCTGTGACCTTCTTAGTTCCTGTAACTATTTGAAGCTTTGCAAACAACATGAAAATGATTTTAAATGCTTCAGTTTCAAAATGATCATCTTTATATGAACTGGTTCCACTGGTGTGGTCTGGGTTGAGATCTTGAGGTAGAAAACTTACCTGCACTCATAACTGAATAACTGCAGTAACTGACAAAACTATTCTTACAAGCTACCATGATCACTCATTTCTCTGTAAATCATAGGATAGATAAAAGTAAAACTTCCCTTTGATGTGGGTTTATATGATTATATTTCTGTTAGACTGACATTGTCAACAGTGATGTGACTGTTTTTCTAAATGATACGTAAATCAGAAACATTCAAAAACAAATATTCCTTTATAAACATTTATTTTAATGCCAGTAAAAGGTGCCAGACTGGTGG
This sequence comes from Pseudorca crassidens, assembly GCF_039906515.1. Classification (NCBI taxonomy): domain Eukaryota; kingdom Metazoa; phylum Chordata; class Mammalia; order Artiodactyla; family Delphinidae; genus Pseudorca; species Pseudorca crassidens. Next base: position 69,608,671 of record NC_090296.1, read on the forward strand.
TCTCTCCTCTATTTGAAGAGCAAAGTGCAGGCACTAAGATCTTTACATCCCATCTCACTACCTTCTTATCGTCAAACTTCTCCATCTCTTTGTTTCTTCTAGGTTTCATGACAGTAACCCTGCTCATGTTTGAATTAGAATGGTGTTTCTCGAATTCTAATGTGCATACAAATCACCTGGGGATTCTGTGAAATGCACATTCCACTTCAGTAGGTCTGGCCTGAGATTCTACAGTTTTAACGAGCTGCCAGATGATGCCCATGTGCTGGTCTTAAGATCACATTTTGAATAGTAAGTAATTAAATTTTTGTCTCTCTTCCCTAAAAACTGTATGTTCCTTGAAGACAAGAACTGTGTTCTTGCTTATCTCTGCTACACAGTAAAACATAGTGAATATATTTCAGTGATGCATTTATTACATGAGTGTTCTAATCATTCTCTGTCCCCTGAGAGAATATAAAGTTTTCTATAAATACAGAACAAGAGCTAGAAAAACAAATGTATTCCTATGTGAGATAAATATATCAAACATATTAGATTTAAATATATATATATATTTATATATGGTTCTGGCTTTGAAACATTGGTATTGGGACTCCTATGGAGGAATCCTAGCTGAGTGCTTTATCCCTAAACGCTAGTATTGTAAAGGTACACTGCAATGAAAAGTAAGTAATAAGTATGAAAAGTCTTGTCTTAGAAGGAAGATATAATTGGTGACATATTGAAGCATTAATTATTTTTACCTGTATATACCATTATATTTTAAGAATATAGAAACCTATAAAATATAAAGGATCATAGAATTAATAAATTGTAGCTCAACCAATCTAGTATTTTTCCTAGTTTTCAAATCAGAATTGCAAAACAGAATTTATGCCTTAGGGAAACCAAAATCTTGTGTATCAGAACTTTTCTGTGGAGGGGTATGAAAGAGGTTAGCATAGTCCACCTGATAGAGCTTTCTTTTTCTAATTTAATAAATTCCTGGATTCTTTTGACTTTCCACACAAAAGATGAAATCTGTATTAATGTTCTATGTGAATCGTGATTCCAGAACATCCTTTAAATTAAGGTATAACTTGGGGTACATGATGAGTGTACATACTTTCTCAATAGTTCCCTTTTCTGCTTCTTTTCCCCCACAGAGACCAACAGTAAATCCCATTGCTAACAGAAACCAACTTGATCACAGGGAATTCTGAGACCCACACTCCCTGTTGCCTTTAGTATTTCTTGACTTTTCTGATTCCTTCTCCCTCTTGCTCTCACTCCGTTTTCCCTCTCCTTTTCCCTCTCCCTGTCTTAGCAAAAAGAAAAAGAGGATATTGATATATAATCTATAGGGCTCTGGTCAAAAAGGAGGTGGAAGAAAGATAGTAAAGATTCAGAGACTGAAAATTGCTCTTTTACTTAATCTGTTAGTATCCATATGCCGGTTAGTATGAAGTTGAATTGTTTCTGTTGGAAAGTTGTTTTCTAAAATGCTAAGGTTTTGTGGATGTTGATGACTGAAGTACGACAGCTCATATGTACCGTTGAATACTCTGACAGCATGAAAAAATTTACTGGCTCCTGGATGTTTTATCTTAATGTACCTACAAGTGCCACATATATTACAGTTTCTTCATGCTTAAAAGATTTTTCATTGTTGTAAAGGAGTGTTGTCTGTTTTCAACTCATGATTTCCTCGCTGGGGCTTTCTCCCCTGTCACCGAAGTAATTTACTTTCATAATAAGTCCCAATCACTGTTTGTGGCAGTATTTTCCTCTACAAGTTTAAAAGTGATTAATTGATTTCTATCAGTCATTTTTATAGAATGTAATTCTTTACTGCAAATAAAAACAATGTATCTGTGCTATCACCAATTCATGTCTGAAAACTTAGAAACAAACTATATGACTATATTTGGAGTATTTATTCCAGAGCACAAGAATCACTATCCATGTATGCATATCATATTGCTATCAATGTATTAGCTTCTCAATATTTGATGTTGACAAAAATGATGAGGAATGTCCATATCCCATTAACATTACTCAGTAAATCATTTAGTTTTTAGTTCCCCCAATCTAAACTTCTTAGTAAAGTGAGTAATTTCTGAGATATACAGATAATAAGATCAAATAAAGTCCCATTTAGAATTATCTTGTCATCAGTTTTTAGAATTTGGTAACACAACTTCTATTCAGGGACGTAGTAATTAAGATCTTAGATATAAAACTAAAGTATTCTAAGCAGGAATGGGTTGGCTTATATCAAGATAAACTAAAAATCTCAAACACTCCATTTCCAAGATTACCTCATAGAAATAGAACAGCACTTAACAGCTAGGAAATTCTATCCTGTAGGATCACAAAAAAGAAATGGCTATTCAGATTAAAAGATATGGGGTACTGCTTTTTCCTTCCAATATGTCTGAATAGGTTTTATTTACAAAGACACTCCTCAAATAGCAGTATACATTTTACATATTCAAGAGTACTTATGAAAAAGGTAATTATCCAACATTTCTTTGACTCCTCAGGAAAAAAGAGCAAACAATGCTCATAATGTGACTACAACATAAACTTTATTTCATTCACATATTTGAGGTAAATTGCTGAAAACAAATATGATTTACATTGCAAACAATTTTATCTTTACATTATTTAGACACAAACAGATGTTACTGAATGTCTGATTTCTGATAGTATAGAAGACTTTTAAAAATCTTTGTAATAAAATATTTGATGAGTTATTATAAGTTACAAGAACTACATCAGCCATGTGGAAGCCATTTTGATGGAAAAAAATGCCAAACTTTTCTGGATGATTTGTGGCTGAGCTGCCCTCTCTGCTGTGGATCTTTTTGTTGTGGAATTGACAGAGAATTAATTTTCCAGGATGAGAGAGAAAGAGAAGAAAAGGTGTTTTGGTCAAATTAGGCAAGTATGGCTATGAAAAATTTAGGATATTAGACTGCCATATTTGGATCTGGAACTATTCAAAACAGTAACTTCTGTAAGAAGTTACCAGGGAATTAACATTCCAAGCTGACTTCCTCCATCGCTGTGGCTATTCATACAGTCTTAAACTGATTGAAGAATTAACTGATTTAAGAATCTGGGCTCAAATATAGTATGATAGAAAGCCTCAGAATTCTTCCTACAGTCAAATGTTATATATTAATACTCATTTTATAACTTTCACTATAACTTAGTGACTCTGTGTGTGTGTGTGTATGTGTGTGTGTATAATTATATATTTAACCTATTGGTAAAAGAGCGTCAACAAAGATCCTGAATGGAATAAATTTTACATAGTTTTAAAAAAAAAGAAAAGAAAAAGAAAGGGAAGGAGCCTCTGACATTTAGTTCAACTAAATGACCCTTCTCAACTGGGGTATCCAGTGAATATTATTGTCATAAGTATATTTTATTTTCTATAGTAAATCACAGAATTCATTAGATCAGTATGGTTGAATAATCTGAACTGGTCCTAGCACTTTCTTAATTCAATCCCTCTCTTCTATGAACTTACACAGCTGTTTAGTTCTTTTGTAAACAGGGAAGGCTAGGCACTCGTGCACAGATCTTTTTAGCATATGAAACATATTGACATGAATATAACATATGTGCCAAAGCAATATTATTCAGTTAACATTTCAATGAAATGCAACATAAAATTTTAAATTACATATTTCTGCATGTGTTTGATCCTTGTTTACTGTATCTGATCCAGAAAAAAAAAACTCTTATTATGAAAAAACATCTCTAATATCTTTGCATTTTAATACCATGAGAAAAGAATGGTTATAAGCAGTCGTTTATTTCTAATTGCTCCAAAGTCATGAGGTATCAACACAGCAATTTTAGCTGATCAGAAATTTTGATACATATGGCAGATGTCCAGGAGAAGGGCAGTGACAGACACAAGTATGTCAAACACAGAAAGCAGGTAGGATCATTTTGTGTCTTGAAGCAGCAAAGCAGAAGACAGGTTCCCACTCTGGTTGAAGTACATCACCTTCAGCAAATCTGTCGCGTCTTATCACCTTAGTTCTTCAAATAGAACACACAAGCTCTTTTCCTTTCTTAGGTAGAATGGTGTGATTATTGATTACTTGCTCTTTACAATAAAATACTCATAATATGTAGTATACTAAATTATATATTTTCTTTTAATCTTATTTCTAAGTTTCCATTAATGAAATATGTTTATGATTTAATACCTATCTTCTGTTCTCAGAAATATAGAACTATTAAAATCTAAATATTTATCTACTAAAATATTTTAGAAATATCTTTTGCCTTTTATTCATTGTGTAAGTATGCGGAGTTGTCAATCCCGTAACTGGAACATAGTGTTACACTTCTGTTTATAATTGCACAACAATTGTATATTCCACTAGAATGTAAATTTCATAACACTATGTATAACCGTCTTAATGCATACTTAAATGTCTTAATACATACTTAAACAATATATCCTTTCATTACTACAATTCTCTACATAAGCAAATATTTCAGAGTAGAACACAAAAGAGTTTTACAAGTGGAGCAGTTCCTAGAAGTCAAAAGTAGGCAGTTTTTTTTTCCTGAAATGTTAGTATCAATTTTCAGATGTTGGATACAGACTAAATGAGGAAGAAAACCTAGACAGGAACATGGAGTGTGTATTATGTCAACTGCATATGAAATTTCAGATTAAGGTTCATGTCATTTTTACATGCTCATGCAAACAACGATTCATATGTATGTCCTCTGGATCATAATACTTTTACTTTTCTTCCCTTACCTAAAAAGTAAAACAAACAAACAAAATAAAATCCAAACCATATATTACAATCTGACCCAAGCAACAAGGAGGGGTGAGGAACTGATACCAACTAAGCACTTGACTGCCCAGGAAGAGGAGGTAAATTGTCTCTCTATGCATGAAAGAATTGAAGGGAGGCACAGGGATATTAGATATTTTGCAATATGCTGTAAAAGCTCCCATAGAAAGTGCTGCTGCAATCAGATCTCTTTTTCTTTCTTTTTTTATTAATAAAAGTGAAGTACTGGCTGGCTTCCTTGCTTATATGACTAGTCTGAGTCCCTAATCTACAGAAGGTATCAGTCCTGCTGACTTAACTCACGCTGGTTATCATTTAGCCCCTGCGCTTCCTGGAGGGGACTTGACAAGAAACAGGAAATTTTAGGTAAATGAAATTTGTGCTGACATTCTCTGCAGTGGAGCTGATTTTAAAGTCTGATTAAGAGAAGGAAGGGCCTCTTTGGGGCAGGTCTCTGACTTATGTTATTTCTTGAACAATCATCCCTCAGGTTTTGCTGGCTCTAAGGGATTCTTTATGGCTTTATTTGAACACCAGTAGGTACTAATAAAAAGCCTGAGAAATACCCCTTCTAGGGATTTCCAGCCCTGATGGGCCTGAGAAGTAAAATTTTTAAATGCATCAGGTTTAGTAAAAAAAAAAAAAAAATTAATGATTCATCATTCATTCATCCTCCCTAGCAATCATTTGAATAACAGGAATTATTTTCAAAAAAGCTCCATGTAGATTAATTGGATATTTTTCTTGAGGGAAGAGTTGAAATGGCAATTCAACTTCAGCTTCAGTCAAAAACTTCATGATTTTTCACTCAGTCTTTATTGCTCCATAGGGTCATTAGCTTGCTAAGGAGCTGCTGATGCCATTACACAGTTTTGTGCCGTGTGAAAGCAGGGACCCAAATGTTTGGGCAATTCTACAGTTGGACTAGAGTTTCTGGTTTGCTTCCTGGAAGGAGCTTTGTTACACCTAAAGTGAGGTGGCTTTAATGAAACTCTATTGCTGATGGCTAAAGGGCTTCCTGTGTCTAGTTAGAACTTGGAGAGGAGGTGAATTGAGACCCTTCTCACTATGCCCCGGGGAAGCATTGTTAGCATCCGGGAGAATTTGGTTTCTGGAGTTTTCGTTTGCACAGATTCCACACTGTGTTATCCACTGCCAGTGGGATAAAAGGGGTTTTTGAAGAGAATTGATACCATGATTCTCATATGAACAATGCTTCATGTGATAGGCATGACCAATCTAAAGATAAGTATTTCAAAAGGAAAGAAAAAGTTAATTCTGTTCTTTGGAGTAAAGCATACCAAGGGCGGGAAAATATTAGAAATGGAATAAATTTTTATCATAGGTATTAATTCATAAGAATAGCAACAGCAACAAAATATTCTGATTTGTGAAAAGCAACTTCAAATTTGTGCATTGTTGTCTCTTATTTATCAATGAAAATCTTGGTTTCATATAAACTTTTAATCTTGTCAAATTGCTCTCCATTTGAATAAGCTAACACACACACAAACACACTCACACACAAGCGTCTGTCTTTAGAAATGTTTGAGTGTTCACACAGAGAAAAATGATTTAAAATATGTGGATTCCACATTTGTTTTAGGCTAGTAATCTGTACAAGTTTCACTAAGGCAGTTCTTTAATTCTTTCTACAAGATCCTAAGTAGTTTTAGATAAATTTATAGATAATTTCCCAAGTGTTACAGATTACTTCATCAGGAAGTACTTTTAGTAATTATTCTAATTTTTCAGCAGTTAATTCCAGTCCAGTCATTCATCCCATTGGATGTGAAGATTAACTGATGGTTGTTCTGCCTATGGCAACCAGTTACATTAGTGAATTGCCTTATGAAATTGTCCCTTGGTTCTTTTGCAGTTATATATAAAATCAGTTATTCTCTTACTAATCATATAATCATAAATACATTCCCTTGCTTTCCTCTAACTCATGAACATTGACACAGGAAAAAAATCTAGAAACTGATGAGGGATTTGGAAGTCTCACTTATATTTTTTAGTAACAGACACATATTTACATGTTGATGGTGCACATTCTCCATCAGCACTCATACATCTACCTCTGGTCAGATGTCAATATGATGTTTGCCCCACTGTGATAAACAGTGAGGAGAATAGATTCAAGAAAAAAATTATTTTCATATGTCTTTCCTATAGAGTCAAATTTGAACTCAGTTAATTCTGACTCTCCAATTCAGCATGGTAGCCAGGAGTTTCACTTATTAGAACTCCCTGCCCACTTCTAACATTTTGACGTATTCAACTCAAATAATGAGTCAAAAATCAAGAAGCAATTAAGCTGAGTGCAGTTAAATTCAGTCTTATATTCAGGTCAGAACAGAAATGAAAATTAGAGAAAGTGACAAATTTGACTGATCATTGAAAAAGATAAAGTCTAAGATTTTAAGTTTAACTGCTGTACAGTAATTTAAACCTCAAACTCTTATAGACATAATGTTTTGAAATATTGAAATGATTCTTTTCTTTTTAGAAAAATAAAAGATTTCAAGCAAGTATAAATTTCATATTTTTCTTACCTGTCCAACTTCTCCTGTACTTTATTCCCCATATCAGTGGTCATCTCCCCTTCAGAACTCTTCTTGATTATGCTCACTTACCATATTTTCCTCTTGTCATATGTCAACATGATTCAAATACCTGTCCTAATCACATATTTTCATATAATCACATGCTGTCAGGTACAAAGTTTCTTATAATAACTCCTTCATCTACTGTTTCAGAGTAACAAACTAATCCACTTACATTTTCTCTATATCCTTCGAATTTAGGGCTTTTTGGTTGCATAGGTAGATATATCTAAGCTCTTAAATATTGACATTGAAAGCCCACCAGAGAGGAAGGACTCTCACCTCTAGTCTTCCAGTTGGAACTCTGAAGGTTTATACTCAAGAATTAAGGACACACCAGAGCTAAACTAACTCTCACAAAACTGAAATCCAGCCACAGATCAGCTGAATCCACTGATATTAGGATCCTAACTGATGAAGTCTGATGTTCTTTCTCTAGACTTAGACCAAGAAGCAGTCTCACAGAGTTGAGGGGTCAATAACTGGGTTGAGTTAGGGCAATCTGCCCATGGCCTGGCTGCCTACCAGAATCAGAAGTAAATATTCTCTGGGGAAAGAGTATGTAAGTCAGAGTCTGAGCCACAAATTGTCTCTACTGATTTTCATACACAATGTCTGACATTTAACAAAAAGTTGTCTGGTATACCAGGGCACAAAAACCAAAGAGCCCAAAACTAAGAGAAAAAATAGACAATACAATTAGATCCACAGGTGATCCAGATACTGGAGTTAACAGACAGGTTTTTAAACAAATGTAAATAACATTTTCAAGAAAGTAAGACATATTCTTGAAATTTTCAGTAGGAAACTGGTCTGTGTAAAATAAGCAAATATATATGCTAAAGCAGAAAAATAACAATAATTTATTCAGAACTCAATAGATGAGTTTTATGGCAGAGAAATGTAACTGTTTTACCTTCTGTAGAGTGATAATTTAGCCAGAGTTGGGCAAAGATTTCTTCAGCAGGACATAGCTTCTGTAGAAAAGAGGATTAGTAAAGAGAAATTTAAGTCAGGAGAAAATATCCAAACTGAAGCACAGAGAGAATGAAGAATGTAAAATACAGAAAACAATATAATAGCCATATGGGATGTGACTAAATGTCTAAATCATGTGTATATGTAGTATCAGAAAAAGAGAAAAACAGGAATAAGGAAAAGGAATATTCAAAGAGTCAATAAAAGAGAATGTTCCAAAACTAAACAATGACACTGAAACAAAAAAGAATTTGTACTATCAACCTCAAAGAGAATAAATACTAAGAAAAGCACACTATGATATATCATAGTCTAACTGCTGAAAATCGAAGACAAAGAAAATGTCTTAAAGTATCCAGAGATTCTGATATATTATATTCAAAGCAGTAATAGTAAGACTAATAACCTATTCTCAATAGTTATAGTGGAAGCCAGAGAACAGTGAAATGACATCTTTTTCAGTGGGCCAATCTAGATTCTATCAACATAGAAGATACTCCTTATAAATAAAGGTTAGAGACAGTTTCATAAACTGAGCAGACCCATATTAAAAAAATATCTCAATAAGTTCTTCAGAAAGACATAAGCAAGGGTCTACAGAAAGAAATATAAAATAAAAAGGGTAAAAATGTGGGTAAATCCAAATGGCTATTGACTATCTAAATCAATAATGCTAATATCCCTCAGAGTTAAAAAATACATTTATCTAACACAAGATATAAGGCCTCAACACTAAAAATTACAAAACACCATTGAAAGAAATTAAAGAAGACAATCAAACAGAGGAATCTGCCATCTTTACCAATTAGAAGACTCATTATTGTTATGTCAATTGTTACTCAAGGCGTATAAAATTCAGTAGAATCCCAATAAAAATTCCAGAAGATTTTTTCTGTGTGGAAATTTAAAAACTGATTTTAATGTTTCTATGGAAAGACATAAAATCTTAAAAAAAGCAACCTTGAAGAAGAAGAAGAAAGCTAGAGAATGTACACTACCAGATACCAAGACTTATTATAAAGTTAGAATAATTAGATAGTGTGGTATTGGCACAAGGATTGGCACAAAGGCATCACTACAATTCAGGGTGGGAAGTATAGTCTTTCTAAATAAATTGTGGTAAATTAATTGGATAATTAATTTGTCCAGTTAATGCATGGAAAACATAAATTCTTCCCTACTTTACACTGTAGACAAAGATTAGTTCAAAGTGAATGGATCATAGCAAAATGTGAAAACTGAAAGTCTAAATCATCTAGAAGGAAACAGAGGAAACTATATTTATGACTTTGAGATACGCAAATGTTTCTTATGTGGGATATAAAAAACCTAACCATTAAATAAGAATTAGATAAATTAGATTTAATTAAAATATATAACATCTGTTCATCAAAATATATTGTTAAGAGAGTGCAAGGCAAGTCAGAAACTAGGGAAAGGTATTTGCAATGTCTCTGTCCAAGAAAGGGCTCGAATTTGTAATGTATATGGAATTCCAACCAAAAAAAAAAAGACTCAATTTTAAAACGAGCAAAAAAACTCAACAGGCATTTCACAAACACAAAGCTCTCCAAATGGACAATAAGCATATAAAAACATACTTAACATCATTAAGCAGGGAAACTAAACCCACAATATTATGCCACAATATACCCACAAGAATGGCTAAAGAAGAAGAATGTGCAATATCAAATAATGGGAAGAATGGATCAATTGTAAATTAACACATCATTGGTGGGAATATTGGTTGGTACTAACACGTTTGAAATCTATATGGCAGTATCTACTGAAACTAAATATGCACCTAGTCTATCATCCAAAAATTCCACTCCTATGTGTATGTATACCCAACAGAAAATGTGTGCTGATGTCCACCAGAAGACATATATACATGAACAGATTGATATATAGATTATAGCTAGCTAGCTAGCTAGCTAGAGTGAGATATATATATATATATATACACACACACATATGAACACACATACATACCAACAATAAAAAAAACTGGAAGGGGCTTCAGGGCAATAAAGATGGAGTTGATATCAGTGTAACTTGGAACAACTGAGTGACATGAATACATAAGCAGAATTGGTCATGCTTTCCAGTAGCTCTGGCGCTGGAATGCATAAAGCAATAAATCACCTCTTTGTGTCTACAAACCCCAAATTTAAGCTTATAGAAGAAAGAGAGGCAGACAAGATGAGGCCAGAATGAACAATTCAATGTGAAGATGGGCATGGAGATAGTAATAATTTTCCTACTCCATCTATTCCATATCCCACCATAAGACTTCCTCCACAAGGCCAATAAAAGCAGGGTAAAGTGGAAAAAATGTATTATCTGGGTGGGTGCGGGGAGAAGCACTGCAAAACTATTTTTAACCATATTAAAAATGTGAAAAAAAAATCTATCTGAAACCAAGTTGTTTGCAGTGATTCCCTCTCAGGGATACATTTCCAATATTGTATACTTCTATAGTGATGGAACTTTTTATAAGAAGCACTTTTATATTATCATACAAGTTACAATAAGTTCTTTTAAAGACTAAAATATATGTAGAATTTCATGATAGCAAGAGCAAAGAAGCAGAAAATGATAAATGGTCTTAAAATGTTTCAAATGTTCTAAAGTCCTTGCTTTGTCTGGCAAGTAGAAGTATCAATATACATTAGTCTTCTATAAGTTAAGATGAATATTGTAATCTTTAGAATACCCATTAAAAGAGTAGTGAAAAATGGATATGAGTAATAGCATGGGAGAAAGTGAATAATTAAAAGTACTTGAATTACCCAAAAGAAGGCAAAAAAGGAAAAATAAAAGGAACCCAGAACAGTTGGAACAAACAGAAAACAAATAGTAGATTAAACCCAAATTTGTCAGTAGTTATATAAAATTTAAGTGAACTAAATACTCCAATTAAAATACAGCAATTAAACTAGATTTTTAAAATATGTGCGGCTTACAGAAGACACACATTAAATGTAAGGTTGCAGAAAAATTGAAAGAGAAAGGGTGTAAAAAGATATACCATGTAAACACCAAAAGGAAGTACAACTGGTCTAATTATATTTATATTAAACAAAGTAGACTTTAAAACCAGTAGTATTGCTAGAAATAAAGAAATTTTGCAATAAGTCCATAAAGACTTCAAAATTCTAAATTTTATGCACCCATACAAATAAAGAAGTCTAATTATGTAGACTTCTTGGCAAAGTAATAATAAAACTAACAAGGTCCAAGATTCTTTCTTATGAAGTAAAATACTTGGGATCTGTGGTAGATATTTTTCCTACACAAAATTTTTTTTTAACCGCCTGTTGATTCAAAGCTATGTTCCAAAAAATAGAGGCTGGCATTCTTCTAAGTGCCAGATGCATAATGATATTATATATGCTTTTTGGTCTGATTTGTCTCACCATATTATAAGACCTTTGAGTGTGGATCTGGTTTTATAACTATTTGTATCTTTCACGTCATGTAGCAGAGTACTTACACATAATAAATGCTTAAAAAATAATAGCTGTTTAATTAAATAGATGAAACTTTGTGGTATTTTCCATGATACCTACTATCTTTCTCCTGCTATGGAGCTTTCAAAATCTATTTTTTGCTTTGTAATAATTAACCGTAATTAGACAACATAGGTGTTATATTTTCATATTACAGATGAATAGGTTATACTGATTGGCCATTAAACATCCAAAAATTAGAAAGGGCTTAGTTAACTTGTAAATAAACAAAAATGATTTTCAAATCTACTCTTTCTTGCGTATAGTAGATATCCAATACAATAGTTATTGTTAATTTCCATATATAGGTTGTCTGTATTCACCAAATATAAAAATTATTATCAATCATCAATCAGAATTTTAATAACATTTTTACAGCTATTCTACGTCTTCGTATACCCAACATCTCCCTTTCAAAAGGAGATGTTGATAATATATAAACCCAGTAAATCCTACCCTCAGTTGAAAATCAGAAATAAAAACAGAGGGTCAATAAAACCTTATTTTTCAATCCACTATTTTTCTCAAGAATTTTAAATCTGCTCTGAAAAAAATAGTATGTTTTCATTATCCCTTTTTCATTCCTTGAAATTTTGCCAACGGGTTTCTGTTCCCAACAATGTTAATGTCCAACCTCCTAAACTCATGATGTCTTTTAGTTTTTCTCCTATCCCATTCTAGCCAAACTGTCCCTTGAAACTTTCCCCATTGCCGTAATTTTTCCTTGTATGCCTATTATACTCTATCTACTTTTTACTTTACTAGGAAATCTCTTTTCCCTTTGTCTGGTCCTTCCAAGTAGGCAGACCTCCAAAGTTGAAGATAGAATTCCCTTCTCTTCTCACACTGCACAGACTGTCTCTGAAACCTCATCGACCTTGGCAACATCATATATTTATTTCTATGTGAATGATTCCCAAATTTCACTTACAGCCCTGCCTTCTGAACATTGCCATATGAATGTCTTTCTAATTACTCACCAAAGTCCATTTATTCTACCCCTTAAAATACCTCTGGAGTCTTTGTAACTTTTTCCCCAGCATCCCTACTGTAGCTTAGATCTCAGTAATCTAATGTAAAGGTTATTTATTTATTTTTCTGGCCATCAGCCTTGCATCTCCAAACTAAGGTCAGTAGAACTTCACTTTCCCAAGATAAATTTCTTATAGAAGATTCATATCAAGAGCTATTCCCTGAAGAAAAAATCTCAAGGATCAAAAATATTTGAGTAATGCTACATCTTAGTGCCTGTTTGCAACGAATCATAATGAATACTAGCACATGAAAGGCTCTAGGAAATGTCTTTAAGAATCCAGTATTTAATCATGTATTCTGTAGAATATACTTCGGCAAAAGCTGTGCTGGAGTTGCTAAAGTTGTTCCTCCATGCCCCTCATCAATAGGACCAAACCTCCTACCTCAGTCCTCTAAGGCTCTCATTCTACCACGCATCACAGTCCATTTAACATAGCATCGTTTCTTTTCTTTTTTTTAAATTAATTCTTATTGGACTATAGTTGCTTTACAATGTTGTGTTAGTTTCTGCTGTTGAGCAAGATGAATCAGCTATACATGTACATATATCCCCTCTTTTTTGGAGTTTCTTCCCATTTAGGTCACTACAGTGTATTAAGTAGAGTTCCCTGTGCTATACAGTATGTTCTCATTCGTTGTCTATTTTATACATAGTATCAATAGTATATATGTGTCAATCCCAATCTCCGAATTCCTCCCATACCCCCCTTCCCCCCCTTGGTATCCAGACATTTGTTCTCTACGTCTGTGTCTCTATTTCTGTGTTGCAGATAAGATCATCTATACCATTTTTGTAGATTCCACATATATGTGTTAACATACGATATTTGTTTTACTCTTTCTGACTTCACTCTGTATGACAGTCTGTAGGTCCATCCATGTCTCTGCAAATTACCTAGTTTCATTCTTTTTAATGGCTGAGTAATATTCCTTTGTATATATATACCACATCTTCTTAAGAGAGAGCAGCCTGTCTCATTCATCTTTTATTTTTCCATGGTGCCGATCATGATCTACTCTGGCCATAAATAATGAATATTTTGGATTCACAATTTTGGATTGAATTTTCTTTACAGATTAATTAAAAGAGTAATACCTTACTATTTGTGAAATTTAGGGTGTTTTCATTAATATTTAATGATCAAGGTATTATTCATGACCTTATCCATGAAAGTGTCAGACATTTTGAAAAAGTTCTTAATCCAGGCCACCAAAAAAGCGTAGTATAAATTTCAGGATATTAAGCAGTTCTATACTGAACTGAATGAGTTAAACTTACTCCCAAAGCACCTAAAACTCCGTAAGGAAGCGGTTTACTTACTTTCATGAACACATTAATTAAGTGCTCTAGGCTTTTTTTACCAAAAATAGAGATGATTCAGTCTCTTTCTGAAGAGACCATCTTCGGTTTCTGTCTGTTATTATTAGAACACTGATGCGGCTTATTTGTATCTGCCCCCCCCCCCGGGGGACAATGAAGCATATCACGAAGAGAAAATATTGACAAAATGGTTGTCTTCAGCTAAAATTGCCTAAGAAACAGAAGTTACTGTCGAATAGGTTGATGTGTGCTGGCAGAGTTCCCTGAGAAGTTTGAATTGCCTCTTCCTGCAGTATGTCTAGTGTGTCAAGCTCTTAGTTTCATAGGGGTAGGTGTGGTCTATCACGCCTTTGAGCTAACTCAAGATAACCCAAAGCAACAAGTTTCCTGATGGTAATACCGTGATTATGTAGGCAGATATGGTAGTATGATAACGTTTCTAAGAGAAGCAATGTTAGGACACTAGAGATGCTTCTGTTTCTTCCTGAGCTATGACATGACATTTCCCTTCTAACTATCTACTGAAGATGCCGTTTCTATGCTATGGATTGAAAATGGCTGTACTTTTAAAAAACTAAGTCTTTTCTTATATGAGCATCTTTAGGTATTCAGTGGAAATTAAGTCAGTTGGGAAAATGAGGTTAATTTCTCAGTCCTGAACATGAGAAATTAGATACTCAATCTTGCTGAATTCCTAATGGAATCTGTGACTGTAAATCTTTTATGCCATTACCTATTTACTGTAAAGCTATGGGGAGTAGGGAAGTTTAAATATTTCAGCAATTTATTTTGGAAAACTTTCTTGTGCATTTTAAATTCATAGAATTGCAGGGGAAGGAAAAATAGTTCTCCTGTAAATTAAGTCATGATGCTCTTGATGATCAGGTCAGACCAGCTGATAAGTTCTCGATAGGAATGCAGCACAGCAATCGACTGTCATAAAGATTAACATCCATTTGCTTAGCTAATGAGTTCCATATGTACAGCATATCCAAAGCTCATGCTTTAAAAGGTTGTATCCATTTTTATCATCACATCTGGAAGCACATCCAGTGTGGTATACAGCTGCATGACTGATTTTCATGTTTGTGGTTAGTAATCAGTCTCGTTAATTTTTAGTCATATTCCATATATATTGGTGTACTTGGAAATATATATTATTGGACATCTGGAAAAATTGACTTTTCAGGTGTTTATAAATGCATTTCAGCACTATCCTTCTTTCTCTTTCACCTTAAATGATTTTCTCTTGCTAATTTTGACATGTATAATATCTTACAAAGGATAGTCCTTCATAGGTGATAATGCAATGAAGGTTTGCACAGGGATTGCTTTAAATAGACATTTTCAATTGCAGAAGAGTCACATGACCCCATTTGGTCTTTTCCAGTGCTATTAAAGTAAGAAAAAAAAAAGAAATGCATTCACAAAATGTTAAATTAAATGTTTAAAATTAGCCTTTGCTATATTTTGCTTTGAAATACCTGCATGTGTACTTTTAAAGATGTCTAAATGATGTGTCATGTTATGTTGAGTATCTTCTTTCAAAATAAATCCTGCCCCTCAAGGATATCTATATCCAAAGTAGCTATGCCGTAATGTAGACTATAATAGCCCTTCTGTGCTAAGAAGAACAGGGATAGAAATAGATACTGTATGACTAAATGCTGATTGACAGCTCCATCACAGGCATGGTACTTCTTTAGCTAAACTGCAATAAAGAGACTTCATATCATACCATTCAACAGATAATAAAATAGCGTAAACAGATGTAACCTTGTGGAAAAAAATCGTCTACTCCATTATAATGATAACAAATTGAACATTTACTTTTTAAATATCTTAGATAAAGATCACAAAAGTGTTTATTCACAAGGCAAACTTTCTTCTCAATTATCCTTTTAAATGTTGTTTCTAATAGAAAATAACCCTACATCTGGATACTCTTTAAATACATGAAGGCAAAATATTTTCTTAGAATATAAGAACTTCAAAAATGTAAATGCTGATTGAATGTCTCCAAATTACAGGTTGGAGACAGCTTAAAAGCTCCTACAAAATGAAACTTCACTTTCTAACCTGTCAAAGTTTACTGCATTGATTTATTGTCGGGGGGAAAAACCTGAAAAATTGTTGTCATCAAAAGTTTTCCAAGAAATAAGTAGGATGATTTCAAAAGCAAAGGGCTTTGCTACTCATAGAATCACACATGGCGATGAATGGCATCATTATTATGAGTAACACAAACTCATTATCTAAATGTACCCTTGGAATTACAGAGCCCTCAAGAGCTCCTTATCGGTTGCAAGACTCTGTATAAAAATTTATGGAGTAGAAAATAACAATTTAAGCTCCTGGTGTTGACCATACTTAGTAACTTTGTCATGTATACAATATATGCCTCTGATTTATTTTAATTCTATTATGACTCCTAATAACCATATCTCTAACATCATCAAGAGTTACTACTGGGTCAACTATGACCCACATAATCAGTATATTTCACCTTCCATCCAAATTGATGAGAGATTTGATGCAAAACACATGTGATTATGTCCATTTCTGATTTCATTTCACTCTAATGGCAATACTCATCCATGATCTTTTTGTTAATGCTAAATATTTCTTTCAGCTAAAGTTAACAGGTTCTGAAGTTAAAATTCATATCTGTTTTGATCCACGTGAGGGAACTGAATTGAGACAGAGTAGAAAGGAGTGTAATTAATGGCATCCACACAGAATCCTTGGGACATATAGGGTTTCTGAATCTCTGATTTCAGCAATGCTGTCAGTGTTTTGGCTGGCAGCCTATAACCCCCTTTTAACCTGAGCCCGGCTTACTCAGCAAGCTATGGCAAATGACTGCTGAGCTGTTACTTTCTTATTTCAAAATACACCTCCAGTTGAGAGAGGGACACTCTCTTTTACATATGGTATGGGATTTTGTTTGGGAACTCAGTTTTTCTGTTATGAGTTTTTTAAAGAAATGTGCAGCAGCGGCAGTGGCAAAAAAAAAATCAGAAACTTTGGAAAGGAAAGAGAGAGGGTGAACTCACAGAGACTGAGATGCAGTACTTGTTTTGGCCAGGCACAGAGAAGTTGAGAAACACTGTAGGTGGGCCAACAAAATCTATCATGTAGGACAGGGACGACAGAGTTCTGAACTAAAGTCTTTCCATGTAGTCTGTCATACCACCACCATTCACAGCTAAACAAGGACAGCTTTATTCTACTCTTCCATGTGTTTACATAGCTAAAGAAGTGGTATTAGAGGGTTGGTGAAGAGAGGCAGGGATTATCTTGACCCTGTGTAGATAAGAGGGTATGTAAGGAGGAGGGAGGAGAAAGTAGTGATAAAAGTGATGAGCCATTTCCTAAAGAGTGTTGATTACAAACACAGTGACTACAAATTCCCCACACTGTCTGGGAAACACCTATGCTTTCAAACCTAATTGCTGAATAGTCAAGTAGAACATTCAAGCAATATACTGCATCTATTCATTCATTTCACAAATATTTATTGAGAACAAACTATGTTCAAGACATTCTTGTAGTGTTGTGAATATAGTGCTGAACAAGATGAAGACCTTGCCCTCTTGAAGCTTACAATCTAGTTGGGAAACAGATAGTAAATAAGTAAATACACAATGTATTTCGAGCAGTGACTAATGCTATTAAGAAACATAAGATAACAAAGGGCATAGATACTGACAATATGTGGTGAGGGAGGTGGACATTATTTCTTTTAAAAAAATTGTTTTTAATTTAATTTTTATTTTACTTTGGGGTATAGTTGATTTACGATGTCATGTTAGTTTCAGGTGTACAGCAAAGTGGTTTACTTATCCATATAAATATACCCATTCTTTTTCAGATTCTTTTCCCATATAGGTTATTACAGAATATTGGGTAGAGCTCCCTGTGCTCTCCCTGTGTGTGTCCTTGTTGATTATCTATTTTATATATAGTACTGTGTATATGTTAATCCCAACCTCCTAAAACATTTCTATCTTTTTATATTCCACATATAAGTAATATCATATGATATTTGTCTTTCTCTGTCTGACTTACTTCACTTAGTATGATCATTTCCACGTCCATCTGTGTTGCTTCAAGTGGCATTATTTCATTCTTTTCTTATGGCTGAGTAATATTACTTATGGCTGAGTAATATGTACCACATCTTCTTTATCCATTCCTCTGTTGATGTACCTTTACGTTGCTTCCATGTCCTGGCTATAGTAAATAGTGCTGCAGTGAACATTAGGGTGCAGGTAATTTTTGTATTATGGTTTACTCTGGATATTTGCCCAGCAGTGGGATTGCTGGATCATATGGTAGCTCTATTTTTAGTTTTTTAAGAAACCTCCATACTGTTCTCCATAGTGGTTGTACCAATTTACATTCCCACCAAAAGTGTAGGAGGGTTCCCTTTTCTCCAAACCCTCTCCAGCATATATTGTTTGTAGACTTTTTGATGATGGCCATTCTGACTAGTGTGAGATGATACCTCATCGTAGTTTTGATTTGCATTTCTCTAATAATTAGTGATGTTGAACATCTTTTCATATGCTTTTTGGCCATCAGTACGTCTTCTTTAGAAAAATGTCTATTCAGATCTGCCCATTTTTTGATTGGGGTTTTTTTTTTTTATATTGAGTTGCATGAGCTGTTTATATATTTTGGAGATCAATCCCTTGTTGGTCACATCATTTGCAAATATTTCCTCCCATTCTGTGGCTTGTCTTTTCATTTTGTTTATGGTTTTCTTTGCTGTACAAAAGCTTTTAAGTTTAATTAGGTCCATTTGTTTATTTTTGTTTTTATTTTCTTTACTCTTGGAGGTGGATTCAAAAAGATATTGCTGCAATTTATGTCAAAGAGTGTTCTGTTTTCCTCTCAGAGTTTTATAGTATCCAGTCTTAAATTTAGGTCTTTAATCCATTTTGAGTTTAGTTTTGTGTATGGTGTTAGAGAATGTTCTAATTTCATTGTTTTACATGTAGCTGACTAGTTTTCCCAGCACCACTATTGAAGAGACTGTCTTTTCTTCATTGTATATTCTTAACACCTTTGTCATAGATTAATTGACCATAGGTGCATGGGTTTATTTCTGGGCTTTCTATTCCTTTTCCATTGATCTATGTTTCTGGTTTTGTGCCAGTACCATACTGTTTTGATGACTGTAGCTTCGTAGTATAGTTTGAAGTCAGAGAGCCTGATGCCTCCAGCTCTGTTTTGTTTTGTTTTCCTCAAGATTGCTTTGGCTATTTGGGGTCTTTTGTGTTTCCATACAAATTTTAATTTTTTTTTGTTCTAGTTCTGTGAAAAATGCCTTTGGTAATCCAATAGGAATTGCATTGAATTTGTAGATTGTCTTGGGTAGTATAGTCATTTTGACAATATTGATTCTTGCAATCCAAGAACATGGTATATCTTTCCATCTGTTTGTGTCATCTTTGATTTCTTTTATCAGCATCTTTTAGTTTCCACATTACAGATCTTTTGCCTCCTTAGGTAGGTTTATTCCTAGGTATTTTATTCTTTTTGATGGAATGGTAAATGTGATTGTTTCCTTAATTTCTCTGGATGATTAGTGAAGACTGATCTAAGGAGATGGAATATGAACAGAAATGTAGAAGTTAGGCAGTGAACCATGTAGAGCTCTCAGGAAGAATTTTCAAGAAAGAGTGAATACAAAGGACCTAAAATCAAAATAAATCTGGTTTCTAGCATTAAAGCAAAAAGTTCACTTTGCTAGGGTGAGAATTAAGCATTGAATGAGTGGAAATTGATAGAAAATTAGGCAAGAGCCATATTATGCATGGCAATGGGTTTGACTTTTATCTTGATGAGAAACCATTAGAGATTTCTATGTAGAGAAGAGATATTAAACAGGTTTAAATTTTTAAATGACTCCAAGGATTTTGGTCTGAGCAAATGGATGAATAGTAGCGTTATTTGCTGAGGTGAGGAAAACTAGAGAGGAACACGTTGTGGGGAGGGGCAGGGGAAGGTGAAAAAAAAGTTCTAATTTAGATTAAATTTGTGATGTGTATTAGACAACAGAAAGGGAATGTTGAGTAGGTAACTGAATATAAAAATCTAGAGCCCAAGGGAGAAGTCTGTACTGGTGGAAAAATTTAGACATCAGCAGCATTTAGATGATATATTTAAGGTCATGACACTAGAAGAGATTGTGTAGAGAGTGACTGTAGACAGAAAAGAAAATACCAAAACTGATTCAGGGCTCTCTAACATAAAGATGAGGAGCCTGCAAAGGCAGACAATCATTAAGGAAGAAGTAAAGGAACCAGTGTGATGTCTCATAAACTGAGTAAATAAGAGTACGCCAATAATGAGGCAGTGGTCAACTCTGTCACACGCTGCCAAGAGATCAGGTATGAGGAGGACTGGTCATTGGATTTGGTAAATGTTAGGTGTCAATAATGTCCTGGATAAGGTTTCAGTGGCATAGTATGGATGAAAGCCTATTGGAGAGGCTGAGAAGAGAATTAAGTGGAGAAGTGGTGAAAGCAAGACATTTAGTTGGAGCCTCAGGTTCCTCATTAATAAAATGCAGAACTTGATCCATATAATCTGAGATTCCTTCTATCTAAACATTTTTCACATTTTTATCATGAGTTTGAGCTCTTTTATGTCCTCCATTTTGTCAAACCCTAAATTCCTGGTTCATTTCATTCCCTTCCATTGTAATGAAACATGAGAGAGAAAAAATAATTGGACATTAGCGATTCCCCCCTCCCAGAACTAATTTTTCAGTTTCAGAGGTCAGGTGACATTTTTCATTACCTGATAGAATATGCTAATATTTTTAGGCTGTTATTTTGGATATTTGCCAGTAACAGGAAAATATTTTCATCTCCTGATGCTCAATATTTTCTTAATAAATTATTTTTTAAAAACTACTGCCTTAAGCCATCTCTAAAGAAAAATGTAAAAATTGGCAGCATTGCAAGAAACTTTAAAATATATCTAGTATAGCCTAAAAGGAGTTAATAAAATGCTTTTTAATTCTGATTCAAAATTGGACCAACAACAATTGTTGGACAATTGTTTCAACAGTTAGACATTTTAAATACAATTACCTAGAAGATATTCCTAACTGGTAAAATGAACACTCAAGTCTGTGAATTTTGAAAATTTTCTGAAGGGATTTTCCTTGCTTAGAGGAAATGGCATTTCTTGTTATTTCAAGTCAAAGAAACATATAATTCATAAATAAAAGTAGTGTTATGGAGTAAGTCAGATGTGTTCATATGAAAAAAAAATAATCAATTGTCCTTTTGGTCAGATTGTACACATTAAGGACTTCTAGAGCTCAGGATTAACAAAGCAGTATTTTCTAATTAGCCAGTAGGCTGGCAGTCACAGCCCATCTGCTCTTCCCCCAACTCATAACACACTCTTTCTCTTCCAGCCCTGCATCAAGCTCCTCCTGTTCTCCACTTAGCATCGACTTCCTTTCTGCCCTGCTCCCAACCCATCCTGGTTTGGAGTTGTCAGCTCTGGTTCTTCTGTGACTCAGCACTGAGTTCCTCATACCAGATTAAGTTGAAATCCATTTCCAAGCCATTAACTCTGTATTTGCTTGAGCCAGGAGTCACAACCCCATCTAAACCCTCTGTATTTTCCCCTAGGTCTTGACCCATTCTTTTGTGGAGGTTGTAAGTCCTCCCTAAGTCAGTCACAATAAAGTCCAAATAAAGGTTAAATCCTGACCCTACTTGGATTTGAAAACTTTTCCCACTCCAGATGCACACAGAGAAAGACGAAGCTACAAGGACAAAATCCAATAGAACATCTCTTTACCTAGTCATGTGCAAGGATAGATTAAAGCTAAACATGGCTCAGATCAATCAAAAGTTCAGACTACTGAAAACTGCTCTTTGACTCCGGGAAACTGATGCAGCTTGCTATTAAGTGAAAATCTATGCACTGAGAAAACTACCATTAAAACATTTTTTTAAAGATACCCATCATATCTGATGTGACCATAGATTATGATAGAATCACGCAGTGTTCCTTCAAATATGATGGATAACTCTTATTTGGCAGTGAGAATACAGAAGAAAAAAATATTGCTAGTCTGTTTTGTTTTTAATAGCAAATAGTATGTATGGTGTTTTAATCCATTCATATTCACATATGATGTGTATTTTTGCACTTTTTTCTTTTGCTTGCCTATATTTTAGTGGTTAGTTAGTGATAGTGACACCAAAACAAAGATTTGGCACATTTTTGGAGTGGACTATATAACTCAGCTCCTGAAATTTTCCATCTTACTTTGCCACAACGTCTTAAAAAATAAGAATCTGCCCTACTGCTCATAGCTCTTACACATAGTAAGAGGTTGCACAAGATTAAGATCTAATTATTAGAAGAAAATACTCTCCTAAGTTATAGGAAACTTTGTCTCCCATTTCCTTCTGATCTGACTTTTTTTGTATTTTACACATTGCATCATTTCATACTTGCATTTATAATTTTAAAAAACTATCATTCCCAGAAAGTATACAAAGCTTTTTCAAGATACTCTAGAACATTCTTTACCCAGGGTTGTTTTTTTTCCTTAAAAGAAAAAATCCAAGCTTCTTTTTGGCTGCTCCCTCGAGGAATATGTTTATACCAGCAGGATCTTTGAGTCCTCCTCACTTGCTGCTAGCTGTGATGTGGCAGATTGGGTCCAGATTCTGACTTAAATGTCTTGGGTGGAAAAACTCAGAAGGTGTATTTTCAGTGGGGCCTCCATACACTAAAAGCTGCTGCTTAAGTGGCAGTAAATGTAGCAACAAAATTAGAGCCTGTTAGAAAATAGTTTTTAAAAATGTCTTGAACATGAGCATAAATTATGAATAAAGATTAAGTGCCACGTGCTTATAAACCTTCTCTTTCCAAGCAATGTGATGTGTAATTTCTGATTTTAAAATAAGAAATGTCTTTATTTATTGCTCTTAAGTCAACAAATATTCAATAATGTTGCTGCTCTATTACCAATACAGCCTACTCCTTTTCTGAGCTGGCTAAACTCTAACCTTGCCTCGGTGCTCACTCTCTTTGACCTGCCCCTACAGAGCCCAGTAATCTCGCAAAAATAAGCACTGGCTAATTAAAACCAAAGAAATACCATTTTGGGTTATATGCCAATCAGGCAATAATCTGGTAGTGACTCTCCAGACTTTGACAGACAGAAACATTTAGCTGTGATTGTGTATGATGTCATGCGAGTGAGTAAGGATCGTGTTGTGTTCATCAGTCTGTTTACATCAGGAGCTTATAAAGAAGAAAATCACTTTACTTTGTGATGATGACACTCTCTGTTTGACCTTTCCTAGCACCTGCAGAGAACAGATTATGCAGTGATCCCGTCAAGCACATTCCTTCATACCACTGTCCCCACCAACTCCACACAATGTAAACTAAGTATTCAAAGAAAAGTGTAACTATCCAGGGATATATATTTAAATTATAAAGCTTGTTTGTTTTTGAAGTCTAAGATGTCATTGATTTTGCAGTAGTAGAATTGCTTCCTTCTCTCATTTGAACTTGAACTTTCTGGATTCATTCTAAGGCAGCAATCTAAATGATGGAATTTATAGATACTAATAACTGGTGACATTATTTTTTAAGTTCAGGGAAAAAATAACCTAATGAGAAAGCAAGAAGACATATTTGTATTGGTAGATTATTTTTGTGGTATCCATCCAATAGACGGATTTTATTGAATATATCTACTAATAATTTTCTCTTTTATTATGTATAGAAAACCTGCACTTCATCAAATTACTTCTGCCAGTTTTCTATACATACAGTAAACGATTTCAGAAATTAACTCAGTAGAGCTCTTTGTTAAAATTTGTCATTTATCTATTAAAATTCTTCAGCTTTTGTCAGACAATGTACTTAGCTCTGTAATAAGAGTCCCTAAAGATATGCGTGTGATTTGTCAAAAGAGAGGCAAAAAGTGTATAAAACTCTAAAATGTCAGCAATCAAGAGATTTAACAGACTTCAGTAAATTTACATAGAATGAATAGAAATCTTTGATATTAATAAACTTAGCTCGGGGGAGTACAATAGAGGGGGCAAAGAATGATAATTTGAAGACAATTTAGACATTACTGCTTCCAAAACTAAAAATTTTTATGGATAAATGTGTGATAGAGTTTAAGTAACATAAATGTAACTGTTTATTACCACCCCAAGTTTTCAAAATATTTTTTTCTGAAATGTACCAGTAAAGTATATAATTGTTCACTTAGTTTATTTTCTCTAACAAAGGTTTTAATATTAAATGAGACAAAGTAACACAACATCATAAATCAATTGTACTTCAATTAAAAAAATAAAGAAAGTGAGACAAGGCATATCATATATTAAAAGATTGTCTGGCAAAGAGTGGTTAGGAAGCAGCTTTACTGAATCCCAAAATATGTTGTACTAGTGTACTAGGACTGCCATAAAAAATACCACAGACTGGGTGGATTAAAAAACAGAAATTTATTTTTTCACAGTTCTGGAGGCCAGAAGTCTAAGATCAAGGTTTGATATCTTCTGAAGCCTCTCTCTTTGGCTTGCAGACAGCAGTCTTCTTGCCATGTCCTCGCCTGGTCTTTCCTCTGTGTACATGAATCCCTGGTGTTTCTTTGTGTGTCTAAATTTCTTCTTATAAGGACACTAGTCAGATTGGATTAGGCCCATTCTAATGGGTTCATTTTAACTTAATTGCCTCTTTAAAGGCCTTGTATCCAAAAATAGTTAAATTCTAAAATACTCAGGCTTCAGGGACTTCCCTGGTGGTCCAGTGGTTAAGAATCCGCCTTCCAATTCAGGGAACGTGGGTTCAATCCCCGGTTGGGGATCTTAAGATCCCACATGCTGCGGGGCACTAAGCCTGTGCGCTCTGGAGCCTGCGTGCCACAACTAAGACTCAATGCAGCCAAATAAATAAATATTAAAAAAAATAAAGTACTAGGGCTTCAAGATATGTATTTGGGGGAACACAATTCAGCCCATATGTGTTCTGGAGTTAGGAGGCTTATAGCCAGGATCTTGGCAATGCCCTGAAACAGTCAAAGGTGGGACTCTCCTGCTTACATATGGGTAGGACCAAAAGAAGTCCTATTCACAGATATCAGTGAAAGGGAAGTTCATCTGGAAGATTCTAAACCTATAAATGCTTTGATCCAATCCTTTCCTTTCCCTGAGAGAAGAGAACATTGCAGGGCATGAGAGGAATGGTCAGAAGTTTGGATTACCCTTTCATAGCTTCAATTCGAATCCCACATTTCCCATTGACTACAAAGAGTCTCTGAGCATGAAATTCTCCACGTCCTTCACCTTTTTTTTTCCTAGACCCTTCTTTCCGCGATGCTTTTCCTTTTTCTTTCCATTCAGAGTGCCAACAAGCGTATCACTGTGGGACAGTGGCCATGTTGGTGTGTGAGAGTAGGGCAGGGTCATGCAAAATTCAGTCTGTGGAGAGAAGAAAGATCTTCTTTTCTTTTGTTCATTCCTTAACTGCTTTCTTGAACTGAAATCACATGAAAAAATATATTAGTTAATAAATGGAACATGCTAACATATTTTCCCTTAGAACCAAATTTCTGATTTTAGAAAGTTATGGAACAGGAAAAAGAAAAGAATGAATAATGTTGGCAAAAATTACTCTGGTATTTGAAATTTTATGTCAGCACCATTATCTTAAAAGTTTTACATTGGGCTTAACTTCTCCATCTTAAAGCCTTCCTCTTATAAAACTAATTTATTTGTAAGTGGCTGAACAAAAGTGACTACAGCACCACCACCACTACCACCACCAACAACAAACACACAGAGTTTACTGTGTGCTGGGCATTTTATTTAACATTTTACAAATACTAAGCCTTTTGTTCTCACATCAATCCAGTTAGGTAGATAATGTTATTATGTCCATTTTACAGATGAAGAAACTGAGCCACAGAGAGGTTAATTGATTACCCAAGGGCATAGTAAGTGGCAGAGCCAAGAACTGCACCCAGGGAATCTGACTCCAGGGCCCAGATTTTCAGTCATTACTTTATGCATTAGTAACAGAAAGACATATCCCTGTGACTAGTATTCATGACAAATGGTAATTCTAATTTATGAAACAGGTCTGCAGTGCGATTAACAGAATAGAGAGGCAATTTTTTCAGAAGGAAAAACATTTTAACTGAAAAACTGAGACCATATGGTCAGGAAATACATGCCTTTGCACTAAAGCCTCCCCCTCTGGTGCTGTTTACTGATGTTCTGTTTGGATATTTGCCGACAACTTTTGCATATCCTATTTGTCCTAATACATTGTGGGTCCTTATAAAACAATCAGAACGTAAATTATCCCTGCCTAGATATTTCAAGTCTAGGGCTTAGAATTATAAGGCTAATTTCCTTAATTAGCCTTATAATTCAAAATATTTTTAAATGAAATTAAAATAATTCAAAATATTTTAAATGAAATTTCTGTCTTCTCATAATTATGCAACTTACCAAAGCATTTTATGTGTGTCCTTAAACATGTTTATTGTCTGAATGTTCAAGTTGTTGCTTCACTGACCAGTATATTGGTTATTAAAAATATATATGGCACAAAGATTGGCCTTATTCTTTGCTCAGCGAAGCTATACTGATGGATAAGACTCTAGCTAGTAAAAACATAAAGGAGATTGGCATATAAATTAAGTCTTTCTTACTGGGTTGGAGCTATGTATCAGAATATTCCAGAAGGTTCACTGGCCAGTTTGAGCAGAGTCTGTTACTACTCCATGCATGCCTCTACATTTTCCGGCTTCCTTTGCAGTTAGGTTGGAAACATGTGACAAGTTTTAGGCTACAGACTGTCAGCAGAAAGATCAGTTCTGGTTCTAGGCATTTAGGAACAAGTATGCCTCCTCCATTCTTCTCTATGTCTGCAGTGACCTTAGAGTCTATATTTTCCAGTGCAGCCACTACAAGATGACAGAGCCTTCTACGTACTCTTGCTAATCCACACTGGACATGTAAGATTGATGCGTTAAGCCACTGAGATTTGGGGATTGATTTGTTACCGCAACATAACTTAGCCATGTCTAACAAAAATGAAGATGACTTCATTTGGACAACTGTGGAAGGTGGGGTGGGATGAGGATTTACCATGCCCTTGTATAGGCAAACTCAGTGAACATTCTGTACATATTTCCCACACCTAAAAACACATCCCTTAAAGATACAAAAGAGTATACTTTTTAACTTATTCCAGATTTCCTCTTCAACTCAAATAGCTGATATTTTCGGATGGATATTATAAAATGTATAATTACAGGTACAAACATAAAGACAAATTCAAGCAAAAAACTACTTGGAACAAGAAAAATTTGAGCAAAACTTGCATGGCTTTAACTACCAGTGCCTAACAAAATTTCTTCCTTGCCAATTTCACATTCATTCTATGGCCAATTATTGTGCTGAAGGGTTAGCTTCATTTCAGTGGCTGCCGTGGCACAGCAGCCAGATCCCCTTTTAGGACTCGGGTATTCATTCCTCCAGTTGCCAGGGGTTTTCCCTGCTGAGAGTTCACAGCTTAGTCCCTCCCCAGGAACTGCACCCAACTGAAGACCACTGCCTGCTCAAAATATGCCCCCCCGCCCAAAGTAGCCCACTTCCAGTGACTCGTGAAACGTGGCGGGTACAAAGGCCTTGCCTCCGTTTTGAACTGTGATCCTAGTTTGGAAGCTCCCCAATCTGAATCCTTATTCTTTTTAATTGCCTAAGATGAATGGCCTTATTTGTAATTCTTATTTGAATTCTCACAAATAACACTTTTAATATAAAATTATATTAAATAAGCACTGAATTAATTTTAGTTTTCTAAAGAAGTTGCAAAAATAGTATGGAATTCCTGTATACTTTTCACTTAGTTTTCTCTGTTAAAATCTAAACTGAGGCATTTGAGCAAAAAATCTATTTGAATCAGGAAGCATCCAATCTAGCAGATAGAAAGGAACACCAAGGAACTGTACAAAATAAAAGAGATTTTACAGGCAGGAGGGAGAAGGAAGTTGAAAAAAGTGGGTCAGTTATTGCAAAGTTACTTTCCTTTAGGGGGTAGCAGGGATCTTTCAGGCAGATGGCCTATCGAGTGTTGATCAGGCAATTCCTGACTAACTAGTTTAAGATTCCATTTCTGGGATAGCCAAAACTGTAATTAAGTCTTAGTTTGGGGATGTGGAGCTTAGCATAAGCAACTCCATTTTTGTACTGTTGTCATGTTTTTAACATCTCTAACGTTAACATCTCACATTACCGTGGCATGGTTACCAAAACTAAGAAATGAACATTGGTATATAACTATTAACTAACCTCTAGACTTTCTTCAGATTTCTCCTGTTTTTCCATTAATTTCCTCTTTCTGGTCTGGATTGTACCCAGGATACAACATTGCAGAAGATAACAGTCATTTTTATTTGACAAAGTTAGTAAAACACATTGATGCACATATATGTGTGTATATATACAAATAACTTTAAAGTGATTAACAAATACAGGAAATATTTTTCTAAAACCTATATAAAATAGCATACCATCTAGCACTAACTAACTGTGTGACTTTGTGAATATTTCTTCACTTCTCTGAGCCTCGATCAGCATATCTACAAACAAGATGGGGTTAAATTTGATGATATCTTGGGTTCTTTCCATTTCTTACATTATATGCTTTGATACTGTTAAACATGACATGAAATTTTGCAAAGCACTGTAAAGAAATATTTCCTGTTCGAAAATTACAATTGGAACAGAAGTTTTCTAATTCAGGTAAATGAAGTGGGCATACTTCTCTAACCTTGATGGAGTTCGTTGCAATTTTTATTGTTAATTTGAATTATTAAAAAATACCAGGTAGTTCCTTGAGCAATGAGCATAATCAAAGATTGAGATAGAACAATAAGAAAGAATCTATACAACGAAGAAGATATTTGAAGTAATTCTTAGGAGAGCTTAGTGCAGAAAGAGAAGGCTCTTAAAGGTACACAACTCATTAGTTAAGTATATTTATGTTGGGTCAGCAAAGAAGCACCCTGGATTGGTAGAGCTGGTGATTAGAAAGCCTCAGAAGATGCCACATTCTGATCAACACTTAATTATTTTTTGTAAATATGAAGCTAGTTCAGCAGGTCAAAATGAGAATAATTATTATTCTGAAGAAGAACATTAATTCCTTGAAAATAAATTATGCTAATCTTTAGGCATGTTATTGCAAAAAAAGAAAGAAAATACATAAAGAAGTGCAGTACATGCTTTAATTCAAATCCCTTACATTATGAGAGTCATTTAATGAAACCCTACTTGTAACAGATAATGGTAATTTGTTAATAAACATTACCTTAAATACGAACACTAAATGGTATTACAAACCTTGTTTGAAAAGAAAGACTGTAATATAAAGAGTGATTGCTTATTTAAACATATTCTAAAATTATCAATGGATGTTTTAAGCATTTTCATCTGAGTCTATTTATTTAGAAAAATAATGTAGTGGATTTAGATTACAATACAAATTAATCAGATTACAGTAGAGTTCAGAGTTTAATTTTTAGCAATGAGCGTGCATTGTTTTCCTAGTTTGTAAAAAGCATTTTAAATGTTGCTCCTTTTGCATAATGAAAACCTTATGGAAAATATATATTATCCACGTACCTGTATGTGCAGGTCATGAATTTTTTGAAAGTGAATCATTTGGATACAACTTTGCTAAAAGCTTTCTGTCATTTGGAAATGGACACAATGTTCATGAATATGACGGAATTTTATTTAATTAATAGAATAATAGTATTTATGTGTTCTATATAAGGTGTCCGCAAACCCCGGGCCATGGACTGGTACTGGTCCGCTGCCTGTTAGGAACCGGGCCGCACAGCAGGAGGTGAGCGGTGGGCGAGCGAGCGAAGCTTCATCTGCCGCTCCCCATCGCTCCCCATCGCTGGCGTTACTGCCTGAACCATCCCCCATGCCCACCCCCCAACCCCTGGCCGTGGAAAAATTGTCTTCCACGAAAC
Source organism: Pseudorca crassidens (assembly GCF_039906515.1). Lineage (NCBI taxonomy): Eukaryota > Metazoa > Chordata > Mammalia > Artiodactyla > Delphinidae > Pseudorca > Pseudorca crassidens. The sequence continues at coordinate 69,639,018 of NC_090296.1, forward strand.
CAGTCCCTGGTGCCCAAAAGGTTGGGGACTGCTGCTCTAGATAACCTACCCAATCCACAAAATCTATAGTGAAATTTTTTAGGTGCCAGAATTTCTGAGAAGAGTGTGTGTGTTTGTGTGTGTGGTTGAGAGCTCTGCAGCCCTTCAGATGTAGGCATGAGCTTCTTTTTAGCTCTGGCTGTTTTCAGCTCGGAAGAGGAATGTGGTCTTAAGTTATGGCCATGGTTCTTTCTGATGATGATTCTTCTGGGAGAACCTGGAGACGATCGGAAAGGAGTCAGGCTTGCAGCTACTGCTCTGACATAGTCAACCCTTGCAATTCAGTTATTTTGATCAAACCAAATAAGGGAGACCTTTCATAGATTAAATGTCTGTAGCATGATTGGCCCACCTCAATTACCTAAGCATCGCATAGAAACAGTTGTTGGCTATTTCAAAAGGGTAGGTGATATTCAATTCTTTCATATTTGGCTTTGTAATCCATGATATTATTATTTTTCCAGCACATTTGCTTTCCTAATTGTGTTTTGCTTGGATTCATATTAAAAAGAGTTTGTCTCCCCTGAGCACACACCAGCTGGGTAGTGGGAGGAAGGGGCCTCAGAGCTAACCAAGCAGTGGGGCAATACAGCTCTAAGATTCAAAATTAGTCATGAATAATTCACAAAGCAGATAATCCACCCATGGATAAACAAAAGGTACTGGAATCATCCCAGGATTATTTTATCTCCTATTCTGATCCTTAGACTACTAAATTTTTAAAAACTTTTTTCTCCACTGGTTAATAAATATACTAAGATATTTTATTTTAAAAATTGAAAGCTCTTTAAAAACAAAAATATTTATTTTGTTTATTCTTGGTTATATTTCTTGTTTATTTGAAAGAAAGATCTCACAGATGTATGTGTAAATAGATACTAAAGCATGAGGTTAATGTGTTTTCGAGATCATGTGGATGTTGGATTTTCATCTAATTTCCCATTCAAGTAGAAGACAATTGTTTTGCCCCTCTGTGTTTCAGTTACTTCCTCCAGATTGTAGATGAAAATAACAAAACCTTTAAAAGATATTGTGAGATTTAATAAGGTAACATAGGTATATGATATCAATAAACAAAAGGTACTATAAGTCCTTTGACTTTTTTCTTTGCATATTTCCATTGCCCTATATCAGCCTCATTTAGGGCGCTAGAATAATTGTTGCTATAATTATTATTTACTATTCACTGAACAACAGCAGTATTCTTGGTACAACACAACACATAGAGGAAAATGCACTTTCTGTCCTGGGGAGGGGTAGTGAGCTACAGAAACAATAGAGAAATCTCAGAAACACAAATTGCTCTTCAGTAGTGAGTTACTCTATTCAAAACAAAAAACAAAAAATTGTGATGGCTGCTTTTCTGTCCCTCTTAAAAGTTACAAAACTTTATGAACAAAATTAACAAGGCAAAAAAATTTTAAATATATATAATAAAAGTGCAAATTAGTAAATAAAACATTAAGCCCTTATAGTGTAATGGACAAAGGGCATGAATAAATAATTCAGAAAGGAGAGAATATAAATGACTAAGAAATATAAAATGTTCAAATTTTCAAGTAATAAAGAAATACAAATTAAAACAGCAATAAGGTACACAAGATACTTAAAAACTACCTATTTAATTATAAATATTCAAAATAGATATAATATTTAACACTTGCAGTGGGATGGTATAATAGGCCTGCTCAAATACCAGTGTAACAAAGATTATAAAAGCACCTGTGGTATTTGACTTAGTAATTCCATTTCTAGGAACCTAACTAAACAAACTAAATGTCCAAAAATATGGTGGTATTTACAGTAAAGAATTATGTAGTCATATAATAAGTTATTATGCAGTGTTTTAATAAAAAGGAGGATTTTTTTTTAACCCAGAAAAGTTACTATGTTAAAATGTTAACGGAAAAAAATCAGGAAACACATAGAAAAAGACAGGTGCTGTAATGACAGCAAAGATGGGTATATCAAATATGTTGGGTGTGTGGATATTATTTTCTTTATTTTTCCAGCCTTTTTACATGCATTGCTTGACTAAAAGATAATCTTCAATAAAAATTGAAGAAGAAATTTTAATTATCAGAAGTTTTTGATGTCTAATAAATTATTATATTATGAAAGATCAGATCAAGTTCATTTACATATTTATATCTGCGTAGAATAATGAATATATTTAGTGGGGTTTTTAAAAAGTAAATATGATTGTGCCACTCACAGCCTAACTCGACCAGTGGAACTTCCTAACATGGCCTCTGAAGCAGCACGTCATCTGCCCCTGCCTGGTCTCATCTCCAACTAGCCCTCACCTCCTATGTTCACTGTTTACCATCCACACCACCTTCTTTCAGTTTCCAGAAAATGCCAAACTCCTTCTTCCCTCAGTGTTTTCAGGTGTGCTCTTTTCTTCTTCCTGAAACACTCTTTTCTTTTTCCTTAGCTGACTCCGTTTCAAACTTTAAGTCTAAACTTAAATGTCACTCAGAAAGACTTTCCTTGAAACCAACATAAATCAGGTTCATCCTACCACGCCCATTCCCCATTCTTTTCATTCATAGCACTTACTGTAACTTGGAGGGAAAACAGTTTTAGAAAATTCATTAGAGATATTTTAGAGAAAAAAGAACCCAGTCAATTGAGTGAACATCATAATAGTCTCTTTCCCTATTAATTTCCATGCGTTGCAGGATTTTATAAACTATTTTGAGAACACAGCAGTCTCAGTATATGAGAGTATATAATGTAAAAACATTGGTGATTTTCAGTTTTCATGACTGAAATGAGTGCACGCAAAGGAACATTTTAGGAATTATACTTCAGAGATATCCAAATAAATGGCAAGGCCTAGAGGGGGGACATTGAAAAAACTTGGAATCAAATTATATTATCTTACTGTTTACTCAAGATATGTTTGGATGGTAAGATTAAATGCTTTCCAGTAATAGGTAATTTTGATGCCTTAAAGCACAATATTTCCTGTGACATAACTCTCGGTAAAGATGGAATCACAAAGTACTTTGCAGATCCTCAACACGAATTCCACCTGCTGATGGCCATATGCAGTTTTCATGTAACTCAAAACCAGGGGTTTATATGCATAAGTCAATGAAGAATCAGTGTAATACTTGAATAGGAATATCAGCAGTGTACTGAGGGGTTAAATGTACTAAAAAATATGTGTATTATAATGGTGTCTTTCCTCTCTTCTTTTTATAAAAATGAAAGAAATACGAGAGACAGTAAGCTGAGGCAGGTCTGCAAGATCCATCTTACTTATTCCCATTTCTTCTCCCACTCCTATATTCCTATCAGACTTGGAGTTGGGATCTTATTATTGCTAGTCTAAGAGAGATCACCTCTTCATAGTCAATTCTGGAAATTCATTCAACATTAATTTATTTTTTTAATAGATCTTTATTGGAGTATAATTGCTTCACAATACTGTGTTAGTTTCTGTTGTACAACAAAGTGAATCAGCTATATGCATACATATATCCCCATATCCCCTCCCTCTTGAGCCTCCCTCCCACCCTCCCTATCCCACCCCTCTAGGTCATTGTAAAACACTGAGCTGATCTCCCTGTGCTATGCAGCTGCTTCCCATAGCTAACTATTTTACATTTGGTAGTGTATATATGTCGATGCTACTCTCACTTCTCCCCAGCTTCCCCCGCCCCACCCCATGTCCTTAAGTCCATTCTCTATGTCTTTATTCCTGCCCTGACACTAGGTTCATCAGTACCAATTTTTTTTTGTATATTCCATATATATGTGTTAGCATACGGTATTTGTTTTTCTCTTTCTGACTTACTTCCCTCTGTATGACAGACTCTAGGTCCATCCTTAAGCATCCTTTCCTGGCTTGAGGATTACAGTGAACATAGTAAGTGTTGTCGCTGTTTTAATTGGCTTACATTCTAATTAGAGAATCGGAAAAATAAAAGTTACCAAATAGGCTTCCCTGGTGGCGCAGTGGTTGAGAGTCCACCTGCCGATGCAGGGGACACGGGTTCGTGCCCCGGTCCGGGAGGATCCCACATGCCGCGGAGCGACTGGGCCTGTGAACCATGGCTGCTGAGCCTGCGCGTCCGGAGCCTGTGCTCCGCAACGGGAGAGGCCACAACAGTGAGAGGCCCGCGTACCACAAAAAAAAAAAAAAAAAAAAGTTACCAAATAAAATTAAAGAGAAAATTATAATAAGTGCTACTCAAGAAACAGAGGGATCAGATAGAGAATAGTGGGTTAAGCTTGCAGGGTTACTTAAGTTCAGGGCACAAAAACAGTGTGTCAATTATTAATTTACTGCCTTATAAGTCTGGATGAACACTTCAGTAGATTCTCTTTGCTAAGCAACAGAATTCCTTTAAGAATTTTCCCTTTAAATTGAGCAGGATGTTAAGCTTTCCCAGCGGAGGGTGCTGGGGAGATACTGCAGAAAGAAGAGTCTTCCTCTAATTTTTGGCAGGAGGTTGCGGGTGCGGCAGGGGAGAGATGGCTGGTGGTTAGATTGTGACAGTGTGAGGGTATCTCATAGAGCTTGCCCCAGTTAAGGATCCAGAAAACTGTGTCTCTGTGACCTTACAGCCTTGGCTGGCAATAACCTTTCCTCAGCTGTCTGGACCGGATCCCTCATGAGACTAAACATCACAATGGTTTGTCTCCCCGTTAAATAGTTTTCAGGCACCCGAGCATCACACACCTATCAGTCATTCCTCTGTAAACCTTCCCCCCAACTCTTCATGGCCCTCCGGCTCTGAAGGCCTTCTATCATTGCTGACTGCCATACTCCTATTCCATGTTCAGTCACCCATTGCTAACCATCTTCCCCCTTCTATATTCCAGAGGGTTGCGTTTTGTTCACCTAGCAAGTCCACACCCACTATAGTCTGGATACAGCAGCAAACTTCTCTGCTGTCTGGTGGTCAAACCATACTTCTTCCAGTGAAGTCTGAACCACTTCCAAGTATTTCCTTTCTTAAGTACCCTTCTTCGGCCCTAGCGCACCATGTAGAACTTCTTTATATAGCACAGTTATTCTTTTATCATAGTTAATAGGTCTTTAAATTAAGCACCCCCTATTTAACCTACTGTGTGTTTTTATCATGATTGGACCCAAATTGCTATAAGGTGGCCTCTCTGCAACTGAAGGATAAGAAGCAGCTCACCATGTGGAGAATGGCAGAGAATGTTTTGGGCAGATGCTAACATGCAGGGAAACGTGGGCAGAGGAGAATCTGGTATGTGGGAGATGACAGGGGTCAATGTGTCTGAAAGATGTTGAATGATTAGGAAATCAAAATAAGTGAGGTGTGAGAGAGGATATGCCACAGAAAGAACTTTAGTTATATTCTAAGTTCAATGGAAAATTTTTAAATGGAGTCATGTGAGATACAGAGAACAAACTAGTGGTTTCCAGTGGGGAGAAGGAGGGAGTGACAAGACAGGTGTCAATGTATAAATAATGTTGCTTCAACTCATGACCAATCAAATCTTTGGTCCAGTCCTTCTAGAAGCTTTCAATTTTAGATTTAATTAGAACAATTCTATCCAAGTTTCTTGTGTTTCCAATCCCAATAAGAACCTAAGATCATATAAGAATTTGGATTTAGTTATATCTGAGACTCTATAAAGACCAGTGTGCTTGCTCATCTTTCAGCAGACTCATATATCTTGGTTTATCCCACACCACTCACCCCAACACCCTGGCACCTTCTTTTATATATAATTGTGTGCATGGATTGTACCAGGCAAACCGTGATTTAGGGGTTCCATAAATCTAAGTTCTGGGCTATTATATATCAACCAAAAATTCTCATTCTTCTTCCATCTAACTCAAAGCATGTAGATTCCTTCTCCATTCTGTACCCAGACAAAAAAGACCCTTATTTAATTTATTCATATATATTTTAAAAGGCTGAATTTTTCATAATCTTCAAAAACAGAATTTCAGGATTTGGTCTTGTATCTCTTTCATGAGAACATTCTGATGCTATACTAAATAGTCCTCTGCATCATTGCCTTACTTCTTTCACAGGTTATGAGTACTTTCATATATATTATCTCATTTGATAGCAGAATATCAGAGATTGGAATCAGATTAAAGATGATGAACTAATCCAAGCTTTTCAATATACAGATAGGAAACTGTAGCTGAAGGCAAAATATTTTTCAAGGCCACATGGCTATAAACTGTTGCACTCACATCAAGAACCTTTGTCTCCCAATAGGCAGTGCAATCCACCTTCTACCTTGCTGCCTTTTCCTTGATGGCCTATATTAAAGTGAAGGCTATGCCTACTTCTCTTTTTTTATAGAGCTTGTAACATAATGCTGCTCTTTATTACCCGCCCCCCGTGTTCTTTCCAAACAGAGAAAAGCAGAAAGAGCCAAATAACATAAGACTCATTTCTACCCTCAAACAAGTTAGATGACCACCCATAATGGAAATTAAAAGTGCAGAAAAGTGGATCTGAAAAGTGGAGGGTGTGGAATTTCTTTGCCGCAAATTCCCTGGGAAGAGCACTGCAACTACCTAAGGTCTATAGGAATTCCCTGGTGATCTTGCTAACATGCAGATTCTAATTCAGTGTATTTAAGATAGGGTCTGAGATTCTGCACTTCTAACAAGGTCCTAGGTGGTACAGATCCTGGAGGCCTGCAGACCTCACTTTCAGTAGACCTGGCATGAAGTTGAGACCCTCAGAACTGGTGCTTGAGGGCGCCCTCTGCTGGCAGCAGCTGTGAAGGAAGCATACAAGCGGTTAAATCTTCCAGTTGTCAATCCACGGAAGAGAAACAAGATTTAAGGATTAGGGTTTATAAAAAAGATCTTCTTTTATGTTAATTTTATGTGTCAGCTTGTCTAGGCCATGGTGCCCAATTTTTGCTCAAACACCAATCTCCATTTTGCTGTAAAGGTATTTTTTCAGATGTGATTAACATTTAAATCAGTGGACTTGAGTAAAGCAGATTACTATCTATAATGTGGGTGGGCCTCATCCAATCAGTTGAGAGTCTTAAGAGAAAAAACTGAAGTCCCTTAGAAAGGAAGGAATTATGCCTCCAGACTGCCTTCCAACTCAAAACTGCAACATCAAGTCTTGCTGGTCTGCTCTGCAGATCTCAGACTTTCTAACCCCCATGATTACATAAGTCAATTTCTTAAAATAAATCTCCCTCTCTATTAGTTTTGTTTCTCTGGAGAGCCCTGACTAATATATCCCAACATTTATAGGATAATAGTTTCCCAGCATAATACTATTATCAAGTACTAACAAATATAAAGTGAAAACACTAAAAATATTGATCCTTCAGTTATCAAAAATATTTGATCATCTATTCAGTGCCAAAGTCTCTTCCAGGCCTGGGGGAAATAGAAGTAGGGAAGACAAAGTCCCCACCCTCATGGAACATATGTTCTAGTGAGGGAGACGGACTATAAATAATATAAATGTAGACAGCAATAAGTGTCATGAAGAAACATAAAGGAAAGATGAAAGTAGATAGTAAGGGGCTCTCTGAGGAGGTAGTATTTGAGCAGAGACCCTTCACATTAATTCGCCACCCGACCAACAATATCTTTAAGTATTTGCCATATTTCATGTGATTTTTCCAGATGCTAGAGATAAAAAGATAAATAATATCTTCCTTTAAGAAACATGCCCACAGAACATGAAAATCACCCACACCCTCAAAAAAAGAGGGTATTTTATAAAAATTACACCAGAAAGGGTAGCCTGGACTGTAAAATAGCCAGAGAGGATACACAAAGGTTGGATTGGATAAATCCTTTAAGCCAGATGAGCAGTGAAAGAAATATATAGTGTATGTTGGGATTCAGACCTTAAAATAAGTTGTTTTTTGAACATACTAAATTACCTAATTTATTTTGCTCTCGGCAGTATTTCTTTGAAGATCTAATTTCAGCTCTCATATAACAAATGCTATCTATCTATTGATCCTTCCAACTTTCAAGTCTCAACATTTGTTCTTCTGTTGTTTCTTTATGACTGGTAGCTATTAAGGCTGTCATTACACAGTTCTCCTCTGATACCCATATGAAGTGCAGTACATAAAAGAAGGCATTGTTCAGGGGGTTAGAGTTGATGTTGGTTGGTCCAAATTATGATCTTCTCTACTTACCTCAACCTACTTATTAAGTCAATATAACAAGTTTTCCACATTTTTGTTTTTATTCATAAGATCGGAATTTACTTTTTATATTAAATAAATAACAAGAAGTCAAGAATAAAAAGTATAAAGGTAGATACTAATAATATAGCTATTCAGAACAATATAATAAGACTATAAGTCTTAAATATAAGCTTCAGGTGGATTTTAAAATTTGAAAGTGAATGTACATTTATGCATAACACATAGTTTTTTGGTAAATGTTTAATGAGAACCTGGTTTGGGAGAGGTGGAAGAGGGCTAATGTTTGTCAAGGTTTTTACAAGATCTCTCATTCAGTCCTCACAGTGTCATAGAAATGCTGGAATCTGGGTCTATCTCATGCCTGTTCAGCTATAAATTCCATGTTTTTTTCCTACACCTTATTGATTTCCCTAATTTGTGCAAGAAATTTGACTGTTCTCTGTTTACTCTAGTTCCCCTCCACTCAAGACAGAACGACCTTTAGAAAATGCATATCTCATCATATGACCTGGTCCGGGACTTAAAACCTCCTCTGACTTTCCATCATGCCAAGGTTAAAGGGAAAACTCCATAACGCGATCCATGAGGCCTTGCATTTTCAAGCCCCAATATATATTACTCTTCAGGCTCATCTTATGCCCACTCACACCACACCTTTCTGCTTCTGCCATGTGTGGGTCAGTTTTTATGATGTCTCCCACAGAAACTTTACACATGCCAGATTATTTGTCTGAAATATTCTTCCCTTCACTCTGAATCTAATTAACATCCTTCAGATCCTAGCTCAGGCATCCCCTCATCAGGGCAGGTAGATAAGGAATGGGGAGGAGGTGATTGTGGGAGTTTGGTAGGGAAGGCCAGCCATGACCGAGGGAACAGGAGCTTCCATGTCACCACTGGTCAATCAAAGTTGTAGGTCTCTACTCTGTATTTCTCAGTCTCCTTTGCAGGAATGTCTTCTTCTGCATACCCCTTAAATAGTGATGTTCTCAGGAATTCAGCCTTCATTTCTTTTCCCTCCATGTGATTTCATGAGCAATCATATTCTTCAAGAATGTTTTAACTATCAGTTGTCCACTGATATATCCCATTCAACATTTATTCAATAAGTAGTTACTAAAATTCTTCCAGGTACCAGGTCCTATGTTTGGTGCTAAGGATGTAAAAATTACTGAATATAGACTCTGTCCTCAAAAAGAAAACAGCCAGGTTGAAGAACCACACAGATTTGATAAAATTTATGGTACATGAGGTAAGCACAATGAAGGATGTGCAGAGGTTATTGTGGGGCATCTAACCCTGCTTAGAGGCAAAGTGTCTCCTTTCCTAGATGCTGAGTCGTGAAGAGGAATTCTGGTTGTGTATGTGAAGGAAAGCTTTCAGGAAAAGGGAACACAAGAGCAAAGATCTTGAGGAGAGAATCAGTCACATTGGTATTGCTGGAAATTCAAGCCTGGAAGGGATGTTAGAAGACTTATGGGGCAAGTCACAGATTAGAGCACGAGCAGCCTTGAATCCCATGTAAATAACATTGTGCTTTATTCCATAAGTGATGAGGAAGAACTGAAAGTTTAAAGCAGAACAATTCCATAATCCGATTGCATTGCAAATGCAAGACTCTCACGTGTTGAGGAATAATGGATAAAAATGGTTAGACAGAAGATAGAAAGACTCTTGTATTACCGGAGTGGTAGTGAAGTGGAGAGATTGACATAGATTTATGAAGTACTGTATTTCTTCTAATGTAAGACCCCGTAAACCAGACCATAGGACACAACACTTCTTTTTGTACCACTAAGAGGGAATGAAATCTCTGCTAATCAAACTATAACACTACATCGATTGTTGCTTGTTGAGATGTATCCTGATTTCAGAGCTGTTAAAATGTGAAATCTGTAATCGATGAAAAACAGTACTTGGCAGGCTTAAGTTTGGAGAAGAAAAGAGAATGAACAAAGAAGGTCTTCCGTCTTAAGTGATGGAATAGAAATTGATATAGGTAAATTAGGCAGAAAATATAGGGTATGAGCTCGTTTAGGGTAAAAATGGTACATTTCATTTCAGACTTGTGTTTGATGCTCTTGTGTAATTGAGAATATATAGTCTGAAGTGCAGTTACAAGTCTGGGCTGGAGATAGAGACTTGGAAATAACCCACATGTAGGTTGGGTATGCTTGAAATCATGATCCTGGATGAAATCTCACCAGACGTGATGTAATGCTTAATAAGAGTTACATAAGGGCCAAACTAAATGAGAGACAGAGAAAGAAAGAAAAAGAGGAACAAGAAGAACGAAGTGAGTGTAGTGTCATGGAAGATAAGGGAATAGAAAAGCGTTAAGAGAGAAAATGATCATTAATATTCACTGAAAAGAATTATCTGGTAAGATAAAGACTGAAGGATTCATTGGGTTTGATCACTATTGAGCTCACCAAGAATAGTCTCTGTAGAGTGATGGGGACAAAAGCTAGGTTGCAGGGCGTTGGAGGATTAATGTGGAATGAATAATAGTCATCTGAGATGAAACCAATTGTTCATTAAGTGTGCATGAGAGGGAAAGAGAAAAGGGACAGAGTTTGCCAAAAGATATATGATTAAGGGAATAGTTTTAGTTCAAGGGAATTGGAAACGTTTTTAGACTATGGAAAGAAACCACTAGAGAGAAAGAGGCTAAGAGACTAGGAGAAAGAAAGCAGATGTTCAGAGGACGAATGGGTAGTTGAGATAAATCATTCCCAATAGCTTTAATTATCTCCCTAAAATAGGGGCAAAGTCTTTTGCTATATAATATTGGTATTGGGAAAGTTTCTGATTAGGACAAATTAAAAGCATTTTCTAACATAATAATCGACTTTTCCTATGTTTTTAAATGCAGAGTTAAATTAACCAAACTCCAGATAGCAAAGACATAGCAAAGCTAGAGGGACTGCTCTGATAGAGATGCATCAGACAGATGGGCTTTATTAAATGCTAGGTTTCAGCTGCATAGCACAGGGAGATCAGCTTGGTGCTTTGTGACCACCTAGAGGGGTGGGATAGGGAGGATGGGTGGGAGACCCAAGAGGGAGGAGATATGGGAACATATGTATATGTATAGCTGATTCACTTTGTTATGAAGCAGAAACTAACACACCATTGTAAAGCAATTATACTCCAATAAAGATAAATAAATAAATAAATAAATAAATGCTGGGTTTTATTATGTTTACACCAGGCATAAACCATGAACTGCCAAGCCATGAACAACCGAGAACAATAACCCAGGGTTATGCCTGAAATGGTAGTAAGACAAAAATGACAGAATGGTGAAGAGGGCATTGAAGATGACTTATCCTTTCCATGTCACCTTTACTACACAGTGTTTCAGATAAGATAATGCAATGAATACAATTATTTTACCTCCAGAGAGAGCACTAAGAAATGTTCAACTGACTACCGGAGCATTAAGAGAGACTTTTAAAATTACAAAAAAGCAGCTTGACCTTTTGACTTTCTATCATGAAAAATGAGTAATTAGAGTTATTCACCAATTCTAAGAATGAAATGATAAAATGAATTTCTTAAAAATATTCTAAGATTTAAATACTGTATTACCCATGAAAATTTTGCTGGAAATGCATCCTCTAGAATTCTTGAATATAGTAACCACACTGATATCCTCTGCTCTGTTGAAAGGTAAATTCTTATTTTATACCTACTGGTAGGTAGTGGGTAAAGTTCATAATATCAGCAAAAACAATTTTGCTTTAAATAAATCCCCACTAAGTATTAATGAAGACATTAAAGTGATGGTTTTCCTGAGCTCTTCAAAAATTTATTTTATGATCAGGCTTCCCTGGTGGCACAGTGGTTGGGAGTCTGCCTGCCGATGCAGAGGACGTGGGTTCGTGCCCCGGTCTGGGAGGATCCCATATGCCGCGGAGCGGCTGGGCCCGTGAGCCATGGCCGCTGAGCCTGTGCGTCCGGAGCCTGTGCTCTGCAACGGGAGAGGCCGCGACAGTGAGAGGCCTGCGTACTGCAAAAAAAAAAAAAAAAAAATTTATTTTATGATCAATTTAATTATTAAATTAAATATTTTATATGCAATAAAAGAATATTTTAAACAATAGAATTCAAAATGAAAATATTTTATAAACAATAGCTGAGAATCACAATGACTTCTGCATAAGTAAGGTAAAGACTTCTTTTCTGCATATATTCAAGATTAGGTTTAAAAATATCTATTTAGGCTTTTATAGATATTGGTTAAAGGACCAAGGTTGAGAAGTTGCATTATTTAATCTATTGAAGGTGATAGCTGTGTATTACATGAATGTGTAGTTTCGGACTTTTGAACATTTATTAACTTGCTTACAAGTCTATAATGGCTTTGAATAGTGCGCTCTGTAAGTATATATTTAGTCATTTCAAAAACGCATATTATTATCATTTGGTAGACTTTATACTAAAGCATGATAAAAGAGGTATTGTTTTCTCAGTGCTGTTCGGGGCCATGCCAGGTATTTACAAGCGCGCCTCAAACATGTTATTTACTGGTATGAGGCTTGAGAGTTCGTGTGTTTACAAAATATGCATTGCTGCCCCAGTATAAACTCTATAGACATTTTTCAGATATATTTATCTAAGTAATGAAAACCCTGATTCCTGTTTGGTTCAACCCTACATTTACCTTTGACCTTGCCCTAGACTGTCTTCTTGAAAAAAATCTAATCTTGACAGCAGTCGATTACTTAATTGCCACCTCATTTCCTGCCTCCCCTTCAACTGATCTCAGAAAGATGTCTACACCTGTACATGGGCATCCTATTTCCAGTTCACAGTTAGTTTCCATCTCCTAAAGTTCAGCCTTTCAAGATCTCACAGCACTGAACTAATTACCACCAGAGTGCCTACCACCATACTATCTCGAGTTTGTTTTGTAAGATTCAATATGCCTGCCTCACAATCTGCCCTTCTCCCTGCCTTCTTATTCTCCCATTGATTTTAACAGAGCCTGCATTCTCTAATTCACACTGTGAAAATTATCCAAATTTTCTATTAACTTATGTTCATTAGTAACTTGGAATCATTGAATAAATGACAAAAAATAGCAATTTATAAGGGCACCTAACATCATAGAATTTTGGAGTTGTACATACCTCACAGGTCATTTAATGAGATCCTTTCATTGAACAGATGTGGAAAGCTAAGGCAAAAAAAAAAAAGTGACCTTTATTCTATTATTGATGAATGAAAATACCAGGTCTAAAATCAGCTCTTCCTAGTACTTCATTGTTGTATCTACTATAGTTATTCATCACAAAACTTTAGATATACATTCTTTTCATATATTGTATTTTATATGGCCTAAGATAACTTTGATTCCTGATGACACTTCCACCATGCTTTCTTGAGTCTGGACTCCCCACTCAAATTTTCCTTGCTTTTATGGCATGGGGAAGAGACAGTGTGATCAAAGATGCAATGAAGAAAAAACGTAAGATATATTTTAAAATATATTTGGAGAGCATCAGAAAATGAAAAATAGGAATAAATACAAGTAGAACGTTTGACGAAAAAATGGGGAAACTTATGTTCTTGTTAAATCAAAAGGTGCTTTGTGACCGCCTAGAGGGGTGGGATAGGGAGGGTGGGAGGGAGACACAAGAAGGAGGGGATATGGGGATATATGTGTATGTATAGCTGATTCACTTTTTTATAAAGCAGAAACTAACACACCATCGTAAAGCAATTATACTCCAATAAAGATGTTAAAAAACAATACTTTATTTGTCCTTTGGCCTCAGATTCTTCCATCAGTGGCTCTTAGAGAATTCTCTAGCACATTTCCTAATGTTTGTTCATCGGCAATTACAAATCTGATAACTATGAACTGTTCATGTTGGGATGTATTACGTTGGCTTTTGTTTCTTTTCATTCTGTAGTCTATTCTGTACCTTAAACCACAAAAATCTTTTTATCTGTGTGTTCTGGAAATGAATTTCTCTTTCTAGGAATTAAACCAACATTTAAGAGATTGTAAGCCTACTATATGTGTGTGTGTGTGTATACATATATATATATATAAATACACTACATATACATATATATGCATATTTAAATATATATACTCTCTCTTTACATATATACTCCATATACTTTATAAATATGTGTGCATAAAGAAAGACAGAACATCTTAGCCTTGATTGATGCCTACAAATGGCCATTTTTCACACCTATGACTATAATAGTACAAATTAATATAGACTCAAACAGTTAAAATAAATCGCATTGGCATTAGCGGTATCGCCAAGTTTACTTTTCACTAATTTTTCTACTAATTTTAATATTTAACCACATCTAATTAAGTTAGGCTCAATTTTACATTTACATCTTGACAAATTAATGTTGCTAAGTAAAAAATATAAATACAGTAATTTAAATTTGTGTTGCTTCTTTACACAAAACTGTAAAAAACAGCATTTACCAAAGGCAGTGGAAATTCATGATTGTTGTGTTCGAGTAAAAGTTTTGGAATTCAAGAAGCACTTAGTTGCTGCATTAGGCCATTTAGGATGTTTCAACGTCTCAATTGACTGTAATTCCAATCTGCTCAAGTGCCCTGTTAATGACCTTCCATCTCCAAGCAAGCAGAGGAATTCAATGTTTATACTAAAAAAAAAACAAAAAATCTCTACCACAAACAGATTGAAGGACAGGTTCTTTTCATTCTATCTTTACTATGGCAGGAGAGAGTAAATTGTTACCACGACATCAATTGAGAGGGACTAACCTTCAGTGGCTCTTAATGAAAGCCCTCATTGACAAAATCAACAGATCCAGGTATAAGAAAGCCACTTAAGTGTTTTCCATTTCTTATTGTCTAACATTGAGTAATTATATTCATGAAGTCTAAACAAGTAGTGAAATTTACCACACTTGCACTTTAACTTTGGTGACATGTAGTAAACAGGTCTCTAGGCTTCCTGTAGAAGTGTCACTCCAATATATAAATATATTCACATTTCTATGCAGAGTGAAAAAGTCATAACATCTGGGGATGCTGTTACAAAGAAGTCCCTTGTTCAACCCCCATGCCCAAAATAATCTAGAAACCCAAAATACGCCAATATTTAAAGTGGTACCAAACTAAGAAGACAGCAAAACTTGTTTCAACTTCTCTTAGAGTAGAGAAAAGAGGCTATGCTGACTGTTGGAATCTCATGTAAAAAGCCATTGTGCTTCAAAGACAAGTTGAGGTATTGCATTTAGTATACAAGTCTTTAATGTCAAGCTCTAGGCATCTGATGTCATCTCTCCTTATGAGCATAAAAAAGGCATTTTGCATCTTCTAATATATTTATTCTCAGGTGATTTATTTCCAGCAGTGTACAATATGCTCCTTCTAACCTACAGGAAAAACATTTCATCTTATTTTGTACAACATGATTTTGTATTCAAAGAGGCAAAAACCCTGGAGGCAAAATATCAGTAATAATGACATAAAGTCCTGCAATGTTTCAAGAAAATGTCAAAAACATATATAAAATTTTATACTTTTTCTGTTACAATATTTCTTCATGGATTTAAACAATGGTGTAATGCAATTTCTTTATAGTATAAATAAATACACTGTGAGTGTAACTCAGATTTATCATATTAACATTCTCCCCCTACATTTTCCACATAGAAAATGAACAGATAAATTAAAAAAATAAGGAAGGATAGTGTAGAGCAATACATTATCTAAACCAGGGGTCCCCAACCCCCAGGCCATGGACTGCTACCGGTCCATGGCCTGTAAGGAACCGGACCACACAGCAGGAGGTGAGTGGTGGGCAAGTGAGCGAAGTTTCATCTGTATTTACAGCTACTCCCCATCACTTGCATTACTGCCTGAGCTCCACCTCCTGTCAGATCAGCGTCAGCATTAGATTCTCACAGGAGCATGAACCCTACTGTGAACTGCGCATGCGAGTGATCTAGGTTGCGCACTCCTTACGAGAATCTAATGCCTGATGATCTGAGGTGGAGCTGAGGCAGTGATGCTAGCGCTGGGGAGTGGCTGCAAATACAGATCATCATTAGCAGACAGGTTTGACTGCACAGAGACCATAATAAATCAGTTGCTTGCAGACTCATATCAAAACCCTGTCAGTGAGTGGCAAGTGACAATTAGTTGCATCTTACGGAGTAGACTGGACATAAGCAACACACTTCAGATGTCATTGTCTCCCATCACCTCCAGATGGGACCATTTAGTTGCAGGAAAACAAGCTCAGGGCTCCCACTGATTCTGCGTTATGGTGAGCTGTATAATTATTTCATTATATTTTACAATGTAAAAATAATAGAAATAAAGTGCACAATAAATGTAATGCTCTTGAATCATCCCGAAACCACCCACCTCCTCCTCCCATCCATGGAAAAATTGTCTTCCATGGAACCAGTCCCTGGTGCCCAAAATGTTGGGCACTGCTGATCTAAACCCTTCAGAGCAGAAGAGGTGAACTAATTCAGTCTTTTCACTGCCTGAACAGTGTGTTTTCCTCTATACCACAGATAAAAGTGAATCTCAAAAAATACAATACAATGAAAAATTGTCACAAGGAAGTTTTACAACAAATGAGTGGTGCCCGTATGAACACAGTAAAGTTTGTTCAGGCATTTTGTGTAGACCACTGCCAAATTTTCACCTGACTAGGAGAGGAGGAGTTGATCTGTGTGGCTGGAGAGGAAAGAGGAAGGATGGGGGAGGGAGGACGTGCTGGTGAGAAGGAGAAAGGGAGAAAGTAGCACAGGATGTAACTAGAGAAATAGATTTGAACCAGACTAAAAAATCCCTTGGGCTTGAGGACATGGGGAGGGAGAAGGGGTAAACTGGGATGAAGTGAGAGAGTGGCATGGACATATATATACTACCAAATGTAAAATAGATAGCTAGTGGGAAGCAGCCGCATAGCACAGGGAGATCAGCTCGGTGCTTTGTGACCACCTAGAGGGATGGGATAGGGAGGGTGGGAGGGAGATGCAAGAGGGAGGAGATATGGGGATATATATATATATGTATAGCTGATTCACTTTGTTATAAAGCAGAAACTAACACACCTTTGTAAAGCAATTATACTCCAATAAAGATGTTAAAAAAATAAGGCTCAAAAAAATTTTTAAATGCCTTGCATGTGACTTTTCTGAGGTTTAGATTTTATCTGTAAGTCACAGGGAACCAATGGTGGTTTTTCAAGGTGAAGAGTTATTCTTGGCTTTTATCTTTCTGTCTCAGATTCCACCAGCAAATAAGAAGTGTCATGAAAAGAGTGTCTCTGTGATTTAAAGAGTTTAATGACTATTTTAGAGAAAGTGGGTATTATGGTCAGTGGGAAAGTTTCAGTAGAATTGGGAGAAAATGGAAAGCAAAGGAAAAATATCTTAGAAGGGGAAGTGGCTTGCGCAAAATTTGATCCCAAAGAGCAAGTATGCATTTAAGCAATGAGAACCAGAGGTGGGCTTGAGTTTGCAGTCACACTCTAAAACATAATGGTTAAGAACACAAGCTTTGAAGTCATCTAGACTTGAGTTCAAATTTCAGCACTAACACATGCTGTTGCTGAATAACCCTCAGCAAAAGAAATGTACTTCCACTGATTTATGCAAAACATAAAGAAAGGAAGGAAAGGAAAGGAAAGGAAAGGAGAAGGAGGGAGGAAAGGAAAGGAGAAAGAGGGAGGGAAGGAAGGAAAAGAGAAAGGAAGAAAAGTGGGAAAGGGAGGCGGTGGAGGAAGGAGAGAAGTGGAAGGAGAGATAGAGAGAGAGAGAGAGAGAAAGAGAGAAAGGAAGGGAAGGGAAGGAAAAGGAAGGGAAGGGAAGGGAAGGGAGGAAATGAATTTATCCACAGAAGTGAGGTAGTAACTAAAGTATTGAGATGGAATCTTGCTCCAATGGCAGGAACCTGGAATCTCTGGTGGGTCTGTAACAGGAATTAATCACTAATAAATATTCT
Organism: Pseudorca crassidens; assembly: GCF_039906515.1. Lineage (NCBI taxonomy): Eukaryota > Metazoa > Chordata > Mammalia > Artiodactyla > Delphinidae > Pseudorca > Pseudorca crassidens. The sequence goes on from NC_090296.1 coordinate 69,657,187, forward strand.
TTTCATCTGCTGCCATCATCAATCTCTTTATTATTACTCTCAAAATTTTTATTCAGGAAGAGTATCTGAAAAGTCTTACTCCATCCTTTTGCTGAAGAGGGTAAATCACCTTGAATCGTAGACCTTCTAGGATACAAAGTTGGGGAGCTAATACCAGAAGATAGGGAATGAGTACTGGGTGGCAAAGCTAGTAAATTTCCAGAACTACAAATATAACTTATAACTTATTCTTACTAAGTCTCTGTTTCTTCATTAGTTTAATGGGAATAATATTAGTACATACTTTAGAGGGTTGGGATAATCAAATAAGACAAATGATATAAAGTGCTGAACAATTTCTTGCAGAGACTGCATAACCAATGCTATTAGCAAATTTTATCATGCTAATATTGGAGATGATCCTGGTTAAGAAGGATTAAGATCAGATTATAGAAGGATATAATGTTAAGCTAAGGATTTTTAACTTTATCTTGTAGGTAAAGGGCAGATTTTTTATTTATTTTTTATCAATGTATAAATACCCTCAATATTGCACAAATCATAGGTATACAACTTGAAAAATTTTCACAAATGAGCATACCTCTACTGTCTAAACAGCATGCAAATCAGAACCCCAATTTCTCCTTCTACATGGGGCAAGTTTTAAGCATGGAAATTCATTTACAAAAATAATATTTAACAAAGGAATCTGTCAGTGGGGTGCAGATCAGAAACAAATTGACAAACTAAATATTTGGATAAAGTTATATAAATATCAGAGACACATAAAATAGCTTTGAGTATGGATGACCAAGAATGAGGATGCCATTGACACAATTAGAAATTCAGAAAAAGTCCAAATTTTGGAAGGAAAATAAATGTATTTGTTTTTATTTTTATGTATTTATTGTTTTTTAAATTTATTTGTTTTTAAAATATTTTCTTACTGTAAAATCAAGCACATACGCTCATTATGAAAATAAATGGAAAATACAATAAAGAGAAAGTAGAAAAATTGCCAAGAACTATTCTTTATCCTATGGTGTATACTATCCCAGGCCTCTGTGTCTCTTTCTCTCTCACTCCATATATATATATAATTTTTATATATATATATATATATAAAATATTGTGTTACATTCTATATACTGTATCATTGCCTACATTTTTTATTCAACATAATATAAACTTAACACAAACCTACCTTGACTATAAATGTATCAAGAACATCTTTTCACTTCAGAGTTCTGTAACTGCATTTATTTGGCTATATAATATTTTATTGTATGGATTTGCCATAATTTTTAAATAATTCTCTTCTGTGACACAATTACATTATTCTTGATTTTCATTTATATAAACAATACTGTGAATATATATATGTGATATAAATCATACATTTCTTACCCTAAAATATATACTGAGAAATGAAATTACTGGGTTATATTCACTGCAGTATATTAAGGCTTTTGTCACATATTGCCAAATTTCATTTAAGAAAAGTTTTGTCAAGTTACTCTTCTGTCAGCAGTATATGAGTGACCATTTCCTTACACTCTTGCCAGTACTCTGTATTATAATTTTTAAAATAGTCTTTGACAACTTGATAGGTTGTAAATGGTATGTCTTTTTTGTTTTGATTTGCATTTCTGTGATAACTAGTGATTGTGAACATGTTATGTTTGTTAGTTATTTTGCATTTTGTGCATTTCCTGTTTATGCCTTGACATTTTTTATTGGAGTATATATTAATTTTGGTTTTAGACATGTAGACTTGGATGTAAAAGTAGGATGATGGAGAGGAAGTGACTAATAAATATGTGGAGATATTCTTGTGGTCTTGGGAGAGAGGTCAGAAAAGGAAATGTGAATTTAGTTTTAGCACAGAGCAGGAATACTTAAAGCCATGAGCGTGAATATTTTATTAAGTGCATAAAAAGAAAAGAGCAAAGAGCCAAAGACTTATTCTTGAAAAACATCCACAGCCTTGAGTACAAAAATGAAGCAGAAGGACTCAAAGAAGTAGATGGAGAATGAAGACAGCATTGTTTGTGGAAACATGGAAAAATGTTTTTCAAGGAAGAATATCAGATGTTACAGACAGGAAGAATGGGAAATAAGAAAATGGGTTGACTGGTAGTGAGAAGATCATAGATGACCTTTGAGAGTGAGGTAGCCAACAGTTGAGCCTATTATTGAATGTTTTCTTATATTTAGAGTTTCTTTCTTCATTGACTTTGGCACCGTCCTATGTGGTCCTGTGCAGTTGTCACAACTGGGCAATGAGTTTGACAGAAAGATGCCAACAGATCTTTGCAGAGTGAGAGACACAGTATCAGTCCCAGCCAGAGAACATATTTCCTGATGTTCAGAGACCCTTAGCATGAGTACTGTGTTAAGTGTTCAAGAAGATCCCTTTGCCTTTCTCATGGGCCTTTGTTACCCTCCTGACTCCCCAATTCACTAGTTACATCCTCTGCCTACCCATCAGGTGGATGAAACTATTAACAATTACTGGTTTTTCCTAATTATTTAGCATAACAGAAGGAAAGTTCAGTTTCTAAGTCATATGACCACAGGAATATAGACCTAGAGCCTGCAGGTTTTCAGGTTTTTTATATTCCATTCCACCATAATTAATCATATAAAAAGGGAAGAATGATATTTTCCCTGTGTTTCACTTTTATATTTCCTTGCCTTCTTTCTCTTTACTTCTTTCATCTTTCCTTTTTAAAAAATATAGTGCCTATACTGAGTTACCAGATATTTCGCATAGACACAAGCACAAAAAATTCAAGTTTCTGAAAAATTCCAGAAGAAGTTTAAGAAATTTTTGAATGATAGCATTAGTAATTGCTTCTACTTTTTTTTATAGTTCCTCACTCCACTCTATTTCTGAAACTCAGAATTTGCACTATATAGCAGAAAAAGCACATGCCCAATCTGAATTCAAGTCCAGCTTGCTGTTTAATAACTCTGTGACCCTGGAGAAATTAACTAAACTCTCTTGGCCTCAATTTTTTTATCTACAGTGTAGACATAAAAAATTATCTCACAGAGTTATTAGAAAATATGTAAATTTGTTAGCACAAGGATTGTTCTGGATAAACATCAGTCCCCAACCTCATGTGAATCTAGCTGAAAATTCAAATAACAGAAGCCTAAATATTGAATTGTGTCAATATAGTATCATAATGCATAAACAACTTTTAAACTGTTTTAAATTGTATGATTATTCCTTCAGTCTCTTAACTTATAATATATATTCCTCTTAAATTCTTGACAGTTTTAAAATAACTGTCAATGTTTTCCATTCTCATACTGTATGATATTTTTATACATGAGGTTCTTGAAGAGTTTTTTTGCTTTTCTAACAGCAACCTCTAATAAATTTGAGCTCCAAAAAGTTACTAAAATTGGTCAACTCTAGTGTCAGACATGGCAGAAAGAATTACACCTACTTCCTATGCAATACTCCTATGCCATCAAAAGGAAAACTTCATCTTTTAAACTGCAAAACTATGCCAGCTAAAAATTATATTGATGCTGAATATGAAAAAGTTCATTCATTTATAATTTACTTAGGTCATATATCTAATTACAGATAATTGGTAGCTACAGGTAAATTAATCATGAAACAATATAGTCAAAGTTAAATGGGTAGTCTACCGAAAATTATCTTGCAGCCCAAACCTGCATGCTGTCCTAGAAGTATGAGGCTGAACGGGAGCAATGTGGGAGCAAACTGGGTTCATTGTAGTAGATGCAGCCAGCAACTGTTCTCTTGGTCTGTTTTAACTCCTTCCTACCATTTATGGGGTAGGTGGGATTGTTAGAGGGGGCTGCTTGAATTCATGAGTTTGGACTCAGATTTGTTGTTTGAAATGTACTGTCATCTTAAGTTTGAAAGTAAGGTAGAAAAGAGTTAGAGGTCCAAGGTAACCCTTAAGTTGTGTGCGGAAAGAATCACACGGATGAGAGTCTCTTTAATACTTAAGAAGGACTGGGGTCTCACCCAAGCAAAAGCAACAAAGGAGGTGCAATGACAAAAAAGTCTTAATACTGTGAACTGCCCTTTCCTGCAATTTGAGAGTATATCAAGAGACTTTTTTTTTGTCCTGCTTGAAATCAGCTTTAAAGCAGGGTTGAATCCAAGCTCACAGTTCATAATCATCCATCTCCTTACCCCAAATAAATGGTTTTTTATAAAAAGGGAAATTGACTATCCCTTTTTATTCATGAATAGCATTTTATAAGTTGACAGAAGCTAGATCTATTTTGTTTCTAATTTTATCTTTTTAAAGGTTGGGTCTTAAAATACATGTTTGGGTTTTTCTAATTCTCAAAATTACCTTATTTCCTTTACATCTTATAGTGAGTTCCTTTTTTTATATATATTCAGTTATTTATTTGGCTGTGCCAGGTCTTAGTTGTGGCACGCGGGATCTTCGTTGTCACATGTGGGATCTTCATTGCTGCATGCCGGATCTTTACTTGTGGTATGTGGACTCTTAGTTGTGGCATGCGGGATCTAGTTCCCTGACGAAGGATTGAACCCAGGCCCCCATCATTAGGAGTGCAGAGTCTTAACCACTGGACCACCAGGGAAGTCCTCGTGGGTTCTTTTTTTAATGAAATGTATGGTAAAGTTTAATAAGGTCAACATTTCTCCCCAATTAATGAATTCATAATAAAGATCTGGGGAAAAAAATACTATAGAGGATGTGTGTCTGGAACTAATTATCTATTAAAAGGCATAGGTTTTATGAGTGGAGGAAAGCATAAAATTACTATCAGTAGGGAAATGAAAGAAGGGAAAGAGGAAGAGGGAAGAAGTGAAAGGAAAGATGGCAGAAAATGGAAAGGAAAGAAGAAAATGAACATACGCATAAGCACAGAAATATGTATATGATGATTAGTGGAGAAAGAAGCACCTATTTAAACTAGAGCAGAAATTTTATTTTAGGATTTGTTTTCTGTTCATAGATTGGACTGGAGAAGGAAGGAAAAAGGCTTCAAGACTAACTATATCTTCCAAATAAAATATAGGGCACTCAATTGAATTTGAATGTAAGATAAATTTTATTTTTCGATTTTTAAAAATTTATTTTATTAAGTATTGTTGATTTACAATGTTGTGTTAATTTCTGCTGTACAGCAGTGATTCAGTTAACATATACATATATTCTTCTTCATATTCTTTTCCTTTATGGTTTGTTATAAGATACTGAATATAGTTCCCTGTGCTATACAGTGGGACTTGTTTATCCATTCTATATATAATAGTGTGCATCTGCTAATCCCAATCTCCCAATCCGTTCCTCCCCCCCACCCCTCCCCCTTGGCAACCACAAGTCTGTTCTCTATATCTGTGAGTCTGTTTCTGTTTTGTAGATAAGTTCATTTATTTCATATTTTAGATTCCACATATAAATGATGTCACATGGTACTTGTCTTTCTGATTTACTTAGTATGATAATCTCTAGGTCCATCCATGTTGCTGCAAATGGCATTATTTCTTTTTTATGGCTGAGTAGTATTCCATTTTATATATACATAGGTACACACACACACACACACACACACACACACACACACACATCTTCTTTATCCATTCATCTGTCAATGGACATTTAGGTTGATTCCATGTCTTGGCTATTGTAAATAGTGCTGCTGTGAACATAGGGGTGCATGTATCTTTTCAAATTATAGTTTTGTCCATATATTTGCCCAGGAATGGGATTGCTGGATCATTTGACAACTCTACTTTTATTTTTCTGAGGAATTTTCATACTGTTTTCCATAGTGGCTATACCAATGAATGCAAGATAAATTTTAAATATATTAGTATAAGTATAATCCACAAAATACAGGCATATTTTGTCTATGCAATATTAGACTAAAAAAAATTTTCTTTTTAATCTGAGATTCTAATTTAACTGGGTCCTTATTTGATCTGACAACCCTAAATAAAACTAGAAAAAAAATCAGTTTGTCTTTTAAAGTGAATTGAATTATATTGTATAAATACATACACTTCTAATGGAATTACATTAACAGCTGTAATTTTTATCTAATTTCAAGTCTTGCATGAACATCAGAATTTTGCTTTGTCATTAATACAGGAATAACTCTCCTTTTATTTCTTTACTTAGAGAAAACTCAATTTCAGGAAACTTGTTTTTAGATTGTATATATATTATATTGGGGTTTACCATCTACTAAATCTTTTTTTTAATAATGGAAACTGAAAGCCCAAACAAAAAAATCACACCATGTGAAAATGACATGAAGCTGGAATTCTGCATTTTTGTTAAAGCATTTTGTTAAAAGTGAAACAAGATATTACATGAATAGCCCTTTGTCACAGAAGTGAATTTTGATAGAGCAGGTATATAATACTATTAATCACTTCAATAGTGTTATAACCCAGGTTTTCCAAGTCAACTTTCTTGATTTAAGTAACATTTATAAAAGGCTACTTGACTATCAACTAGCTCTTATCAAACAATGCTTTGATTAGAGAAATTGGAGAAATAATTCATAGGACATTCACAGGTGCCTCTTCATATTCTAAGTGGTATCAGTGCTTTCTATTTTCACTTGGTCTCTGACCTGCAGAGGATTGAAAAGAAATGTTCATAAGTCCAAGCAAGAAGTTTGGCGTTTGCATATCTCTAGATCCTTTAATAGAAACATCATCTATGTTGTATTCTCCAAAAAAAGATCAGAGTAGTGTAGCCCCTAAATTATATGATTATGCGATGCCAGCAAAATCCCCATCAGAAGCAAAATAGCTGTTTCATCCTTCCAGGAACCTGCCATCACCCTCATCTGAAATTATTTCCAGAGATAGAAAGCAGAGGCATACATATTGTCCCTAGATGTCCACTATTAAGATATGCCCACATAACAACTGTGGGGAGGGATAGCCTATAGCTTTTTGATCATGAACACAGTGGCTTAGCATATTACGTTATAAGGGTGAGCCAGAGGGTCTGTGGATTACAGGAAGTAAGGAAAGCATTCCAACAAAGACCATGGAGCTCATGTGTGGAGAGGGGAGGAAAGGAAAGGCCTGAATTGACCACTGCAATGAGGAGTCCTGAGCATATGGAGTCAACATAAATAAAGCACTGCAGAAGACTTGAATTAGCTGAGTCCCCGCAAACATCAGAACTCTTAGTTAACCTAGGGTCATGTCTTACTATTCTCTCTAACTCCATCTAACCTGTCATCTTTCCCTCGCCTTTTATCCTTGATCCTCATGTCACCTCTACCTCTGTCATATTTACAGCAGAGAGAAAGTAGGCAAGTAACCATGCTGAAATAATTCTTTAATCAGATCATTAAGATCACAGAGCTAGTAAGTCAGTGTTGAAATTTAGATCCAGGCCTGCCTGATGCAAAGCAAGCACACTTTCTGTTACACACTGCTGGAGAGAGGGAAGATAAGGAATGAGAAAGATTGTGGAATTTTTATAGAGTATGTCTCTAGTATATTAACTGAGATTCATTCATTCAATTTATATTTATTGAACACTTACCCAGCCTCAATTTATTAGGATTAGGTTAAATTCTTAAGAAAATGTAATCATATAAATTATAGTGGAGCAGTATGTATTGGCTTTCATTCCTGCATTGGTCCTTCTCTTTATACTACTTTATACTACATTTTATAGACTTTTTACCTCTATTCACTCTGTTCAATATAACCTTCACCAATTTTGTTTGATTATATATACATTTTTATATTGGTTTTATAATGAAAACTAAAAGCTGTTTTTTTCTGCTTTCATTTTTCTTTGTATCACTCCAGATAAAAACATGTTCCAATATAAATTTGGATTATTACCCAAAATATATTAGCATTTCAGGTTTCTCTGTTTTACTCGTAAAGAGCTTTAAAATGTACTTCTGTGCTTCTTTAAAAGCACACTCTTAAATATAGGCCAACCTTTATCCTAGTAATAAAGTCCTGTCCTCTGAATAGGACCTGAACCTCCCCCTAAAATACCCAGTACCCTACCTGGAAGTACCTCAGTCATTCCTCTGGGTGACATTGACTAAGTAACTTAAGATTTTTAGGCAACAAGTAACTTTTACTGCATTGAACCTGATAGTGTTGACTGTATCTCTTTATTTTCAGGCTTATGTATTGACTTGGAAAGCATTAATTTTTAAATTTTTTTTCCTCAGTTACAGTACATATACTTGGTCTTCTGGTCTACTTTGTTAGAACAATCAACAATAACCACTTGAAAAAAATATCTCAGTGGTTGCATAGTACATATATCTCAGGCACATTTTCTTTTCTGTCTTGAACCCACTCTCTGGTCTCTCTTTTTTTCTCTTTATTTTCCTTCTCTAGAGAATTTTTTCTGAAAGAAATATTTCAGAGGCCATCTCTGATAGCTCTCCTGAATTTCAGCATAAGTAACTAAGGATTCATGATAGCCTCCAGCTTATAATTACTTTTCTCAATAGAACTCTAATCGTTGGCTGTTAGTATTCCTACTGCATTTATTTAATATTGGAGAATAATTTGCTTCAATATAAAAGAAGCTGAATATTTTATATCCTTCTTCATTTATAAGAACTGAATATTCAGTTCTTTAGGATTTGACACATCACCATATGTCTTTTTTTTTCAGAATTCATATTATTCATCTGTTGTGTAGTTGCTATGTAGCTTTAGAGTTAGATGTACAGCATGAGTTAAACCTACCAAAGTTCCCTTGTTTTTATTTATTTATTTATTTATTTATTTATTTTTGGCTCTGTTGGGTCTTCATTGCTGCATGCGGGCTTTCTCTAGTTGCGGTGAGCGGGGGCTACTCTTCATTTCAGTGTGCAGGCTTCTCACTGTGGTGGCTTCTCTTGTTGTGGAGCACAGGCTCTAGGCGCGCGGGCTTCAGTAGTTGTGGCAGGTGGGCTCAGTAGTTGTGGCTTGCGGGCTCTAGAGCACAGGCTCAGTAGTTGTGGCATACGGACTTAGTTGCTCCACGGCATGTGGGACCTTCCTGGACCAGGGCTTGATCCTGTGTCCCCTGCACTGGCAGACGGATTCTTAACCACTGTGCCACCAGGGAAGCCCTCTCTTGTTTTTAAAGAAGTTTTATTGAGATATAATTCACTTGCTATAATTCTCCCATTTAAATTATACAATTCAGTGGATTTTAGTATATTCACAGATATATGTAACCATCACCCCAGTCAATTAGAACACTTTCATCACCTCAGAAAGAAACTCTAAACCCTTTAACTATTACCCGCACTGCATCCCGTCTTCATTCACCTCTACCCACAGCACTAAGCAACCACTAATCTGCTTTCTTTCTCTCTAGATTTCCTAATTCTGGACTTCCATATTAATGGAATCATATAATATGTGGGCTTTTGTGATGGGCATCTTTCACTTAGGGTAATGTTTTCAAAGTTCATCCAAACAGGCACATGTATCAGTACTTCATTTCTTTCTATGGCTAAAAAGTATTCCACTGCATGTGTATATTACATTTCTTCTGTCGATGGACATTTAGGTTGTTTCCATCTTTTGGCTGTTATGAATAATGCTGCTATAAACATTCTTATATATAAGTTTTAGTGTAGATATATGTTTCCATTTCTTTTGGGTTTGTATCTAGGAGTGGAATTGCTTGGTTATATGGTAACTCTATGTATGTTTGAGGAACTACTAGACTGTTATCCAAAGCTTCTGCACCATTTTACATTCCTTCCAACAGAGCTTGAGAACTCTGATTTCTCCGTATTCTCATAAGCACTAGTTAATATCTGACTTTTTGATTCTAGCTATCCTGGTAGGTATGAAATAGTTTCTCATTGTGGTTTTGATTTGCTTCCCTTGCTTGCTAATGATGTTGAGTATCTTTCATGTGCTTTTGGCCATTTTATATATTCCTTGGAGAAGTACCTATTGAGACCTTTGCCCATTTTTGTTAGGATTTTTGTCTTTTATTATTCAATTGTAAGGGTCTTATATATATTCTAGATACAGTCCCATATCAAATATTTTTTTGCAGATATTTCCCCTATTTTCTGCAATGTCTTTTCACTTTCTTGGTGGTGTCCTTTGAAAGCACAAAACTTTTTAATTTTGATGAAGTTCAATTTATCCTTTTTTTCATTTGTTGCTCATGCTTTTTTTTTCATATCTAAGAATCCTTTGCCAAGTCAAGGTATTGACTATTTACCCCTGTAATTTCTCCTAAAAGTTTGATCATTTTAACTCTTACACTTGGGATTTTGATTTTTTTTTTGAGTTAATTTTTATATGGTGTGAGGTAAAGATCCAACTTCATTCTTTCACATTTAGATGTACAGTTGTCTCAACACCATTTGTTGAAAAGACAGTTTTTTCCCTATTGAATATTCCTGGCATACCTGTCAAAAATCAGTTTACAATAGACATATGGGTTTATTTCCAAACTCTCAATTCTGTTAAATTGATTTATATATCTATCCTTGAGCCAGTGCTACACTGTCATGATTACAATTGCTCTGTAGTAAGTCTTGAAATTGGGAATTGTGAGACCACATACTTTGTTCTTTATCTGTATTGTTTTGGCTAGTCTGCATCTCTTACAATTCCATATGAATTTTAGAATCAGCTTGTCAATTTCTACAAAGAAGTCAGCTGGGATTTTGATAGGGATTGCATTGAATCTGTAAATCAGTTTGGGAAATACCACCATCTTAACAATATTCAACCTTCTGATCCATGCTTTAAAGTCTTTGTCAACTATATTTGTGTAGCAGATTTTTTTTTCCTATTTGCTCTTGCAAATGTGCCTGCCCTGCCATCTTACAAAAGTGCAGAAATATTTCATTCCAGTGACACACTTTCTCTCTTCACTGCTGTCATTATAGGGAAATTGATTTATATACTTTCCTAGTTTGAGATGTAAAGAAAATTTCTGGGCAGAGTATTAGTTATAAAAATCCATCACCACCTCTTTTACCCAGAAAACCTTGTACGCTAAAGATACCTACAAGGGTTTGTGTTGGATTATTAGCTATCCATATGCATAAGCAACCAAAGGTAACAAGTGTCTACCTGCTACCTCACATTGTTTCTGCATTTCAGTATTTTCTTGCACACTTGTGTGAGGATTACACATATGTAGGTTACCACAGAAATTAGGTGGGGGTTGTATTTAAACTATTGTTCCGTTTATGTTTCATAAAATTTACTATTATGAAAGTATTCTACAGGTTTTACATATTCCCAAACTCTACAGTGCTCTCTTATTCCTATGTAAATCTCTCATGTTCACTTTTGTATTGTGCTAGATTTAATAATTTGATGTCATATGCCAATACCTGCAGAAATAAAACTTGAAATTATGGCTTTCAGTTTCCATTGTTCATCCATGAATTTAATATGCAGTTGGGTTTCTCACTTGAATTGTAACTCTGAAAGCATTGTAGCATGCCTACTTTTTCCATCAACCTGACACATAAGTGTGAAATTACATGTACTTCTTTTGAGCCTTCCATAGATGGTCTGAAACATACCGGAGAGATCAGAAGGAAAAATCATGATGGTTTTGCACATTGTGCAAGATTGTATTGCAGCTAATGGCACTGGCAAAGTTGGTGGTCTGATAATTAAGTAAGAATCAATCCACAGCTCGTGTGTTTGCATACAGTAGTTCTCAATGAGAAGTCCTAAGTGGTCACTTGAACTTTTGTGGCTGGGAGCCAAATTCTTCTCTAAAATATGCACAGGCAATTCTTGCTGCCTTCAGCAAGCATAAATCTTGTACTGAGTGGAATATTCTCCTCTTTTCTTCTCTGAAGAAATAATACAAACAATAATTTTTCAACACCCTAGGATACGTTTGTAGAATAGAAAGGATAGATGTAAATAATGGTGAAGGCCAATTCTCGTGCCATTAACTGAAAGTGAAAAAGGAACCAGATGAAATGACTGATTTATCTCTCTTTTATGCAAGCTTATGTTTAAATAATTACATCTCAGTTGCTTAAAATGCTTTCTTCGACTGACTTGAAAAGCAGCTCCAAATTCTTTCATTTAATTTTAGCCTTAAACAACTGTGTTGTTGCTGATAAAACATCATCTTAAACTGTGGGTTTCCTACTTCATTATCTGAGTAAATACAAGTTACAAAACCCACTTACGTGCATGGAGTGGATAAACTCAAACAAGTTTTGATATAATCTACAGGTCTTTGCTCTTTTTAAATGTCTGTGACAAAGATCATTTTAACTTCTTGGGTTACTTCTTTCAGCTCTTCTGGTTACCCTTGAATAACTACTTCAATGTGGTAAACAATTTAAGCATAACACTTTGAGACACTGGTCTTGCACTTTTCATTGTATATATTGATCTTCCTTTAGAAAGTAGTTTCAGATTTCACTCCAAATGATAAATCGAAACAGAGAATTTTAATTTTTATTATTGATAGAGGAAAAAGAAAAAGTAAATGAATGATTAAAATGTATTCAGTACTTAGTGGAAATAATACCTCAAATGTTAGAATTTATATTATAGTAACTTTATGTATTATTGCATGAAATAAGTAATTGAACAAAATATTGAATGGTTGCATAGTAATATAAATATTTAGTTTGCAGAATTAAAGTCCACTCAATTTTCTGATATGTGAAATGGGGATAATGATAACCCATAAATTCTTGGATCATGGTGAGTAGTAGGCAGGATAATACACAAATTTTCATTGGAATATTATGTCATGTGCTCTGGTCTTATTAGAAAGAATAAGTCTATCATTTTAGAATACATTTCATAGTAAATCCTTATAACACTAGATAGGCTGATAAATTTTGCTATAATCCTTCAACACAAAGGCAATTTTGAAATTTGCAAAAGAAGCAAATGCTACCTTAAAAAGTACATTTTATGCAATCAGAAGTAGTAGAACGAAAACCTTATCTGTAGGTATTCAAAAAAATATGCAGAGGCCAATAAATTGTAATGATATCTTGTAGTAAGATATAGGCATCTAAATTATTTTATCATGCCATAACTTTGCTGCATAATATTTTCTTACTTTCAATGTCTCATCTTCTTTGATACCTCCCCACTCCTTGCTTCTACTCAGTTTTAAAAAAATATCTATACAATCACCATTCATTGAGCTCTACTGTGTACCAGACACCATTGATGAGCTCACTGATTTTCCCAGGAACCACTCAGACACAAAAGTATAATGTGACAAGTGCAAAACACACATATTTATACATATATATGGGTTCAAACTAATCAAAGTCTTCCCAACTCCCTCCATCCCCCATGCCCCGAACCATTGCAAGATGGCTGGGAAATATGGACAAACAAATTTAATGTTTGGTAAATATTATTCAGAAGGGAGATGAAAGCTGGGCCTTAAGGACTGAGTCAAATTTTGACAAATGGGATTGTGAATAAAGGACATTATAAGTAGGGGAAAGAGTGAAATCACAAAGGCAATAAAACCTCATGGTATTTGATGTAGAAATGCTCGTCATTCCCTCTGTGGCTGAGACTAATTGTTATTCTGCCAGTATCTGTTCTTTTCTTTTTCTATAGTAGTAGAAGCTTTAGCTGAGCCTAGATTAATCTATCTAAAGAATTTATTGTGTAGTCTCTTTAACATCTATGTATCACCATGCGAGTAAGATAAGAACTTACTAAAGTTCTAAAGAACTAAACATAAGATAATATGATATATGCAACATGTGGGATGTGCTCCTAAAGGGAAGGAATACGTCATCTTCTTCTCTCTTCTTTCCATCACACTTGCCTATAGCTACTTTGGGAAGTCATTTCAGTCACATGTATGAGAACAAACCCTAGCAATAGCAGAGCAAGAAGACAAAGAATAAGAATCCCTGATACCATTAAATCGTCATACCTTTCCTGGCTAGTTACCGGAAGGAGAGAAATAAAATTCTATCTTGTTTAAGCCATATTCTTTTTTTGAAGGGTGGGGGATGTTGGTCAATAAGCAGTTGTGCTGCCCTGGGATTGATACAGAGGCCATAGATTTATTTTAAAAGTATTTCTTTTAATAGTGATTACACTGGGGAGTGGATCTGGGCAGGGGTGACTTCAGTTCTCCTTTGAAACACTTCCGTATTTTTTTTCTTAAGCCAGTTTCTTTTGGAATCACTTTCTACAGCAACCAAGACTGTATCCCTTATACAGTAAGTCCCCTACACATGAACGAGTGCCATTCCGAGAGCACTTTTATAAGTCCAATTTGTTCATAAGTCTAACAAAGTTAGCCTAGGTACCCAACTAACACAATCGGCTATAATATAGATTCTTCTAGGTAATATCAATTCTCTCTCTCTCTCTCTGTGATATCTTTATAGCTATGAATAGTTTTGCAATGAATATACAATTAAAAATTTAAAGCTTCGAATGCAAAAAAAAGCCCTGCTTTGAAGTTGATTACACTTCCAATATCAAGTTGTGAATATATAGGTTAAATAGTACATTTTATTTCAAAGGTACTGCAGAGGGTTGTAAATTTCTACGCTGTAGGAATGGTGTACAATGGAACAGGTTACACAGAATAACCATCATATTTCAGTAGAATTGTGAGTGGTCCTGTTTGAAAACATATCTATATATCAATATGAGATGACTCCATTACATGATAGAAAATGTAAAAAACATATTGTTTTGTTGGGTAACAGGAAGGGAGGGTGACCAATAACTAAAGAAAATGAAAAAAGGAAATAAGGACCTCCTTCCCAGCAACCTTGTAGTGAATTTTGCAGGATACGAGTCACAAATATCAGAACAGATAACTACACTGCAGGGTCATCCACAAAATCTACTGTGGAAGAACAGGAAGTATAGAAATGTCAGGGAACCCAAGTTGGAAATGAGTAGCTAAAACACAGAGATGTCCCATGTATTTGGGCTTTAAGAATGAACAGACAAACACAAATTTTGGAATTTGACATTATAAAGTTGGGGAACTTCCAACTTCATATACAATCACTGAATGAATATCTCTTCATATTAATTAAACATTAATTGGGTATTTAATATTCCATGAGATTAATTACCTAGAGAATTTCATGAGACTATGCATTGACACAAGTACTGTGAATTCTACAGCAATAGTAAGGAAAGTGGTCATATTATAACTGTAAAATTTTTATGAGGATTAAGTGAGCCATTCCACATAAATTGCTTAACATGGTGGTTAGTATATAGTAAGTACTTAGTAAACTTTAAAAAACAATCCAGGTTATGAACCAGGTTTAGAGTTTGGAGCATCGAAGAAAAGAGATAGAGAATTGGATTTTTTTCAGCAAGTTAGGGACAAAGTTGATTTGTACTACTCTTACCACCTATCTGTAAATCAATCTCCCACCTCAATGCATTGTTTTTATCATTTTTTTCCACTGGAAATGATACCTAAATATTAATGTATATTTTTTCTAGTGGCTGTTTTAAGCCCTCATTTTTTATTAGCTGCAAACAGAAAAATTTTCATGATGTTCCAGAGTAAATCATTACATAATGTGTCAAATTTGAATTTCAACTTTTTCATGCTGTTTCATACTCTTGTCCAGTAAAAAAGCCACAAAAAAATAGTGAGATGCTCTCAGTTTAGAGAAGCATAATGTACAAAATGTCATCTTATGAAAGGTAGGTTTCATGTACATTATATTAAACCACAATATTAGGTCAATTTTTAAAAATAATGGCAATGTTATAAATGTATTACAACATTTAGCTTTAGTGTGCTTGTCTATAAAATAGGGATAATAAATAATCCTATGACCTCAATCCCATTCCTGTCATCTAGTTGTCTACCACTACCACCTACCTACTGACGTATCAGGCGGTTCATGTGGAGATAAAATATGCTAAGGGACATTTGCCAGTACGCACTTTAGCAATAGACTAAAAGCACATTGACTCTGAAGAGGAAAAAAAAAACCACTCAGATTTTACATATTTAGGTTACACATATACCCTAAACATACATTATGTTTCTCCTTTTATCACCCCATGTAAAAACTGTCCTATTTCACTCAAATATTCTGTAGCTTCCCCATAACTTTCCTTCCTCCAAAATCATGCTGCTTTGCTCACATTTCTAATAGTTCCACCCTCAGAAATATCATTCATGCAGGTAGTTGTATATCATTTAATTTCCCTTCCTTCTTCCATTGCTCCAACATACAAAAACCAAAACAAAAACTCTATTGCATCTGTGAGCTAAACAGCAACTTTGTAATATAAAAGCTAGTGATATGCCTGCATACTAATAAAGGCAAACTGCATGTTCTGAAATAAAATTAGAATAATAAAGAACCACTAAATCAGTATTCCACAAACCTCAGTGAACATGAGAAGCTCTGAGGAACTTGTTATTAAAGCGTATTCTCAGGCCCTAGCCCAAGTGATTCTAATTTATTCTCTCTGGTTAAGTTCTAAAAATTTGTGTTATTAATCATTGCCGTCCACACCGATAATTCTGATGCAAGTGCTTCAGAGGTCACTCTTGAGAAACACTATACTGGATTATAAATTTTGTGAAGGCATGGATATCTTTACCTCTGCATTCCTAGAGTGACATCTGGAATTTAGTAGACCCTCAAAAAATGTGTGTTCCTGACCTCCCCAGTCTTTGCCATCTCAGCAAATGGAAATTTCATCCTACCAGTTGCTGAAACCCAATTCTTTAAAGTAATCCCTGATTCCTCTTTTCCTTGCACATTCCATATCCAATTCATCAGCAAATCGTATCAGCACCACCTTGGAAACAAATTCCTAATCTTACCTCTTCTCGCTATATCCCCCATCATCACTCTTGTGCAGGCCATCACCATCCCCAGACTCCAGCCTCTCAGCTAGCCTTCCAGGTTGTACTTTTGCTCCCTATATTCGTTTCCTGTAACTGCTATAACAAATGGCTGTGAACTTAGTGGTTTAAAGCAACATAAGTTTATTCCCCTACAATTTTGGAGGTCTGAAGTCCAAAATTAGCTCTCATTGGGCTAACTTTAAGGTGTTGGCAGGGCTGGTTCCTTCTGGAAGTTCTGGAAGGAGAATCCGTTTCCTTGTCTTTTGTGGTTTCTAGAGGTCACCTGCATTCCTTGTTACGTAACCCTTTCCTCTCATCACTCCAACTTCTTGTTTCCCTTCTCATACCATCTACTACTCACTCTGATCTCCTGCCTTCCTCTTATGAGGACCATTGTGGTTACATCAGCCCATCCTGATAATACGCAGGATAATCTCCCCATCTCAAAATTCTTAGTTTAATCACATCTGCAAAGTCTTTTTTTGCCACATAAAGTAACATTCAGAGATTCTAGAAATTAGGAAATGGACATTTTGGGGGGAGACAATTATTGAGACTATCACACTCCCTTAAAATTGATTCCTGTAAGAACTGCCAAAATGAAAAAAAATCAGCTGATAATCAGTCATAGGCTCCAAATCTTCCATTTGCTTGACATTTTACACAGCATGAAATATGAAGCGTTTACTATAGTCCAAAGGCTCTGCATGATCTGACCCTCTATAATCTCGTCCACACTGCCTAACACCGCAAATCCTTTATTAACTGTGTTCCAGACACATCGGCCTCTATCTTTGCTGTTCCTCGAATATCCAAACACACTTTCATCTCAGGGCTTTTGTACTTGCTCTTCTCTCTGCCTGGAAATCTTCTACCTTCAGATATTCACATGCTTGGCTTTCCAAATTCATTCAGGTTTATGATTAAATGTCATCTAATTGCAGGTCGTCTGTGAGTATCACATGGAAAATAGCAACCCCTACTCTCAATCATCCAACCCTTGTCCTGCTTTGTTATTTTTCATACCACTTTATGTCCATATGAAATAATGTGTATTTGATTGCTTATTGTCTTCTCCCCACTTCAAGTACAGTGTTTTGTTGTTACTATTATTCACTGTTGTGTTCTTAGTACCTAGAATAATGTCTGACACAGAGATATACTCAAATATTTTTCTTAAATAACTAATGAAGGAATAAATGTTGAATGAATGATTTCTAAACCAGTGTCATTGGCTACCCTCTTAAAAATCTTCATATTCTTTTTGCTATTGTCTCATTCTTTTCTTATTAAATGTGAAATGTAAGGATAACTTATCATCTCCACAATAAAACCAAAACCATTTTCTAATATTTTTACTTCAAATGCATATTACAAGACAGATATAACATTACAGGCTTGCCTAGATGACTGTTGACACTGTTTCTATAAGAAAACCTATCCCAAATTAAAAATAAGTGACCTTTCAATAAATTTTTAAAATATGGTCTGTTTATAAGTTTGTAAGACTATTGGCATATACCTGATTGGAGAAAACATGTACAATGTGTATTTATAGTCTAATCAACGAGCATATTTGAATTCATGGGAGGTTCCTTATACGAACCAACTGTGTTAAATAATAATAATAATGTTTAGAATTACTGTAACACTTTACCAACATTAATTATTCTTCATACTATCATTGCATTGTCATCTCTCCCTTACAGATTTAGAACCTAAAAGATAAGGAAGTGACTTGCTTAAGTCACTGAGGAACCTGGTGTTGAGATCAGAACTCAGTGTTTCCTGGCTCTTAGAATGTGTGCTGCTACCACTAGGCCACACTCTTCTCTCGAGAGAGAAGACGTGTCAGCAGGGAATTGTACTGCAGCGGAGATGTGAAATGGAGCTGTTACATACCTATCTAGTGGGAAGGTGCTACCAGTGCTAACAGAGGCAAACCATATGACACCACTATATGTAGAAATCCCATTGACTATCCCTGCAAAGTAAAGCTGGGAGAGATGAAAAATAATCTACACCACTTAGAAAACACAGCCACCCCACAACCTTGGAAAAAGTATATTAAACGTTCTTCATTTGATTTGGCCTCTAATAATATGGATAATTACCTTATAACTCACTTGCTTACTTCTTGATTGTTTTGCAGATCCAGAATGTATAAGTAAACCATGATCAAGTTGACTCATTAAACTGCTCATTAGATTTTGCTTACATAGAGAAAGTAGTAGTTTAGCACTCTTTCCCATTAATAGCATGCAAAAGACTTAAGGCTATAGTCTAACTTCAACTATTAAAATTATACACAGACATGTGATTTTATTAAGCAGTGATTCTTTATACTTTTCCTCTTAGAAGACACCCACACTTCTTTAAAAATAAGTTGGGCAAACAGTAACTGTGAATGTGTTTTTGTTTTCTTAAGGAATATCAATGGGAGTTGTACACACAGATCAAGAGCTGTACACATGTTATTATCTCCAGATAATTAATATTTGTGTATTATTTCCCCTGGGCTGGCTATGCATGAATACAGAGGCACAGGTAGTACTCATCACAAAATACAATGCTAGCTAGTTCCCAGGATGCCTTTGTGAATACTCCCTGCCAGTGGTTGAAGGGTCTAAGGAAGCGCCCTGCTGAGTCCCCTCCGGTCCTCCTCAGGGAGTATGCGCTCATTCTATCTTCTACTAAGAAAGCAGCCAAAGGCAGAAGCAGGAAGGACAGCCCTGTATTCCTAGAGAGAGTAAGGTGCCAACAGTCAGGAATGGAGAAGAAAAATGTGAATGTTATAGAATAAGGATAATGGAAACAGTGATTAAAGCCTCCATCTTTCTATTACAGTCAAAGAGGGAAGTCTCCCTCCTGTGACTGGTAGATAAGGTAACAGAATCCAGTTGCAGCCTTATGTTTGCACTATACACATGAAGTAAGTTAGAGAAAGGAAATCACTTAAAGGATATAAACTATGGGACAGGGACTGAAATGAACTTATTATCTGGTAGTGTCTGTGTCCCACCTCTGCAAGATCTCATAGGCTGGGTTTTCTGCTTGCTTTTGACCTTGGAAGTTAGGCCAGTAATTTAGTGTCTATCATTGAGGGAGGAAAACTAGCTATTTTAAAAAAAGAAAATAGGAGTTATTTCAAATACTTATTTATATATACAGGTTCATTAATAGAACAAGCTCTACAAGATATTTGGTTCGTATGAAGTGGGAAAAGCAGATGGTGGATGGAGGAGATGTCTACTTTTAAATGAGCTTTTTTAAAATGAGAGAGTTTGAAATATGTCCAGTGGCAAATTACCCTTCATAGAATACTACCTTGTTGGAAAATATAACTAATTATGTGTCATATATAAGTTCACCTGAGCATGACTGTCTTTCTAACATCATTATGGTATAGAAAAAAATATGACTGCACGGTTATTTCTCAGTGTTTACATTAAAGGAGAGGTGATTATTAAATCTAGTTTGGAAATTATAACATTCCTTTAAACAGCTGAAAACATTTCACTATTGTAAGAACATTAAATAGAATCTAAAGGATCATTATATATACAAATATATCAATGCCACAATAGAAGTGGCTTTTTCCTTTAAACAGGTTGCTTTAAAAAATCCATAAAATGAAGGAAAATTAATATTTAAAAATTCTTTTTAAATTAAAATCT
Organism: Pseudorca crassidens; assembly: GCF_039906515.1. Taxonomy (NCBI): domain Eukaryota; kingdom Metazoa; phylum Chordata; class Mammalia; order Artiodactyla; family Delphinidae; genus Pseudorca; species Pseudorca crassidens. The sequence continues at coordinate 69,677,666 of NC_090296.1, forward strand.
CTCAGTTCCATGATAACAATGTATTACAACGTTAAGCAGCAATCACATGTACAATTAAAGCAGTAATTACATGTATATTTAGATCATCCATATACAGTCCTCAATTTATTTAACAGAAAACAGAAAACATTGCAAAAATAAGAAATTTTGTGATGTTTTTCTTCATTTAATTCTGAGCTTTAATCCCCCTCCCCAATTGTAATTTATAAACTCTATAATGTAACCCCAACCCAAAATCCAGGAAAGGAAATATTTGGGATGCTGAGAATACATTCAAAGGAGGTAAAAATATTAGCTGTGTAATATTTCCAAGGCAATCAAAAAATGAAGGCACTGGTATTTGAAAGTGGAAAGTAGCCACAATTTTAGGCTTTTAAATGAAAAACTCTAAAAGAGAGAATGTAAACTTGAAAAACTATCCATAGGAACTAAAATGTATTTTCTTTATTTTGACCTTTTCTGTAGGATAGAGCACCAAAGTCATATTCTGTGTCTGCTGATTTGAAATTTTGTCTCTTGTGAAATCTAAAAGGAGCTGCTGTTCTGTGGTCTGGCCTATTTGTATTCATGATTAAAGAGTACTTCAATACCATGAGGCTAGACAAAGGTCACTGGAAGAGATCCTTTCTGTGGAAAAGATGGTTCTACCAACCTTCATAATGATGGCAGCCTGGTTGGTGGATCTCAAGACAGTGGTCTCCAGGAATAAACTGTCTCAAACTATATCTTGTGGTCCAATAAGCAGACAATGTAAAAAGACTTTGAAGTCTGAGACCAGAATTCAAATCACAGTTCCTCATTTTTCAAAATAGGGAAAGATATCTAACCTCTCAATGCCGCAGTTTCCTTATCCGAAATAAAGTGGATAATAGCAGAATATATTTAATAAGTATTTTTGAGAGGATCAGATCAGATGATTATAGAAAGGTCTTGGCAATGAGGCTTATTTAAATATTGTTAAATTCATGTTGATGCTCTTACATGAAATTCCAAAGTTTGCTTAAGTATAATCATTTACAGTTCAGGACAGCCCTTATTATTTCCTGAATGAGTGGATTGTCAATATAGCATAATATGGTATGATACAATACAATATAATATATCAAATAATGCTAGACCCAGAAGAAACCAACACAATCACATAGGAAGTTGAGGCCCAGAGATGTGAAGTGTCTTATGCAAAATCAAAGTTTTTTTTTTTAAGTGTAACAGATAAATTTCTAAAACTAAAATTTATATCACTTTTTTTTCCCCTCAGAATCATTAAATAATTTGAAAGTTTGCTGTTCCATGGGACTTTGTGTTAACTCTTTCTACTCAGCCTGTTTTTATCAAAGTAATCAACCTCTGTATAAACTGACTGATGGAATAATTTACTATTTCTTGTGAAAGACCTGTGCTTGTGTTAATGATGTCAGATGGTGGGGTTAAAAACAGCCAGCAGAGATGCCCACTGGCAGCTGAGATATTCTCATATTATTAAACACATCTATAAAATTATCTTAGGAAAGTAGAATTAATATTCCCACATGCATTGGAAAATCTAAATTGTTAATAGCTTCCCCAGGGCTTTGATTCTTTCTATGACACCTTCAATGATTTTGTTGCTGTTTAAATATTATAAACTATCACAATATATCCTCATAAAAATGAAACTCAGTGCTTTGAAAACCTCAGTTGCTTTAAAATAAAGGATGATTATCTGCTTAACAATTAGCAAATGATTGAACCATATAAATCAAGTTCACAAAGATAAAACTGTGGAGATTAAATTATACAGACCAGAGTAATCAAATAATCTGGATAACTGCCAAGTTTCTCCTTCATTTCATTCTTTTATCTAATGCTGCATTCTGTATTATCATCACATATTAAGTAGAAACAGATTATAACACATTCTAGTTTGAAGAAAAGTAAATTCATGAATGATACACTTGATTAATAAAAAGATAGATAGAATGTAGATTTTACAATAAAAGTAAATTTTTAGTAGAAAAATTAGCACAGGCATTAAAAGGATTGTGAATATCTTGAATGTGGTACATGTCAGAATGAATGTACATTACAATATTAGTGTTCAGGCTTTAGATGAATAGCATTTTCATTGGATTATAAATTGGGATGTAACTGGATTGGGGAGGCAACCTAATGAGCTTGATAGAGAAAAGTATGATTTAAAAGCTCAAGCAGACTCCGAGGTTGGAACAAAATGAGGGCACCTGAACAGGAGAGAATCCATTAAGCAGTCAATCTATTACCAATAGGTTGATGGATAGATAGATGGAAGGACAAGGATTCATGCTCCCCATGACTGTACCAATAATTAATGTTCATTCCTTATAGCCACTATTTGATAAATCATTTCTGGTTAGATCAAAATATTTTACTCCTATCCAAATAGGGAGAATAAACTTTACAATGTAAATTTCCAGTATAGATACATAAGGCATCATTTTTACTCCAACTAATTCCAATATTTTTTACTTTTCAAATTTGTTGTTGTGAGTTTTTAATGTAAAGGCTTTTTTAAAATTTACCTAACATTTTTCAGTGCTGGCATTATCCATCATAATATAAGGGCTATTATAGAACAAAAAAGAGAAAGTTTGTTTGTTTGTTTGAGCTCTAATAATCCTTAATCAGTGAATTAGAATCAGTGAGAAATAGGTGGACCTTTTGAAATACATATTCTTCCAAGATTAATTAGTTGTTGTGGCTATAGAGATGAACCACATAAAAACATGTCCCAAAGCCCTGCAAACAGATAACACAAAGTGTTAAACCCAAATCTCAATATATTTTCCTTCCTTCTCTCATTCTTTCATTCCTTCCTCTTTCCCTTCTTCATCTCTTTGTGCTCTGTACCTCTTCCTTTCCATCCTTCTCACACTTGCTATCACAAACCTCTGCTGGATAAAGTTGAATAACATAAGATTCTTTCAATAGAATGTTCACAGTTCATCAGAGATAACAAACATATAAATAATATGTTTACAAAGAATAATGATTGCACAGAGGAGACAGTGGTTATTAAATGAGTCTGAAGGAGGGCCAGGAGAGGCTGCAAAAGCAGCCAATATGAGTTGGACATTGAAAGATGTCACCAGGTGAACATGTCAGGCAAAAGGAACAATTCTTACAGTCTTCTCAGGGAACAGAATTAATTGCCTCTTCCTTGTACTACATTCATCTGTATGAACCTTTCAGGATTTACATGCTGTCCTACCACAGTTGCCATCTGTATCATGTTTCTAGATTCCACATATAAGCGATATTATACGATATTTGTTTTTCTCTTTCTGACTTGCTTCACTCTGTATGACAGTCTCTAGGTCCATCCACAATTGCCATGTAACCAATGTGGTAGCAGTTGGGTTAAGCCTTATTCATTCAAGACAGCATATACTTTGGGGATCCATTTTCTTCTAGTAGTAGGGCTTATTGGCTTCCTAGACTGCTCTTCCCAGGAATTGAAGCTTGTAAAGTAAACAGAAAAGAGAGATTGATTACTGTTTGTAGCTACGTGAGAATCAATCTAAGTAATGCCATAGACTAAGAAGAAACTTGGGGGGAAAGTTCACAAACGTCAGGGAGAGTTAATTTTCCAGGACTTGGCATTCAAGTAGTCATTGCCCTTCCTTTCTGAGAAAAGGTAAAAGAAGGAAGAAACTATTAAGTGCCAGAATTTTAGAATATAACTTTGCACATGCTTTATAATATACTATGTGAATCTAAAATCGGCTCAAATCAAACGCAACTCAGAGTGAGAGAGGTTTTTTTAATTTTATAAGCTAAATTGCCTACTCTACTCCCAGTTTCACCCTGCTCTCAATAAATGTCAATGATGGAGGATGTTGGTGGTGAAGATTTTAGATAACTTTATAAGTAATGGTACAATAAGACAACTTACAACTAAAACCTATAACAGGGTCTGGAACATAGTAAGTGCTAAATAAATATTTATGCATGAATACATGTATGTTCATCCCCATAGGGCTAGAAAAAGAAGTTTCTGGTGCTATCTTGTCTCTTTTGACATTGATTTTCTGTCAGCTCCATGGAAGTGAATGGAGAAGGGAGTAAGCTAGCAAGCTTTCTGACTACTTGAAAAATAAGGTTTCTTGTATTCTATGTTGAGATTAAGATTTTCAGCTAGGTGGTACTCAGGGGATAATTAAATTATAGGAATTGGGTAATAGAAAACATAAAGGGGTGAATATATTTTATTCAATATATATAAATAAATATAAATGTATGTATAAATATACATATAATAATAACACACATATGTTATACATACATAACAGGAGTTTTCATATATGTAAATATAAAAATATATATAATTTTATACATAAATATATTACACATTATATATTATATGTGTAATTGTATAAAAAATAACTTTTTATATTATAAATATATATGTTTATTTACTTATAAATAGAGAGATTCCAAAAGACCTGTTTTGAAGTACATCAAATCCATAAAAGGCAGTCTTCTTTTTCTTTTATTATATGTACAAAAAGATTTTGGTGATCTTAAACTGGTTCTAAAAATGATCTCAAACTATTTAACTTCTTTTTAAACTAATAATTTTAGGGATTATTTTAAAGAATTGTCTTCATGGGCCAAAGTTAGATAGATGATAGGTAAGTAGATAGAGTTTTTTTCGGACATTGATATAGGGCATTGTAAAAGGAATTCTGATTTGATTATAGAGGTTGAAATGATATATAATATCAGGCAAATTAAACAATCTTCTTAAAAGTTTAGTTACCTTCATGTAGAGGATGGTTGTCTCAGCATATGAAAAAGCACCACTTTTCTATTATTTTTCCCCAGTGATGGGAGATTGAGCTTAGTGTATGGAGAAAATTTTCACAAAGGAAACAGAGCCTTGATTCCTAGCAAATTGATGTTTTTTTTATTTGCATTAAAGTCATATTACTCCATTTTCTCATTCAGCAAACAGTTTTTGAGCTCTATAGATAAAGTTAACTTTTTTAATTTTTAAAAGTAACATTAACTTGGGATTTTACTTTTTATTCAGCCACCTCTCGGATGGAAGCCATGTAGTTAAGAAGAGTGTCTAGGACTAGAGTGAAAGCTCATTTGGGGGATGCTAAGAAGTCTTTGAAGAGAAAACAGCATACAAGGATCATGGCTAACCAATGAGTCACTCTCTTTGGGTTGATAGCCTTGTTTTGATTTTAAAAATAATAGCAACCATAATACTAATACAGTAGGTTAACGCTAAAAAAGGAGATTCTTAAAGGGTAAATGTTTTCAAAGTGAACAAAGCAACACCACCAATTAAGATTGGGGCTAAAATCTGCAGCCATGAATGCAACTTCTGGTACCTTGAAGTTATTTGCCTAGGAGGCTTTCTTGGAGGTCACTTTGAAGAGGTTTCTATCCAGCAACAAAACTTCATGAAAGGAGCTGATGTGAATAATCCAGATAGATAGCTCTAGGCAACATCTTGTGCTTTCTTCTTTATATTTTATACTGAGAAAGAGAAGATGTAAACAATCAATTATTTAAAATTCAAACATTTTGCTGTCTCTCTCTCTCTCTCTCTCTCTCTCTCTCTCTCTCGCTCTCTCTCGCTCTCTCTCGCTCTCTCTCGCTCTCGCTCTCTCGCTCTCTCGCTCTCTCGCGCTCTCTCTCTCTCTCTCTCTCTCTCTCTCTCTCTCTCGCTCTCTCGCTCTCGCTCTCGCTCTCTCGCTCTCTCTCTCTCTCTCACACACACACACAAGAAAAAAATGAGAAACAAAATAAATAGGAAATGACCCAGAATTCTTGTTCTCTAACTAAAGCCCTTAGTTAAAATATATGGATTTAGGAGGCTAAGTCATCAGGGTAGAAAACCTTGCTTTCCCATTTATTATGTGATAATTTTCTGTGATCCCCAGTTTCCTCATTTGTCTAAATGAGGCTAATGGTATTTTTAGTGTTGTTTACATGAATTAAAAGCAGTGTATGTTGAAAGATATACACAGTCCCTGTACCTCCTAGGAATTATTATTTGACCAGCGGTCTTATCTAATAAAACAAAAGGTATCCATCCAACTAATAATATTTTCTTAGAGAAACAGGATATATCCAGCAGAGCTAAGAGATTATTTTTCCTGTTCCTACACAGACATAAATTTATCAGCTAAAATCTATGGTGTAATAAGTTAACAGTGGCTGGACATAAAAATTAGTATGTGAAAACTCTTCATTTGTTTGATTTCAAAGTTCACTCATGTGTTGTTTTAAATTCATACTAATCTACAGCTGTATTAATCACCTGAGCTTTTGAACGGTTTTGTAGAGAAGAATTTTACAGAAGATTTGCATTTTACCCTGTAGATCCTTTTGTTAATTTCAGTTCATTTCAGAAAATGCCTAAAGTCTTTAATGAAGTACTATCTTCATTTATTAGTGCACTGTAATTTGGTGAACTTCAGAAGCTTAAAGTACAAGGGTGACATAATCAATTATAACTGTTTTAGAAATGTTTTTGTCTTAATGTTTTTTTTCAAAAAAGCTCCAAGGTAGTAATAGCACTTTTCATCAGCAAAATACCTTATAAAGGTTAACTAATAGGAAAGGAGTGTTCTCTGGTTGTTCAACAAGAAATTGAGAGTTCAGAGAACTGAGTTCTATTTCTGGTCCTTCTATTGACTTCAGTGATTTTAGATAAGTCACCTAACATAGACTGTGCTTTTCATATATGTTTCTTGCTTTAAAAGAGGTCAAAGAAGTACTTCTTGACGATTTCTGTTGTGTATGGAATAATTAGATAATCCCGCCCCCATCCATGTCAGCCTGTTTCTTACTTGTCCTTTCTTTTTTATCTTCCAGTTTGTGTATCTTTCAGTATTTTACATATGGGGGATGGGGCAGGTAATGTTGGATAATACTCTGAAATAAGGATTCCAACTTGGAGACAGAAGCACATGAGTTCCAATTCTGATTCTCCTTTTAATTAGCTGTATAGCCTTGGGCATGTCACTTCATTATTCTCAACTGTGTCCTTGCAATTAAAGTATAGTTAGTGATATCTGCTTCTCAGGGTAGTTCTAAGGAGTCAATTAAATTATATTTGATATACATTGTATCTCCTTGCCTAACTAGGCTTCTGATTGGCTTCCCCAGTTGGTACACTCTTTATAAAAATCTGGTCTTTACAATGAACCACGAACACTTGAAATTTCACCTACCTCTTCTCCAAAAAAAGAAAAAGAAAAAAAACAAACAGACAGACACACATATGCGGCTTCTCCTTATATTTTTTTGATCTAATTTCTTGACCATTTCTCTCTCTCTCACTAGTTCCTTTTTAGCCACACTGGCAACCTTGCATTCTCTAATATTACAGAATTACTTCTACCTCAGAGCATTTGAACTTGTTGTTCCTCTTTCCTGCAAACTTCTTCCTTCAGACATTAATACGGTTTACCCTCCCACTTCCTTCAGGTTTTTGCTTAAACCTTATGATGTGAGTGAGTCCTTTTGTGACCTTGCTATTTAAATTTGCCATGTGTTCCTCACTTCACCCTTCCAGTACTATCTCTCTTCTTTACCTATTTTCTCTTCTCTCTTCTTTAATTAATTATCCATTATTGTATACCATACCAACTTACCCCAAAACATAGTGGCTTAAAACAACAAACCTTTACTTTGTCACATTTTCTGTGGGTTAGGATTCCTGGCATAGCTTAGCTAGGTGCCTGTGTTTTGAAGTCTGTCATGAGAATTCAGTCAAGCTTATAGCTGCGGTTATAGCCTTTTGTAAAGGTTTGCTCAAGGAAGAATACATTTCCAAGTTCACGCACACGGTTCTTAGCAGGACTCAGTTCCTTGTGGACCGTTGGACTGATGGCCTCAGTTCTTTGCTGGCTGTTGACCACAGGCCTCCCTCAGTTCCTTGCCATGCACACCTTCCCATAAAGCAACTCACAACGTGGTAGCTGGCTTTCCTCAAAGAGTGCAAGCAAAAGAGTGAAGAAGAATTCCAAGATGGAAGCCACAGTATGTTTGTAACCTAATGTCTGAAGTGACACTTTTGCCATATTCTATTAAAAGTAAGTCACTAGGTCCAGCCAACATTCAAGGGAAGGGTTTTGCACAGGTAGGTGAGCACAGGGAAGTGAGGATCATTGCAGGCCATTTTAGAGGCTGCCTACCACATCATGCAAGTAGAGAATTTTGTCTGTTTTTGTTCACTGTTATATTCCAAGAGTTTATAAAAAATGCCTAGAAAATAGTTTGTTTTCCGTATATATTTATTGACTTAGTGAGCCTAATCCAGAATCTGCACATAGTTAGTGTTTAATAAATGATTGCTACTATTATCCATTCTTGAATATGCTTTTTAATAGTCATTCCTATTATTCCTTTTTCTGTTAGATTTGAATACCTATAACGTCACTGAATTAGACAATAAGAAAGAGCACTCTAGGGTGCTTGCTCTAAAATTTTCATGATTCAGAAACAATACATCTCCTCTGGTTATCAGACATGCAAAGAATAGGAAAACCAGAATGACTACATGAAAAACTGTGAGACCAGTAAGAAAGAAAACTAAAGATTGATAGTATCCATCAAATTACACTGTACAGCAGTTGCTGGAAAATGAGGTTCATGGGAAAAAATTGGGGGAAATTATTGATTCTTTCCTGGTATACAGTTCTGTGTTTCTATTATTTTTATTTCTGGAGAGTCAAAGTTGCTGTTACAAAATAAGTACTTATTCCTAAAGGCTCTTCTCCTTCATGAAAACAGGGTCATGCCCTTACAACAGACATAGTTTACTGGGGATTTTATGCCTTTTAATACCATTGAGCTGAGACCTGAGAAAATCATAAGAATTAGAAATTAGCAGTAGAAGAACATCCATAGCAGAAAGAACGTCTTGTTCCCATTTGAAGCTAGATGAGATTCAACTGAAGAAAAGTGCACAGTTTGATGAGTTCAACACCTGTTTCTCTTGTTTTTAACTGTTCCTGTGAGTAAATGAACAAATGACAGGAGCCGAAGAAGAGGAGGAATGTCAGTAAAGCTCTGACTAGGGATGGGGTGCTGTCCTGTCCTTAATGGCAACAGTGGAATGACAGAAAGCCAGCTTCTCCTATGCCAGCCTTAGGATACGAAACACCTGTCCTGTGAGAGAGATCCTGTGTGTGAACCAAAATAGCAGGCCCTGAGGGGAAGCTGAGAAATCAGACCTCAAGTGGTTCCTGCGACTGTTTCTGAGGGAATAGGAAAACAATCTCCTTTGCATTTTCACTTTGGTTCACCTTTGGTTTTTGTAGCTATTACTTCAGGTTAATAATCTGGGTGCTTCTCATTTATGAAAAGGAAAGGAGGTAGTCGTATGTTCAGGAACTGACACTTCTACCTTTCAGTTATGCTGGAACTGTGACTACTTAAAGACCTTGTTATCAACAGAGCAGATGAAGGTGTTTTTGTTTTTCTTTTTTTGCCCTGAATGACCATTGGCCCCAAGATATGGACACCAAATTTTATGCCCAAAGTAGCTGGGTGTTCATGGTTGAACACCTACTTTTCTGGGATCACTGAGTGAGCTAAATCAACTGCACAAACAACCCCACTCCAGTACTGATGTGGCCTGGGTACAAGCTTTCACTGGAAAAGAGTGGGGACTCTCACTGACTGTAACCCAGATGGAGGGAGTTGGTAAGGTTGAAGCCCCCTTCGCTTCCTCCGTGGACCCTAGACTACAAGGAGTGTTTCTCTAATATGTCTTCCTTTAGAGAAACAAAAGCCTAGAGGAGATTAAGTGACTCTTCTTAGAACGATACAGCTTATTAACACCTGAATTGTAATTTTAAACAAGCAATCAGGAAGTGCTAGAGAAAAAAATATTTAAATGATCGTATCAAGAATAAAAATAAATATTCTATCAGCCATGAGATTATAAAGATGACATTTTTTTCTTTGATATTATCTAGAAGTTAAACTGATGAGTGTCGAAAGAGAATACACTTAGTTTCTCAGCAAACAAGTGAGATATTAGATCGTTTTAATTATATTAGAATAACTCGTGTATGAGCTACAATAGCATTTGTGCAGCAGCGATGGGATTCGCAGAAGTATAAGTGCAGGGGAGTTGAAGGCTTTAATTAGAATTGAAAAACAGGAACACTGCTGTACCATTCCTTTTAGAATAGATCCCAGCTCCATTTAATTTAGAATTAGAAGATTTTCAAAAGAATGAGACAAATATGGTTAGGCTAGAGGTAGCAAAAAAGTGTAAAAACAGTCAGCAAGAATATGCTAAATAAAAGCTGTATTTACATTAGCACTTAACAGAGTAAACAAGCAAAAAGATTGTTTTACTAATAAAGACAAAGGTAACAATGCAGTTGTAACAATTCAGGTTTTTAAAACTATATTTCAATCATTTAAGAGGCATTAATGAAAACTGCTGTTAAAACCACATATAAACAACTGTGAAAGCAAAGAGGTAGTGAGTGTGCTCTAATGGGTAGAGCATTGAGCTAGAAATGCCTGGCCTTGAAAATTATATTCAGCTGGGCCTCTGATTCTTCATGAGACTCAGGGAAAGGCACTTTATTTCTCAGTGCTGCTGTTGTCTCCTCTGCAAAACAGAGCCCATGAAAATCTTAACTATATATAACTCCAAAATATACTATGTGATATATTGGTTCAATTTCAGATATGCAGAAACTTGCAAAAAAGATTATCTAAATACTTTGTACCAATTTATTTAGTCCTGCTACTCTTTCTTCAAAATAAGGCCAGGGAAGCTCCAGTATATCAAACAAATCAAAGTCGAGTTGCTCTTGTGGAATTGAGGAATGTGCAGACCACCACCCTCTCACCCTCTATACCCTCATCTGTTCCCCTCTGGCTGCTACTAAAGGGAGTCCAGAGATCCCACAGCTCTGTTGATCACAGCTGAAAAATTCTCATCTTCATGATGTTACCAGCTAGATATCGGGGGTGATTCAAATAAAGAGCTGGTTTTTTCTCCACTTTTCATTCAGCTTCTCATGTATACGGTTTTAATGGAATGATAATTTTAAAGTACATTAAACTATAAAAGGCATTGTACAGATTCAAGCTTCAGTATCTCCACTGTTTTTCTTCTCAATCAAAAGGTAAGTACAAAACAAAATTATTGAATCCTGAATTCAATATATTTCAATTTGTTAGGTAAGACCAAACAATAAACATCTCCAGGCATGCATTCCTATTTTTAAGGAAGTCAATTCAAAGAAAGGCTGAGTGACAGTAAAAGCTCTCCACACTAATAATTGAAAGATCTGTGTTCCTGGATTCTAGCTCCAGTTCCTTCATTTATTGTCCATATAGTTCTGAAAACTTCATATAATCTATTTCCTCCTGTGTAAAATGGGAATCATATCCAAAAGATGGGCTTAATAGAGATAGTGTTACAATGATTAGCAAAGTCAAGGCCCTCTTTGGTTATTTCAGTAAGCACATAGCATTTTGATCAAATCCTTTATCAATGGGAGAAAGAAAAGGAGAGAAAAAAATACATTATTCTCTACCAATAGATTTCTAATATGGAGATTCCCCATGCCTCTCTGAACTAAGACTGATTCTTGCATTCATTATTGTTGACTGAAAGAAACAAGACCATCAAGTGAAGCAAGAAACAAGAATAGTTTACCTGAGAACAGTAGTGTGCTTGGAATCCCTGTACATCTGAGGGGAAGACATTTTAAGTTATAAGATTTCATTCTGTATTCAAATTTTTAATATGTTATTTTTCACCAGTTCCTCCATACCATCTTCTGACTCTCCACTGACTCACAGCCCCTCAAGTCACCCCCTCTTCCTCTTGCCACCTTTATTTTCTTCAGTGAACTTTGCAGCTCATGTATCACAGCTTTAATTGGGTTCTGGATTTTCTGCAAACCTACAGTTGACTTTTTCTTAATTTTGCCCACACAGTTGCAGGATAAGTTACGGCCATATAATATACTAAAATGGGGATAATGGATAAGTCAGGTAAAAGAATTAATGCATATTCCATTAGATAAGAAGCTATTAGATGAGTAGCAGCAAAGTGGGTGTTGGCATTTTTACACTTCTCTACTTAAATCCTGGAAAATTAAAATCATCAAAAGAGAGAGCAGTTTGACTGTCAATACTATATTATTACTCATGTCCTGACCAACTCTTCTTTATATAACATTCACTTTGTTATAATTATGACTAGAGAAAAGACATTGCATTAGCACTCTCTTTATCAGATCTTAAGAGTATTTTAAATTAAATGCCTTAAAATTGTTTGAATGCAAAAATCAGTTAGTTTGGTTATGTAGATGACATCTTTGTCATTTGAAAGTATGAAAACAAAATTTCCTAAACTTTACACTTAAATATGCTCTTTTCTTCAGTTGCAAAGAAAATGCAACACATTATTTTTTAATATACACAAAAATTTTCACCATGTTTTCTACAAAAACACTTCACAGCTTAATATATTGGCTACTTGTAAATAACTCAGCTGAAGATAAAAGTTCTCAGGTTTAATTTAAGAAGTACATTTAAGATCATAGTGATTTTAGTTATACATTGGAGTAATTTATTTTTCTTAACAATGGCATGCTAGGGTTAACACTGGCTGTAGATATCACCGCATAAGACTTCAACTAACTTCTTAAACCTCTACCCTACACATTAGTTCCTAATTTCAGTTATTTAAAAATCCTGTTGTTACTAAGAGGAAACTCTACAATTGTGTCAAATACTTTAAGAAATACGAGTGCACCCAAACTTGAAAAACAAATATTGTTGTTTGAGTCTACTGGTTTCCATTATTACCTTATATAATGTCATTATTAACATAAATACTATGGTTAAATGTGGAGAAACTATATCAGAATTCAGTGTAAGCCGTGGCCAAAGATAGTGTTGCTCAGTTTGACCCAAAAGCTTACTGTGACCAAACCTTGAAAAGATTACTGGATTTTTTTCTCTCCGGTTTCTTTAAGCAAAGGTCCACTGACCCAGAGTTGTTTTCACATCTTTTTCTGCCCTAACAATATTACATTTTCACATCATTCTTCCTTGGTGTTCACATTTAGTAGATCATTATAATAGGTTCAGTCAAACATGACCTTCTAACCTGAACACTTCCAAATGAAGGAGAAAGACATTAGCCACCTACTTTCCATGTTACTGAGGAGCAACATCTGGTGAATGATGGTCCCTTTCCTAATTGCATAGTTCCAGTCAACTTGCATAAAACATAAAAAGCATATGCATTCCACTAGTCACCTTGGAATAGAATTTTTGGAGGACGTCAGCAGTCTTACACTTGCACTGTTCAATGCAGCACCTAGCACTTCCTGGGTGCTTAATAAATATTGAACAACCCAGCAATCAAGCCCTCCAGGCAATGGCTGCAGTTGTTAGTTGACACATATGCAGACTCTACACAGTAGGAATTGCCAATCAAACAGCCAGATCTGAACACACAGAAAATAGCAGAGACGATAATGGCAGCATCACCTTCAAATAAAGGACAATCTATATGTATATATTGTGCTACATATGAATTTAAAAGTATTCATAGTTTCCTTTGCATTCCACTGTGCATTTACATAGCTCGCTGCCTGTGAAATTAGCCAAATGCACACTCTTCAGTGAATACACTTAACAAAAGGTCAACAGTCTCACACTATCTTTTTAAATAAGTCATTCCTTTGCCTGACCTAAATCCAAAATTGTCCTGGGTACAGGATGTCTAACCTTTCTGTGCCATCAAAAGTGGAATTCCCTCCAGCTCTACATACTTACAGTTATACTCACTTATGAACTCCACAGGCCTGAGAGTGCAGTGTGTGAAATATGTCTCTTCGCTAACAGGTCTGCTTAAGAATGAGATGCGTAAACTTTACCTTTAGCACAAAGTGGTCACTTTGAAATTTACACCTTTATAATTAAAAACTATCATTTGGATTTCAGACAATTAAGATACCATCTAGTAAATTATATTATTGCCCTTTTTACAACGTCATCTTCCTGGTGGCCTCGGAGGGTTAATGACTCTCGATATCCCTAGGTTTAGCTTGTCCTAAGGGATCTGACCCAGTTTTTAAAAATAAAAATTAAACCCCATGTAAAAAGCAAGATAAATGAAGATATGACTGTAGTGAAGTGATGGAAAAAGCCTTGGCATGCCTGTCGTTTCCTTCTCACCTACATATTCCTGTGATCCTTGTTCTTGTGTCAACCGTTTAGTGAATACTGCTTGAACTGCTTAAAATTATACATTTAATGTCAGCTTTATGCTCTAAGGAATATTTAATGTGAAACATCATTCACTTTTGCATAGAAATTAGCTCTGCAGTGTGAAAACTGGCTTCAGGTGAATTCTACTTTAAAAAAAATGCAAGTGAAAACGGGAAGAACCTGAAAGCAAGCACCACAGTCATAAGAGAATCACCACCAGCAGCTGGAGGGTCCAGTATATTCAGAAAATTGTCTTATATCCAGATGAGTGGAGTCTATTTACTCTACAAAAAATTACATTCAAACTAAGTAAAATAAGAGTCCTGGCATCTCTAAGGCATGCACAGAATTTTTTTTCTACCTTAGATTCTCAGGAACACTGTGAACTTGATTCACCCTTTGACATTTAAGAAGGCACTGAAAACACACTCAGCACAGTGAAGAGCTTGTCTTTTATTTGCTCTTTAATGCATCTTGATACACTATTATTCCTCCTGACCAGCGGGTAATATTGAGTCACCTCACCCAAACACAACGCTTGGCTGACTTGGATCATTTGTTCAGTATTTACTGAGTGCTTATGATGTGCCAGGGATGGTAACAATTGCAAAGTGTAAATGAGGGTGATATGCCCCCTCTGCTCCTAGGAAAGGTACACTCCAGAGGAGAAGTTAGACGTGTATAGATCATTAAAATGCAACATGGTAAAGGCTAAAATAGAGGCATGAACAAAGTACCATGGAAGCACAGAGTAGGGAGCAGCTAATCAGGGATGGCAAATGAGAAGACAGAGTAAGTAGGTTCTGAGTGGAGTTGAAAGAATGAACAAAGTAGGGTATACATTCCAAGGAGAAAGAGTATTTATTCGTGACCTCTAATACCTTCTTCACTAGTTCTTTCAGAATATCTCCCTGAGGGGCCACAGAGATTTCCCTCTCAGGTGGATGGTGGTGTAGTTATTCTTCACTCTAAAAGGTAAAAATACCTAGGATATCTCTGAAGGACTTGATATTAATCTGTTTGTCACTTAATAAGAAGTGGATTTCTACCAATTCCCTAATGTCAGGAAAAGTGGTAGAGGTCACTCTGAGCTTGGCACTAGGTATAGAAAGATGATTAGAATTTGACCTGGAATTCCAACATTAACTGTTAAGTGCAATTATAGAAAGATGCATTGGGGGCAATGTGAACATGAAGGAAGGACAATTAGCCCATCTAGGAAGGCATCAGGGGAGGAAGGTGTCTTAAAGCACATGATGTCTGACTTGAGTCTTAAAGGAGGATAAGACATAGACAAACAAAGATGGAAGGGGAAACCAGGCAGAGAAAGTAGGTGATGTAATACACGAAAGCATCAGACAGCACTGTGTGTACCACGCTGTTCAAAAAGTTAAGTATCATAGAACATAAGGACGAGAGCAGAAGAGAGAGGTGAACCCGAGGAGGTGAATTGACATCAGATGCTTGAGAGATAGTACGTGCCTTTGGAAAGAACTTGATGTTAAATTATAGTCAGTGGGCAGACATTTCACAAATAAAGCCAATATCTTGAAAGTTTAGTCACTTGCCAAGGTTGCAGAAGAAACAAGTAGCAGAGCCAGAGGTCAGATTCAGGTCTGTTATCTTCTAGAGCCCACCTTCTTGACCACTACTCCATAAATAACTATCCTAGAATTAGGGGGGTATTTTCAGATCTTCCATTAACTCTACTTTCCTTTTCATTACTCTTGTTATCCATCTATGATAGGGTGGGAGGAACAGGGTTGGGGTGGGGAAAAAAACATGCTAAACCAGGAACGTGTTTGGGATTAACAAAAAGGAAAGGGAGGTGTGAAATTGTTGGGAAGAAGTCCTTATGTGATATCAGAAGCCAGTGATTTTATTTTCCTGCTAAAGCAACAGAGTATTATGAAATTAAAGTCATAATTGGGCCCAAAATGCTAATAGGTGCAGCTGTATAACCCAATCAGTAAACAAAGAAGACTACAAACAGAGAGAAAGGAAATAGAATGTAAGAATGCATGGGAACTGAATACGCAGTCTAGATAATTTGAAGGGGAAGAGGGATGGATGTATTGTTAGCATAAAATATATAAAATAATGCTTCTCAGATGGAAGGAAATTATTTTTATTCCCTGGCAATTATATAATCAGAAATATTGGATTTAAATTGATAAAGAACACTAGTTTACATAATTGAAAGCACTTTAGCAGAAAGGCCAACTGCAGAATATAAGAACTTTGATATATGTGGAAGGAAGAAAACACTTAAAATTTTCAATTTGTAGTTTTTCAGACTAATTGGATGCATTCCACACATACTAGAATCCTTCGTCATTCAGCAGGGGCTAGATGACTTTAACAGGGGCCCTTTCTGTCCTAACTTTCAATGATGCTCTGACACCACATCAAGTTTCACAAAAATACTGTCCAAGAAAATGGTTTGCTGCACTCTTTGAAAAAGCAACATCGTGTCAATAATAGCTGACAATTTAAGGAAACCATGATTACTCTAAAATACAAAGATAACCTATCCCTCCCTTTTCCTCCTTCTCTCAATGAAATATGGGAGGGAAAAAAGATGTTGAAGTTAAAACACGAATTTATGAATCTGTAAGAGCTACATATGCTCTTTGAGCTTGTGTTGGTTAGTTTTCTGTCCAGAAATTGGTCAGATTGTAAATCTGAAAGGATTAAAGTGTCTATTTAAGGAATACAGATAGAGTTTTAAAGCTTCCAGTTTGAACACAAAACATGTGTTATTAAGCTGGAGTTTGTCAAAGAGGAACATCCTCCTGAAACCAATTTGCTACGGATTTATTTGAAAATGTACTGACAAATACAGCATTCCAATCTGTGCATACATATTCATCTATTTATTTAGGAAAATATTGCAGGTGACACTAAGAGAAATTTGTATTTTGGCATTGATCTTATCATTTCTTAGATGCAATGTGTTATATACAGAGCCTAGGTCAGTTGGACTATAAATCATTCCCCAAAATAGTTATTGAATGCCTTCCATTTAAAGGCATTGTTAGGGATAGCAGAGCATATGATGACGTACAAGACATCATCTGTATCCTCAAGGAACTTATAAAAATTGGAGAGAAATTGTTAAATACATTTAAAGATTTTAATGTAAAGTAGTACAAATAACTACTATAGAAAATAAGAGTCAGCAAAAGGATCAAGACAATTATTCGTTACAGTACAGTTCATAGTGTGCTTGAAATGACAGTGATTTGATCCTGTACACATGAGTCTCAACTAGACTTCAGTTTTGCTTGAGCATGCTCATTTTCCACAGTTTCCAAAAGAACCATTTTGTATTCTCCTCCTCAAACCATCTGCATTCCTCCCCAACTCAACCCCATACTTCATTAACAAAATAGAGGTCCTTATAACTCAGACTGCCTCACTCTCCTGCTTAAAACTATATAATAGCTTCCACTGCTTTAAAATAGAATTCAAGCTTTGACCATGGCCTACAAAGTTGCAGATATTTTGTCACCTGTCTGCCTCTCTTCCCTTTTTATACCTCTTTCTCTTTAGCCCTCTTGGCTCCAGCCTCATCGAACTGTTTTGCTTCCTTGCATGGGCCCTCCTCACCGCTGTCTTATGTCTCTGCACCTGCAGTTCTGTCTGCCCAGAACATCCTTCCCTGCGACTTTCTCATGGTCAGCCATTTCTCATCGTTCAGTTCTCAGCTCAAATGTCACCTCTTAAGAAAGACGTTCCCTTAACATCTTATCTAAAGAAGCTCCCACTGTACTCCTTCCCCTAAATAAAACATTTTCTACCATGTAAGCTTAGCTTTAAAGAAAAAAAAAAACAGTTCCAAACTAAGGTTTTATTGGAGTAATTTTGATATATTCACTTCACGTTAAAACATAGGAGTAAAGGGCTTCCCTGGTGGCGCAGTGGTTGAGGGTCCGCCTGCAGATGCAGGGGACGCGGGTTCGTGCCCTGGTCCGGGAGGATCCCGCGTGCTGCGGAGCGGCTGGGCCCGTGAGCCGTGGCGGCTGAGCTTGCACATCCGGAGCCTGTGCTCCGCGGCGGAAGAGGCCACGGCAGTGAGAGGCCCGCATACCGCAAAAAAAAAAAAAAAAAAAAAAAATAGGAGTAAATATAGTAAAAGTTATTTTACTATATTTGCTATGAGTACATTATTTCAAGATTTGTAGATGTGATATTTCTCTTTAGTCCCCAGTATCACATCAAAGTCTTTTCTCAAAAAATTTTATGCCAATCATTTATATCTTACTGTTTTATAGATTAAAATTATGTATATTTAAGGTGTACAACATGGTGTTTTGATATACATGGTGAAATGATTACTACAGTCAAGCTAATTAACATATCCATCTCCTCCCATGGTTATTATTTGTGTGTGTCCCTGTGTGATGAGAGCACTTGAGATCTAGTCTCTTAGTAAATTTCCAGTACATAATGCAGTGTTATTAACTATAATCACCATGTTGGACCTTATATCTCTAGAACTTATTCTTCCTACATAATTGCAACTTTGTACTCCTTTACCAACATCTCATTTCCCTCACCTCCCCGCCCCTTGTAACCACTGTACTACTCTCTGCTTTTATGAATTTGACTTTTGTAGATTCTACATACAAGTGAGATCATGCAGTATTTTTCTCTCTGTGTCTGGCTTCTATCTTGTTTCTCCTTAGCACTATGGCTCTTTGAAACTATCTTTAGTTGCTTACTTTTGCTTTGCCTGCCTTGTCCTACTGAATGGAAGCTATATTGGGAAAAGGATCTGTCTGACACCCTCAGTACCTCACCCTATGCCTGGCACATGGAGCTCAAAAAAATACCTGCTGATTGAATGAACCAATGCATAACTAAAAGAATGGCAAAGCTTAAAGAAAGATGTGCAAAAGAGAGAACTAGAAAGTGTGTTCTTTGTAGGTTAATCCTTACACAGGCATTAGAGTGGTATAGGCTTCCAACTCAAATATTCAGGTGTGTAGAAAATATTCCACCTTTATTGTCAGTCCTGTGCATAGTTATTCTAAAGCACTAGATAAATCCAATTTATCTGTGGTTTGAGTTGATAGAGAAGTAGAAAGATTAAAGGATACTTATAAAATGATACTGACTTTAATTTACATAATTTCCACCCACTAATTTTACATCCATGTATTCTTTTTTGTAACATTTTCCTGCTGTCCAGCTGACTTGGACAGATCATCCACCAATAACAAATTTTTGAGGGTGATACAGCATAATTACATGTTCATAAATTTGTTAAAGAATGTAAACACAGTTGAGTAGCTAACATTCTCTCCATTATCCAGCAATCAATGGTGTGACACTCTCTTGTAAGACCTTAAAACATAAGTAGATTCTAATTTACCCAAGCTATGCTACCACAAAGCTAAAAGAGAATACTTACTGTTATAGTATATCCTAGGATTTATTGCTTTCTTAATAGGAGTAAAGTTTACATTCAGTGAAATATGTGTTCCTTTTAATGTTTCTTAGTTTAATATTTAACATTTCTTTAATGTGAACTTAGGGAGAGAAAAAAGAAATCTAAGGGTCAAAATCAGAGCAAGTAGGCAAGATTATTAAAATAATTCTTTACATTTTTCTTTGCACACATTAAATTTAACATGAATCTCAGCAAAGCTTCAAAAAGTGAGTACCTCTTAAGAGACTTTTAGTTACTTTTAAAACCATTCTCTGGGTTTATGTAGCTTCTTTAAAATTAAGGTGGCTTAGGGAAAAACTCCTACCATTCCTGAAAAGAAGCTTTTTAAGTAAAAATCTTTTTTTCTTAATTTTATTCTTCTAGCTATTTCCTTTAATGTACTTACTGATATAATGCAGGATAATGTCGCTCATAAGTTCTGCACATGTAGTTATGGACTGATAATTTCATAGGTTAGAACATTCGGTCAGAACACTCATTTGATTATCATGTCCTCTATCCTATTCTATAATTTTTCATATATCCATATGTCTATCTAAACACAAAAGATAGTGGCTGCTCTCTGCTGAGAGATGAAACGGAAATCTCCATTACAATACATTGTCTCCTGTATGAATGCTCTACATTTTCAGCTGTCTTCACTGTATTAACTGATGTCATCTTGTGGATTTTCAGCCTTGTCTAAACTGCTCTTGCAATGACACTAATAATGAAAAGATACATCATGAGCAGCAGTTATTAATATATAGTACTAATTACATAAAACACTGTTTTGTCTAGTACTACTATATTACATGAAAAACTGCCCTATCATGTTCATTTAATGTCAACATAGTCTGTACATGGAGAAATATATTTTGAAAGGGAAGTTGGTTAACTCTTTTTAACGTCTTATGAAAAGTGGTTTTGAAATTACTATATATCACCAACCAAGCCATTATATAAATTTGCTTTTGTGAATGAAAATCAATCTGAGAAGCAAAAGTTTAATAATACAAAATGAACGAATATGAATTATTCAAAAAAGAGCAGGCATTTAATGTTTTCCTTTAATGAAAATGCTGATAATAAAAGTGGAAATGTCTTACCAATTTGGAGCTTTTTGTACTTCCCACTCATGTAACTATAACAAAATGCTCTGTAATATGAAAAGAACTTGGAAACCACCATATTTGAAATATACTTAATCAATACATGCCTTTGTTGGCTAGAATTTTTCTTGCAAATTCAAGCCTTTTGCAGTCAAGAGATAAGATTAGAAAGGGAGACAATGGAACCAAATTTTACTAATCAATAACTAACAGTAGAACATGAAATGTTTAAAGTTGTGTTAGGGACCCCGGTGAAATGTGTAAAATGGTCATGGCCTTTAAGAAACTGTTCTTTTAGTGAGCTAATCCTCCACTAGCAAGGCTGCAGGGGGGACTGCAAGAAGACACTCCAGTTTTTGGCACCAGAATTCCTTTATGCTGTCTCCCACTTCTCTGTCCCACTAAGTCTCACTGTTGGCTTTCCTGGTTTCTCCACCCTTAAGTTTACCCCTTAGATCTTGGTCCCTGCACACCCATACCCTGTGGTTTGGCCAAGTCATTTCAATTACTTATCCTAGCAGATCTCAGCACCCTGAAGGGCATGATTTCTAGGGTCTACCTGGTGACTTTATGAACCTAATCATAGGCAAGAGGAGAGGTTGTATCCTTCCTCATCCTTTCACTTCTTCCTTATGGGCCCTCTCCAGCCCGAACTGGTTCAGTGGTTCCTCAACTTGGTCCTAGCTGGTCCTTCCTATGATAGAGAGGAGCAGAAAAATGCATGTAGCTCTCAGCATGGTGGAGCCCTCTGTAGAGGGCTGTAGGTGAAATGAAGGGCTGTCTCAGGAGCACTGCCAGAATATGTGGTGGGTAATTGATTAGAGCCTGAGGAATTTTCAGTGACTCAAACATACTTTGCTGATAGAGAGGAAATGTGTCATAACTGTCTGCAAATTGCATATGAGGCACTGGGCAAAAGTTCTGCAGAAAAAAAGGGGACAACCAACAGGACTTCCGTTTCCATAAAAAAGCTACTTATGATATATGTTTTAGATTAATTGCTGTATTTTTGAGTCTATAGCAAAGGATCAGCATCTATCTCAGGTTGAATTCAGGTAGAAAGAAGAATAAAGCAAATATTGCTTGAGGAACTATGAGCCTAGACAATTTTGTATCTCTAGTTCTTAGCAGTGACCTGGCTTCTGTAGGATATCTATGAAGTTAATAAATGCTACATGAAAAATAAGTGAATGAAGACAAGGCAATCTAAGAAGAAATAATTTCAACAAATAGGGTGTTTGAAGAAAATGTTTTTCAAATAAAAAATAGAGAAATTGCAAAAGAGATAATTTAGATAATAAGAAAATAAAGCAAGAATAAGGTAATATGATCTGTGTACATAGAAATAAATGCAAGTGTAGTTTTAAAATCAAGGAGCAAAATATAGAACTGGCTACAGAAATGAATGTGGCATAATGTTCATTTTCATCCTATGAGCAGATTAACAATAACTTTTATTTATTCTGTGCACTCTGAAAGACTGAGCTCTGAGGAGGTAGATTCAGTAAGGGCAAAGAATCTGTGAGTCACTAAAAAAAAAAAGAAAGAAAAATTAAAGAGTAAGATGGATCTTGATTAGCCTGAGAATGTGTGTCTCAGAAGTAGACCACAAAATTCAGGCTCTTTAAAAGTAATAACAGTTATACTGCACACTTACCTCAAAGGCTGCTGCTTATAGTAAAAATTTTAAAATTCAGAGAATATCTCAAAGTAACTAAAAATTATAACTTTATCAGTCTGATAAGTTGTCTGTCAGGACTGATTCATTTGCTATTTATTGTATTTGCTCATTTGCTATTCACTGCTATTGGTACTTTTATCATCATAACAGCATTAATTACCAGAGCATTAAAATAAAATGCCATTGTAATTCTATATTCAGGGCATAAATTGCAAAGTGACATCCATGCTTAGCAATTTGTCTACCAAACAGAAGTCCATTTATACTTTCAAGACCTTTCCTATAAATTAATATATTATTTTGTTATCCAATTAATATAGATATTAAAGTATCTTCACACTTTTAAAAAGTTAGAAATTTGCCATTCTATCATCTAATTAGAACCAGAATTCCATCATTAATTGAATTTTGATCTTATAAGTGAGGAGAGAGAAAATAGTTTGTGTTTGGAGAGGAGCATTATCTTTTTCCCACTGGAATACATTTAGTTAATCCTATTCTCTATCTAACCAAGTATAAATTATCTTCTCTAGTGGTTTTTTTTCAATATAACTTAGAGGTCTTCCTAAAATTAAGTACTACTATAATTCATCTCTCTGTTATGGCCACCCATTATAAATGTAGAATCTAACACATTCACTATTCCTCCTAAGATGTTCTTTATTTTGGCGTCCATTCCTTTTGCAAACATGACCCATCAGCATATTATTTATCTTTTGTCTGACTCTAATCTTAATGCAGTGATACAGCTTGACTGTCAGATAGTGGGGTATCGCAATAGGACTCACTTATTGCAGCTTTCATTTTGTGAGTGATCCCTTGGGTGCACCATAACCCCTGGACTTGGGAAACCCAAGAGCACTGTGTCAAAGATGCACATCCATTGGGCCAAGAGTCCAGATCCAAAAGAATATGAATAGCAAACTCAGCAACTTCAAACTGATACCCACCCACTATCTAAATGCATTCTATCATGTACACTTTAACCACCTCTTATTTTTCTGTTAGTAATTACCAAACCGTGGAGTATGAAAGAATCACCAAGTTCCACTGCCAGACGTTCTGATACATAGGTCTGTGGGTAAGGTCCAGGAGCTGCATCTTTACCAATGAGTCGTGTAATGCCAACACAGATGATTAATGCTCAGCACATTGAGAAATATCCTGATACTCTAGAAGATAAAGGGTTGTTACTGGAATACATCCATTTTATGAGGATGTGCAAATGAGTCATAATTTGTTCAGAATCTTGTGAGACTAAACTACAGTTTGATCACATTGCTCAAGGATCAGAATAAGCTAGCTAATAGGAAATGCTGCAGAAAGGCATGTGGTCCCACGGTGAGAACCAGAGCCTCTGGACCTGAAGGAAAGAGCAGAATTCAGAAGAATTTTCATAAAGACCATTCCCTTCTCCATATACTAAGGTACTTAGGCCTTTCTGAAATTAGTTTTAAAACACAGGGATGGGCAAAGACTCTCGAGAAGTGACTCTTATTTGTGACTCTAAACTTCTGCAAGTAATTTTGAGGAAACAAAATATGTTTAAAGTTTTTAAGTAATATTAATTGACAAATATTACAGGACTCTATAGAACGTAGTGTGAAGACTTACACCAAGTGTGTGTGAATGCACTCATCAGTCCTGCCACCTCACCTTTGTTTTACAGGTACAAGGACCTAAAAAAGAAGACATCACCACTTCACACTATGAAATGGTCCAATTATACCTTGTTACCTGTATCAAAAATTGACAATTGCAGAGACATAGAAGTATAGGTTTACAGTTCTATGTTGTTAATTGATTTATGTGTGAATATGCTAATACCATCCTGATTTTGTTTCAGGATTTCTAATGAGATTGAGCTTGAATACTTACTGTTGATGACCTAAATTATTTTAAAGTAAGTTTGAAAATCTACAGCTACTATTCCACTTCCCCTAAAACATAAACAGTATCTAGCCATAGGCTAAATGTGTATCCTGGCAGAAGTTAAAATAAATTTTCTTACAGTCTAGATAAGTTAAATGAATAAGTATGACTGAGAAGTAAGAAAAAAGCAGTTCAGTATGTACGTAATTATTCATTTAATTTCTGGGAGAAGAGAAGTTACTGGCAATTTCTCCTTTGAAGAACTGGATAGATGTGGGCAGCAAATAAGGAATCAACTAGTACATTCCAAAGTGTTTTCCCCAAATAAACTACACATTTTAATGCGTGTGTGTGTGGATACATAGATATATAGATATAACATATTTGCATATGTGTGTGGCTATTTAGATATATACAGTATTACATTATATATAGTCATATTGATCATTATATATTATTTTATAGACTACATAATCTTATATGGACCACTAACAGTTTCTTTCTTAAAAATCTTGAGCCAGATTGGCCCCAGTCACCAACCAAGGCATAAAGAAAATAGTAATGTACAAAAAGAATTTTCACTCAAATTATTTTGGAATAAATATTACTAGATATTTTAGAAGCAGTGTTAGGAAGGAAGTAACATTATGATTTGTTTTTCTCTCCCTTTTATGAAGGGATTTGACTTCCTGAAGCCCACTAAGCAGGAAAGAGAAAAAAAGGAATCAATTACTACCTAAATGTGCTTTTAAAAAGTCTTTAAAAAACTAATTTTTGGGCTTCCCTGGTGGCGCAGTGGTTGAGAGTCTGCCTGCCGATGCAGGGGACACGGGTTCGTGCCCTGGTCCGGGAGGATCCCAGATGACGTGGAGTGGCTGGGCCCGTGTGCTGTGGCCGTGGCCGCTGAGCCTGCGCGTCCGGAGCCTGTGCTCCGCGGCGGGAGAGGCCACAGCGGTGAGAGGCCCGCGTAACGCAAAAAAAAAAACCCAAAAAACTAATTTTTCCTTTGTGGAATAATCCTTGAATTCAAAAGAACTAAACAATGAAACTGGCAACATAAAGTATAATAATGTTGTTAGTAGCTGAAAATTTTTTTTTTAATACTTACCTATTTGGTATTTATTTTCATTTACAAGGTCGTATACTTGGATGGCAAAGTAAAATATATTTGAACCCATAAAACCTCACTTTATTTCTTTAAATTTATGCTTCAATCTGCAGTGTGGTGTATAATTTATAAGTGTGTGAGTTAGGTTTGTATGATTTGTGTCTCTGTAGCCAACATTCAACTGCAACTTTTTTTATAATATAAGAGAATCATAATAACTGTGAGAACTTTTACACGTAGAGTGCTGTTCTATGTTTATCAGGCTATACATTTTCCTATCCCCATAGATCCAGTTAATTGACTATGCATGTGATAGCACTGAGTACATAATTGTTGAATGAAAAAAATAAGGGGAAGTTATTATACTTACATAAAGGAGACAAGATTAATATAAATGAAATATTCAAGAATAAAGATGTCAAGAATATTTAATAAAATATACCAATTAGAACCGAATATATATGCGACATTTGGCTAAAGATAATTATCAATATAAAGGATTGTTCGTTGAATTAGGTAGCCAAACTCTCAGAGAGTAGGCCTAGGAAAACTTCATTTGGAAAGTTATTAATTGAGGGACAAGCGCAGTTTTTATA
Source organism: Pseudorca crassidens (assembly GCF_039906515.1). Lineage (NCBI taxonomy): Eukaryota > Metazoa > Chordata > Mammalia > Artiodactyla > Delphinidae > Pseudorca > Pseudorca crassidens. The sequence goes on from NC_090296.1 coordinate 69,703,719, forward strand.
GAGAACAATGAGGAAGATGCAAGTAAGGGCCATGGGGGCATGATAACTTGAGGTGACCCACTGCAGACAGAATGATATTAAAAGCTTGGTTGTCAAATGTAGAAATTCAAATATGACAGAGTCTTTGCTGGCAGGAGCAAAATTAAGATCTAGAGTAGGGGTTTCCCTGGTGGCACAGTGGTTGAGAGTCTGCCTGCCGATGCAGGGGACACGGGTTCGTGCCCCGGTCCGGGAAGATCCCATATGCCGCGGAGCAACTGGGACCGTGAGCTACAACTACTGAGCCTGCGCATCTGGAGCCCGTGCTCCGCAACGGGAGAGGCCACAATAGTGAGAGGCCCGCGTACTGCAAAAAAAAAAAAAGATCTAGAGTAAAGCAAGAAATAAAGGCAGTTGAATAAATGGGAAGCAAATTTGGGAAAAGAAGGGGGAAAAAGATTTTATGCCATTTTGAAATTAAGCAGAAAAATAATTCATCAATTTTGGTTTTTGGAATTGGACGACCCATGGCCCATGACCTGAATTTAAAAGAACGTTACAGGGGTAAAATTAGATGGTGTGGTGGATAGGATTAATTGGAACATCCATTTCACATTCCTTCTACTGTATTATATTTTCCAGACTTTCTCGAAATAAGGTCTAGCTGTGATCTGGTTTCAAATAATCAGAGGTACTCACATGAGATTTGAAGGCAGAAGCAAGGTGGAGCTATGCTTCCACTGTATCTGCTGGTTTCTTGTGGGGGGGGGGTTGTTTGTTTGTTTGTTTTTGACAAGCATGGTCATGATGACATTGGACTTCTCTGTGGCAACATTAGTAGAGGTCTCAGTGCTACGTTATCAACTTCACAGGTCTTGAGAGCTAAGGTATAGGGCATTCATTTTGGCACATTTTCTCCTATGATAAGAATATATAATATGGAATTTGAGGGTGAGTCCTCTTATAAAAATTTCCTTATTCTTCTCACAATTTTGACCTTTCCTGCATTAGAGGCCTTAATATCCAAAAAAGCAATGCTTCTATCAGATGACACCCTGGTTCCTAGAAGTAGAAGTTGAAACTGTCATGGGGCCATCTGTGGCTCCTTATGACCTAAAAGTCATGGGGGAAAAAAAGAGTTTTGTCTGTTGAATAGGAAGATTAGTTTTGATTTTTAAGGGGACATAGGGCTACTCTTAAAAAGTTTGTCAGCGAGGATTATGTATGTGTCTGGAATGGAGGGGATATTTTGAGATGTGTCCTTATATTCCCATATCCTGAAGCAAAAAGTTCATGTACAATTCCAGCAATCCAAGCATGACTACCAATGGCTCTGGTCCAACAGGAATGAAGGTTTGCTTTAACCCACCCACCATTTAATGCCAGACAACTGAAGCCAACGAAAGCATGGAATTCAAAGTAGAAAAAAGATGCTATAAACACAAATAGGGTCTTATAACATTTTGGAGAAAAAAAGGCTGCAGTAGTCTCTTGTTCTTTATGTATTTATTTCTGTTTAAACATATTTCCTTTTTTTACTCCATTTCTCTCATTTTGTACTGTATATTTTTCTTTGATAACTTTGTAAGGTATGTAAATGGGAATCACCTCAGAAAGGATTCTATGACTAACAGAAGTTTGGGTTTCTTCTCCTGGGTACAGTGTAAATATGTTTTTATTTGTATGGAGGAATTGTTGCATTTTATTGGGTGGAAATCAATTGTTGCTCTTGCTACTCTTGGGAAACATGTATGGGAAGATAGGCGTGAATGGTCAGGGAACAGACAAACAGATGGACAGCAAGAATTATTGTGCATTGCTGCTCAATAACCATTCACCCTCTTTCTAGTATACTTAAACTTCTGAGGTTGAGAAGCCAAAATCTACATTTCTAAGTCTCTTTTGAAGACAGGGCTCAGAATGTGGTTTAGATTTGGACAGTCAAATTCATGTGGTATTTGGAAAGAGGAATATAGTGGAGATCACAGGTCTACATTTCTGTTGGTCATCACAATCATAAAGGCCCTGGATTCTTCTCAATCAACATTTGCAAGGATCCCAGTGTCTCATAATTAATTTGTGCAATTGAGAGGGCTCAGGACATCCATTTTTGCCTATGCCAATAGATAGGTATAATGTGGCTCTGGAGTCAACAGTGCATAATTTTCCAACCTAAGGATTGCAACAGATAAATAATACATTCCTGGACCCTATGGTTGCAATGACAGTGCCATAGATTCTTAATTATAACAAAGGTAGAGATTTGCCTGGTGATTTACTTCTATGACACTGGAGTCTGCCCTCCAGGCTTTCCAATAAGTTTGTATGAACTTAATTCCTGTATTAAATCCTCTCCTGCTTAAAATAGACAGAGTAGTTTCAGTTATGTACAATTTAACTCTGACTCAAACAGATGGTATATTGAGAAAGAAGCACAATTGATCAAATTAAACCATTATATGTGATGAAAATCCATTCTCCCTGAACATAACATGAACTGGAGACAGTCATGTATAGGAAGAAGAGATAATTTCAATACAAAGGATATGGACTGATTTATCAAAAACCAAATGTAGTTTATAGGTTTCAATAAGTTTTTGCTTTTTGCTTTTTTATTGTCTTATAGGCATAGCTAGGTAAAATGACTTCACCAACAGAACTAGTTCATTTCTAATCTGAACCTGGGCCATTAGCATTATTTATTAGACCACACATACTTTTTATTTGAATTTCATGTTAGTTTAATAGTCACAGTTGGTTACTTGCCACTTATATGCTTCTTATAAACTATATATTTATCAACAAATTTTGACATCTGAAAAGCAATGATGAATATCCATATGGATGTTTTCACAGTATAGAAATAAAAAGATGTATGTCATACAAATGATAAAATCTAACAGTTTAAGAGAAGATGACCGTATCTGTAAACAGAAAGAAAACTCATAATTAGGTTCAGCTCAGATCAAGCATTAAATATTTATATATTGATTTAATTTTTGTTGTACTATTTTTCAGGTCAGACTGAGATATTTAAAGAGACAGACACAGAGATGCAGTCATAGGTCATGCACATTTCTGAAATAGATTACTGAGGCTTATTACTAAGGTCCAATCTAGGTACAGGTAGGGTAAGTTATCCACAGGTCACTCAGAAGAGCAAATGTCCAATCAACCTAAAAGCTAATTATGTTGTGTAGATTTTGTCTGGATCTCCTGCTTCTGTTTCTTTCATTCTCAAGCATGACAAAAACTTGGAGTTGTGCAATATTCATACACTACTGAGGCACATAGAATCACAGATATTTGAACAATTTGGTTGGATGGAGCATATATTAACTTTATTTAGCTTTGCAAACCTGACCTGTAACAGAATTGGCTTCAGATTTAAATAGGAATAGAAGTCAACATCCACCTTCAGTTGCAATTCAGAATCTGTTTTCCACGAATTGTGAAGACCCATATTACTGATAATTTTAGCATAGAAATAATTTTGGTCAGTGTAAATTGTGTACATTTAAAGACAGTTCACCCCTGCCCACCATACTGCTCACAAGGCCCAACATGAGGGAGGGGGTGAGCACCCTGCCTCCGCAGTTCTGCTTCCATGGCCCCGCCCAGAAACATACAATCCTAGAAATATACAATCTTCTAAGACTGACTCAGTAAGAAATCAAAAATCTTAATAGATTGATTACTAGTAAGGAGGTTGAAACAGTAATTTAAAAATCCGAACAAACAAAAGTTCAGGACCAAATGTCTTCACTGGTTAATTCTACCAAACATTCAAAGAATACCAGTCCTTCTTAAACTCTTCCAAAAAGAAGAAGAGAAGGGAACTCTTTCAGACTCATTTTATGAGTTCAGCGTTATGCTGATACCAAAACTAGACAAAGACACCACAAAAAAAGAGAAAATTATAGGCCAATGTCTCTGATGAAATAGATGCAGAAATCCTCAACAAAATATTAGCAGACAGAATGTGACAATACATTAAAAGGCTCGTATACCACAATCAAGTGGGATTTATTTCAGGGGTGAAGGATAGTTCAACATCTGCAAATCAATTGCAATACACCACATTAAAAAGTTGAAGAATAAAAATCATATTCTCACCTCAATAGATGCAGAAAAAAGCATTTGACAAAACATATCCATTTGTGATAAAAAAAAACTCTCAACAAAATGGGTATGGAGGGAACGTACCTCAACATATAAAGGCCATGTATGACAAGTCCATAGTTAATATTATACTCAGTAGTGAAAAGTTGAAAGCTTTTCCCTCAAGATTAGGAACAAGGCAAAGATGCCCCCTCTGCCACTATTTTAGCATAGTATTGGAAGTCCTAACCAGAGCAATTAGCCTGGAAACAAAAAATAAAAGGCATTCACATGGGACAGAAAGAAGTAAAACTATAACTATGCCGTTGACATGAATTTATATATAGATAACCCTAAAGGCTCCACCAAAAAGCTGTTAGAACTAATAAATGAATGCAGTAAAGTTGCAGGGTACAAAATCAATATACAAAAATCTGTAGCATTTCTATACACTAACAGTGAACTATCAGAAAGAGAAATTAAGAAAGCAATCCCATTTAAAATTGCATCAAAAAGAATAAAATACCTAGGAATAAATTTCACCAAGAAGGATAAAGACTTGTACACTAAAAACTATAAGACATTGATGAAAGAAATTGAAGAAGACACACAACCATGGAAAGATATTCCATGCTCATGGATTGGAAGTATTAATATAAAAATGTCCATGTTACCCAAGGCATCTATAGGCAATCTCTATCAAAATTCCAGGACATTTTCCTCAGAAATAGAACAAACAATCCTAAAACCTGTGTGGAACCATAAAAGATCCCCAAAAGCCAAAGCAATACTGAGAAAGAAAAACAAAGCTGGAGGCACCATGTTGCCTGATTTCAAACTATATTACAGAGCTATAGTAATCAAAACAGTATGGTATTGGAATAAAAACAGACATATAGATCAATGGAACAGAATAGAGAGCCCAGAAATAAACCCAAGTATATATGGTCAATTAATTTATGACAAAGTAGGCAAGGATATACACTGAGCAAAAGACAGTCTATTCAATAGACGGTGTTGGGAAAACTGGACAGCCACATGCAAAGAATAAAACTGGACCACTATCTTAAACAATACATAAAAATTAACTCAAAATGCATTAAAGACTTGAATGTAAGACCTTAAACCACAAAACTCCCAGAAGAAAAGACAGTAAACTCCTTGATATTGCTCTTGGTAATGACAAAGTGAAAAGACAACATACTGAGTAGGAAAAGAAATTTGCAAGTCATGTCCAATCAAGGATTAATAACCAAAATGTATAAAGAACTCACCCAACTCAACATCAAAAAAAAAAACAACCAATTTTAAAAATGGACAGAGGATCGGAATAAACATTTTTTCAAAGAAGACATACAGATGGCCAACAGACACATTTAAAGATTCTCAAGAGCGCTAATCATCAGGGAAATACAAATCAAAACCACAGTGTGATATCACCTCACACCTGCCCAGAACAGCTATTATCAAAAATATAAGAAATAACAAGTGTTGACTAGGATGTAGAGAAAAGAGAACCCTATTTTTAGTTTTTTAAGGAACTTCCGTACTGTTCTCCATAGTGGCTGTATCAGTTTACATTCCCACCAACAGTGCAAGAGGATTCCCTTTTCTCCACACCCTCTCCAGCATTTATTGTTTCTAGATTTTTTGATGATGGCCATTCTGACCGCTGTGGTTTTGGTTTGCATTTCTCTAATGATTAGTGATGTTGAGCATCTTTTCATGTGTTTGTTGGCAATCTGTATGTCTACCATATGACCCAGCAATCCCACTACTGGGCATATATCCTGATAAACCATAATTCAAAAAGATACATGTACCACAGTGTTCATTGTAGCACTATTTATAATAGCCAGGACATGGAAGCAACTTAAGTGTCCATCAACAGATGAATGGATAAAGAAGATGTGGTACATATATACAACACAATATTACTCAGCCATAAAAAGGAATGAAATTGCATTATTTGTAGTGAGGTGGATGGACCTAGAGTCTGTCATACAGAGTGTAGTAAGTCAGAAAGAGAAAAACAAATAGTATGCTAACACGTATATATGGAATCTAAAAAAAATGGTACTGATGAACTTAGTGCCAGGGCAGGAATAAAGATGCAGACATAGAGAATGGACTTGAGGACATGCGGAGGAGGGGGAAGCTGGGATGAAGTGAGAAAGCAGCATTGACATATATACACTACCAAATGTAAAATGGATGGCTAGTGGGAAGCTGCTGCATAGCACAGGGACATCAACTCGGTGCTTTGTGACAACCTAGAGGGGTGGGAGGGAGGCTCAAGAGGGAAGGGATATGGAGATATATGTATACATATAGCTGATTAACTTTGTTGTACAGCAGAAACTAACACAACAACGTAAAGCAATTATACTCCAATAAAGATGTGAGAAAAAAAAAAAGAGAGAACACTAGTGTACTGTTGCTTGGAATGTAAATTGGTTCCATCACTATGGAAAACAGTATGGAGGTTTCTCAAAACAATTAAAAATAGAGCTACCATGTGATCCAGTAATTTCACTTCTTGGTATTTATCAGAAGTAAGTGAAAACACTAACTTGGAAATATATATGCACCCTATGTTGATTGCAGCATTATTTACCATAGCCAAGATATGGAAGCAACCTAAGTGCCCATCTGGAATACTATTCAGCCATAAAACAGAATGAACTCCTGCCATTTGTGATAACATGGATAGATCTTTAGGGTACTATGCTAAGAGAAATAAGTTAAACTAAGAAAGACAAATACCGTGTGATTTCAGTTATATGTGGAATCTGATAAACAAAACTAACTAAACCAGACTAAACTCACTGATACAGAGAATAGATTGGTGGTTGCTGAAGAGGTGGGTGATTGGGGGGTGGGTGAAATAGGTGAAGGGAATTAAGAGGTACAAACTTACAGCTATAAAATAAAGCATGGGGATGTAATGTACAGCATGGTAACTATAGTCAATAATATTGTATTGCAAATTTGAAAGTTACTAAGAAAATAAATCTTAAAAGTTCTCATTCACAAGAAAAAAATTGTAACTCTGTGTGGTGACAGATGGTAACTAGACTTATTGTGGTGATCATTTCACAACGTATACAAATGTTGAATCATTATGTTGTACATCTGAAACTACTATAATGTTGTGTGCCAATCAAACTTCAATAAAGAAAGAAAACAAATGTTTTCTAAACAGCTGATTTGCTGGGTTTCAAAAAGTTTATTAAAAAAATTCAAACTTCCAAGAAAAAAAGTCATTTCTAGTATGTTATTTACTTACTATTTTGATATTTTTACAGCCCCCCAAACCTCAAAATCCATTGAATCTTAACCAAATAATACTGAAAATATTAGTATAAAAGACCAGCAAAATGGTAACAGGAAAAAAAAAAAAAAACAGTTCACCAACATCATAACTGCAGAACATCTATATTTTCCATCTTTCCCATATAAGATCTAATGTGAAGTGTCCACTATAGTTATTTAGAGTTGCAAATAATGATTTATTATATCTTTATATATGAATTTATATATTCACCCTTAATTTATGTAAGGCTGACCTTCTTTCCCTGTCCTGGGGAGGACAGGCTCATACGTATGTTTGGGAAACAGCAGTTTTTTAAATATTTAATTATAGGTACAAATCTGTCCTCTGAGCCAGGCATAACACTTGTGAAAGATTAAAGTGTTGATACATTATTTATCAAGCTGATATCTTCTTTTGTTACGTATTGTTGGAAGTACAGCATAAGAAAAATGCTATAATTTCAAAAAAGGGTGAAAATCAATCAGAATATTTATTAAAAATAGAAGAATAAAATATTTTTATCTAAACAAGTCAAAAAGTTTCCCCCAAAAAAGCTAGCCCACAGATAGAAAATAATTAGCTGTTGAATTAATGAAAAGTGGATCATTAGAAGACAATTTATACATGATGGATTCAGGGACCTTCCCTTTACCCAAAGCTTTGTTTCCTTTTTAGAGGATTTTGGCAGCTTGTAGGATAGAAGTAAATTTTATGATAAAAATTACTTCTAAATATATTGGAGCAAACAGTACTCACTGTGACTTCATGTTTTCTCATCCCTCTGTGTCCACAGACAGCAGGAAACCCTCTTGTTGACTAAGGCAGTGTTTGATAATAACCTTTCTCTCCTTGTTATTTTACTTGGAGTGTTCATCATTTGAGAGATGTAATGTGTTGGGAATCTCCTACAGTCTACTTCAATTGCCAGGCACCATACCTTCCATATTCTCTCTGCACGCCATTTTTTGAAATCCAACTTTCCAGCTGAGTAGATTGAGGCACATACTATTTTCTGAGTATCCCATGAATTTCACATATGGAATTGGCAACAAAATGTGTGCTGACCTATCTACCCTCCCCCCGATCCCCTGCATATAGTCATACAGAATGAGAAAAAACATTTTACACTTGATGTTTTCCTCCTTTATCCATAGTGCCTCCAAACACTTAGAAAATTAAATAACATATTCAAAAGAGAAAACAAAATTGAAACTAGAAGACAAAAGTAAGTCACATAAACTTCCAGGAAGAGCAGTAGCTTTTTATATAAGATTTTAAATAAGACTAGGAGTAAGTAAATAGAGAAATGCCTTGGAGGCATTTAAATTTTGGCACTAAATGTGGTGTAATTGTCTGAATAATTATGTGACAATTCAGTTTTTGGCTAGCTGGTCAAAAGAATAATGCTGTTGAAAGAGACATATCTAGACTCTCTTAGGGTAACAAAGCATAATTTTGAACTAGATCCTGAAGTCAAGATATTGCTAACATAAGGCACTCCTAAATTTTCAACACACAACTATTTGTTCATACAGCTTGTGGGAAAAAGACAAGATTTGTTCCTGAGTTTTTACTCCATTGCACATAAACACACAAACATGCATAAACAAACACATATACACACTCACACATATGTACATATTAACACACACACCTAGATACACACATAAATATGCATATATTTGACCACACGTAAATATGTACACAGTACACTCACCCATCTATACACACACACACACACACATACACAAGTATACACAGACTTGCTCTCTCTCAGAAGAACATATGGCAGGATATCAGCCTGGCCCTAGGTTTATACCTTTTATGAAACATTTATTCCTCTCCTCCTTCCACCCTCTCTAGATTTTACATAGCACTAAGATCAAGAATCAGCAAACCTCAGCCTATGAGTGGAATATGGTCTGCCACCTGTTGTAATATGGTCTGAGAGCTAAGAGTGGTGTGTACATTTTTAAATCATTTGAAAAAATTTTAACATGATATGTTAAAATTGTATGAAATTCATATTTTAGTGTCCATAAATAGTTTTCTTGGAACACAGCCATACTCATTTATCTCAGATTATCTAAGGCTGTTTGGGCTACAACAGGAGAGCTGAGTAGTTGCTACAGAGACCACATGTGGCTCTCTCATCGCTTCACACTGCTACTCAGAACACTACCAATCACAGTGATGCAGTTATAAATCCACAGTGTTTCAAGTGCCACAAATGTCTCCATCCTATGACCTTTTACTATTTTTTAAAATTACCAGTATATATGCATTATGTTGAAACAGAAGAAGAAAGGTGGACTTCTTATGTTGTATTTTTAAGACATACTAGAGTATGGGTTATTTTGTTATTGAATTAGATCAATAAATAACAAATTAATAAGGCATCAACATCATACTGGAAGTTCTAGCAAGAATAAAATGCAAGAAAAGAAATAAAAGACATGCAAACCGGAAAGGAAGGAATAAAATGGTCCTTATTTGCAGATGATATGATTGTCTATATAGAAAATCTCATAGAAGCTACAAAACTATATGATAAATGAATTTAGCAAGGTTACAGAATAAAGACCAACATGAAAGGTCAATTTTACTCTTATATGCTAGAAGGGAACAATTAGAATCTGAAATTTAAAAACCAAAAACCCTTAAAATAGCACCCACCCAAAAAGTACTTGGGTATACACCTACTATACAGAAAACTATAAAACACTATTAAAAAAACCATAAAATATCTAAACAAATGGAGAGACATTGCACATGCACAGATTGGAAGGCTCAATATTGTTAAGATGGCAGTTCTCCCCAATTTTGTCTATTGATTCGATGTAATCCCCAGTCAAAATCCCAGCAAGCTTTTTTGCTGACATCAATAAGCTGATTCTAAAATTCATAGTAAAAAGCAAAGAACTAAAACAACCAAGACAATTCTGAAAAAGAACAAAATTGGAATATTCACATTACCTGATTTCAAGACTTATTAAAAGGCTACACTAATGTAAACAGTGTGGTACTGGCAAAAGGATAGACACATAAATCAACGGAACAGAATAAAGAGCCCACAAAAATATAGTCAATTGATTTTTGGCAAAGGGTAAAATGTAATTCGGTGGTTAAAGATAGTTTTTCAACAAATGTTGCAGGGAAAATTGGATGTGAATATGCAAAAACAATGAACATAGACACATATTTAACAACTTAAATAAAAGTTGAATCAAAATAGATCATAGACCTAACTTAAAATGTAAAAATTTTAAATTTCTAGAAGAAGATATAGGAGAAAATCTGTGTGACCTTGAGTTTGGCAATAGAGTTTTAGATACAATACCTAAAGTACAATTCATGAAAGAAAAATAATTGATTGAATTGAAAAACTCTTGGACTTTATCAAGCTTAAATATTTTTGCTCTGTGAAAGACAGATGAAAAAAATGAAAAGACAGATCATGGACTGACAGAAAATATTTGCAAGTGATATACTTGATGAATGACTTTCATCAAGAATACATAAAAACTTTTAAATTTCAATAATAAAACATTTTAAAAATTTAATAATAAAAACTAATTTTAAAATGCCAAGTTATATGAACACTTTACTGAAAATAATATAAGGATGGCAAATAAGCATATGAAAAGATTCTCAACATCATCTGTCATTATACACATGCAAATCAAAACCACAGTGAGATTCCACTACACACCTATTAGAATCGCTAAAATCCGAAAAATTGACAGTAACAAATGCTGACTAGGATGTGGAGCAATAGAAACTCTCATTCATTTCTAGTGAGGAAGGAAAACAGTACAGTCACTTTAGAAGGCAATTTGGCAGTTTCTTATAAATTAAACATAGACTTCCTACACAACCCAGAAATTGCACTCCTAAATATTTACCAAGTGTTTTGTATGTTTAGATCCACACCAACACTTCTTTTGTGAATGTATATTGCTTCCATGTCTTAGCAGTGGTAAAGTTTTATTGTGTTTTTATATATATATATATATATATATATATATATATATATATATATATATATATATATATATTTAGGTCAGGGACAAAATGTAATTTTTCTGAATGAGAAGAACCACCCTCAACTACTGTTACTGAATACTGAATGAGTTTGGAATTAGCTATTGCTGGAGATTTGGTAATGTTTATTACAGAATTCAACTTAAAATTACAAGGCCAACAGTGTTTTTACATGAGAAACATATAGTATGGTAAAATTAATTCAAGGACAACTAACATTATTTGGATTACAGGTAAATCAAGCTGCTTTATACACTTCTTGCAATAACAAAAGTTAAAACAAGGTGTGAGATTATCCATTTCCAAAAAATATTTTAGTGGTTCTATTTTATTTTTTTTTATATTTTTATTTTTTGCGGTACGCGGGCCCCTCACCGCCGTGGCCTCTCCCGTTGCGGAGCACAGGCTCTGGACGTGCAGGCTCAGCGGCCATGGCTCACGGGCCCAGCCTTTCCGCGGCACGTGGGATCCTCCCGGACCAGGGCACGAACCCACGTCCCCTGCATCGGCAGGCGGACTCTCAACCACTGCGCCACCAGGGAAGCCCTAGTGGTCCTATTTTATGAATGCAACTGTAGTTTCAGTAGCATTTTTCAGACCTCAATTCACGTGCCACATCTGTCATTGGACATTTAGGTTGTTTCCATGTCCTGGCTATTGTAAGTAGTGCTGCAATGAACATTGGGGCACATGTGTCCTTTTGAATTATGTTTTTTTCAGGGTATATGCCCAGTAGTAGGATTGCTGGGTCATATGGTAGTTCTATTTTTAGTTTTTTTAACCTCCATACTGTTCGCCACAGTGGCTGTATCAAATTACATTTCCACCAATAGTGAAAGAGGGTTCCCTTTTCTCCACACCCTCTTCAGCATTTATTGTTTGTAGATTTTTTGATGACGGTCATTTTGACCAGTGTGAGGTGATACCTCATTGTAATTTTGATTTGCATTTCTCTAATAATTAGTGATGTTGACCATCCCTTCATGTGCCCCTTGGCCTTATGTATTTCCTCTTTGGAGAAATGTCTATTTAGGTCTTCTGCCCATTTTTTGATTGGGTTGTTTGTTTTTTTGTTATTGAGCTCCATGAACGGTTTGTATATTTTGGAGATTAATCCTTTGTCTATTGCTTTGTTTGCAAATATTTTCTCCCATTATGAGGGTTATCTTTTTGTCTTCTTTATGGTTTCCTTTGCTGTGTAAAAGCTTTTAAGTTTAATTAGGTCCCATCTGTTTATTTTTGTTTTTATTTTCATTACTCTAGGCGGTGGGTCAAAAAAGATCTTGCTGTGGTTTATGTCAGAGTGTTTTTCCTATGTTTTCCTTTAAGAGTTTTATAGTATCCTGTCTTACCTTTAGGTCTTTAATCCATTTTGAGTTTATTTTTGTGTATGGTGTTAGGGAGTGTTCAAATTTCATTCTTTTACATGTAGCTGTCCAGTTTTCCCAGCACCACTTATTGAAGAGACTGTCTTTTCTCCATTGTATGTTCTTGCCTCCTTTGTCATGAATTAGGTGACCATAGTGCGTGGGTTTATCTCTGGGCTTTCTATCCTGTACCATTGATCTATATTTCAGTTTTTGTGCCAGTACCATACTGTCTTGATTACTGTAGCTTTGTACTATAGTTTGAAGTCAGGAAGCCTGAGTCTTCCAGCTCCGTTTTTCTTTCTCAAGATTGCTTTGGCTATTCAGGGTCTTTGGTGTTTCCATACAAATTGTAAATTTTTTTTTTTTCTGATTCTGTGAAGAATGCCATTGGTAATTTGATAGTGATTGCATTGAATCTGTAGATTGCTTTGGGTGGTATAGTCCTTTTCACAATATTGATTCTTCTAATCCAAGAACATGGTATATTTCTCCATCTGTTTGTGTAATCTTTGATTTCTTTCATCAGTGTTTTATAGTTTTCTGAGTACAGGTCTTTTGCCCCTTAGGTAGGTTTATTCCTAGGTATCTTATTCTTTTTGTTGCGATGGTAAATGGGATTGTTTCCTTAATTTCTCTGGGTGATATTTTTTAAGACGACACATGTAAAATCTCCTCAAAGATCAGCTTTAACAGATGAATATTTGCAATTGATATTGGTGATAGGGAATACTAACTGAACTGAAAATCAAGCAAAATAATATCCTAAATTGAATTCCATTCTTCTCATTAGTAGACCTGAATTACAAAAAGTACTCAATCATTATTACTATATTTTTATTTATATTTTAATATTTGCCAATAAAAGTGTGGAAGTTTGTTTTCTCTTGTTTATGAGTACCTACATAATAGTACCTACATTTTGCCTCTTGGCTCACAAAGCCAAGATATTTACTATCTGTCCTTTTACATAAAAAGTTTGCCAACCTGTGCCCTAGAGTATTTGACACCTTTGCCCTCCTGACTAGAACTGTTACTACTCTCTAGGGACCAGAAAAGAATATAATTCTCTTCTCTGGATGGGAGTTAAGGGGGTATGGAATGGGTTTCTTTTCTCAGTGGCATATATTCTGATATCAAAGTTGAAATTTGGAATATATTTTTCCATAAAATAACTGGAATTAGTTTGTATGAAATAGGTTTATTACTGTCATTCCAGCCCATTAAACAGTAAATGTGCTTTGGTGGACCTGAGTACCTAAACAGCATTTTAAGTAGATTTCCCAAGAAAATGAATACTGGATTCCTTACAAATGACTAGTAACCACACTTTCATAACAGAGCTCTACTGCAATTCAAAAACTACTTATAATTTTTTAAGTTTCCTTTAAATAAGACGGCATCATGGATAGTTTACACTAGTCCTCATCCAGTTTCTAATTCCAGTGCAGTCTTCTAACTTCCCTGGCTTTTACTGTCAAAAAGCAACTTTTTCACATTAGTGACTGGATGGTCACATCAGCAAACAACACTGTTAAATATAAATCAGTTAATGTTGATAAAATGCACTAAAAATTATAAGCATGATATTAGGTCATTTATATTATCATATCTAAGTAGAATTGAACTGCTGGGGTGAAATGATGCCACTCTTCATTCAGGTAGCCAGATTGACTTCCAGGCAGGAAACCACCTCACTCCCTTAAGGTGGATAATTACACACTGGAACCCACATGAGTCTCATTCATGAGCAGGTCAAGGTAATAAACAGAGTCAGCAACATTCTTATTAGGCTAATACAACTGCACTTGGGATAAAAAATAATGCCACATTGAGTAAACCTGATAATCAAGAGTCTTGAGTTAAGCAAAAGTGTTAGGCTGGGAATGTGAAAGAAAAATATAAAACCAACGACAGAAAAATAAGCATACATGTAATAAAAATTACTTATTTATTCATCTATCCATCCACAAATCTAATTATTTTATAAAAGTTTTTCTTATTTCCTATAGATACAAGTCAACATCCATTTTTAAAATTTATTTTACATTTTATAGTCATTTGTTCATTTGACAAATATTTATTGTTTTTACTAGATTCTAGGCAAGTTGTTGAGACATATAACCATATCATCAATATACAATTGGGAAACAGGTAATAAATGTCTAATTGTGGAAATATATGAATGGAGGGTAATTAATTTCTTACATTGAAGAGCTTTTACACTTTAAGATTATTTTACCTACATTACATCATTTGTGACCTATAACAACCCTCTTAGATAAGGAAGAATTATTTACTTTAAATTTGAGAAAATTGATACTCTTAAGTTAAATGACTTGTGAAATGTTCTACAGTAAACTCAAATCTTCTGATTTAAGGTCCAGAACTTTTTTCACTATATCAAATCTTTTTTTTTAACATTTTTATTGGAGTATAATTGCTTTACAATGGTGTGTTAGTTTCTGCTTTATAACAAAGTGAATCAGTTATACTATATCAAATGTTTTTTATTCTTTTTGATAATATTGATTTTGAATAGACTGCTGTCTCTTCAACCTCAACACTTGAATAACAACTTTATCAAATTTTTTCCTCACTATTTGAAGAACCATAGTTTCCTTGTTTTTAGTACCTCTACAGCATCTTTGAAGTCCTCTTCATTCACCTTCTCCTCAAATCAAATGTAGCAAATGCTACTGCCTTTATTATGATCTTACATTCAATACCTTCTTCTCTGTCCCTTTGGTGAATTGCTCCTCTACATTTTCACTTATTAATTTTACTACCATGTTGGAACCCTCTCTTTCACTACAACTCAGCCTAAATGATTTTGGACATTTTGTGGGAAAAAAGTATTAATAAAACTACAATTTCTAATATTCAATAAGTGTGTAGTATGTGCTAGGAATTGTGTTAATCACTTCTCGTATATTATCACTTGTAATCCTCAATAAACCCCTTTAAGGCAGATATTCTCACTCTTAAAATAAAGAGGTGGCCCCAAAATACTGTGGTTAATAACATGAGCTCCATAGCCAGACTATCAGGCTATGAACCCTACTTACCTCACCCTTTACCTTCTATGAAAATCCTGGTTTTAATCCTTTTGGACTTTGCCAGCTCTTCTTCTGAAAGAGGACAGGTGTGTGTGTTTGTATGTGTGTGTATCTTTTTATGTGCATGTGCAAACATATGAGTATATGTGTGTGTTCATGTGTATTTAAATGTATGTGTTTGTGTGTGTTTGTATGTGTGTACTTGTGAGTGGATGTATATGTTTTATGTGCATGCATGTGTTTTTGTGTGATTGAGTGAGCACTCAGGAGGAACTAATGTCACCCTTCTTCCACAAAGCACATGTATAGATGGTGAGTTGTGTGCTGTTAATTTGGAGATGCCCATGCATTAGCTGTATCTTGGCTTCAGAATTTAGTTCAAAGTACATCATACAAATGCACCATAAATTTGAAATGGGTGAGGAAAAAGTGGAGCTACCAGCTTCCAGTATTTCTGCCTCTAAACTGTTGGTTTCCATGTATACCATGATATTTAGTTGTTTATAAAGATTCTTGTTATTTTATAATTTTATTGCCTTGGATAATTTTTTATTTTCTTGTGTTTAGGTATGTAATAATTTTATTTGCAGGAAGCTTTTTCTCTCTATATATATTTTATTGTTCTATATTTATATCAATTATTTTCCTTTTTTTTTTTTTTTTTTTTTTTGTGGTACGTGAGCCTCTCACTGTTGTGGCCTCTCCTGTTGCGGAGCACAGGCTCCAGACACGCAGGCTCAGCGGCCATGGCTCACGAGCCTAGCCTCTTCGCGGCATGTGGGATCCTCCCGGACCGGGGCACGAACCCGTGTCGCCTGCATCGGCAGACGGACTCTCAACCACTGCGCTACCAGGGAAGCCCTATTTTCCTTTTTGAATAGCTATGGCTCAGTATGTTTTGGTTGTTGTTAAGTAAATTCCTATTTTTAAAAGGAATAACAATAACCATAATGTTTTTCCATTAAGTATAATGTTAGCTCCAGGTTTTAAATATGTACTTTGTCATGCTAAGAGAGGAATACTCCAAACATAGTTTTTAGTGTTTTAATCAAGAATAGATGCAGAATTTTAGCATTTCTTATCATCTATTGAGATAATTATATAATTTTTTACCATCTTTCCTACTAATGTGATGAATTATATTAATAACCTCTCCTGTGCTATACCAGAATTTCTTGGCTGCACTAAATCCTACTCAGTCATAATGGAAACATATGGTTTAATTTAACCTATTTTACTCTTTCAAGTGAGCTAAAGTGTTATTTATAATTTTAATATCTCTATTTACAGGTGAAGTTACCTGTGGCTTTCTTTGGATTGGTCTTTTTATGTGATTTAATATTTTTATTTCTAAATGTGATCAAGATAAGATATATATCCTTTCTATGTACTAGCATCATTTTCTGTTTACAGAAATAATGTCCTTAATAAAAGGATATTTTTCCTTTGGAAAATTAAATAACAATTCTTCAGTAAATCTATTTGGGTCAGGACTAAAGCAGAAGCATCTAGCGCAGTTTCTCAAATGTTGTCCTAAGGGGCACCTTCTTCAAAATCATTTCAGGAGGTTCTTAAGTATGTCCAACTCAGTCTTACTAACAGGGCCACTTCATGAGTGGCCTTTAGGCACTTTTTCCTTCGTGGGCACTTTTCTCCGTAGGAAATATTAAAATTTATATTTCACTTATGTGTTAGTCTAAATACAAGTATATTAATATTATTATATTAATATTATATATTTTAATACATAATTATATTAATATTGTATATTTTAATATATAAAATATTATATTTTTATATAATTTATATATTTTAAACTTTTTCTTTGACCTAATAGTTCATAACTTTTTCTTCTGATTTTTTTTTTTTTTTTTTTTTTGTGGTACGCGGGCCTCTCACTGCTGTGGCCTCTCCCGTTGCGGAGCACAGGCTCCAGACGCGCAGGCTCAGCGGCCATGGCTCACGGGCCCAGCCGCTCCACGGCATGTCGGATCTTCCCGGACCGGGGCACGAACCCGTGTCCCCTGCATCAGCAGGCGGACTCTTAACCACTGCTCCACCCTCTTCTGATTTTTTTAAAAAAAACTTCCATAGGCCCCTAAGAGTGTGTGGGCCCTAGGCCCTGTGCCTCTTGAGGCTAATAGGTACATGAGCCCCACATACTGGATAGAGTCTTCAGGTGTAGGAGCCAGAAATGTGCATTTGAACAAGCAGTTTCTGGGGTTCAAGTGCAAAATGATGTAGTGACCAATCTAAACTTTTTCACTAACTGTCAACTAGTAGCAGCTATTTCTATTAGTTAATAATAGATAACTAACAGGGCTAGTCTCTTAACCTCTTCAGATGTTAATGGTTTTGTCTGTAATGTCTCTATATTCCTCTTGCTACAAATTTTTATGAGGAGGTACTTCATTGAGAACTGATGACTTTCTCATCTCCTTATGTATTCTTTAATTCAACATCCAGGTAAATGGATGCATCAGAAACTGTGCCAAGCAGCGTATGAGGCACTAGGAATACGAGTCACTGAATAAGATGTATTTGGTCCCTAACCCCTTTGGACTTATAGTATAGTGGCGGAAAAAAGACATACACTAAATAAATACAACTGTGGATGTTAAAATAAGAAAGTATGGGATGATAAGAAGAAGACTTAATCTAGTCTGGAAAACCAGTGTCTGCTTGACAATGAGTGGAACTTGGCAGGTCAGGGATGATGTTGAGGTTACAGATGGAGAAAACACTGTACTTGAATACATTAAGGCAATGGAATATGATGCATTTGAAGATTTAAAAGACAAGTAGGATGGCTGGAACAGAAAGGTAAAGAGGAAGAATAGCATTTCATGTGCATTGAGAAGTTCCATTGTTTGTTTTATTTCATTCCAAAAAGAATCCAAGATGACTGGTTTAATCTGTTCTTATTGTGCCCAATCCGTTTATTTAGGCAGTATTCACTCAGAGCATATCATGTTACACATACTGCTACAATAAGCGTTCTAATGGGCCTTACAACCTTTGGGTGAGACAGACATTAAACAACTAATTAGGCAAATAATTATGTAATTAAGCTTTTACTAAGTGCTGTAGAAGAAAATCACAGCCTGTTATAAGGACATATAAGAAGAAAAACTGACTGAGTCGACTTGAACGCTGAAACCTGGAAGGTGAATAGAAATCTGTCTGGATTTCTAGAGAAATGTGAAAAAGGCCTTCTAAGAGAGAGAATAACATGGGGTAAGAACATGAAATAGAAAGAGCTTAGCAAGCTCTGGTTGTATTTTGTAAATTTTTAACAGTTTCGTCTTTTCATATTCATATATAGCTAAGTCATGTTATACTGTGGAAATAACATTTGATCAATAATCATAGAACTAGTCTTGATAATGCAAACAACTAGCTATTCAATTAATTAAACTCTCTTCATGTGTAAACTGTATATTGGACTAGATATTTCAAAGACTATTATATCAATAAATTAACTGTTGTAAAGCATTTTCTATGTGCCAAACACTATATTAAATTATTTCATTTATTCCTACAGTAACCTAATGAAACAGGCATCTTTTTCTGTGTGTATTTTTATGAGTGTCTGCTTTAATTCTTTTGTGTATGTATGTACCCAGGAGTGGAATTGCTGAATCATGTGATAATTCTATTTTTTTATATTTTGAGAAACTATCATACTGTTTTCCATCTAAGCTGTACTTTTTTTACATTCCCACCAGCATTGCATAAGCGGTCCATTTTCTCCACATCCTTGCCAACACTGGATATTTTCTTTGTTTTGGTAATAGCTATTCTGTTGGGTGTAAAGTGGTATCGTATTGTGGTTTTGATTTGCATTTCCCTAGTGATTAGTGGTGTCCTTTAGCGATATAGACATTCCTTAGAAATAGTCTGGTTTCTTTCCATAATGTTTTGGTTTATTTTCCACTATTTGCTTTTATTTTTCTTGTTTGCTGCTCTCTATAATGTTTCTACTTATATTTACAACTATATAAACTGACATACTGATTTTGGATTAAAGATCTCAAAAATTATATTTCTGTTTCCTTCTAGTAGTTTTTTGTTTTTCCTTTTATGTCTTTTGTTACTGTTATTTGGAATATATAGTTCAATATTGCTAGGTTTTTTAATTTGTACCTCTATTATATAGTCAACTTTTGATTTCTTTTAATGTTCAAAACAATGAAATCTACCATACCATACAGCATTATATATAACTCCTTCTCTCCATTTTTTTTTTTTTTTTTTTTTCCTTACGCGGGCCTCTCACTGTTGTGGCCTCTCCCGTTGCGGAGCAGAGGCTCCCGACGCGCAGGCTCAGTGGCCATGGCTCATGGGCCCAGCCGCTCCACGGCACGTGGGATCCTCCCGGACCGGGGCATGAACCCGTGTCCCCTGCATCGGCAGGCGGACTCCCAACCACTGCGCCACCAGGGAAGCCCTCTCCATTATTTTTTATAGGTAAAATAGATGATCCTAAAATATTTCTCCCATTTGATTTTAATAGTATCCCTTAAAGGCAAAAGATTGCTGGAATTTGTTTGCAATTCAGCCAATTATTTTTCTCTTCCAAGAGAACTGTCTCTTTATATTTAGTGGAATAGATACATTTATGTCACTTCCGTCATAGCTATTGTTTTATATTGTTATCCCTCTTTATTTCATTTTTTCCTACCATTTTTCAAGTTCTCCTACTATTTATATATTTAGGACAGCAGTTCCAAATATTTTAGAGTTTATTTCTATTAACTTAAAAAACTTTGAACTCTGTCCCCAGAAAGATAAGGAATCTAGCATCTTGAATCTATCATATTCACCTCAAAACCCATTTTGAGCTTTTTATATTTATATAATATTTAAACACCTAAAACTTAGTCTAAATTAAAATTAATTTTACTTTATTGCATTAATCTTTCTTTTATTAATGTTATAATTCCTTTATCTCTTGTAGATGTCTCATTTATTTTAAGAATTCCATTGTCTCTCTACTGATCTTTAATCTGTGAGACTTTAATGTTAAATTGTCAAATTAATTTTTATTCTAAATTCAATAAGAAAAACGGTATTCCTGGGTACTGTTTTGTGGTCGATAGTCCCACTTCTCTTAACGTTAAGATTTTCTCTTATCATATTCTTTTATTCAAAGTTAATGAATATCAAAAACATGATTTATCTTTTCTATCTGTTAAATGATTTCACTTTTTTTTGCAATTTATAAAGATTACTACTATTGTTTTTAAACCTAACAACTTGCCAGATAGTTGTCTACAGCAGGGGTCCACAAAATATAGCCTGAGCCCAAATCTAAAGTCAAAATTAAGTTTAAACAACTAAGCCATACAACCAATAACCAATGGGATCTGGAACAAAATGTGGCATCTGTTTTTTGGGAGGCAAAATTTGTGATCATTTTTCACAATCATAAACCAGAAAACAAAAATTGTGAGTCTCATTTTGGATTGAGGTATAATTAGGCTGGATCCCCAATCAAATGTCATATTTGAAGGGAATGAAATGGCTAGTAGAAGTGATTTGTTTATCTTTGAATTAGCCTCCTTTTAATGAGTTTAATGAAGACTGCAAATATTCATGCATATAGTGTTTATTATATATGTATATAAAAATAATCAAAGTGATTATTTCAGCATGTGTGTGTTCATGAAACAAGTCATCCAGGATCTTAAGAAACAACAGACATGTTGTTTATTTTTCCAAGAAAGGAGAAATGAATGTAAATTATTAAAAATATGAAATGTTTAACTACTCTAATATTTATGTATTGTCCTTTATTATCACTTCTGTAAATAAACAGTGTGAATGGTAATGGTTATAAATAAAGTACAATAATGACTACTGAAAGTTTTGTTCTGCCCCGTGGAATTTGAGGGTGTTTGAAAGAAGTAAAAACAAATCTGCATTATGATGCTATGTGTCCATAGGTAGAAACTCAACAGAATAATCTTTATCCACCTGCCACAATATATGACTATACATATACTCCTATATGTATGAATGTGGAGTATATGATTTGAATATAAAATACTTGCTTAGTATTTATAAAAATTTCTTTAAAAACTTTTAGTAAATAAAAAGTAGATATTACATAAATTAATACTAATCAGAGCCATTATTAAGCTATACACTTTTAGTCCCTTACTCTGTTTTTTTCACAAGAAAATATACATAAGTTGTCAAAACTACTCTTTAAAAAATTGTTTTGGTGCTTTCTTTTTTCATTTATTTTTGTCAGTTGTGCGAAATTCTGATCTTATAGTCTATTTCCTGTTGCTATTAATGTAAGTGCTTTTGTGGTCAAATTTCCTTTGTTCTGCCATAATACGATGAGCACATTTTATTTAGCACTTAATTCCACCTTGGTATAACTCTTTATCTTGGCCATTTTTTTCTTGCAAACTATGATCTTCTTGAGGGTAGGAACAGTGCCTAGAATGGCATCTGGTATTAAGAAGAATCACAATAAATATTTCTTTAATTAGGAATTAATCAAATATTTTATTAACTTCCCTCTTGATTATAACAAGCATGGTTAACAAATATCAAGTGGCTAGAATGTATCAGACACATTGAGTAACACATTGACAACAATACTGTGAGGTAGGTACCACTACTACAAATGTACAAATAAGAAAAGTAGTGCAGATAAGAAAAGGCTTAACAGTCAGTAAGTGACAGAACCAAGAAATGATGCTACATAGACTTATCCTCCTTAATCACTGCCCTGGGCTTATACATTAGAACACCTTCTCACATAGGCCTTATCTACACAGACAAGGTGAAATGATGAGTGGAGGTTACTCTGAATCATTTCATTAAAACACTTTCATCCTGGAGAAAGGGAACATTCCAACTCCCTTGATATATGACTTTATTTAAATGTACCATACTGGAGCCCTATTCATGTCTACAAAATAGCAATAATCAGAGTGTCCTTCAATGTTACAAGAGTGATGGTCAGAGAAAGAAATGGACCTTAGGAACATTTAAGTATTAGGAAATATAATACCTGAAATAAAATCTCCTAAAAATAGCTATGTCATCAATTTACTATGCTACTGTGTGCTTAGCACAATATCCCAAAGAACACTGTCAGTTTTTATAACCTCACCTTTGAGGGTCATAAGAAAAATAAAACATATTTGTTATAATATCAATGTAAAAATAATCAAAGTTCCTAGAAATTATCCAGTTGGAAAAATAAAGAACGATTTGTTTTTGTCACAGCAAGAGTACACTGAATTATATTTTAATTTCTCAGTGAAATATAAATGACTCCAGGCATTAGTCCAAATAAACTTTATAATAATTGCAATGCTCATACTTACTGGTAAATACAAGAGTAAGTTCATAAAAATCAGTTCTTCTTTGTGACTTATCTAAGATTAAAATTATTCCATCATTGATATCTAATGTACATACACCAGCTTATTTGGCATTTTCTCTCATGTAACCTTCAGAAATTTGTAAGGGTACCTTCCACAGAACATGTCACAATTATAAAAGCATCTCCACACACTTTCTTTGGAGACATATATTTCTGTCAGTATGAGACCTAAATATTCCTCCTCTGAAGATTTATTACTATATCCATTTCAACCAGAAATGCTATATCTTTTCATTTCTTTGTGTCCTTTCTTATATCATTACTTTCTTTCAAGCCTATAATAAACTTTGTGATTATTGTTCTCTATGGGAATTTTCCCATTGCCTCATTGATACTGTAGCCTATAATGGTAACTCCACATTTCTTAAGCATTTATTGGTTTAAAGGCATCATTCACCAAAACTCTTTAAATCTTTAAATTAAACATTATGATACTGCCCTCAACTAAAGAAATAGTATCTCCATCCTTATGTTGTTCTACTGAACAGAGTGCAGATATAACCCATATCTGTCCAGAACTCAGTAGGTGAAAAGCAGTTAGTTGAGAATGTATTTGGGGATTGTATAACACAATCAATTAACTGTGTATTTATACCCAGGATTTTTTAATGGAAAGGATAATAGGTGTTGATGTATTTTTGACAGTATTCTCATTGCTAAGAGGAAAAAGAATGAATAAAGAACAGCAAGTTTGGAGGAAGATGTAGAAAGAGCACTGAGTGGGAATGAGAAGAGAGAAAACAAGTTCAATTTTTCTAATCTAAATGCTAAGAAGTTCATGTGCGGCAAACTGAATATTTATGTATCCTGCATATTTATATTAAATGTCTCTATAGGAGATGAAAAAGCACTGTGCCAGATGCTTTGGAGGGATATAAACTTGGGTAAGAAAAAACTCCTATTCTAGACTCTAGGAATCAGTGGTTCAGAGGCTGAACACAAATAGCTAAAATATCAATAGAATTCAGCAAGTGAAGCTGATAATCTCTCTTTACTTAAACCTTGAGATCTGACATTGTAAGTAGATCACAAATATGAAAAAGCTAAAAGAATATTGAAAATTCAGAGGAAAGGGGTATTGCATCCTGCTCAGGAAGAATTCAAGGTAGGAGGCACATGAACTCACCCTTGAAGAGCCAGAAGAGTACTACAGTGTTTAAAAAAGAGAAGATGTTGTATGAGCAAATAGAAAGTAAAGAAAAAGACTCGTTTAGAGAAAGACAAAATTGTTAAATTTAACTAAGAGTGTCAAAGGCATAAAGGGGCTACTTACTGTGAAATGTGAATAGCCTTCAAGTTATAGGCTTCAAGTTATAGTGGAAGGCCTTAAATGCTTTAATGAATTAAAGGTTTTGAGTAAATAAGTAATACATTCAGCAGATAACTGAAGAATCACATTTAGATCTGGAGATAGTGATTTGGAGACTATGTAGGCATGATAACTATACATAGAGAAAATACAGAGAGAAGGTAGCAAGCATTAAAAGAAAAGAGAGGAAGGCTGAGAACAAGATTCAGAATAAATATCTGTTTACCAGGGCAACAATAGAAAAGGATACAAAGAAGGAGACATAAAAATAATTACTAATTAGTGAATGGAGGATAGTATAGGGCAGAATATACTTCAAGTGCCTTTTATTTTAAAAATAGGAGATGAAATACTTTGTAGTCTATGTATGACGAGAATAAGTTTGGGTTTTAAAGGTTATACAAACTTCTGAGTTCACTGTGGTGGAAAATTTAATGGGGAATAAAAAACTTTCTGAGAAATAAAAATGTTATTGTGTTGATGTGGATCATGATGAAATTAGCTAATATGCATTGTAGTAGACTTTATGGTTAATAATATTCTTAAATACAGCTGTCCACCTTGGACATGGAGTATAACACATGGAAGGTGGATATTATTTGAGGTAATGTTGGTAATAATAATAATTATGAACATATAAAGTAGGTAGAAGAGATAATAGACTCTATAATGCTGAGTTTTGTTGAATAGTTGATAATAATAAAGTTTCCAGATAAGCAAAAGTAGAGCAACAGATTGTGCAAATGGAGAAGCTGAAGTTCATAGTGAGGATGAGAAATAGGTTCTACAAAAGTGAAAGAAATGAAGGAGCTGGGATAGCAACCAATAAATATAGAGGCATTTGCCCTCTATGCATTGCATAGGAGAGTTAGTTTAAAGATAAGCAAAGAGTCAACATGGTAGGATAAAAAATTAATCACATTAAACTGCAAAATGTAAAATCACTTAATGACTTCCAATATCCCCAGTGATAGAAATGGCTGAGGTGTAGTTATTTAGAGGCTACATAAAATCTGGAGTAACTCACCTCCTGCCAGGTACAAAGTGTCCTTAGAAAATGGTTAAGTTATGGTTGATTTGTTTTTTGAATGAATGATTATGTGGAAGTTTGACTGCCAAATAGATATTCTCAGGTATCAAAAATGGACACTAGGTAAAAATAAGGAGATTATTCAACTTAAAATTTATTTCCAAATCAAAGCCATTTGAAAGAGTATAAAATTGCCTTGAAAGATTTCTCCTTGTATCCAAAAATAGCCTTCTAAGTGTGAATCCCAGTTTAGATCTTCGAATACCTGGGGAAGGGGAGGAAAGAAAAACTGTCCTGCAAATAAAGTGGAAAAAGTTCTTGCTCTATACATTTGAAATAATAGATACAGCCTGGTGATTGTGTGATATTGTATTGCATGGAAACATTTTGTTTTAGAGTGTTTTTCAATTATTTTCAAAAACAGTATGCATTTTTTAAAGTGTGTCAAAGCAATGAAAGCTTCTTAATAACAGAAACTGGAAACTGCCTGACAAAGTGAAACATTTTAATGATGTCAGCTTTTCTGAAGCAAAACCCAGGCATTGTTAAAATAGAGACAATTTATCTTTTAATTCAATTCTAGTCAATTTTAAGCTATATTCTTTCATAATTCTAACAATAAAAGGTAGTTTGCTGAATTAATATTACTTTAAAAGAATATTTCTTGATCTTTTTCCTACTGCATTTTTACAGCAAAGAACATTTAACACAGTTATCTTTGGTGAATTATACAAAATTAGTATTTTACCATTCCAGAAGTCACACACATTTTGGTCTCCATTCAAGATACTTGAGAGCAGCATGAAATTAAATTCTTAGTAATAGAAGACTACTTCAAAATGGTGGGGAATCCAGAAAAAAAGAGATAGGCTTGAACAAATTGCATGAAATAACAACTTAGAACAAATTACATAAAATAATTCAATAAACAACCAGCATGATATTTTGGTGATGTAATCTTGGGAAAAGTAATTTTGGTAGGGAGAAGATGCACACAGCAAAGCTTAGGTCTAATAAACTCACTGAGAGCTTAGATTCAAAATTCTACTTATGAAAACTGGATTCTGCCTTTAACACTGAGCAAGTGAATATATAGATATACAAACAAGATATAAGTAGAACTTAAAAGTTTATAATAATTGGCTCTCAAAATTGAGGACCTATATTCATTTAATCATACAAGTATTTGTTTAGGTCTGCTGTACATCAGACACTATGGTTGGCCTGGAAGCGGTCAAATTTAGTAATCCATGAATTCTACTTTCAACTTGCTCATATTTTAGTAAAGGAGAAAGACAAAAAAATATAATTTAAATTTCTGTTTAGCTTCCTGATTACTTTTATTTGTTATACTTATATGTATATGTAAAATATAGTATACCGTGAAAGTAAAATACTAGATATATATGAAACAATACAGTGTAGAAATTACATCTATAGGCTATAACTGCTAACAGTCTGGGCTCAACTCCCAGTTCCATTGGTAATCAGTTGTAAGTTACTTTAGGTTTCTCATCTGTAAAATAGTATATCTACCTCAAAGCTGTTATAATGTGGGTTAATGGAATAATGCATTCAATACATATATTAAAGTACATTTGGTATTTAATAATTGCTTGATAAATGTTGGTTAAATAGAGGTAGTGTTATGTTACAGGTGATGAATAGAAGCTTGCCAGACAGATTGTGGAGGAGTTACTGTGCAAGAAATAG
This sequence comes from Pseudorca crassidens, assembly GCF_039906515.1. NCBI lineage: Eukaryota > Metazoa > Chordata > Mammalia > Artiodactyla > Delphinidae > Pseudorca > Pseudorca crassidens. The sequence continues at coordinate 69,731,048 of NC_090296.1, forward strand.
ATGTAGAAAAATAACATGGCAAATGTGGTGACACCCTTGATAGCCCTCTTCTTTCTGTCAAACTTGAAAAACCGGAGTTCCTCCCTTCATTTTTCTCCATATTTTTTTTCTAGAACATTGCAATTATTCCCTTGGTCATAAGTGCCAGCAAAATGATGGCATTTGATTATTTTCAAATTTATATCTCTAATGCAAACCTCCCTTTTAAACTCCAGGGTCGAATCTATAATATCTCACCACCCAGTTCATAAACTGGCATCAGTATCCACCCAGGAGCTCAAGCCAAAGGCAATCATCCTAATTGCTTCCTTTCCCCTATTCTCCATGGCCATTCATCAGTAAATCATCTTGGTACCTGATTTTATCCCCACAACGTAGCTCCACTGCAACTATCCTCTCTGCTGGCCTTCTTCAATAGCATCCTTGTTTTCACAATTTCCTTCCAGTCCTTCCACTAAGAAGTCTGTCCTTATCTTTGCAAACATAAATTGGGTTATATAATGCCCCTGCTTAAAACTGTCCAGTCGTCTCATTATAGCTAATAAAAAATCACCACCCATTATCAGATGAAGGTCTCATAAGATCTGTTCTCTGCTTAATTTCCCAGCTACCTTTAAAGCTCTAGACACACAGGCCATCTGAGTTTTGTGAAACAGGCAAGAGCTTTTTCTTTCCAGAGATCCTCTGTCTGGAATTCTTTGCACACAGTCTTCACCATAGTAGCTCCTTCTCAGTCTACCAGTGTCAATTTAAAATACACCTACACAGTGTAGACATCCTTAGCCATCTGGTTTTACGTATTGTGTATCTATCACTTCCTAGTTATTCTCTCTCATAATACCCTGTTCTTTTAATTCACAGTAAGCTCATAAACTTAAGACAATATCTGCTTTTCTTAAACTGCTAAGGTTCTATGCCACCCAATTAATATCATACCTATTCATTCATTCAACAAATATTTATTGAAAAGCTACCGTGCGCTCAGCATGAAGTTATATGTAACATAGTTTATGTTTCAGAGGGATTATTTGAGCAGATAGATAAAGATGAATTGCAAAAGAGCAAGAGAGGGACAGGAGGACTTGCTAGTCCATAACACCAGATGAGAAGTGATGATCTCCCTGACTAGGCTGATTGCAATGGAGATTCAGAAAAGTGGATGGGTTTAAACTATTTACTCGGGTAGAACAAATAGGAATTGCTGATGGAATGAATGTGAAAGTAAGAGAAAGTAAAGAATGAAGAATTACTCCAAGGTTTTTTACTGGAGCAATTGAACTGATGATGGTAAGGTCAAAACAGGGAGTGAAATTGTTTTGAAAGAAAGATATCAAGATTTTCATTTTGTACATGTAAATTTTGACATGCTTTTTAGACATACAAGTGGAAATATCAAATTAGCAGTTAAAATATTTGTTGGAAATCCATGTGCAATGTTTAATATAAATATAAATTTGGTTGTTATCAACATGGAGATAGTATTAAGTGCCAGACACTATTGTAAGCATTTTGTTTATATTATCTCACTAAATACAGTAGCTCTATGAAGTAGGTACTGTTATTACTCCCATTTTAGAGATGACAAAACTGAAACACAAAAAGAAGAAGAGACTTGCCCAAAGTCACACAGCTAGTAAGTGCTAAGTCTGGAATTTGAACACAGGGTATCTGTCTCCAAAGTCCATGAATAGATAAGAGAGGTCCCAAGATAAAGCTATCAGATGACTGGGAAGTATAAGTCACCCAAAACTGACAGAAGAGGTAGAGGAGCTAGTAAAAAAGAATGAGAAGGAGTGGACAGAAGGAAAATCAAGACAAAGTGGTGTCACAGTAGGGATGAATATTTTTCAAAGGAGGGAGAAGCCATTCCCATTGAATTCTGCTGAGGGATAAAACAAGGTACGGAATGAGAAGGATCCCCCTGAATGCGACAAGAAAGAGAGTGTTGGGCTGCAATCTCAGTAGAGTTGTGGGAATGGAGAGTGCCTAGAAGGTGAGTGTTGGAAGGCAAGGTTATTGCATAGAAAGTTCCTTTGTGATGTTAAGACATGTGATGATATAGAAAGAATAAAAGAATAAATGAATGTAAGAATGTAATTGGTAACATGGGAGCACAAAAGAGGGCATGAAAAATGAAGTTAGAGAGGTGTTAAGTACCACATCACAAAGGTCCTTATATTCCTGAATCTCACCATGAAAATAATCGCAGTAATTGCTATTTTGCAAGCAAATGTCTCAATTTATTATTTCAGAATGACATACGCTGCAAGGAAATCAGACCATCATTTTTAAAGTATTTGATGGGAATGCTTAATAAATGATAATATTTAGGAATTTTAATCTCTCATTTTTGCATATCCAATTTTTGTTAAGAATAGATAATTGTTAAATCGTGTGTAGGTTTTTAAAAATTGTAGTTCAGCTTACATATAGTGAAATGCATGGATGTGAAGTACATCATTTGTAGCTTTTGATTTATTATTTATTGTATTGTGTCAGATATGTTAAGTAGGGGCTTTCCTGGTGGCGCAGTGGTTGAGAGTCCGCCTGCCGATGCAGGGGACACGGGTTCGTGCCCCGGTCCGGGAGGATCCCACATGCCGCGGAGCGGCTGGGCCCGTGAGCCATGGCCGCTGAGCCTGCGCGTCCGGAGCCTGTGCTCCGCAGCGGGAGGGCCCACGGCAGTGAGAGGCCCGCGTACCGCAAAAATATTTTTTAAAAAAAGAAATGTTAAGTAATTCAGACTGTGGTCAATCTCATGTCTATTCAGAATTATTTCTCATCTATGAATTTACTCTCAGACCTCTCCACAAAAAGAAAAAGAAAAATTGAGAATAGAGTGATTAGCACTTTGAAATTTGTTAGTGCTACACAAATGTAAGATAGTAATGTAAGATAACATGGACCAGAATCACTTTTATAGTAAAACTTCTTCCTATGAAATTATGTAAAAACTGTTCTAATAAACTACATACATGTATGTAAAACTTTTATGAAAGCATCTAAAAGTGATAAGTATCTCGGTAGAAAAAAATAGCTAAAAATCCTAAGGAAGAAAGTAAACTGTTATTCACTGATACATTGTAAAGAAAATTTAGGGGCTTCTTACTGTTGAACCATTTTTAAAGGTCTTCTTGCTAGACTATTGCTGCTAATACTCCTCCCTTTGAACTTAAATGGTGACTATGAGAATGACATGTTTCCAGTGACCTCACCCTGTTATGCAATGATTAATCATCATGAATACAAGTTAAGATCAACCCATGGGAAACTTGTCTTCTCCCATCTAATTTGATTAATGAGTTTTATGGCTGAGATGAATTGTGAAGAGAAAGTTAAAAGTACCTGAAGCAAAGTACAATTGTGGTCCATCTCACATGAATTTTTAGGGAAATAGAAATGATACTAAACATGAAAATTTTATAGTTAGAAAGGGACAGGATTATCCAAGGTGGTTATATATGATCACAAAAAATTGCAATATTCTCTGTGCTCTGAAAATAAATAACTAATAAATTCCCTACTATTTACTTTCTTGTTGATAGCTACTAACGTACTCTAGTAACCAGTGAGAGAGTGATGCTTCTTTAAATTGACATTGTCGGTCATAAGACAGTGTAATTCTTTACTTAAGTAACAGTAGAATTGCATTTATGACACATAATTAAAGAATGGCCCATGGCAGCTTTTTAGACCTTAATGAGTCAGTGAAAAATATAATAATCTTTTAAAACAGTCAATTGAAGGTAAAGCACAGCTTCAGTGATTTTAAAAATGTCAATAAAGATCTACAAATAACAGACATACTCTCTTTGTCACGTTGCGTACAAAATCCTTATTAGCTTTAGAACTTATAATACTCACTTTTTAAAAATATGACAACTAACCTTCATTTCTAGGGATCAGATGCATTCCTGACCTAAGTTTACAGATTTTTCCTAATATATTTTTTATACTTTGAATGTTGAAGTTCTTTTGACATTTACTTGTGAAATAAATTTTTTTCTTGAAATTTCCTTACTTCCAAGTTTCTGGTCTATTTGACATTTGTGTGTGTCAGAATTCACATTTTAGTCTCGTTATTCACACACACACATCTTTTATGATCTCACTTACATAGAAACAAAATGGAGAACACAAACTATTGCTAGTACCTAATATGTTCTCTCCTGGGCTTTGGACTGCGATATAATTCTATCCAGAAATAATGACCATTGTATTAGTTTACTAGGACTGCCATAACAAATTACCACCATCTTAGATGGCTCAAAGCAACAGATATTTATTGTCTCACAATTCTAGAGACTAGAAGTCCAAAATCAAGATATTGTCAGGTCCATGCTCTCTCCAAAGGCTCTAGAGGAAGATGATCCTTCCTTGCCTCTCCCTAGCTTCTGGTGGTTGCAATCCTTGGTATTCCCTGTAGATATATTACTCCAGTTCTCTACCTCTGGAATCACATGGCATTCTTTCTGTGTCTCAGTCCAAATTTCCCTCTTCTTAGGAGCACTGCATTCACTGGATTAGGACCCACATAAGGTCAATTTGGCAGAATCTATATGAACCAGTAAACTTTCTTTTAATCCATCCTAAATAAAAAGCCACACATACACACAAGAGGACATGTATGAGGATGTTCATTGCAAGCACTCTTTATAGCACAAAACTGTAAATAACTTAAATGTCTATCAATAGCAGTGTGGCAAGTAAATTATCACCTATCCATGCTATGAAACACTGTGCAACAAATCTGTGCCCTAATAAAGGATCTTCAAGATATATTTTTGAGTAAAAATAGCAGGTTGGTGGCACTGTATTACTTAAACTTATTTTTTCTGGAAATAAATACAGAGCAGGGTCAGTTTGTAGACCTCTGCAAATCTGTGATAATTAAGATCACATGAACAACGTGTAGAAGAATATTTATCTTTCTGTCCCTCTTAGCAGAGTCATTGATCCATCTCATACAAAAGTGGTGTTAAGTCATATGACATAAAGACAAGGGATGACAGAACAGAAAACTCACTTATCCCGCTAGATTATCTGTCATTAAACATCTTTCCAACACTTACTCACATGGCAATAGAAGGTTTTATGTAAGCATTAGTTAAGGGTTTATGTTGCATTCTTATAGGTTGTCCCAAAGGCACTTCCAGTTCATGGACTCCAAGGTAGAGAAAAGGTGTGAACAAATTTAAGTTGTTCTAGTAGGCTTATCCACAAGATCACAGAGCTTTAAGGGTATCAGTAATTGGACAACTATGCCAAAAGCCTGCCTATGGCTTGGTACAATGAATAAATAAATACCTGAGGAACCCAGGCTGTAAGTGACAGACTTTTGAGATGACAAATCTAAAGAGCTACTGTGAGGGGAATGTAATCTTTCTCTGTTGGATAAATTTGTAAAGAGAGAGAAAGAAGACCAACAGAAAAGCACATTATTCCTCAGTGGGTCCATATCAAAGAGAGAAAAAGTAGGATGAGGCCCCATCTCTAGGACTATATTTAGGGCTGTCATGAATGCCTTTGCCTTTGACATTTGGGCTCATGATAATGAAATTTATATGACCCCATCTGTTATAAAGTTAGTTAGGAAGATGACCTCGTGTCATTTTTATGCACAGAGGATTTGGGGGAGAACGATTATAATAAACATATGTGATGTCATAAACACCAAGTGTCACAGCTCTAACTAAAACTATATATAAAAACACAGAATTCCCACCAAGAGTTAAAGCCATAAAAAAGTAAAACAAGAAATTGTATGAATAAAATAAAAGACAAATTATTTATACATGAAATATTGTAGCTATTTAATAAGCTATATGTTTCATAAAAATCCATTAAATTAGAAATCTTCAGAATTTGTAAGATTTTCAAATAAAGGACCAATTTTTTTTCTATTCTTACCATAGGCATCTTTCCAATGAAGAAACCCCATCAAAGGTTTCCTCAAGTGTGGAAGTAACTCAGAAGTAAAAACACTTTGGTCTAAAAGCATTCCTCTGGCATATCTTTGTGACAAAGTCTTCCAGGTAAGTAATGAATGCATCTTTTGAAGAGGTAGAAAATTTCAGTACATTACACGTCTGTTAATCAATTAGTTCATTTTGTATAATGTCTTCTACTGACCAATACAAAGAGGTCCAGATGTTCTAATATCTGATCTCTGAGAAAACATATCCAAAATACAAATTGGAAGTTTTGCCTTACATTCATCCAAAATATTACCCAACCAGTAGATTTTACTCATTTCTACATTTCCTTTGAACGTGTTGAATGAAATATGTATCAGAGGAAAAAGAATTGCCTCACTAAATTAAAACGTTAAAGATTGAGGGTATGGTTTCCTCTCTAACTGAATAAAGCTCTCATTAACGAGTGGAGTTAATGTTAAGTGATTTTCACAGAAATTGTCCAAGTCAGAGAGGAAACTGAGGACATTTTAAGGAACTGAGATAACTCTGTATTGATACAGCAAACCAAATAATAATGTGGATAATGGTGGAGGTATGGCAATAATAAAGACCATAATGTATCAAGGGCTAAGTGCCTGATACTGTGCAAAAGCACTTTATATAGATTTGGTCCTCATAACGACCCTAAGAAGTGGATGTTATGTTCTTCATTCTATATAGTAGGAAACTGAAGTTTAGCAAAGTTAAAAGGCTGGCCTAAGTTCACAAAACTGTTAATGTTGATACCAGGACCCAAACCCAACCAACTTGGCTCCAAAGCTCAAGTTCTTTAACAAATACAGAGTTGCTAAGAGTGGTTTTAAATCAAGTGTCTCTGAAAAACAATTCAATTCAAACTTGACTTATATTTATTGATTATACACTCTCTGCCAGTCTGCTCTAGGTGCTTAGGATACAACAGTAACTATATTTTTTAAAAATTCCAGACATCCAATTCGGGTCGCAGAACAATTTTAACTTGACAAAAACTAGTCCCATATGAACACTTGTCATACAGGAAAATATAGTGTTGCCTTTTATGTTTTGAAAGCTGAAAGATGTTAACCATCCTAAACAAGTATGTAGAACAATATGAGAGCTTTGTAACACTTTACTGGGACCATGACTAATGTTTAGTGGTTTAAGGAAAATATATCCATTTAAAATGATACAGCATTCTAATCAAGTAGCAAAATTAAAAGAGGGAAAGGATAATAAATATTGTCATTTCCTGAAGTTTGGTAGGACTTTCCTATTTCTTTCAGTTTCACTTTTTAATCCTGAAGGCATTACTTCAGTGTGTATAGATTTATGCTAATCATATACCACAGCCATGGGTTCTTCTATCAATATGAAATGTTTTGTACTTGCTGTTTTTGTGCATCTTGTATTGTTATGTGCAATATACAAAATAATGTGTCTAACTATGCCATTTATGCTTTTGAAGGAAAAAGCAAATTACTTACTGAAGAGAATGGCATTTGCATGCATGTGTGTCAGCTTTCAAGCCATTTCCTTCTACAAAATATTGCTTTCTACACTTAGAAAATGCATCCATCCATCAGTTACAAACCATTTCAAAGCACTTTATGAATCTACAGAGCAAAATGTACTTATCTTACATTGGCAGTGTCCCAGCTGTTACAAAATTGCTATTGTCCTAATACTTACAAGGCAATTTTAGCATCAGTTAATAATTTTACAGGATAGATAACTTCTAAAGCATTATAAAATGACAGACATTAAACAATAGCAACTTAGCATTTTTTGAAACAGTTCATGACAGCTTAAAAACTAAAGTGATTTTAATGTATAGTCTATGCAGTTTTAGTTTCTCATTGACAATTCCTTTAGAAGATAAAAATGTGAAAATCCTTTTAAATAGTGGGTGAAAGAATAAAACAAATTTATCTTTAAAAGATATTCAGTGGAAATCTCAATTAGGAATAATGTCTCAAATCTTCCTGTACAGATAGTAGGTGACAAGAATTTGAATTTATTTAGGCAGAAAAAAAAAATGATGGTATCACTTAATGGTAGGGTACCACAAAATAAAAAGGCATATCTATTCATTAAAGCTAATATAAAAAGAGAAATACCATGAACAGCATTTTATATAAATCAGTATGCATTATTTCTTCCTAAACACTGTTTTCTATCAGTCTTAGTTTAAAAGCTTCAGTTAAAGGAAAAATCTGGATAATTGTAACACATGTGTTCTCTCTTACTCCCTTTATTTAAGTTGTTGGGATAGCCACACAACCCTTTTTTGGCTGGATATTTTACCGTTCACCTTTGATAACTAATGCTTTGATGATACAGAAAGAAAAATAGCTCTAAACAAATTATATTAATTGGTAGTTCGATGCTATACATGTGCAGTCTCTTCAAGGAAAAAAGTACTTTTGATAAGCACCAATGTGCAACAGTGGTTATTTTCATAAATGGACTTATTAAATAAAACCAGTTATTCCATGAATGTTCACAAAGGCCAAGTGATTGACCACATCATCAAAACACAACCTAAATTCCCCTGGTACACGATTACCATCTTCTTCTCTATCACTGAGCACATTGATATTGCATGGGCTCATTGGACACCAGCTACCCTGGAAAATCAAGTACAAGTTGAATTTTCAAATGATGTAATTCATGTTCACACATTTAATTTTCTGTAGGATGTTACATGTATGTTTTAATACTGCCATTGTCTCAAAATTATAAAACGAGAAGTTTGCATAATTTCAGCCTTTTTCATGGCACCAACATACCTAAAGAAAAGTGTAATTCAAAAAGTCTCAACTACTTTTGCAGTATGCAATACAAGCTATTATTAAACAGTTGTGTACTGTAAGACATACATATCCTTATTTAACTCCTACTAGAAGGTGCATATAGTAAAACAGATCAAATTGCCAGACAGTCTATACTACCAGCTCCACAGAGGTAGGGAAGATGTCTCTCACAGATTGCTTCATTCCTGTCATCACACACCCTACCTGGAACATAGTGGGTGCACCATAGGCGTTTGTTTACTGACTGATTGACTGAACTGGTCTGATTCTATTAACTATTTCAATCCTACATTAGCTATTTTTTAAATTCACATTTTAAATATCAAGCTCTTTTCTCAGTGTACATATAGAAAATAGTTCTTGAAAAGAATACACTTGACTCTGACTTAGAAATCAAACAACCACTTCTTGTCAACATTAATTGAGAAATATAAATATTTCTATTAAAATTATTCTAGTATATACTTACATGTCACTTACAAACCTATATCTTTAATAAACTTATTCATATTAATAATATGAAAGACTCATATCTACAATGCAAATATAGAAGATGAAGATAATATATTAGATGCTTCTTTCCTTTTACCTTCATATATCATCAAACTAATAACAGACTTACTTAAATTATCAAATATTTATTTACTGTGGGCTTGGCTAATATGTTTATTATTAACTAGTCTTGAATATAACATGTTATATATAACATAACTGAATAAAAAATATAAATAATTCTTGGTACTGAAAGAATAACATTTTAATTGAAGTTCCACTTTCAGAGTACCATTAAGCTCAATCATTTTTGAAACTCAGCCTCAAAATGCACATCTATCTCCCTAATTTTTAGCAAGAATGTATTTAGTGACAGTGGTACTGAATTACCTCTGAATGAGTGAATATAGAAACAAAGAAAAACTTATTTATTTGGAGAGAATGCCACAAGGGCGGGAGTATGAAATTTGGCAAGCCCCAGTTTTCACAAACAAGGAAGCAGCCTAAGACTTTCCATCATCTTTTATTACTGGGCTCTGAGATATTTCAGACACTCCAGCATGCAATCTTTGAAGTGTGTTTGTAATAAAATCTCTTGAATTGATCTTGAGTAGGTTTCCACTTTCCTCGTCACACCATTACATGGCCATCCTCCATTGGCACCATCTATGTTTAACCAAATGTGAAGACTTTCTGATGCTGCTCTCAAAAGAGATCAGATATTTGGCCTGCAGGGCAACGAACCTGAGTTCATATCCTAAATTAAACCTGGACACAGTACCTGGAGATGAGACTACCCCACAGGAGGATTCTACAGTAGATTTTTAAGCATATGACAAAGAATTTCAATAGATATTTATCATGTTGCTGAATCACTAAATCTAAAAACTTGTTGCTAACTTAGTTTTCTTTGCCAACTTCTCATACACACCTGCATAGGATGAATTATTAATATAAACAAATTACTTTTTGAAGTTGTTTGTATTATTCAGACACACATCAACCACTTTCAGCAAGAAACCCTGAAGAGCAAAATATGACTAAACAGGGAAATTACTTAAAGGAGGCAATAGCATGATGTTCTACATTTTGAGTATGACTCTAGATACCATGCTATTTCCAAGAAATTGGTCCAGAATGAGCATACCTGAAATGTCCTCCTAAGATTTCCCATTGTTTTGATTGGTCTAGTCTAAAACACGCAGACCCAAATCTATGGAAAAATACAGACTATTCTGATTTCTGGGATATCCTATACACTAAAGTCAACATGATCCTGCACCTCTGGAGTTTGCTAAGAGTCACTGCCCAGCCCATCTCAGACCCATTTCACTGAAACTGCCACTTTGAACAGCTGCACTATAGCTATTGTCCACTGATGGGAAAGTGTCTCTTCTTGATGTGAATGCAACTTGTTAGAAATAAATGATCTACCTTGTTCGAATTGACCCACAGTTTTAAGTTGGCCCTCACACCACAGTAGCACAAGCTCAGACCTCCTGTAAATAATATCAATAACTCGATGAGGGTATCTAGAAAAGCCTAGAATGACTTTATCTTACATATGTTCAATAAGGTGTTAATATTTCAGCATGCACTCTAGAGCTAGAATGCTTGGATTCAAATCTTAGTCTAGCATTTTTACTGTGTGTCACCTTTGGAAGATTGCTTAGCCTCTCTCAACACATTTCCTTATTTTAGTTTTATCATAACTCTACCATATACTGTTTCTTCAACATGGTAAGTAACAAACCATCTCTTCCTAAGTTTAAGTCTGTTAACATAGTAATGGCAGATTTTTTCCTTCTTTGTAAGTAATGATGTTTATAATGGTTAAATGTTTCTATTGTATCATTTAACAAGAAAAAAAAATTATTCAATGTCTACCAGAGATGTAAGATAGAGGGACTGTGTCTCTCAGTTGAAGGAGCACCTGATAATAGTTCTGGGATTAGTATTGCTATTCTCATACATGAACAGTACCTAGTAATGCCAAAATATGTTGTTGTTGTTGTTATTTTTCTCATGCATCACCACGCATAATTGGGCAAGAGAAATTCCTAAGAAATTACTAAATTTTTTGTCTTTTAAGATATAAAAAAAAATCTCACTTGCAACTACTCATCCTAAATTAAATTGTCTAAAAGTTGTACTTTTACAGTAATTTGCAACTCGAAAATAAGAAAAGTTGAGAAAATCACTATTGCCCATATGTAATGTAATAGTGAAAAACGACAGAAAAGCTTTTATAAAAAATAGCTATATACTCAAGACTGCTTGTGAAAGCAACAGATATCTTCAAGACAAGATATCCTCTTTTTTCCAAGGAATTAAATCTGTTTACCATTTTTGTTCTGTATAAAAATAAAATTTTCAATAACATTGAAAAATATAATCTTGTAAAGAATGCAAGTCCATTCTTAGCATCTTAGCACATACAAAAAAATCATTGGTTAAAAATTATGGTTAAACGCACATAAAAATTAGAAAATTAAATCATGTTATTTTCAAAGTAAACAAGATTTTCAGAATTCACTCTTTCCTGTACCTGTACCAAATGCCTGTACATTTGACTCTAAGTCTTTGATTTCTCAACAAATTCTAATATTGCATGAGTTATATTCAACTATAAAATCTTCACACATATTACTCCATTTGTCCACACTCATCTTTTGATCCTATCTTAGATTTAAATAAAACTTTCTTTAAACTCCTCACCTTTCAAAGGATGGAGCTAGGATTCTTACAATAGCAATAGTGTTTTCTCCAAGAATTTCTTGAAACATGAAGGTTCAGATCATGAATAGCTTTTTCAATCATATGCTCTCAAATTGTAACATTTTATTTATCATATTCCCATAGAAAATTTCAAAGTTATTTATGATATGTATGGTATTTAAGTAGAAGGAGCATATGATGATTTTCCATAGCTGAGAACATTTATAGTACAGAAGGGCAAAGTGGCAAACTTAAGGTTGGCTGTGGGCAAACTTTTTTTATAGGATTGACTAACCTTACAAAAACAAGTAGGAAGGAGAATCGTGGGCTTTGCTCTTCATAGATCACTATCCCACACTTCTTTAGTACTCTATTCAAAGTGATTTGTGATTAATCTACTTCAAACAATCAGCAGAATATACACTGACTAGTTGGTGTTTTTTACATGCTATGGGGATACAAATGATGTGTAAGAGATCAACCTGGCCCTCAGGGACATAACAGTATAACCAGGAAGATAAAATTAAACTTCAGGGAACTAACTTGGGAAGATCATTAGGTATTAAAATGTATAGAGCAGTCTGTAGATCTTCCAGAGGTAATATTTTTAAATACTTCTCAGTGCATCTTGAGAGGTACTCATTTATGAGTTTCTTTCCATGCAACACTTTTGCTACTTCATCCAAGTAAAGGATAAAGTGAATGTCATGTAAGGAAGAAGAAGGGTAGGAACCAAGGCAGTTTCTGTCAGATGGAGAAATAAGAAGGCCCTCTATCTCCAGGAGAAAAAGCCAAGAAAGAAAAAAAGAATGAAGGAAAATGTGTGAAGTCAATCATGAGTGTACTTTCTTACCATTCCCCCATTCCCCAGAGAGCAGGTGAACCAGGAGTGGTACATAACAGAGGGTGTGTGTGTGTGTGTGTGTGTGTGTGTGTGTGTGTGTATTGAGTCACAAGGAGTATTTATTTCAATTTGGCCTGAACATTAATTTTACTTGTGGTAGTCAGAAATCATTGTTAACTTCAATTGATAACGTTTTTCAGACCACTGGAACTAGCTAACCTTGATGCATGTTGAAATAGTCTCTCAAAACACTTGGATTATCTTAGATGAGACAAATTCACTAGGGTAAACTGTGAAGTTTTTTGAAAGATTTTTTTTTATTGAATTCAGACTTCCAGAAAAGTTGCACAAATTATACAAAGAATTCTTGTTTACCTTTCACCCAGTTTCCCACAATTTTGCATCTTATATAACCATAGTTCAGTTATTAAAACCAAGAAATTTTATATGTGGAAACTAAAAAATAAAACAAATGAACAAATATAACAAAACGGAAACAGACAGATACAGATAACAAGCTAGTGGTTACCAGAGGGGAGGGGCTGGGGGGGGCCAAAATAAGTGAAGGGAATTAAGAGGTGCAAACTACCCCGTATGAAATAAATAAGTTACAAGGATATATTTGTACAGCACAGGGAATATAACCAGTACTTTGCAATTACTCTATATGGAGTATAATCTATAAAAATATCAAATCACTATGTTGTACACCTAAAACTAATAAATATTGTAAGTCAACAATAGTTCAATTAAAAAAAAAGAAATTAACATTGATGCCATATTATTAACTAATATGCAGGTCTTATTAGAAATTTGCCAGTTTTTCTGCTAATATCCTTTTTATCTGGTCCAAGGTTCAATCCAAGATCCCATATTGCATTTAGTTGTTTTGGGGGTTCTTCAATCTGTGATAGTTCCTCATTATTTCATGTTCTTGACACTTTTGAAGAGTTCATGCCAGTTATTTTTTAGAACATCCCTCAATTTGTGTTTGTCCAGTGCTTTCTCATAATTAGGTACTTGTTACTATTTTTTGACAAAAAACAGAAGTGAGGTTATGTCCTTCTCAGTACATCATATAGTGGAATATATGATGGCATTATATCCTATTACTGGTAATGTTAACTCTGATCACATGGCTAAATGGTGTCTGTCAGGCTTCTCCTTTCAATGTTAATATTTCCCCCTTTGTAATTAATAAGTATTTTGTGTGGAAATACTTTAAGGTTATGTAAATATCCTATTTCTCATCACTCATTAATTTTAGCATCCACTGATGGTTTGAGCAATATGTATATAGGTAGATAGATTTCACAAATATTACTGTGGTGTTTCAATGAGGTATCACCTCACACTGGTCAGAATGGCCATCATCAAAAAATCTACAAACAATAAATGCTGGAGAGGGTGTGGAGAAAAGGGAACCCTCCTGCATTGTTGGTGGGAATGTAAATTAATACAACCACTATGGAGAACAGTATGGAGGTTCCTTAAAAAACGAAAATTAGAACTACCATATGACCCAGTAATCCCACTACTGGGCATATACCCTGAGAAAACTGTAATGCAAAAAGAGTCATGTAGGGGCTTCCCTGGTGGCGCAGTGGTTGAGAGTCTGCCTGCCGATGCAGGGGACACGGGTTCGTGCCCCTGTCCGGGAAGATCCCACATGCCGCAGAGCGGCTAGGCCCGTGAGCCATGGCCACTGAGCCTGCGCGTCCGGAGCCTGTGCTCTGCAACGGGAGAGGCCACACAGTGAGAGGCCCGCAAACCGCAAAACACACAAAAAATATTACCGTGGTGTTTGTTTAATGGTGATTTTCCATTTCCCTTATTCCTTGTAGATTTATTAATTTATATTCTCCTGTAAAGGAGAGTACTCTCTTTATTTACTTTTCCATTTACAGATTTATGTCTGTATAGTCATCCATGATTATTTTTAATCTAGGGGTTGTAATTCAAACTAGCATTATTTGGGTTGTTCTCTAATTGGCCCAACTTTGGTCGTTGGGAGCATTTTAAACTTGGTTTTCGTGGTGAATTTTTGAGATGCCTCCATCATTTTGCGGATACTTGTATACATTCTGTTCCTTAAGACATTCCGGTCTTATCTTGTATTTTTCCTGCCCTGGTCCTTTCCAGCACCAGCTATTTCTCCAAGGAGTCCTGGTTCCTTTTACTGGAATGACATTTAAACTCCAAGATCTAAATGTTAAGTGTGCTTATTGTTACTGGGAAGTCATTGTTTCTAGGCCCTGTCAGAGAATAAAGCTAGGAAATAGATGTACGTGTAATAACACATGAATACACACAACTATTTATTTCTGTATCTATCCATCCTGTGTGCATATATATATATATATAAACTACTAGTCATACTGATATGTTTTATTCCAATTTAACATGACAGAAATTGTTTTACTCTTATTTTCATTTGTAACCTCTTCCTCTGACGATGAGAAAAATGACACTCATTAACAATATATTTGGTTTTTGTTCAAACCTAATATGAATATAAAATAGTTTTAGAATTGCTAACTTACACCCGTGTTAGAAACAAATTTACTAAACACAGAGTACAACATTTTTGGAAAACTTGTTTTTTGTTTGTCTTTAGGTTTACTATATTTAGTCAAAATATTGCTTTCTAAAGTTACTTATGTGGGTTCTTTTATCCCCACCCTCATCAGTGTGGTTATTTTATTCATTTATAATAAAATTAGGTTCACTTGTTACTGTGTTTCCACTTTGAGTTCTCCTTACCTCCTGGGTTATTTAACCATTTATTTATTTGAGAGGTATATAAAACAATATCATGATCCTTAGAGTAAGAGCTATAAAAAACGTATCCTCACAAAAGTATTACTTCTCCCTCAATCCTATACCATGTTCCCATTGCCTCTTTATTTCTACCCCTTTTCCACTCATTCCTGTATGTAACCAGTCTCTTTAGTTTCTGTTTGATCCTTACTATAAGTCTTTTCCACAAATGAACAAATACATGTATATTCTCTTATTCTTCCTTCTTGCTTAAATGGTCCCATACTATAAATACTTTTTGCACTTTGCTTTTTCCACAGAACAATATATCCTGAAAATGTCTTTCTCATTCTTATTTACAGATGCACGGTACTCCATTGTGTAGAGGTACCATAGTTTATTCAACTACTTTCTTATGTGTGAGTATTTAGGCTGTTTCCAATATTTCACAGTATAATAAAGAAATTTTTAAGAGATTTCCAGTGAAAGAATTTGTTTCTATATCCTCGAGATAAGACAAGAAAACTTCAATAATCTTAGACAAACTCCACAGCAAACAGGGCACTGAGAGTGGTGCCTCAAGAGCTTAACAGGATAGGAACAGTCTGTGATGGTAGTGCATCAGATTCCTCGCGGCCCATACCTGATGTGTAGGATATCCACAGGCTCAACTGCTGAGAATACAAGTAGATCAAAGTAGGACTGGGTCCATGGCAAAAACTGAAAGGTGCAAGTGTTTCATGACCAGAAACTACAACCAAGTTCACAGTCAGAAGGAGTAGATTCCAGAATAATGTTCAAAAGAGATCAGTTCTCAGTGGACTCGATTGAAGAAAAAAAATGTCTGGGTGAAATGAGGGTCCTCCCAGCAGAGGGAGCAGGACCTAGAGAATGGTATAAAATACATTCATCATAAGTTTCCTCTGGAAAGCTTCCATCTTGGATGGGAGATGGGGAAGGAGAGACTCTTGGAGGAATTTGGAATTTGAGGAGAAGCTAATTTTATCAGGGAGTTTGAATTTAAATTTCACTGAATGTTACCTTACAGAGACTATTATATTAATTATGTATTACTGTGTAGTAAATTACCCAAAAACTTAGTGGCTTAAAACAACAAACATTTATTATCTCAAAATGCCTGTGGCTCATTAATTCAGGAACTGCTTAGCTGGGTGGGTCTCACATAAGATTGCAAACAAAATGTCAGCCAAAGCTTCTGTCATCTGAAGTCTTGATCGGGGCTTCAGAGTCTGCTTCCAAGCTCACTCACATGGCTGTTGGCAGGAGGCCTCACTTCCTCACTAGCTATTGGCTAAAGGCCTCAGTTCCTTGCCACATGGGTCTCTCTGTCGGCTTTTTGAGTGTCCTCATGGCAGGGTACTTGTCTTCCCTTAGGCTGAGTGGCACCAGAGAAAGAGCAAAGAGGAAGCTAAAATACCTTTATGTTCTAATCTCAGAAGTTACACATTATCAATTCCACCATATTCTTTTCTTTAAAAGTAAGTCACTAGGTAAGCCCACATTCAGGGGAACAGAATCAGGCTCCACCTTTTGAAGGGAGAAATATCAAAGAATATGTGGACATATTTTACAACCATGACAACTGTTTTAATCTGGAAGAGGTGAAATTAACAAACTAAAATTTATTTCTCTCATCAGCAGGGCTTTGGCTTCAACACAAAATCATTACATAATAAAGGAAAGTACTTTTATTTAATGCATTATATGTAAATTGTCACCCCTGCTACAGGCTAAAAATAGATCACTATGACCAGAAGTGCTGAAAAACACCATTTACATTCTCAAATAACTTTTTAAAAGCTGAATCTATACTATCTCTATGATGTCACTAGTGGCATAACCTCTTCCTTTGTCTTTACCACTAATAAGATTGGAGAAAAGTTTAGATTCTCATTTCCACAATTCTTGAATTCTGCAATATAAAGTACCTTATTTAGGTTTAATAATAATAAACCTTAGTAAAAAGATATGTATCCAGATATACCTTGGTTAGAAATTCATTTCTAGTTATTAGTTTTGTGTGAAAGTTTCTTTATGCCTCAGTTTTCTTATGTGCAAATAGGGATACCAATACCTCCTTCATAGTATTGATGTATCACTAAAGCACCTAGCACAGTACCAAGAACATGGTGGATACTCAAAGAATGGTATTATCACTCCATGCCACACAAATAGAATTATATTGATATGGTTTTAGGATTGAATTTCTTAACCTTCATTCTGTTTAGAACTCTGCGAAGTGTTATACATAAGTATCAAGGATGTACAATCAGATGATGTTGGGAGATAAACTTTGCCATCTTCATCAAGTGTAATATTCATAATCAGTGAAACTAATAAAATCAATTCATCAATACCTAGGATTAGAATACAACTTTTGAATTACCAAAGAAGATTTCTGAGAGTTAAGAGCTCTGATACTGGAGTCACATAGGCTGCATTAAAACACTGGTTCCACACTTACTAAATGTAGGTAGGACTTTGGGCAAATCAGTAACTTCTCTGGGCCTCAGTTTCATTATCTATATCACAGAAATAATAGTACCTTCCTCATAAGGTTTTGGGAAGATTAGTTAATATATTAAAGTAATTAAATGAAAACCTGGAATATAGTAAGTTCTAAATAAATGTTAGCTATTTTCATTAATATGATTATGATTATTACTATTATAATTATTACATTCATTTGCTTTTGTTCTTCAGAGAAAAAAAGAGTTTTGAAAGTTAAAAACAAAAGAAAATACTGCCATTAATTCCAGGTGATGTTTTAAGATAATTTCCTGTTTGGATTTTGTGCATTATTTTAAGAATGACAAGGAAAGATTTTATTTTTAACCCTTAGTCACTTGGCAGAGAGAAGAATCTCAGAAAGAACCCAAATGTTGTATGTAGGTAAATTTCAGAGCTAGAAAGGTCAAAAGCTGTTTCAATATTTCTGAATCTGGATGAAGATGTATAATTGTTAATCATTTTGAGGCCAAGCTGAACAGAGTGCCTTAAGGGAAAAAGAAGGACTTGTAGGGAATTCCCTGGTGGTCCAGTGGTTAGGCCTCCACACTGTCACTGCTGAGGGCCCAGGTTCAATCCCTGGTCGGAGAACTAGAATCCCACAAGGTCTGTGGCGCAGTCAGAAAAAAAAAGAAAAGAAAAGAAAAGAAAGAAAGACTTGTAACTACTTTTGTGGTGGTGTCCTAGAGTGATCATGATGCTCCCTGCCTCTGCAGCCCTCTGTCTTCCATGTGCTAATCAGTGACCAGCATTCTCACAAGATTCTTTACCCAATTACTTATTTCCAATGATATACTAAACCCCTCAACAAGGAAGAGTTGAAATTCCTGAATTTGAGAGAAATTGCCATGGGGCTAAGTTGGCATAGTGTAGCCAAGAAAACTTACTTCAAAATCTAGGAAAATAACACTAACTTTTCTCCACACCGTATATTTTGAAAGCTTGATTCAACCGAGAATTTTACACAAAAACAAAAATCAGCTTAAAATATGCACTAATTTATTACTGAAAAAATATGGAACTTAAGCAGAGAAATTTTAAAAGTCACAACTTTCCGTGATATAGTGGTAGCCTCTCCTGATTGACAGAGGTCTAGTAATCTAAGTGAATATCACCCCAGTCCAGCTATGCCTTATGGGAAAAATTTGTCAATATCCAAATATCACTAGCCTGTGACTATGAGAGTGGTCCCATTTACAAAAACACTCAGATTGTTGCTAGGTCTCAGCACATATACATTTTATTGTACACTTCATCTTTTTCTCAAAATTCCCCTTCTGACATTCTCAAGGAGGAGTTTCACTTGTTTCCAGGAACAAATTTTACTTCTATTTTTCATCTCTGCTCACTTCACAGAAGTCAGGTACTCATAAGCCACTTGAGGAGGGTGTCACACCACCATTACTGCTTCCTTTCTCCACCATTCCCACCCTGACTGTCCCTCAGAATGTGGATTTTGCACAGAAGTCTACGGAGACTGGGGAGTCAGAGTTGGCCCTCTGCCCAACTCCAAGTGGAACTTTGGCAGTATTACCAAGATGATAAGGTTGGAATTAATTTGTACTAAAATGTTAATGACTTCTGTACAATGTTTTCATTGTAAATGAAGTAATTTAGTGCCGTAGTTTAATAGAAAAATGATTTTTTTTTTCTTGGCCACACCATGCAGAATCTTAATCCCCTGACCAGGGATCGAACTGTGCCCTATGCAGTGGTAGCACGGAGTCCTAACCACTGGACCACCAGGGAATGCTCTGATTTTTAACGGAAAAAAAGTTTTCACTGTAAAGCTACCACAAGAGATTGTGTGGATGGTGTAGTCTTCTGGTGCCTTTCAAAATGGAGAACTGACCTCATTATTACAGAACTGATGAAGTATTATAATTCTCAGCAAAGAGAAAAGGAATTTAAAAGGCAATTTTTAAAAGTAGAGAGGTGAAGATTCATCTTTGCCTCTTTTAGTAATTAGACAGCCTTTTCAGTGAATCCATAAACTCAAGTTTTTTTGTTTTTTATTCTAAGCTTTAAAATGGGCATATCAATCTTTGCCTATTTTAGGTGGTAGGTAATAATAACTCCAGATAATGAGTGTAAAGCACATTTTATAGATATAAAATGTTTCACAAGAGAAGATTGACCTCTTGACTTTGCTGAAATTTGTATACCATTTCTTCATATGCCTTTATTTCATAAACAGGAAGGAAGACACTTATACCTTAAACTATAATTTCCTTATCCTAAGGAAACTGTAGTTTCCTTATACCTTAAACTGTAATTTCCTTATCCTAATCCTATGTTAGTCATTGAACTAACATAAAGCACCCTGACTGTCACCTCTGATCTGTAGTGATGGAAAGAATTACTTTGCTTTCAGGCAGAATTCTTTAAACTCCAAAGTAGGTACTATCACACTCTAAGTTTGAATCTATTGAATAAAAAGAAGTTTCAATGAATTCAAAAGTAAACTCAAGGGAATTCCCTGGCGGTCCACTGGTTAGGACTCCATGCTTCCACTGCCAGGGGCGCAGGTTCAATCTCTGGTCGAGGAACTAAGATCCCGCAAGCCGCGCGGGTCGACCAAAAAAAAAAACGAAAAGAAAAAAAATAAAATGAAATCAGAATCTTTGATATTCAAAAGAAAAGAAAAAGTAGAGTCAAAATTCTTATCCATTCTACTGAAAATATATGATTTTTCTTAATTCAAATGATATTTATTTAGCCTGTGACTCAAGTAAGCTCCCTGTTGGATAGAAAAGAAGTTATATTCTTCAGGAAAATAAGTGGAACAGAGGTCTCTCTAGTGCAACAGTAGCTGACAACAGGAAAGTGACAGGCACAGAGGTGACTAACAAAGGAGGCTAATTTCAAAACTAAGATAAAATTAAGGGGAAGACCTGGTAGCCCAATGAATAAAAGCTATTTTGTGAAAAATAATTACTGCTCATATAAAATAAAGCTTTTATGGAAGTAATTCTTACCTTATTAATTTTAGTACACTATAACTCTGCAAAAAATATTTTTTACATGTTAGTCTGGAGTAGGTTCTTTATGAAGAGAGCAAAATGTTCCCAATTTCATTTCTCGTCCTTCTTGTGTGCACTGCTTATCACAGAAGGAGGTGTTCTCACTCTGAGATCTTTCTGTTTAAGAAAAATAATCAGTGTCTCAGACAAGAAATGGACCCATTCTAGGAATTGCACCACCTAGACATAAGTCATCGTATGTGACTTTCAAGTTTTTTTAAGAGGCAACTTGGATTGCTGCCCATTCTACTGAAATGAAGAGGAGGGAGGAACCACACTTTTTCTGAAGTCCTTGGTGTCTGAAACCACAGCATCAGTTTGAAGTATTTCAAAATTTAAATTAAAAAAAGCAAAACAGAAATACAGTAGAACTCTGTGGTTGATGAGATATGGCCGAAATGAATGTGTTATCATAATCATTTGCACCTTTCTGTAGACTCACCAAAATCTTCTTATCAACTTATATTTAACAAACCTCAACTAGTTCAGTGCCTACTGAAAAGTTCATCCAGTGTTTATCCTAAAGACATAACATTGATATTTTTAAAGTACAAAATAATCTATTTCACAATAGTCTATAAAATAATCAGTGAGGTTGTCTAGAAAAATAGTTCATTTTATTTAAGATGTCTATCTATGAACTTGAAACCTAGATTTTGTTTTATGATAATTCACATTTTATCTGAAATGTTCACGCTAATCATTTTAATTTTTGAAAAGATGTACCCCCGTCAAGAAAAAGCAGAGATTTGGTATCAGATGATCTTGAAAATACAATGCCTTTGACTGTTTAAAGAGATAGAAATTTTATTAGTAGGCTTTTAATCATTGAAAACAATAAGAAGAATATCTTCTATTCATTTTCAATAGGACAAGGCAGTATTAAAACAAGACCATTCCATCAGAGAAGCTTGATGATTTTCTCAGTGTTTTAAATTATGCATATGATTGGTGACACAAATACATGTTTAAGTGGTTGCAAATTTAAAAAATCAATATTCCCAAAGAACTAAAATTATGCCCAGTCATAAATAACAAATTAATTCACCTGCATATTTTGATCTACAACTTACCCTATGAACATGAACATTTTATAAAAGAGAAGTATCTTTTCACATCAACTTATGTTCATTATATTTCACACAAATATAGTTCAAGTCAAACACAAACCTTTTCAAAGAGGAAAAAATTAGAACTGTTCACTGTTCTTTTCTTTCCCAGATGATCTGGTGTGAGATGTGGACTGCCATGTTGCACCAAACCCACAGCAACCAGGACCCATTGTTCCCAAGGGAAACGTAGCCTATGCAGGAATGCAATAGTATGCACTGCAAGGAATGTGGAAAATAGCATATGTCACTACTGTACGGCACACAACAGACAATTATGATTCAACTGTCCAAATTATAATCAGTTTGACAAATGTCCACAAGCGTCTTCATTCTATTTTATATTTTCCCTAAGACAAGGCAATCACACAACCAGACAATTCCATCAGGGAAGCTTGTTAGCTGCTTAGTCTGTTAAACCCTGGTTGCCATAGCATCTAGAGTTGAAAAAGCTGCAGATTGGCATGAAAAAGCATGTCGACAATTGCCCTGTCACAGCATGCAAGCCAGGTCTGCTCAAAGGCAGCACACTACAAGTTTTCTTTCCCAGTTTGCACTACCCCATGCTGTTTAATAATATCCATTTACTGGTATTGGGATTGATCTAGCACAGTGTAAAATTCACATCTAGTGAGACTTTGCTTTTCACATGGAGTGAAATTCTTTAACAAATGGGAGTATGGCAATTAATTTAGAAATGTAATACTGTATATACTAAGTATATTTAGATTTAATAGAGAAACTGTCCAAAATTTTAATGCACAGTTCTGTAAAGAACCAAACAGTTTTACTTGGCAATTTTTCAGTTGACTTTCTAGTCATTTCTGAAGCCTAGTCATACTTCGCAGATGACAGACAGCATTCAAAATTCAGTAGTACATTTTAAATATGTTTTAATCATACCATAGTTGTTTCTTCTTTATGTGCATGGTATAATTTAATTAAGGATATACATTTCTAAAATAACTGTAATTTAATTAAAGATTAATATCATGAACATTAAAATTATAGTCTAGAGAGCAATGTGCATCCATTTTTTCCCAGAGGGATCATATACTTAATGGTGATAAATTACCATGTATTAATAAGAAAAATTGTGTTTCTACCAAAGGGTATTCACATCCCTGCCAACTCTCAGATTCATACGGTATATGGATTTTAAATAAAGCATGTTTACAAACAGCCATTGTTAACTTACTGGAACTATGAAAATGTGAAAATGTCTACATAAGTTGTGAGACTTACAAAATAATTTTTGTTCAGAAGTTTATATTTGTGTTATTCAGTCTTCTTCCATTATCTCCTTATATTCTAATTTTTCACTTCAGTTTAGTTTTCGTTCAATGCTACAAAGAAAAGAAACATTTTAAGATACTTACTTGGGAGCAAATTAACTTGGCAAACCGATAAGTATTTCAAATACAGGTATTTTTCTATGTTTTCTACTATACTTGTTCTTTCCATTAATATCCACTGCTTTGCTCTCAAAATGTCACAAAATCATATTTAATTAACTAGAAATGACCTCATTTTTTTGAACTTTACATAGGAAAAAAGTTGATAGTTTACCACAGTACAAGAAAGGGAAGTTAATATTTACACTAAATTAGAGATATTGAAGTAATGACTATTTTTCATATTCCTGAACTATTGAAGACCTTTTTTTTCCTAAACAAGATTATCAGAGATTTTTTAGACAGAATGATCAAAGCATAATACCTTGAGTTTTATACATACGTATAAGTGTATATATATATCAGTATGAAAATAGTGTTAATGAGTGAGCCTCTTCAGTAAAATTCAGTATGAATTTAAATCCGTCATTTTCTAGGAATTCTCAAAAATCTCAAAATCTTGGGATGAAACTTGGTTCACATATGGTGTCCATGAATGTGTTTTCTTATACCACATCTTCCAGTTTTTTAAAAAAGAGGAAAGCTGTTTACTTGTTAAAGGTCTTTTTATAAGCTTTGATGACTCAAAAACACCTTCATTTTAACACATGGAATTTGGCAAAGAACTTAACCATGTTACCATTTGGAAGACTTTGATATTTTGAAAAAGAGAGAATTAAAAACAACAGAGATTGAAACTTAAGTTGGCTTTTGTGTATAGAACATAATTTTCTCAAGTATATTTTCTAGTATAAGGATTTGCTATTGAAATTTATCTGCCAGAATACTATAACATATCAAAGCTATAGTTATCTTGAGTGAACAATGGTGAGTAGAGCCTCAAACTTTACCCTGGTGTATCAAGTTAAAAAAACAAAGATTCTTGGTATAGCATTACAGTAATCTAAATAGATAAATGTGTATGTCAAATAAAAAGCTTAATAAAAGGTTGAAACAAAATTTCTTCTAATTACGCTTTTCCAGAAAGATTGTATTTAAACTTTTGTTTGCTTCTCATTTCCTTAATTCACATGCAATACAGTGCAGTGCAGTTCTTCAAGTTGGATTAAAGGAGTTACCACTTCTTAACAAGTCTTAAGGATATGTATTTTCCTACAGTCCTCAAAGTATTCGGTTTGCAGAATTCCACAAACTGGGTAGCATGGAAATGAAAGTTTATGCTTTAACTCAGAGTACATTTGCTTTAGTTGCGATATCTCAAATCTTCCCTGTAACCCAAATGCTGCTTTTATCTATGATTTACAAACAAATGTTGTTCTTTATAACTGTGCGGTGTTCATATTCTCCATTCCCACTACTTAAAAAATATGTAAAAACTGCATTTTTTATAAGTAGTTTATTTCATGTACATTCTTCTACTCTAAAATTGGAAATTACGTTATCCTTTCTGAATTGCTTCAGACATATCATTGGATATCATTATTACTTTTGGACCTCCTCTACAAATAATGTACCTTTCAGTCATTATGATTATTGCCAAATGGAAATTATAGAAGAAAATGTTGATGAACCTAAAAAGACATCCATAAAATGAAACAAGCAAACTTGACTTGTGGCAGAAAATAGGTGGTATCTTGCAATGCCATTAGTTCCTTTCATAATACAAAGGGTATATGTCATACTAAAGACACTAAACTGCTTTATTTTGTAAAACAAACACACCCTTATTCCCTAAGTGAACTACTACCTTACACAAAATGTAGGTTTCATGTAAGCACATACATTCTTGTGTAAGGTAGTTCTTCTTTTTCTGGGTGATTTTGCCTTATTCTGAAATTTTCTTCACCTGACTGAAAGCACATTAACTGCTAGATAGGCATCACACTGATGTCTCCATGCTGTAGCATAGAGCCGTGAATTTGCTACGATCTGTTTAATCAGCAGTATATTGATTTTCCGCAGCTTTCCTTCATTTTAGCCCCATAGCAGGCTTCTGTAATTTCCTTTGGACAAAGTGTAACCAAACTGTGCTAAGTGATGTTGATTTGCAGGCAAAAGTAAAGGGGTAAATATAAATTAACAAGCTATAAACATTTTACAAGTGGGGAGTCAATAAAAACAGTGTCTGCCGTTTCTTTTAAAAAAATGATTTGAAGCAGATTGTTAACAAACGTGTCCAAAGAAACTGACATGAGTCTGAGAATAATTTTTGTGCTTTGTGATTAAGAATTGATCAGTCTAAAAGCCTTGGATGCAACTGAATCACCAATAAGCTGCTGGCCTGAAAAGGCTCAGCAGGGGCTGGTATTTGTTTGTTAAACTCCCATGATTCCAAGTAGATAATTGGTCTGTGAAGTTCATGGCAGAATCTGAATTTGCTTTCTTGCTTCCCAGCTGGCTGAGCGCTGGTTTATAGACTTATGTGTACAAATTTAGCCAGCAGCAAACCTCACATCTTTAATATAAAAGGTGTTTTGTTGTGTTTTTCAGGTGCTGAGTGGAAAGCCCACACTCCAGAAGCTCATTAAAAGGGCCAAGTTACAGTACAGGTTTATTTCTGTCACAGCGTTTCTGAAAACAGTGACAAGGATTAATATGTTTCTTTAGTACTGGAAAAAGCCTGACACAATCCCCTGTGAATTTGATCATCTGTTTCATTGCCTGTATAAGATTCAATCTCCTATTATATCCTGAAGTTCCAGCTGTAAACTAATGCCGGTAAGAATTCATAAGCTATTGCAGAAGCCTGGGGCAAAACTAATTGTTTTATTCAACAGTCACTTATTTATTTATTATTTATTTCATACCACTCTCTTATCATCTTTTTCCACTGTTCCTCCTCGAAGTCAAGATGATCTTGGCTCTTTGTCTCTATGCACAGAGCAAATATAGAGACATGGGAAGTTCATGTTGCCAGGAGCTTTCAAAAAAGTTGCTACAGATCAGTGTGTTGTAGAAATGTGGCCCGATCTAAATTTCTTATAAAGCTATTCTACTTTCCTTAAAATGGAAATTCCTTATTAAAAAAGCAATTATCTGCACAAACATTATAACCTTTGTGTTTTGTATAATCATGTGACATTAGGCTCTATCTGCTAGTGGTTGCTGTGTTTCTGGGACATGATTTAACATGTGGTAAATGCAAATCCTAGTAAAGTGCAAACTATGTTATAAAATGATTCTGTTTTACATCAAAGTAGATAGGCAAATAGCTATTTGCTATTTTCAAAAATTAACAAAGCTATAACAATATGCTGTATGGATACCATAAAAAGTAATCTTTTGAATTGAGGAATCTCTGTCTCTAAATCTCTCTCTAAGTCAATCTCTCTCTCTCTTTCTCAATTCAGTTGTAGAGTAATATTCCTTACCTACCAGTTTTTGGTTATGGCAAATTACATGCTACATTAAAAATTTAGATACAAAAATTTATATTCAAAATTTCAAACTTTAATGCAAGTACATAATAAGACACAAACAGAAGGATTCCTAATAGTCCATTTGTGTACACTTTATAAAAAGTTGGTGGAAATTAATGCAAGATTAGACAGAAGAAGTATATTCAGAGAATGTTTGAAATTAGACATTAAGCTTCCATTCTTAATAGAAGTTGAGTGCTAATTCCCTATACATCACAGACATTTTAATCCATAATAACTGACTGTAAATACAGTATGAAGCTAGCTAGAGCCTTATTTACACCTGCCAATTTGCTGCCCTCCAGCACTAAAAACAAAAACAAAATTGTAGCCCAAGAACTGCCAAGCAAAACACACCCTGCCCCTCATGTACACTCCTTTCTATTTCCACAAGCAGAACCTCTTGCTTCTTGTTTTCCATCAACAAATTCAACTATGGGATTTGAAATAAAGTTAAGGAAAAAGACATTTGCGTGACATGACAACAACAAGTAATTGTTAAAATGGTCATTTCTTTCAAACATGTGTCCCCTTAAAACATTGTAAGCGCTTGTAAGCATTTCATGGCACTTTTAATTGAGAAGTAACACATGTGCTATGCAATGCATATGTTGCAATGGCAGCCACTTATTTTTACTGAATAGCTACAAAATTTGCACTCAATTTTATTCATATAATAAAAGCCCATGTTATGCGTTAAAAAGAATATATCATGGATATTTTGATGGATAAAAGTGCATTTCCTGTTGTTTTTCATCCCCTGTGCCTTCCTATCATATCTCATTTACATAAATAATGGCAGCCCAATTATTTGTTTCTACTTTTTTTAGAAGCTTAAAGCATTTGTCAACATTTTAGTGAGGTTTTCCCTACGACCTTAATTCAATGAAAATAATTTCTGCTAAATGCTAGACAGTGTTTTACCCTTCTATTGTGGATAGCAGTAATTTGCATATTATTACATCTATTACTTAACTTGTATATATTAAAATAGTAAAATAAGGCATATAACAATGACTTGCATACATGATGATATGAATAATTTGTTTATCAATAACATCTTTTTTTCAGTGAGCTCAGTACTCGTTATTTGATATTGAACCCTATCCTTATATATTCAATACATTGAGAACAAATGAGACTCATACATTAGAACAGAGTAGTAGCTACCAGAGGGTAAAGGGTGAGGGTGCAAAAGGGGATAGATGGAAACTAAATTTTGGGTGGTGAATACACTGTAGTGTGTACAGAAGTTGAAATAGAATGTTGTACACATGAAATATAATGTAATAAACTAATGTTACTTCAAGAAGAAATAAATTTTAAAAAAACGTGTACATCTTAATTAGCTTTTTAAGGTTTTTGAAAACAAATTTTATTTTTATCACATAGAAAAAACTGAGGGTTACTCCTTGGACAAAAATAGGTGGCTAAGCCAATATTAGATCTCAATACCCTTTTGACTTTAGATCACATCTTAATATTTCATGCCAAAGGTTTATGAATTCCAAGGCTGGTAAACACATATGTGGAGATTTATGTTTTATTGGCTAGATTGTAGGATCCTTAAGACAGGGTAAATGTCTCATTTAACTTTAACCAACACTAAATACGTATTTAGCATTCAGTAAATGTTCATTAAATTGAATAAACTGAGGCTTTCAAGACATAAATTGCCAATGGATGATATCTTAATAGAGTATACAAATTCTTGTCACTTATGGCAATGATGATCAGTTTTTCAGGTCAACATGTTGCAATTGCAAATTGTTGCACAGACAATATTTATTGTGCCTTCTAATGGGAAATTAGATGAATAAGAAGATATGGGGATATATGTATAGGTATAGCTGATTCATTTTGTTATAAAGCACAAACTAACACACCATCGTAAAGCAATTATACTCCAATAAAGATGTTAAAAAAAAAAAACAGTAGACAGTGTCTGGCATGCTATAATTGGATGTTGCTTTACTCCTATAAATTAAAAAGATTATATATCTTAGAGAGAAAAAGGTGAAATTTTAAGAATTATCTTTTTTTTGGTAAGTCTGTATAGTATCCTATGAAACATTAGTAAACATGAAAATATTATAGATACAAGAAAAATGCTATAAAAGGCATGATTGCTATAGATTTATGAGAGAGTGCTAGTAAACCCATATCATTCGTTAGAAATTGCATGTAAAAAGTATAAAGTTTCGATTCTGTGGCGAAGTAAACAGCATGGCCTTATATTTACCATGGAAATCTATACCAAGAGACTAAGACAGACATAATTTGTTAAAACAAACTTTGAAAAATTTTTCTACCAATTTCTGTTCTCATATTAAATCCTAGAGTAGTCAGGCATTGAATTAAGTAAAGTAGGTCTATGATAGAAATCTGAGGCATATTTCTAAGGAAAGAATCTGTGCCAACAGTGTCAATCAGACACTTAAAAAGTACTGTTTATTTAGGATGATTAATGACTATCTAATGTCTTTGTTGATTTTTCTTTGCAGTTAAGTGGTGGTCTCAAGTTTATTTTGGTAATAAAGCACTGTTCTGGGAAACGAATTCAAATCTTCAGTTCTCATCTATTTAACCTTTAGATTTTTGTTAAGTGGAGATTATGCTTTGTTCCCTCAATTTCCTTTATTCTGCATTATACTACATCTTTTTCATTCAAAAATGTCCAAACTAGTGAATTAGATACATATTGTAATGTACTGAAATCTGTAGCTACCCTTAGTTCAAGCAACTTCAGAAAGTTAAAATAAGTTAATGATCAATTGTATATGAAAAGAGTATTGCAGATCATAGTGTAATTGTGCCCACAGTGAACAAAGTGAATGATTTGTGCTTTCTCAGCTTGTTCTCAGTTGTCCACTAGTTTGTAAATTCTTTTACGCCTGAATATCAAACACATGACTCTATGTAATTATTTTAGTCTCCATGCAAAAAATAAACATCCCAATTAATATAGGTGTCATCAGTGTAGGTGATATATCCTGGGGAATTGTAAAGCTAAAATAACAAGAAAATAATAAATATTTACATAGAGTATACAGATACTTTACCTCATTATAACCAACAATAATACCATAGATATGGCACTTAGACTGAAACTACTTCTTTATTTCCAAATCACAGATTGTCATTTTTGTTGAGCTATTTGTTTGGAAATTAAAATATGGTTATCTGACTAATTGATTCTTCTTACAGGAAGCTGTTCCTTTGGGTGGAAATTATAACATCAGGGAGAAGATTGGCCCAAGTGAATTTCCAAGGTTTAGCCAACAATATTTATTAAGCTCTTATGGTATAACAGAACATTATACCAGGTTTTGTATGGGAATAGTCAAAAAATGAGTGTAGGGTACAGGATTCCTCTCCACAGAGCATTTTAGTATGTATTAGAAAACTAGGACGTTCATCAAGAAGACTTAGATGGACACTTTTATTAACCAGAGTTATATAACTACCACGAAAAGGCCAAGTGGAAGCATGGTCATAATCAGGTGGGATTCATCATGGAAAAAATTCGTTTTAAGCCAGGTTTTAAAGTAATTAAGAACTATTGAATGGAAAGGGGAGGGACTTAATAAGCTCACCAGAGGAGAATTAAACGTCATTTGACAAGCACTGAGTGCCTTCTGTATGCAAGGCATTATGCTCTGGACTTTATTGACTTGCAGAAGACTCAGAGGCATGCCTGCCCTCATGATCTCTCCATCTAGTGATGGAGACAGAGAGGTTAACAACAATGGCATGTGCCAAGGCTCAGGAGCAGAAGCATACCTAAAATCTTTAGAGAACCAAAGACTTGTGTTTTTGCCTGCACTAAAGATGCCACATAGAAGAATAAAAATTGGCTAGTTTACGGAAGTGCTGGAGTGGGTCAGTTGGCAAATGATCTTGAAAGCACATGCATCAGCTAGAAACAGTTTCAGTCATGAGAGCTGTGAATCAAGCTCCAAAATGCCATCAGTGGTCCAGGTTCCTTCTTTCTTTCTGTTCAATGATTCATAGTGTGAAACTCTAGAACTAAGAAGGGGAAATACCATGGGCCTGAAATTCCCTCTAGCATGCGCCCATGTGCACGCACACATGCGCGCGCGCACACACACACACACACACACACACTTTCTCCATCTTAGTTAACTGGCACCCCATTCACCCAAACTATAAATATAGGAACCATTTTTTCTTCCTTTCCTCATCACTTGTAGCAATTCCTATAAGCATTACATCCAAAATACTCCTGCATTTAGCCATTTGTTACCATCTTCACTACTACCACCCTAGTTCAAACCTCCAACCTCTGTTATTGGGTTTATTACAATAGTAATTTACCTGATCGCCCTGAACTCTTATCCCTTACAATGTAATCTCTTCTGATAAACCAGAGTGATCTTTTAAAGAATATAAGTCAGATTATTCTGCTCACATGCTTAAAACTGCTGACAAGCTTTCCACTACAATTAGAATTAAAACCTCAGATTCTGTATCATGGCCTGCCTACCTAGCCATAAATGATCTAACCCCTCAGCACTCTTCCACTCTTTCTCTTCACATTGACACACTCCTTATACTTTATATACTTTCTTTTTTTCTTGTACTTTATATGCTTATACTTCATATACTTTCTGTAGCCATTAAGATCATTCCTACTTGAATGTGTTTACACTTACTGTTTGTCCTTCCTACAATACTCTTCCCTCTAGATAACTACATCCATATATCTGGCTCCTTATCTTTCAGGTCTCAGAGGTCTTCAGAGTACAGTCTGTCTAAAGTGATCTCCTTTCACCCAGGCACCATCCCTATTCTATCTTTTTTTCACTGTAACTTTCACTATCTAAAATATGTATCTTTTAATTTATTATGTATTGTGTCTGTCCAGTAGAATATAAGCTCCATTAGGCAGGCACATTATGTCATATGTGTTCTTGTTTCCCTGCACATAGAACAGCTCCTGCTTCAAAATAGGCACTCAGTAAATACTTGTGGAATGAATAAATGATTAGGATGGCTTTGGAAGATGTCCACAGCATTGTCTTTGACATGAGACAAGTTTAGGACTAACTGATGAGAACCAAGGAGAAATAGTAACATTTTTTTTGCAGTAGGAATAGTAATACTGTAGGAGGAAAACAAAATTAGTTATAGGATGTCCTGGGACATTCGTCCACAGTACACAGAAGGCAGAGAAATGGGGCTATTCAGGTTTGGGAACTGAACTAAAAAAGAATAACAGGATCAGAGACTGTAGAGTCTAGTAGGATGACTATACAGCCCAATTTACTCAGGACAGTCCCAATTTACATCTATTGTCCCAACTTAATTATTAACTATGCCTCCCTTTCATTCTCAAAAGAATGTTCCCTGGATGAAAAATTATATGATCAACCTAAGTTTAGGATGCCAAAGAACTATCCATGGAGTTCCTACCAGCCAGTGAAGACTAAAAGGAGAATCCTTGGTAGTTTTGTACCATGTCACTTGCTCCTCTGAAATGTAGAACAACTCAGAATGTTTTCCAAAGGCATAGGCCTCAAAGGGATCAACATGGACTTTTCCACCAGCTGCTTCAGTGACTGTGCAATAAGCAATCATCCAGGGATCTCAGCCTGAGCTATGTGAAAGTATTTGGCAAAAAGGAATTAACACTGCTACTTCTGATGCAAGAACAGCAAGTACTTCACTGAATCATCAAGTCAAACCAAAGATGGAAGGAGTCCCAGAATGCCAGCTGGGCTAGGTTCCCGCTTTAGTAAGCTAAATACAAAAACTTGATCAGGTCTCAAATGGCATTTATTTAACATACAGGTAAAATGGGCCACATGAAGACTAAATTACAGTGAACAAACCGCATAACTGTGGCAGCTTTTCTACTGGATTTGCAGACATGAGTCTAATAATTTTTATTCAATTTTCCGTAGACTTCTTCCAGCTCTGAGTTTAGAGAGAAATTTTTTAAAGCAGATTTAACAGGTTTTCTCTGATAAACTCTGTTACCATTTTTGTCATTAGCAGAATTAGCGTAGTAGTTCACAAGCACAGGTACTTGCTTGGAGGTTTACGTATGTTATATCAGTTAATCTCTATACAGACATGCCTCAGAGATATTGTGAGTTCAATTCTAGATCACTGCGATAAAGCAAATATCAAAATAGAAGCAAATCACATGAACATTTTTGGTTTCCCAGTGCATATGAGTTATGTGCACACTATACTATAGTCTATTAAGTGTGCAATAGCATTATGTCTAAAAAATGGACCTATCTTAATTTAAAACTACTTTATTGCTAAAAAAAAAATGCTAACCATAATCTGAGCCTTGAGTCATAATCTTTTTGCTGGCAGAGGGTCTTCCTTCTATGTTCATGGCTGCTGACTGAGCAGGGTGCTGCTGAAGATTGGGGTGGCCATGGCAGTTTCTTAAAATAAGACAACAATGAAGTTTCCTGCATCAGTTGACCCTTCCTCTCATGAACAGTTTATCGGCAGTAGGCAGTGCTGTTTGACAGCATTTTACTCACAGTAGAACTTCTTTCAACATTGGAGTCAATCTCTCAAACCCTACCTCTGCTTTATCAACTAAGTTAATTTATGTAATATTCTAAATCATTTGTTATCATTTCAACAATCATCACAGCATCTTCACCAGACGTAGATTCTTTCTCAAGAAACCACTTTCTGGGCTTCCCTGGTGGCGCAGTGGTTGGGAGTCTACCTGTCGATGCAGGGGACACGGGTTCGTGCCCCGGTCTGGGAAGGTCCCACATGCCGCGGAGCGGCTGGGCCCGTGAGCCATGGCCGCTGAGCCTGCGCGTCCGGAGCCTGTGCTCCGCAGCGGGAGAGGCCACAGCAGTGAGGGGCCCGAGTACTGCAAAAAAAAAAAAAAAAAGAAAAAAAAGAAACCACTTTCTTTCCTCATCCATAAGCAGCAACCCCTCATCTGTTTAAGTTTTATTATGAGATTGCAGTAATTCAGTCACATCTTCAGACTCCAGTTCTAATTCCACTTCTCTTGCTATTTCTGCCACATCTGCATTACTTCCTCCAGTGAAGTCTTGAACCCTTCAAAGTCATCCATGAGGGTTAGAATCAACTTCTTCCAAATTCCTGTTAATGTTGATATTTTGACCTCTTCCCATAAATTATGAATGTTCTTAATAATATGCAAAATGGTCAATCCTTTACAGAAGGTTTTAAATTTACATTGCCCAGATCCATCAGAGAAATCAGTCTGTGCCAGTTATGGCCCTTCTCCAATAGTAAGACTTGAAAGTCAAAATTAATCCTTGATCCATGAGCTGTAGTGTGGATGCTGTTTTAGCAGGCATGAAAAAAACGTTAATTTCATTGTACATCTCCATCAGTGCTATTGAGTAA
The DNA here is from genome assembly GCF_039906515.1 of Pseudorca crassidens. Lineage (NCBI taxonomy): Eukaryota > Metazoa > Chordata > Mammalia > Artiodactyla > Delphinidae > Pseudorca > Pseudorca crassidens. Next base: position 69,765,432 of record NC_090296.1, read on the forward strand.
CCAGGTGCATTGTCATTGAGCAGTAATGTTTTGAAAGGATTCTTTTTTTCTGAGAAGCAGTTCTCAACAGTAGGCTTAAAATATTCAGTAAACCATGTTGTGAATAGATGTGCTGTCATCCAGGCTTTGTTGTTCCGTTTACAGAGCACAGGCACAGTAGACTTAGCATAATTCTTAAGGGGCCTAGGATTTGGGGAATGGTGAGTGAGCATTGGCTTCAACTTAAACTCACCAGCTCCATTAACCCCTAAAAAAAAGGACAGAGTCAGCCTGTCCTTTGAAACTTTGAAGCCAGGCATTGACCTGTCCTCTCTAGTTATGAAAGTCCTAGATAGCATCTCCTTCTAATAGAACACTGTTTCATCTACATTGAAAATCTGTTGTTTCATGCCAACAGGCACATGAAAAGATGCTCAACATCACTAAACATCATGGAAATGCAAATCAAAACCACAATGAGATATCACCTCATACTTATCAGAATGGCAGCTACCAAAAAGATAGCAAATAACAAGTGTTGGCAAGGTTGTGGAAAAAAGGGAACCCTGTGGCGGTCCAGTGGTTAAGACTCTGCTTCCACCGCAGGGGGCGTGGGTTCGATTCCTGATCTGGAAACTAAGATCCCACATGCTGCGCAGCTCCACCAAAATAATAATAATAATAAATAGAAATGTAAATTGGTGCAGCCAGTCTGGAAAACAATATGGAAATTCCTCAAAAAATTAAAAATAGAACCACCATATGATCCAGCAATTCCACTCCTGGGTATTTATCCAAAGAAAATAAAAGCACTAATTAGAAAAGAGATATGCACCCCTATTTCACTGCAGCATTATTTACAATAGCCAAGATATGGAAGCAACCCAAGTGCCTATCAAATAAATAAATGGATAGAGAAAATGTGGTATACATAGACAATGAAAACTTAGTCATAAAAAATAATGAAACCTTGCCATTTGGAACAACATGGATGAACCTAGAGGATATTATGCTAAGTGAAATAAGTCAAACAAAGAAAGAAAAATACTGTATGATTTCATTATATGTGTAATCTAAAAAACAAATGAACAAACATAACAAAACAGAAACAGAGTGATAGATACAGAGAACAAACAAGTTGTTGCCAAAGGGGAGGGGAGTGCAAGGAGAAAAGAAATGGGTGATGGAGATTAACAGATACAAACTTCCCATTGCAAAATAAATGAGTCACTGGTATGAAATGTACAGTGTGGGGAATCTAGTCAATAAATATGTAATATTTTTCTTTTGTGACATATCATATTAGACTTATTGTGGTGATCATTTTGAAATGTATAGAAATATCAAAATACTATGTTTTCCATGCACATATGGTCACCTTATTTTTGATAAAGGAGGCAAGAATATACAATGGAGAAAAGACAGCCTCTTCAATAAGTGGTTCTGGGAAAACTGGACAGCTACATGTAAAAGAATGAAATTAGAACACTCCCTAACACCATACACAAAAATAAACTCAAAATGTATTAAAGACCTAAAAGTAAGGCCAGACACTATAAAGCTCTTAGAGGAAAACATAGGCAGAACACTCTATGACATAAATCACAGCAAGATCCTTTTTAACCCACCTCCTAGAGAAATGGAAATAAAAACAAAAATAAACAAACGGACCTAATGAAACTTAAAAGCTTTTGCACAGCAAAGGAAAGCATAAACAAGAAGAAAAGACAACCCTCAGAATGGGAGAAAATATTTGCAAACTAAGCAACTGACAAAGAATTAATCTCCAAAATGTACAAGCAGCTCATGTAGCTCAATATCAAAAAAACAAACAACCCAATCCAAAAATGGGCAGAAGACCTGAATAGACATTTCTCCAAAGAAGGTATACAGATTGCCAACAAACACATGCAAGGATGCTCAACATCACTAATCATAAGAGAAATGCAAATCAAAACTACAATGAGGTATCACCTCACACCAGTCAAAATGGCCATCATCAAAAAATCTACAAACAATAAATGCTGGAGAGGGTGTTCTGCACTGTTGGTGAGAATGTAAACTGACACAGCCATTATGGAGAACACTATGGAGGTTCCTTAAAAAACTAAAAATAGAACTACCATAGGACCTAGCACTCCCACTACTGGGCATATACCCTGAGAAAACCGTAATTCAAAAAGTCATGTACCACAATGTTCATTGCAGCTCTATTTACAATAGGCAGGACATGGAAGCAGCCTAGTGTCCATCGACAGATGAATGGATAAAGAAGACATGGCACATATATACAAAGGAATATTACTCAGCCATAAAAATAAACGAAATTGAGTTATTTATAGTGAGGTGGGTGAACCTGGAGACTGTCATACAGAGTGAAGTAAGTCAGAAAGAGAAAAATGAATACCATATGCTAACACATATGTATGGGATCTTAAAAAAAAAATGGTTCTGAAGAACCTAGGGGCAGGACAGGAATAAAGATGCAGATGTAGAGAATCTATTTGAGGACATGGGGAGGGGGAAGGGTAAGCTGGGACGAAGTGAGAGAGTGACATGGACATATATACACTACCAAATGTAAAATAGATAGCTAGTGAGAAGCAGCTGCATAGCACAGGGAGATCAGCTCAGTGCTTTGTGACCACTTGGAGGGGTGGGATAGGGAGGGTGGGAGGGAGACGCAAGAGAGAGGAGTTATGGGGATATATGTATATGTATAGCTGATTCACTTTGTTATACAGCAGAAACTAACACACCATTGTAAAGCAATTGTACTCCAATAAAGATGTTAAAAAAAATAAATAGAAAAAATAAACTAGAAAAAAAAACAATGTATTAGAGTTCCAGTTACCCTGTGTTCTTGCCAGACTGGAATTGACATTTTAAAACATTTAAGCTATTCTGATAGGTGTGAGGTTGTATCTCATTGTGATTTTAATTTGCATTTCCCAAATAGCTAATGGCTGGTTATGTTGAGCATCTTTTCATGAGCTTATTTGCCAGCGATATATCTTCTTTGGTGAAATGTCTGTTCTTATGTTTTGCCATTTAAAAAATTTGGTTTATTTGTTTTATTACTGTTGAGATTTGGGAATTTTTAAAAATATATATATTTTGGATACAAAAAAATACTATGTTTTGTAACAGAAATTAACATAGTTTTGTAGGTCAATTGTACTTCAAAAACAAACTCATAGAAAAAGAGATCAGATTTATGGTTACCAGATGTGGGGGGTTGAGAAGGAGAAATTAAATGAAGGCAATCAAAAGTACAAACTTCAAGTTATAAGATAAATAAGTACTAGGGATGTGATGTACAACATGATGCATATAACTAACACTGCTGTGTGTCATACAGGGAAATTTTTAGGACAGTAAATCCTAAGAGTTCTCATCACAAAGAAATTTGTTTTCTATTTCTTTAATTTTGTATCCATATGAGATGATGGATGTTCACTAAACATATTGTGGTAATCATTTCATGATGTATCTAACTGAATCATGTGGTACACCTGAAACTTACACAGTGCTGCATGTCAATTATACCTCAATAAAACAGAAAGATACATACATACATACATAAAAGTAAATCTGTTGTTTAGTGTAGCCACTTTCTTTTTTTTTACTGAAGTATAGTTGACTTACAATGTTGTGTTAGTTTCAGGTGTACAGCAAAGTGATTGTTTTATATATATATGCACATATATACATTGTATATGTATATATATGACACACATATATATAATTCAGATTATTTTTATTTTAGAATTTTACAAGTTACTGAATATTGTTCCCTGTGTTTTACAGTAAAATCTTGTTGTTTATTTTATATATAGTAGTTTATGTCTGTTAATCCCATACTCCTAATTTATCCCCCCTTCCTCCCATTACCTCTGGTAACCGTAAGTTTGTTTTCTATGTCTTTGAGTCTGTTTCTGTTTTGTATATAGATTCATCTGTATTATTTTTTAGATTCCACATGTAAGTGATGATATATAGTATTTGTCTTTGTCTGACTTCTCTTAGTATTATATTCTCTAGATCCACCCACATTGCCACAAAAGACAATATTTCATTCTTTTATGGCTGAGGAACATTCCATTGTCTATATATACCACTTCTTTTTTATCTGTTCATCAGTTGATGGACACTTAGGTTGCTTCCATATCTTGGCTATTGTAAATAGTGCTGCTATGAACATTGGGGTGCATGTATCTTTTTCAAATTAGTGTTTTCCTTTTCTTCGTATATATACCCAGCAGTGCAGGATCATATGGTAGCTCTATATTTAGGTTTTTTGTTTTTTGGGGTGTTTTTTGCGGTATGCGGGCCTCTCACTGTTGTGGCCTCTCCCGTTGAGGAGCACAGGCTCTGGACACGCAGGCTCAGCGACCATGGCTCACGGGCCCAGCCGCTCCACGGCATGAGGGATCCTCCCGGACCGGGGCACGAACCCGTGTCCCCTGCATCAGCAGGCGGACTCTCAACAACTGCACCACCAGGGAAGCCCTATATTTAGTTTTTTAAGGAACCTCCATACTGTTTTCCATAGTGGCCACACCAGTTTATTATACATTCTCACCAACAGTATAGGAGGGATCCCTTTCCTTCACACCCTCTCCAGCATTTATTATTTGTAGACTTTATGATGATAGCCATTCTGACTGGTGTGAAGTGGTACCACATTGTGGTTTTGATGTGCATTTCTCTGATAATTAGCAATGTTGAACATCTTTCATTTGCCTGTTGGCCATCTGTGTGTCTTCTTTGGGGAAATGTCTATTTAGGTCTTCTGCCCATTTTTTGATTGGGTTGTTTCCTTTTTTTATAGTGAGTTGTATAAGCTGTTTGTATATTTTGAAATTTGACCCCCTGTTGGTCTCCTTATTTGCAAACATTTTCTCCCATTCTGTAGGTTGTCTTTTCATTTTGTTGATGGTTTCCTTTGCTGTGCAAAAGCTTTTAAATTTGATTACGTTCCATTAGTTTATTTTTTGCTTTTATTTCTTTTGCTTTTATTTCTTTTATTCTTTTGCCTGATCTAAGAAAATTTTGCTATGGATTGTGTCTGAGAATGTTTTGCCTATGTTCTCTTCTAGGAATTTTATGGTGTTGTGTCTTATATTTAGGTCTTTAAACTATTTTGAGTTTATATTTGTACATGGTGTGAGGAAGTATTCTAATTTCACTGATTTACATGAGGCTGCCCAGCTTTCCCAACACCACTTGCTGGAGAGACTGTCTTTTCTCCATTGTATATTCTTGCCTCATTTGTCAAAGATAATTGACCGTAGGTGTGAGTCCTGACCAGACCTCATCTCTGCCCCCTCCTACCCAGCTGTTGTGACACCTTCTTTATATCTTTAGTTGTGGAAAAGCTTTTCTGCTAGTCTTCAGGTTGCTCTCAGAGATAGTTGCTCTGTAAGTAGTTATAATTTTGGTGTGCTCAAATGGGAAGTAAACGCAGGATCTTCCAACTTTGCCATCTTGATCCTGTCTCCTGGTTCGTCAGTTTTAACAACACAGCGTATGATGTTAAGAGAAGACCAGGGGTGGGGCTTGGGCTGGGATGGGTATCTGAGGCTCTCTAAACTTTGTGAGTGGCTTTTCTGTAAGCTTAAAAATGCTCTTAAAAAAAGTAAATATGCACCTGATTATGTATGTTCACAAAAACACTTTATGCTGGCTGAGACAGTGAACATAAATGTAATCTTGTTGCAGAATTTGTCAGAAAATATGGTGAAGATCTCAGATGTCTTGAACTTGAGTAACTCACTCTATATAATATAGATATAGATAAATATATAGAGACAGACAGACAGAGAGAAGGAGAAAATTACAAAATTCTCCCCAAGATAATCAAATCATGGCAAATGAAATGTTGAACATAGGCCAAGCACAAGAGAATCTCAATAATAGCTTCTTTGTATGACCTTGGAATCATACATCTATGACCTTTGACTTCTCCTACACCTCTCATGTGCAATTAGGTACAAAGTCTTGTCAATTCTTCCTCAGTTTTAAATTATTCTGTTTAAAACACTTCTATTACTTTCCATAGCCAGAAAAATTCCAAACTCTTTAGAATTGCATTTAAAGTCCTTCAAGCCTCTGAATCTAATCAACATTTTTAGTTTAGTATGTCCTCTTATAGACTTGGGTTCAGTCAGACCAGAACACTCACCATTGCTGAACATGCCATTCATTTCCATGCCTAGTCTGTAACACTGATTCTCATACTTTGGTGTGCATAAGTAGAGTATGGGGAAGAGCTTATTAAAAATGCACATTTCAAAGAAAAAAACAAAAAAAAAACACAAAAATGCACATTTCAACAAAACAGAAACAGACTCATAGGTAGAACAAACTGGTGGTTTCCAGAGAGAAGGGGGGTCGGGGGAATGGAGAAAATAGGCGAAGGAGATTAAGAGTTACAAACTTCCAGACATGAGATAAATATATCACAAGGATAAAATGTACAGCGTAGGCAATAAAGTCAATAATATTGTGGCAATTTTGTATGGTGACAGATGGTAACTGGACTTACTGTGGTGATTATTTTGTAATGATAAAAATATCAAATCACTATGTTGTACACCTGAAACTAATATAATATTGTATATCAAGAATAACAATAATAAAAAATGGCAAAAATTCAATGAAATAATGTAAAACAAGTTGGGACATCTGGTCTCTTATCCTGATTTAATAAAGTATTTGTGTTCTTTTTGAAAAAAAATAAATAATGAAAAATACAAATGCGCATGTCAAGTCCATGTACTGCATTATGACCCAAAATAGTCCAAAGGACCTTCCTGCTATAGAACAACCAAATATTTGATAGAACAGTTTTCTATGCATTGCTGAGGTCACAGGAAATAAGGGAAATACTAAGGGCACCCCCTACAGGGGAAAATATCTGTTTGCTGAACCTGGAGTAGAGTCAGCAGGCAGCAAGCAAATCAGAACCTTGAAGCTTCCCTGAAGGTAAATGCCAGTATTAGCACTCTCATCAGGAAAGTCTCAAGTAAGCTTCAAGGAAGAAGAGCTGAGCCCCAGGCTCTTGCATTAGCTAGGGGCTCTAGAAGCTTAAGTAGTTTCAGGTTGATAGTCTCCTTACCATCAGGAGCTAACTACGAGAAAGGGGGTCTGAAACTCAGACTCTTGTATTAGAAAGAGACTCTAGAAAAACCCTGAAGTGATCTTAGGCTGTTAATCCCCTCCTAAATAATTAAATGCTTACTTAGTGAAGGAAAAAAGACAAGGTTGGTACTTTTAAGGAAATTAGGCTTCAACCGTAGAAAGAAAGAAGTATAATCTGCTCTAATAGGAGAAGCTGAATGCTTACAACATGTTATGTTTGCATAGAGGTGTCCAAGGTTCTCACAAATTAAGATGAAATATGACCTCTTAATCAAGTATCTCCAAGCATGTAAAAAAACAAGCCATCATACATGAATCAGTAGAAACCTCAAAAAACAGATTTATTCCCAAGGATTTCAGATACTGACATTCTGAGAATCAAAATATAAAATTTCAACTAATGAAATGTTTAATAAAATAGAATGGGCAATCTCAAAAATGCAGAAGAGTAACAAAAACATGGACAAAGATTTGAAAGGGGACGAAGTTGAAATTTTAGTGATAGAGAATATAATTTTGAAGTTAAAAACCAAAAGCATGTTTAAAGGCAGATTAAACTAAGCCAAAGTGAAGTTAATGAGTGAAAAGATAGATCTTAAGAAATTATCTAGAATTCAGTACAGAGAACAAAAAGATGAAAAATATGAATGATAGGATCCAAATATAGAGACAGAATTAGAACTACATCATATATTTCATTGAAATACTGGAAAAAAAGAGAGAATGGATGAGAGGTACTTTTGTAGAGATAGTATCTGAGACTTCTCCAGAACTGATGAAAATTATGAATCCACCAATGTCCATCAACAGGAGAATGGAAAGTAAATAGTGTTAAGTTCACAATAGAAATTACACAGCAGTGAAAACAAATGAATAACTACAAAAATCACCATAAATGATTCCTAGTAACATAATAAATTTTTTTTAAAAAGGAGCAGAATATGATATACTAATTACTTCATTCTTTTTTATTGAGGTATATTTGATGAATAATAATATAAAAGTTACAGGTGTACAACATAATGATCCACAATTTTTAAAGATTATATTCCATTTATAGTTATTATAAAAGATATAATATTTTGGCTATATTCCCTATGTTGTACAATATATCCTTGTAGCTTATTTATTTTATACAGCATAGTTTGTACCTCTTAATCCCCTACCCCTATCTCGCTCCTCCACACTTCCCTCTCCCTACTGGTAACCACTAGGTTGTTCTTATGCCTGTGAGTCTGTTTCTTTTCTGTTATATTCACTAGTTTGTTTGATTTTTTAGATTCCACATATAAGTGATATCATATAATATTTGTCTTTTGCTATCTGACTTATGTCACTTAACATAATACCATCCAAGTCTATCCATGTTGTTGCAAATGGCAAAATTTCATTCTTTGCTGTGGCTAAGTGGTATTCCATTGTGTATATATATGCTACACCTTCTTAATCCAATCATTTGTTGATGGGCACTTGGGTTGTTTCCATGTCTTGGCTACTGTAAATAGTGCTGCTATGACCCTAGGGAGAATGTATCTTTTTAAATTAGTGCTTTGATTTTTTTCCAGATATATACTCAGGAGTGGAATTGCTGGATCATATGGTAGTTCCATTTTTAGTTTTTTAAGAAAACTTCATCCTGTTTTTCATAGTGACTACACCAATTTACATTCCAACAAACAGTGTAGGAGGGTTCCCTTTTCTCCACATCCTTGCTAACATTTGTTATTTGTGTTCTTTTTAATGATAGCCACTCTCACAGGTGTGAGATGCTATCTCATTGTGTGGGGTTTTTTTAACATCTTTATTGGAGTGTAATTGCTTTACAATGTTGTGTTTCTGCTGTATAACAAAGTGAATCAGCTATATATATACATATATCCCAATATCCCCTCCCTCTGTCTCCCTCCCACCCTCCCTATCCCACCCCTCTAGGTGGTCACAAAGCACCGAGCTGATCTCCCTGTGCTAGGCAGCTACTTCCCACCAGCTATCTATTTTACATTTGGTAGTGCGTATATGTCCATTCCACTCTCTCACTTCGTCCCAGCTTACCCTTACCCTTCCCCATGTCCTCAAGTCCATTCTCTACATCTGCATCTTTATTCTTGTCCTGCCCCTAAGTTCTTCAGAACCATTTTTTTCCTTTAGATCCCATACATATGTGTTAGCATATGGTATTTCTTTTTCTCTTTCTGACTTACTTCACTCTGTATGACAGTCTCCAGGTCCACCCACCTCACTATAAATAACTCAATTTTGTTTCTTTTTATGGCTGAGTAATATTCCATTATTACTCATTACAGTAATATGTGCCACATCTTCTTTATCCATTCGTCTGTTGATGGGCATTTAGGTTACTTCCATGACCTGGCTATTGTAAATAGAGCTGCAATGAACATTATGGTACATGACTCTTTTTGAATTATGGTTTTCTCAGGGTATATGCCCAGTAGTGGTATTGCTGGGTCCTATGGTAGTTCTATTTTTAGTTTTTTAAGAAACCTCCATAGTGTTCTCCATAGTGGCTGTATCAATTTACATTCTCACCAACAGTGTAGAAGGGTTCCTTTTTCTCCACACCCTCTCCAGCATTTATTGTTTGTAGATTTTTTGATGATAACCATTTTGACCTGTGTGAGGTGATACCTCATTGTAGTTTTGATTTGCATTTCTCTAATGATTAGTGATGTTGAGCATCCTTGCATGTGTTTGTTGGCAATCTGTATATCTTCTTTGGAGAAATGTCTATTCAGGTCTTCTGCCCATTTTAATTGGTATTGTTTGTATTTTTGATGTTGAGTTGTATGAGCTGTTTATATATTTTGGATATTAACCCCTTATAAGTCATATCATTTGCAAATATTTTCTCCCATTCAGTAGTCATCTTTTCATCTTGTTGATGGTTTCCTTTGCTGTGCAAAAGCTTTTACGTTTAATTCGTTTCCATTTGTTTCTTTATGCTTTTGTTTATTTAACTTTAGGATACTGATCCAAGAAAAATATTGCTACAATTTATGTGAAACAGTGTTCTGCCTATGTTCTCTTCTAGGTGTTTTACGGTTTTGGGTGTTACATTTAGGTATTTAACGCTCCAGACCTCACTCAAAGTTGGCGGCATTTTGTGTCACCCAGTATATACACCAGAGAAGTACACCTATATGTGGAATTTATTGCCTACAGAACCGAAGAAAAATAATAGGTGATGTGCTTCCTACTTTGTGGTAAGGGGGGCAAGATTAAGGAATTTTTCTCCCTGGAGGGGAATTGTGGCTTTTTCCTGGCCACTGTATACCTGAAATCTTCACTGGCATGGTCCCTGAATCTTCATGGGGTTTATATCTCACCCTCTGGAACATAAGTGTCTTACCAAAGTCTCATGTTATTAGCCATCTCTTGTTTGTCTGGACCAATCAGTATGATGTCACTGATGTAATTTATCAGCATGATGTTCTGTGAGATGTCAATATAATCCAGATAATTTTGGACTATATGATGACAGTGGGTGGAAGAATTAATGTAACACTGAGGTAACACTGTAAATCAATACTGTTGTCCATAATGTGTGAATGCAAGCTATGTATGATTTTCTTTGCAAATTAGAGGAGCAAAGAATGCGTTTGCTAAATTTTTAAGCACATACCATACCATATATTTAGGCATTGTTAATCTGTTCTAACAATGATACCAACTCCAGCACAGTATCTGCAATCATCTTCAGTCATTCTCTAGTACCCATCCAGTTTCTATCAGGGCCAGCCTGACTAATTAAATAGACTTATAGGGACAACCACACCTGCATCTTTTAGGTCTTTAAATGTTGCATTTATCTCTACCATATCCGACAGAGTATGATATTGTTTTTAATTTACTATGTTGGTGGGGAGAACTGAAGGGCATGGAATGTTTCAGAGGTTTTCACTTGGCCTTCTCCACTGTGACAGCACTTGCCCCACAGGCCAAAGAACAAATATGTTGATTACTCCAACTGCAAGTATATTAATTCAAATTATACATTCAGAGACTCAGAAAATGAGTACTGGAGAGATCCACAAACATAGTGGAAACACTGTGAGTTGACCTCTAAGCCAGGATTCCATTTATTACATACTCCTCTGAAGTCTCCATTCTAAAAGGGGAAACTTGCTGAAAGTTTAAGTTTCCACATATTTATGTCAACTCAAACTCTGGGTCTAACATTACTCAAAATTAGGAATAAGAGGTCTGCATATTCCCCTTTCTCCTCTTTACAGTCATCCATGTAAACTGCTAGAGTTCCCTCTTCAGTGGAAGACAACAGAATCCAGTTTCTACAACGTATCAGCCACAATGTGGAACATTGTTATTTTAAAAAAATAGTAGATATTTTTTAAGTGACCAAAAGTGAACAGCAAAACTAGTCAACAGAACCAGAGTACAAGGTGAATCAAACACTGGAATCAGTAAACAATAATTTTGAAGCAGCTATTTTTAATTGGTTCAAGAATTTAAAGGAAAATTTGATCATAAGTGAATGGATGAAGAATCTCAGCTGAAAAATAGAAACTACAAGAAATGGGAATTCTGGGACTTCCCTGGTGGCACAGTGGTTAAGAATCCACCTGCCAATGCAGGGGACATGGGTTTGATCCCCACAGAACATCCCTCTGTGGCACGTTCGATCCCACATGCCACAGAGCAACTAAGCCCATGCGCCACAACTACTGAGCCTGTGAGCTAGAGCCCACAGGCCACAACTACTGAGCCCTCGTGGTGCAATTGCTGAAGCCCACACACCTACAGCCCACGCACCTCAATAAAAGAAGCCACCACAACGAGAAGCTCATGCACTGCAACGAAGAGTATCTCCCGCTCACCGCAACTAGAGAAAGCCCATGTGCAGCAACAAAGGCCCAACACAGCCAAAAAATAAATTTAAAAAAAAGAGACAAATGGGAATTCTAAAACTGAACAGTACAGAGTCTGAAATTTAAAATCCCCTCTATGGGGTCAAAGATTGTAGATGTCAAGAGAGAGTTTCACTAAACTTTAAGATAGAGCAATAGTAATTACTTCAATCTTAATTGGTGCTAGTGTCCTAAAAGGTATTTTCCTCCATCACATAAACTTTGAATCCAATAGAGATGACCTACTGAAAATAAAAATAGAAGCCGTTGTTATTTTACAAATGCTTACATAAACACAGACACATGCAAACCTACACTAAAAGGGTAAAAATGTGTTATTATTATTAAAATTAAAACTTAGGTCTATTAACTTCATTCCATTTCTGTTTATTTTATCTAAATAAGAACATCTTATAATGTCAAAAATATTTTTTCGGACTTCCCTGGTGGCACACTGGTTAAGAATCCGCCTGCCAATGCAGGGGACACAGGTTCGATCCCTGGTCCGGGAAGATCCCACATGACATGGAGCATCTAAGTCCGTGTGCCAAAAATACTGAGCCTGTGCTGTAGAGCCCGCAAGCCACAACTACTGAGCCTGTGTGCCACAACTACTGAAACCTGCTCACCTAGAGCCCATGCTCCACAAGAGAGGCCACCGCAGTGAGAAGCCCACACACCTCAACGAAGAGTAGCCCCCGCTTACCGCAACTAGAGAAAGCCCATGCACAGCAACAAAGACCCAATGCAGCCAAAAAGAAAAAAAATAATAAATTTTTCGATGTAGATACACAAAAGATACAGAAAAAGATACAGAAAAATAAAGAGAAGAAAATAAATATCACCAAAGGACAATGTCAATTAGCGTAGATACACAAAAGATACAAAAGGACAATGTCAATTAGCGTAGATACACAAAAAGATACAAAAGGACAATGTCAATTAGCATAGATACACAAAAGATACAAAAAAGATACAGAAAAATAAAGAGAAGAAAATAAATATCACCAAAGGACAATGTCAATTAGCGTATTACATTTTGATAGATTTATTTCTACTCTTTTGTCTAAACAAATATTTTTATTAAAGTAGGATCTTTGTGTAAATAATATTATTGACTGATTTTTCATTTAACATTTTTCATGATCATTTTCCTATGTCATTAGCATTCTTTTAAAATGTAATTTTAATTACTTTATATATATCAGAAATTATAAACCTATCCCTCTATTGTTGAACAAATGAGTTGATTTCATTTTTCAGTATTGCAAATATCATTGTAGTAGATTTTGTTGCACATAAATCTGCCTGAATTCCTTCTTATTTATTGAGAAAACTTAGAATTGGGATTAGTTATATTATTTTATTAGTTTTCTAGGACTTCTATAACAAAATGATACCAATTGGGTTTCTTAAACAACATAAATGTATTATCTCACAGTTTGGGAGGCTGAAAGTCTGATACCAAAGTGTAAACAGGGTTGCTCCTTCTGAGGGCCATGAGAGAAGGATCTGTCCTAGGCCTCTCTCCTTGGATTGTTGATAGAAGGCCATCTTCTCCCTGTATCTTCACATTGTCTTCTCCCTGTGTCTGTGTCCAAATTTCTTTTTCTTATAAGAACACCATTCATATTGGATTAGGGCCCACTTTAATTACTTCATTTTAACTTAAACCCTCTCTAAAAATTCTATCTCCAAATACAGTCACATTCTGAGGTAGTGGAAGTTAGAACATCAACTTTTGTATTTTTGAGAGTACACAATTCACTCTGTAACAAATGACTCTGAACATTTTTAAAGGTGTGAATACATTTAACCAAACAGGCCTCTATAAATTGCATGTCTATCCAGACTCAGAACTGGAAGACTCACATAAAGCAAAGTTACTCCTCTGGTATTGATATTTCCCTCTAAATGAATACATGGAAATTAATTCCTTTTGAAAATGGAGAAGAGGTCTATATCAGGCAGCTTCTCAATGTTTGGACCATATTGAGAGTTTACTTACTATACATGTAATTTAGTAAGAGCTCTTGCAGAAATACCACCTGGATTACTTCTCTGTTCTGAGATACATAGATTATAATCACATTATCTGAATGTTTAATATTAGTTTGTCTTAAAATAATATATATATACACAATATACTTTACCAGTATGTTATGGCTTTTTACAGAAGAGACATTTTAGATCAACTTCTCAAATGTTTCTGCCATATTTTGAAATGCTACTTGCAATCAGGCAATAAACTGAAAGGCAACTAAAGAAGTCCAACACAGCTGCTGGAATAATCTTCCATAAATGTTGTTTGGATAACATCATTCCCTCTCTTAGAAAGCTACAGTGGCTTTCAACTTCTTTTTGTTCCAAATATGAACTTCTAAATATTTGCTACAAGGTTTGGAAAAATTCAAAACCACCTACCAAGACTAGTGTTTTCTTTGTCTGATGATTCACAATCAGTTCCCATTCTATCAAACAACAGCTACTTAACTTCCAGGGCATGTGTATCTCACTCTCATGGTTGACTTTCATGGGGCTACTCTTCATTGCAGTGCACAGTGTTCTCATTGTGGTGGCTTCTCTTGTTGCCGAGCACGGGCTCTAGGCACGCGGGCTTCAGTAGTTGTGGCACACGGGCTCAGTAGTTGTGGCTTGCGGGCTCTACAGCACAGGCTCAGTAGTTGTGGCTCACGGGCTTAGATGCTCCATGTCATGTGGGATCTTCCCGGACCAGGGCTCGAACCCATGTCCCCTGCATTGGCACCACCAGGGAAGTCCCTATAGAGCATTTTTTGACCAGCTAAACTGCACAGCCCAAGATCAGGAAAACTTTTTCTCTGCTGAAGCAGAAGAAGTAAAAATATTCTCAGGAAGTCATCTCACATGGCAGCAACTGAGGCTCCTGGAAGCGCCAACAAAACTAAAGGTGAATGTAGTCTTTCTAACATTGATAGAATAAGATCAAATACAGACAAATAGAACAGAGAACAAAAGACATTCCTGAGCAATAGAAGTTGGCTGGGGCATGCAGGACCTTTAAAGAGGCCCTGAGAATATTAGGCACTGAAAAGAGAGGGAGGGGAGTCAGACCAGTTTCACCAGACCTACAAAGCACCAGGCAGAGACTTCCCCAGCTAGATGCCTCCACCAGAGATTCTGAAAGCTTCTAGTCATGTGCACTATTACCCCTATGGTATACTGCATAAGTCTCATGACACCATCATGTTTAAAGCAAAAGAATGACTATGACTGTGACTATGTTTAAAGCAAATTCACATCATCTTCTTTTTTGTAGAAAACAGTCTCTGTGCACGTGTGTAAATATTAAAGGGAGAAATCTGTTCAGATATGCTTCCTGAAGGGTACAGAGTACCAAAAGCATTAATATGTTTTTGAAATAATATATCCTATAATTTGAGTAACTTGAATTTTTAATCATTTTTTTTCTTTTAACACTTTAAATGTTAAACACTTAAAAGACCAACTTATTTGGGGACAGTTTAATGGTATATAAAAAAACTTTAAAGAATTTACATATCATATAATTTGATAAAATTTTAATCATCTATATCTTTTCTTTGAACACTTTTAAGGATAAATATTTTAATGGATAAAGTCATTTGGGGGCAAATAGTTTATTTTATTTTATTTATTTTTTGCGGTACGTGGGCCTCTCACTGTTTTGGTCTCTCCCATTGCGGAGCACAGGCTCCGGACGCGCAGGCTCAGTGGCCATGGCTCACGGGCCTAGCCACTCCGCGGCATGTGGAATCTTCCCGGACTGGGGCACGAACCCGTGTCCCCTGCATTGGCAGGCAGACTCTCAACCACTGCACCAGCAGGGAAGCCCTGGAGGCAAATAGTTTAAAAATAAACTTCAAATGTAGCCACAAAATATTCATGGTTGAGGGAGGAAGGGGATCTGGTATGGACCTTTATTTAAGTGGATATTCACAGCAGTTCTGGATAACCTGTGTATGTCAACAAAAGGCATATTATCTCTTAGAAAGATAAACTATCACTCTTCATCTCTAACTCACATACCCATTAGTCTTTGCTTTACAAATTTTAAACTAGCTTTTTCATGCTCCATGTAATTACCTCTTTCTCTATCTCTCCTCTACATCTCCTCTCTCCATTTTCTATGGCCCCATTCTTTGTATTTCCTTTTCCTGGAGGATTTCTCTGCATATGCTCCAGGAAAAGTAGTACCTCATCATATAAATGGAAACACAAAAATTGGCTTCAACCTAACTCAGTTAATCAAAAGGACAAAAGAGTTCATGGTACTTATCCTAGAATTTTGGAAGAAGAAAAAAAATTCATGAGGTGAGAAGGAAGGAAAGAAGGGATATTCTTAGAATATATTTTGTCTATATATATTTTTTATATATCGACTATCAGTATCCACTGAAATGATTTCTTTCTTTGGAGAAAAATGGAGGGAATAGAAAATTATATGACCATATTTTCCCAGAGTGCTAAATAAAAGCACACCGGAAAAAAAGAGAGAGAGAGAGAGAGAGAGAGAGAGAGGGAGAGGGAAAGTAAAAAGAAACACTACCTCGGTGTTTTTTTTTTCAGTTCAGCACCTTGCTCTTGTGCTTGTTTTAGAGATTTTTGGAAAGCTAATGGTTAGAGCATTTTTAAATAAAAATGAGTTGGGAAAGTAAGACATCAGTAGACAACTGTTCTGAATTGTCTTTAGCTATCAAGAACCTATATAAACTTTTTTTGGAAAAATCTTAAAAATGTTTATCACTTTAAAAGGACAAAAAAAGAAATATTGAGATGTCAAAGTTTCACATGGTATGTACCATCAATGTTTTTTGTGTTAAAAGATAACATTACACTGATTTATGTGAACATACCATTGTAGCAACAGACTGTGGCATCAGTTGGAAGCAAAAAGAAGACAAAGTGGTTAATGTTCTGAATACCTACAGTGTAATTAAGTGAATGGTTTAATTTTGAATACACTTCAAGTGGGCACATGTCCAGTCAATTGAATTTCCTTTTCTTTTTTTCAGATGCTAGTGTTTATCTCATTCACCAACATGATCAGTGTCCAAACTTCAAATTCTGCTGAAGTGAATGACGTTGAAATTTTCTTGACCTTCCTCATCCTATACATTCGTATTCCAAGGGGTAAGTATTATCATCCAATGAAAGTTTATATATAAACTGTTTCCACTCGTTTCTGAATCTGATACTGATAAGGCCGTGGGCTTTTGATCCATAAAATAATGTTATGTTAATTTTATCAACACTTTCTAAATTAAACCAAAAAACTTTTATTCCCCTAACTGAGGTTTCAAACTAGAAATCTGAAGCTTTTGAAGCAAAAGCCCCTACCAGAATTATTACTAAATAGATTCCTTAAGTTATTCCATACATTTCCTTCCTCTACATTCCTGATTCTGATGCTAAAAATAAGCCAAATAATTCATTTCCAATTTATTAATTTTATTAAAGTTTATTAATTTCAGCACCCTATTAGAATTCTCCCAATCTTTCAATAAAGACACATAACAAACAGTAACCTATTTAACTTTTATTAAAAGTTTTAAAGTGCAATTAGACATATATGTATATAGTCTTATAGATATGTAGATATATTATAAGAATTCAAAACTTTATATATATAATATTATATGCTATGATATTGTAACACACATTGTTCACTCTACCATGGAATGAAGTTATATTTATGGAAATGTATTTAGATTACTAAAATTCTGTTGCTCAAAGTAGAATATTCCAAACGCTGGGATCAATTATTTTTTCCCTACATTTCCATCCATTGCTCAAAATCATACTATATTTTATTTTGCTACATATTTAGAAAATTATTTCTTGCAGAATATTTTTCTTTCCTGGAATATTCTGGAGGCTGCAATTAATTTTCTTTATTTTTTTATATGTCAAAAGAAACATGTCTTTATATTCATTACTAAGATCATCCAGAGCTTTGTAGTTATATTATTTGATATTGTGCATTTTTGGAAGATATTCCTTTCATGTCAATTTGACTTCCAGTTTAGTTTGATTGTTTTATAGGCTTAATACATAGTTGTCAAGCTATTATTCCTTTTTGTTGCATTCCTGGGATAACCCAACTATTTTTTATCTTTATCTTTCTTTTTCTTGCATTCATTTTTGTTTGTGTGTTTGTTTTGCTGCAGTAAATCCTTCAGTAATCCTCCTGACCCAAAGCCTGTATAGCATTGAGATTTCTAAGTCATCACCTTTTGGAAAATATTTTTATTTTGACATTTGGTTAGTAGTTTGGCTTTATTTCTTTGCCATATTCCTTAGCAAAGGGGAAAAACATGGAAGTTCTGGAAACCAGTAAACAGTTGCAAGATATGCATTGTTTTAGAGGTAAATTGTAAACAACTAAACCCATGTGGCAGGCCAAATCATGGCACCCCAAAGATGTCAATGCCTTAATCCATACAACCCGCAAATATATTAAATTACATGCAAAAGATGTTTCAGGTGTTGTTAAGGTTACATCTTGAAATAAGGATATTATCCTAGATTATTCCAATGGGCCCAGTCTAATCACATGAGTCCTTAAAAGCAGAGAACTTGGGCTTCCCTGGTGGCGCAGTGGTTGAGAATCCGCCTGCCGATGCAGGGGACATGGGTTCGTGACCCGGTCCAGGAAGATCCCGTATGCCGCGGAGCGGCTGGGCCCGTGAGCCATGGCCGCTGAGCCTGCGCGTCCGGAGCCTGTGCTCCGCAACGGGAGAGGCCACACAGTGAGAGCCCCGCGTACCGCAAAAAAAAAAAAAAAAAAAAAAAAAAAAGCAGAGAACTTTCTCTGGCTGACATCAGAAGAGCTATAGCAAAAGTCAGACTGTAAGGACTAAATGTGCCCTTGTTGGTTTGAAGATGGAGAAGCAATGTGATGAAAAATGTGGGCGGACTTACGGAGAGGCTCCCAGTTGACAGCCAGCAGGGAAGCAAATCCTCAGCCCTACACCCATGAAAAACTGAATTCTGCCAACAACCTAAATGAGCTTGGACTTGGATTCTTTCTCATAGCTTCCAGATAAACGACCAGACCTGCTGAGGGAGGGAGACGCAAGAGGGAAGAGATATGGGAACATATGTATATGTATAACTGATTCACTTTGTTATAAATCAAAAACTAACACACCATTGTAAAGCAATTATACCCCAATAAAGATGTTAAAAAAAAAAAATAAGACCAGACCTGCTGACACCTTGATTTTGACCTTGTGAGACCTAAAGCAAAGAAAATGGTTGAGCCCAAACAGACTTCTGACCTATACAACTGTGAGATAATAAATGTATATTGTTTTAACCCACGAATATTAATGTGTTAATTTGTTATGGCAGCAGTCTAAAACTGATTCTTTGGAAACTTCAAGAATCTAGAGTACCAACAAAGAATTTATAACAACTAAAAAAGAAGATACAACAGCCAGGAAAATGGAAAACTTTCACAGGGAGATATGCTAAATCTAATTAGCACTCCTCTCTAAGGGCTTGTTGCAAGTTGTTTCTCTGGGAATAAATGAAACTGAGTGCTCAGAAGATTTATTAAGATTTATTAAGTGCTCTCAGTGTCCACACTGCAGAAGGAAACAGAAGGAAGAAGGATTGTGCAGTGAGAGAAAGTGAGCTCTCACACAGTCTAAATGAAGGCCTCAGTCAGCCCTGCAGGGGGTTCTGAAGCTGGATAGCCCTTATTCCAAGACAGGATGAATGGTTCAGGTCTTTATATCTATACTTCAAATAGTTACTGGGTGTTGCAGCCCCAGTAAAGATTGTGACCTTGAACAAGGATACTCATTGCACCTGAAATAATCCCTCCATTTAGGTAGCTGACAGCTGAGAGCTTGATGCTAGTAGCACTTATAGCAGCAGAAGGAGTAAGGCCTTCATTCCAGAAGAAGGATCTTGGCATCACATCACAGCATCCACTACATGGTTGCTATTACCAATTCACCTGCAGTTTGTGTTGAAACACAATATACTGTGTCTTATGGTTAAGAGGTTATTTTCAAAACCAAGATCCATGATCTGTTTATGCATAAATTAACTCAATCAACAGATTTTTGTTATTAAGTAACAAAAATGTCCCAGGTACTATGCTTATTTACATAATTACTTATTTACATGCTTTGTAAGATTTTGATTCTTTTCAGTTTATTGAGGCTTTCTTTTATATCCCAGCAATTGCTCTATCTTGGTGAACATATTCTGTGCAGTTGTAAGAATGTGTATTCTACTCTTGTTGAATATCAATTAGGTCAAGGCAGTTGATAATATTGTTCAGATCTTCTAGATCTTTACTGATTTTTTTTCTAATTGTTCTATCAGTTGCTGAGAGAGGGTTGTTAAAATTTCTAACTATGATTATGGCATTATCTCTTTTTAATTCTGTCAACTTTTGCTTGAGTCTGCCCTGGGCATAAATCAGCCAAGGACTTACGTAAATTTTACAAACAAATTTGGAGATATCCTTTCTCTGGTTGTCTTATTTCCAGGATATTTTCCTTATTTTCCAGTGCCTGTGGTTGCCCTGAACTCTGCCCTCCAGTTATTCAAACAGGTAAGCTTGTGAGTTTTCTAAAAGAGTGTTTTCTAAAGGAATTTTTCTAAAGGAATGCTGCTGGTCCAGTTGGAAAAGGCTTGAAGGAAGATTTATGTGTATCCTTACGGCAATGATGCAAAATCCTTCCTCAGTGGCAACTGGCTTCCCTTTGAATCAAGGACCTTGAGTCTGTGAACTGACATATCTTGAAACTGGGTGAGAGACTGTGGTAACTCAAGTTAGGTTTTTGGATACCAGACTTAGAGTTTTTCCCATCGTATAGATCAAGAAATAATCTGTTAGGCTATCTATTTCATTCCTAGAGACTCTGTGATCAATTAGCAACTGTGAAAGATCTCTATGAGGAAGCACATTCTTATTGGGAGTCTTTACTAGTTGACAGAATCACCTTATCTTTGAAAATTAAGTGTGGCAACAGGGGAGGTTGTGGTATATCTTTAGGACAGTAAGCATCCCCTTCCAAAGCATCTTTTCAAGTGTGATTATCACCAATTTTTCAGGCAGAAAAGGCTAGTCTCTTTGAACACCAGAAAGCAAGCTACTTTCCCTGATGAGGGAGTCTCAGAATGGCATGTGGGTTCAAGATTGTCAGTTTCACTTAGGTCCAACCAGAAGTCCCCACTGCAAGTTTCAGAATTCCATTCTTTTCCACTTTCACGTGAGAAACCTAGCAAGAGTGTCATTGTAATTCAGCAACTCACACAATTACATTTTGCATTTGATTTTCACCAATATCACTCCTGTAACTACAAGAATTAAGATAGTTTGAGGAACTTCATAGAAAATCCTTGGTTGTGAAGTTACGAGTTAAATTTAGAAGTAATTGAGTTAAGATTATTATTTTCTCTCTATAACTGCTCAGGTGCACACAATGGTATTTCATCCCACATTCCAGTCATTATAGAATTCATTATTCCCATCTGGTTAAGTGTAACAGCCGCTTGAGTTCCCAAGAAATGTGCCTTAGTTGGCACTTCATTACAATTAACCGCAGTTGGTAGCTTAATTAACTGTGATGCCACTACAAGCCATGGATTACTAGCATCTATTTCCCATTGACAAGGAGCTCAGCACTGTGCTAAAGCTCAAGGGCATGGCCAAACAATCTCAAAATCCCATCTTCAAGAGTCTACCTCCTGAGATCTATTCCACTTCTTATACCAATTCTGAATCAATCTGGGTCCAATCAGGATAGAAACAACACAGTGATTCAAACAGGAGAAGTTTAATATAAATAATTACTAAGCTATGATAAAAGAGTAAATCTCCCTAGGGTTATGAGAGAGTACCTAAAAGAAAAAAAAATACTTGGACTGGAGGGTCTTTCTGCAAGAGTGAGGTTCAGACTTCACTGGAGAAGGTACAGCTGCAGAGCAGGTGTTGAAGGGTGAATTTGGAGCTGCGATGCGATAAATTGATATCAGGGCATCTCCTATGCTTCTCCTATCCACTGTCTCCTCTTTCCAATCAATTTAGTCACTGTTTTATTGGACCAATATTATGGAGCACTTATCACGTCTCAGGTGCTCTTTTCAGTTCTGGAGATAACACCCTGGGCAAAACAAAGCCTCTGCTCTCATGTCATTCTATTGGGATAATAAACCAACAAACACATCAAATAATATATTCTCAGATTATGATATAAAAAAGTAAAGCAAATACAAATATCATGTTTCTCAACACTTTTTAAAGAAAAAAAAAGCAGACTAAGAAGGTGACTGTAATTTAAAAGATATGACCTTTGTAGATAGAATGGTCAGCAAACTTTTCTGAAGAGGTAACTTTCGAACAGAGACCTACTACTCACCATTAGTACCTACCAACTAGCACTCTTCCAGTTATCAATTGAAAGTCACAGTTGAATCATGTCATTTTCTTCTCAAAAATCTTTCATAACCCCCTACTTATAGATTAAGCAGATCAAAGCTGCATTCAATAATAAAAGTGATCAGGACAGATCTTCAGTCCTAGAAGGGTCATGATATGCTAAGCAAGATATAAAGACAGAAGCCTAATTGTTTGGAATGAGTAAGTCCAAGTAGGGTGAAGAAAACCCATGGGAAGGTGAGCCCATGTTACACTTGGGCTAGAGCCTCCTATGGGTCATTTCCTTTGCCCACAGATAATACAACTCATAAATGGAAAAACCGCACTTCTTGAAATGGTCCATCAATACCCATGACTGGGGTTCAGTGTATGGATTCATTTGTCATTCACACTAAGCTCTGTCCTCCCACTGATATCCATTAGAAATAAAATGTTTTAATTTCCACCTAGTACTTTCTCTCTTGCTCCTTTTTTTTTTCAGAACCTAGAAAACTAAAAATCGACTCTCTACTGGTCTCCCTCAGAGGCACAAACAGTAGATTGTGAGAGATCAAGTATCTTGCCCAAGATCACATAGGTTTATTGGTGGCAGCCAGGATTCAAATCCTATTTTTTGTGCTACCGTAATTCTCAGTTTGTGCATAATAAGTTAGTCTGGGGAGATGCTGAATGAAAAAATGTTTATGATCAAATAAATTTGGTAATCACTACATACTATGGTACCCTTTTAGAAATTGAGATTGTACATTTGCATACTAAAAGCTCTGAGAAGTCTAAGATTTGAAGGAAGAAAATTTTGTTCTAACTTTATTCATTCATTCATTTAACAAATACGTATTGAAACTTTACCAAGTTCAGGGCATTCCAGGCAAAAGAAAGAGTACAAAGACCCCAAGGCAAGAAAAAAACTGGCTTGTGTGGGGAACTTACAAAAGGCTGATATGACTGAAGTGTAGTGCTGACATGAGAACCGTAAGATACGAGGTTGCAGAAGTTGGCAAGGAATTAGTGGATGACCAAAAGAAATTTAGATTTTTATTCCCAATAGAATCAGAAGCCACTGAAAGATTTAGCTGAACATTAAACTTATCTGGTCACAATCCTCTTTATTCCATGAAATTTTCATAAACATATGCTTCTTTATATTTTGTTGACCCCCTTTCACTGGTAGAAACTGATTATGACCAAGATAAACTCCTCCAGGCTGAAATCATTTCATCGACACTGTAAACCCTAGCATAGACATAGTAACTACTCAGTAAATGATGTGTGGAATGGATTAAAATCATGAAGGGATGGAAAGCTATGACATTTGATAAATGTCTGAAAGAACTCGAAATGTTTCATCCTGCCATCTGGAAGATTTATGATCAGAGAACAAGACACAAACCTTCAAATGTTTGCAGTGATACTAGAAGACAAATTAGACTGACTTTGTAAGGCTCAAGAAGGTGTGCTCCTAGTCAGGAGCACTGAATTCTAATTACAGAGAAGCAGACAATAAAATGGACATGTCATTGAGGCAATAAATCTCTCATCACTTGTTTTCAAACAGAGATCAATAAAATTATAGGGAATATCATTTATTTATCAATCAAAGCCTGGATTACATACTTTGAAAATCTCTTTCAACCCTAAGATTCTGGGATTCCATTTGGAAAGGATTGGAGGAAGGAAAATGAGTAGATGAAGAAGTAGGTGTGGCTAGAGAAAATTTTAGACAACAATTTTTTTTTTTAATTTTGCAGAACTTTTATCTAATTAAGGCAGAGTAAGGAGAATTACTTGAAAGAATGAAATGAAGGAAAGGAACTTCCAATAAAATGTGTCAGTATAAAGATATTCTTATTATACTCCTCACTCTGACACTAACATTAAACAAAAAAAGAAAAAAACTAGAGAAAAAATGTTCATCATCAATAAAGTCTCTAACACTCCCAGAATTCCAAGTCAAAACCTGTAAAATCTGTCACTAAAACTAAAGGAGCCACCTAAAAGTTTGTAGAATTCTTGAAATATTTCTGTAATACACAAGAAAGCACTAATAGTAGAAAATTTTAGGGAGTAAGAATTGGGTTTGTGGAAAGATGGGGGAGTAGGGACTTTTATTTTTCACTTTGTATGTTTCCCTACTCTGAACATTTTTAGATAAAGATGTATATATTTTACATTTTAAAAACAATTTCAGAAGGATAAAAGTGGTAGAAGTAAATTTGTACTGAATATATGGTAGATGCTTTCAAGGAGACATGTATCTTCAGAGTTATAAATCTGAGTACATGACAACTTAAAATAGTCCTCTAAGAGGAAAGCAAAGGGATAGCCAATATAAAATGTACTCTACTTCTAAACCCTACAATCCTACAAAAAACAAGCCCCGTGATACCTGAACTTTTAATTTGATTGGAAGAATTAGATTCACACCACTCTGTAGAAACACCTGGAAGCTAATAAAATATAACATGTACTCATTAATAAAAGTCCAGCCCTCCCATCAACAATAAGCATAAGTCCATGAGCATGGTTGTAGGTATAGACTGAGCAATAGCTGAGAATCTAATTATATCTTCTTCTTAGACACTAGAGTTTAGGTATGTAGTCTATGAGTAGCACCTTAACCGTCAGATTTCAATGGAAAAAAAACACAAGTGAGTGGAGAGATATTTTTCCCAAATTCCAAGGTTCAGGTAGATTTCAGTTGAAAAACGCATTTTGTCTTCTGCTAAATTTGTTGCTTTGGAAATATTATATTGAATGCCAAGCCATATTTTAAAGGGAAATTTTCTTTTAATGTCACTTACAATAAATGACCTGGAGCTTTACAGAAGTAATGCCATTGGCCTTCCTTTTTTAAGAAATCTACATTCCACCCCAAGCATCTGTAGGCTACAGAGTATTATCAGACAACTAATACATCCCAATCAGACTGAATTTATTTATAGACAACGTTCTTTTTGCAATGTTAGATGCCTCATTAACTTGATTCAGCTTGTGCATAGCAAAAATATTCCCTCCCTCTTCAGATTTTTGATAGAGTGAATTATAATTTCTTGTCTCACTCATTATAAACCTTTAGTTTGGAGGACATTTCAAAAATGTGTAGTGCCACTTATGTAAATCCTGGATTACTTGGCCTGGATTAATTATGTGCTTTATTTATCTTTATTTGGGAGGAATATGGAGTGGTATAGTGCCCATTCTTATTTTTCGCTTCACATGGAAAATAAGTTAAAATTTAATTTTGCTATAAACCTCCTCCCAGAAGAAATGAAATGTAAATTGCGTTTGAGTAGATTCCATTATACACATTATTGTCAAGTTAGTGGGGTATGGGTGGGATAGTTGGGGTTTTAAAACTCCTAGAGCCTTAATAATTCGATGTACTTTTTAGATACGTTCATCTGAGAAGAAAACCAAGGAGATACTGCGAAAAAATGATCATATATAGCTTCCATATTATGTTACACATATTGAAATTGTGAAATTTCCTTTTGAATATCACTATGCAACTTTGGGTTGTATGCTCTTTTAATTTGGCTTGCACTTCTACAGCGTGGGGGAAAAAAGGATTTTTCGTTCCAAATATTCCACTACAACTGTTTCAGACTCATCATTTTTAAAAACCAGATTTAACAGGTTAAATTGAGCTCGGGAAAAAGATGATGATTAAAAAGCTAACCTCCATTTCTCTTAAATTCAACCTACCATGCTTTCAATGAAATTTCACACAAATAAATAAGAATACCTAATGTTTGATGTAAAGTAGCCACAAATTAGACTTGGAAATATTCCACATTTTGTTTTAAATAAATGGAGTTTTGTGAAGAACAAAGAAACATTTTTCTTAAATTACAGCCTGCAGTGTTTTAAATTTCCTCTGTATGATTTATTAACCTGTTCTATATACTGGAATATAACAAATATGAAATATCCAATATATGTGGTTTTCCTTGTTTGCCAGATGATAGGGAATGTATCAATACTTAAAATCTTGTAGCTCTGATGCTATCACAATTAATTTAGCCAAAGTTGATCATATAACAACAACAACAACAAAAAGGTGGTTTCATTGCTCAGTCTTCACACTTGAAAACGTGTAGCAGAAATATGAACACCTTAAGCAAGTTTCAGAACTTCTGTTTTTAGTCAAAGAAAAATGTAGAAATTTTTTCCCTTCTGCAAAGCCGATCTTGGTTTTATTTTCTTTATTATATGTATTCTAAGTAAGCTTCTATTCAGAAGAAAAAATTAAAAAGAAATCTCTAAATATGAAATACCCCATGTGATTGGAAAAGAAAAAAATACCAAAAAAAAATTTTTTTAAAGCATCTCTACCCACTGTTTTGTCATGAAAGACCATGACATTAACTAGAAAAAAATTTCCCCTTCTAGGCCACAAATAGTCCTGGATCCACACTGTTTGATAAAAATTCTGATTCTCCAGAGTTCCCTGGTAGCCAAGTGATTAGGATTCCCAGCTTTCACTGCCCTGGCCCAGGTTCAATCCCTGGTCGGGGAACTGAAATCCTACAAGCTTCATGGCATGGCCAAAAAAAAAAAAAAAATCTGATTCTCATAAGAGATTGGGAATTTATGCAGAACAGTATGACTTAACGTTCATCAGATGGAGTGGTTTTCTTTGTGATGGGAATGGGAATGGAGAATTGAAAGCATTTAAAATTAAGATGGAGTTCCTAAACTTATAAAATTGGCCTAGTGTGCCAAATGTATGCCGAATGACATGGAGCATGGTTTAAGCATACATAACTGGCCTGTTGTTGAGCTGTCTTTTTCAGAATACATAAATGAAAAGTTATTTGTAAGCCAATGTTTTGGTCCTAAAGAACTTCCAAGTTTACCTGTTAATCAGGTTTTAAGGCTTCAGGGTACGAAGGGTAAGCCCAAACTAAAGGCCATCTCTTATTCCAATCACAGTTAAAGTCAGCTGTGGGAGGCCGCCACCCTTGAATGCTTTATAATCAGCTTGAGACATGAAACTGACTCATTTCTGGAAGTGTGGGGGGCTGTTCTTTCACTCTCTTCAGTGCATGAATGCCACCATAAAATAAGATTAAAAGCTCTGGGATTTCCCCCGCTGCTTCCCTTCCCTATTTGTTAGCTTTTCATGGTATGTGGGCTTATACTGTATTTATGTTTTCTCTGCTTCAAATTATCTCACTCACAATTTTGCATTGGACAGCCCGCTTTGCTATACTTCTAAAATAAGACTTATTTTCCTATTATGCTCTATTTTATCATGTTATTTTTAAAAGATTAACAGCTTAAATATGAATAGATATAATACTTAAACTCATTAGAGTCACAACATCTTTGTTGGTGCCCCACTCCATTCAATGTCATCTCTTGGGAGAAGATTACTTGTGAGCTTCTTCCCCACTGTCTAAAGGTAGCTGTAAACTTGTCCTCTAAAATACTATTATTAGGGAATCACACTGCAATTATAGACTTTCTTCCTGAAGCTTCTGAATTTCAAGCTATAGTGTTTTATTTCCTTCTTTGAAAAGTGTCTTGGCCTCCTAAATTATGGACACATATCTTCCAGGATCTTATAGACATTCACGTTATTTAAGTTATTGCTCCCTTGTATTTTGAAAAATCTTACTCAAGTTTTAAAGGAGGAAAATGCTTAATGTACTCAACCAACTCTCAAATGGATTAGAAAAATAAACTACATACACATACGTAGATATATATAGTTTTTACATATAAACTATATATAGAGAGAAAGACAAAGAGAGGCTGAGAGGGTGAAACAGAGGGAGAGACAGAGAGAGGTGATATAGAAAATGTGGTAAGTGTTCATTTAAAAACCAGTAGGGAATTCCCTGATGGTTCAGTGGTTAGGACTCCACACTTCCACTGCAGGACTGTAGTGGACACGGGTTTGATCCCTGGTCAGGGAACTAAGATCCCACATGCTGTGTGGTCAAAAAAATAAATATATAAATAATAAAATAAAAATCAATAAATCTTAGAAAAGAATATCTAGGAGTTTTCTGTACTATTCTTGCAACACTTCTTTAAGTTTGAAGTTACTTCAAAATGAAAAAATAGGGAATTCCCTGGCAGTCCAGTTTTAGGACTCTGCACTTTCACCGCCGAGGGCCCAGGTTCAATTCCTTGTGGGAACTAGGATCCCACAAGCCATGCAGTGCAGCCAAAAAAAAAGAAAAAAGAAAAAAATATATTAGTTTAAGTATGACATTGGCAAGTATGTAGCAAATAATTTAATAGTTAATATAGCGAATAATACTATGATGACAACAATCATCCTTTATAATAAAACTAAAAATATAAAGTGAGGCAATGATTGGGGTGTAGGGTACTTACACTAAATCCCTTCTCTTTCATATCAAGAATTTAAAAAATTACTGTGTTATTTTATATCAAGACATAGAATGATAAAAGTGTGTTTGGTGAGGTTGAGATGAGAAGGATCAGAACAAAGTATTCAAAATTGGTAGAAGTGGGTGTTATGCAGAGAGGTAAGAAGGAGATTGATTTTATTTATATACTTACTTATTTTTACTGAGATAGCACTGGTTTATAACATTAAATAAGTTTCATGTAGATAACATTATATTTCTACCTCTGTATACACTACAGCCTGCTTATCACCAAAAATTTAGTTTCCATCCATCACCATCCAGTTGACACCCTTTTACCCATTTTCCCTCCCTGACCCCTTTTCCCTCTGGTTAACACCACTCTATTCTCTGTATCTAAGTGTTTGGTTTTGCTTGGTTTGGTTTGTACATTTATTTTGTTTCTTTGATTTTTTTTTATATTCAGCATATGAATAAAATCATAAGGTATTTGTCTTTCTCCATCTGACTTATTTCACTTGGCATAATATCCTCAAGGTCCATCTATGTTGCCACACATGGTAAGCTGTCATCTTTTTATGACTAGTATTCCACTGTATATACATATATATACATATGTATATACATATATGGAATATATATATGTCACATCTTTAACCTTCCATCTGTTGATGGGTACTTAGGTTGTTTCCTTATCTTGACTATTGTAAATAATGCTGTGATAAATATAGGGGTGCATATATCTTTTCGAACTACTCTTTTTGTATTCTCTGGATAAATATCCAGAAGTGGAATAGTTGAATCATGTGGTAGTTCTATTCTTAATTTTTTGAGGAATCTCCATACTATTTTCCACAGTGGCTACACCGACTTACTTTCCCACCAACAGCGTATGAGGGTTCCCTTTTGAAGGAGACTTACTTTAAATAAATAAGGCATTGGCAATACACATACAAACAGTCCTACTTAAGTAGAAAGGGTTTAACCATATGGTTCATTAAAGGTCTGCAGGTAGTCACAATCAGAACTGTAGATGGAGATAATCGTACTTGATCAATGACAAGACAGTAACAAGCAATGAGAAGTTATAAAGCAATCAATGGAGAATAACAGAAGAGACAGGACAGATGCATAATACCAGAGAATTTTAAAAAAGAAAACCTGAAGCAATTGACTCTGTCAGCTTAAGTTGCTTTCACATTCCTCTTACCCTTGGTGAGAGTTATTCTGACTGAGCCAGACCTGCAGACTTAGAGGGTTCACTGGAAATAAAAATTAGAAAATTCAGTCTGGCTTGGTAGAATGCAGAAAGGGGATCCAGTAGAGTGTTTAGTAAGGGTTTATCTAAATAAAGTTTTTATTTTGTAATAGTTTTAGATTTACTGAGAAGTTTCAGATGTAGTACAGAGAATCCCATACACCATATACCATTTCCCCTATTATAAACATATTTGTGTGGTACATTTGTCACAATTAATGAACAAATATTGATACATTATTATTAACTAAAGCCCACATCTTATTCAGATACCCTTGGTGTTTACCAAATGCTCTTTTCTCTTCCACAGTCCCATCCAAGATATCACATTAATTTGGTTGTCAATTCTCCTTAAGCTTCTCTTGGCTGTGATAGTTACTCAGACTTTCCTTGTTTTTGGTGACCATGACAGACTGTAGGAGTACTGGTCAGGTATATTGGTCAATGTCCTTCTATTGAGATTTTTCTGATGTTTTTCTCATGATTACACTGGTGGTGTGTGTTTTGGAGAGAAAGATCATAGAGGTAAAGTGTCATTCTCATCACATCACATCGAGAATACATATTATCAAGGTGACTTGTCAATGTTGATATTAATCTTGGTCATTTGGTTGAGGTAGTGTGTCAGGTTTCTCCACTGTAAAGTTACTCTTTTTTCCCCCTTTCCATTCTATACCCTTTGGAAGGAAGTCCCTATGCATAGCCCACACTTAAGAAGTGAGGAGTTAGGCTCCATCTTCTTGAGGGTAGAGTATCCAAATAAATTATTTAAAATTCTACTGCACAGGAAATGTGTCTGTTCTCTCCCATTTGTTTATTTACTTAATTATTTATATCAGTTTGGACTCATGAATATATATCTTGTACTTTGGGTTATAATTCAATACTATTTTATTTTGTTGCTCAAATCATTCCAGCTCTGTCTATTGGGGGGTCTTTCACTTGGCTTCTGTGTCCCTTTGACATACTCCCATCACTGTGTGTGTGTGTGTGTGTGTGTGTGTGTGTGTGTGTGTGTTGAGCACTTTCTTTCTTTCTTAACACTACAAGGTTCTCCCAGATTATCTTGTTTATTTCCTGCCCCAGGCTTAGAATCAGCCATTTCTCCAAGGAGCCTTAGTTCCTTTAATTAAAGAAGGGTTCTAGAAACCAAGATCTGGGTGCTAAGTGTACTTGTTGCTACTGGATGTCCTTGCTTCTAGGCTCTCTCAGCTAACAGAATAGGAAAATATGTGGATGTATGTTAACCTTTGTGTGTATATATATATGTGTATATATATATATATATATATAGAGAGAGAGAGAGAGAGAGAGAGAAAGAGACAGAGACAGACAGACAGTCACATACCTTGTAGATATTGCAAGTTCAGTTCCAGAACACTGCATTAAAGCAAATATCAAAATACACTAAGTCACATGAATTTGGGGGTTTCCAATGCACATAAAAGTCATGTTTATACTATTCTATAGTCTGTTAAATGTACAATAACATATCTAAAAAACAATAAATATATATCTTAATGGAATAATACTTTATTGCTAAATATGTTAACCATCATCTGAGCCTTCAGCAAGTCGTGGTAGTGACATCAAAGATATCTGATCACAGATTACCATAACAAGTTATATAATAATGAAAAAGTTTGTAATACTGCGAAAATTACCAAAATGTGAAACAGAGACACGAAGTGAACGAATGCTGTTAGAAAAATGGTGCTGATAGACTTGCTAGACACAGGGTTGCCACAAACCTTCAATTTGTAAAAAAGCAGTATCTATGAAGCACAGTAGAGTGAAGCACGATAAAACAAGGTATGCCTGTACTTATAAATATTTCCCTGTGTTTCTGTCTGTATCTATAGTAAGCTAAAAATGAGTTTATGCTGATATCTCCAACTATATTCTATTACCAAACAAACCTTTTTTTTGTTTGTCTGTATCCTCCAGCTCCAACACTGAGAAACTTGCCTCCCACGATCCGCCATTCATCTACCTCACTATTCAATTCTAGTATATATGCATAGTGGCTTCAGAATTGTTAACCCATAGCCCCATGGGAATCAAAATTAAAGTACACTGCTTATGTGCAGTTTCTTCCTTTGCCTTTAGTCTAATGTCTCCACTCATTTCCAAAACTACTTAAACCAGAAATTTTCTCCCCATTCCTTCAGTGAGGTTGTTTTATAGATGTTATACAATTAGATTGTTTTGTCACAGTATACATTACATTCTGGAATCTACCAACCTTCTAAATGATTTTTCTACTTGCATACATTAAAGTTCATTCTTGTGCCATGGATTTTGACAAAGGCAGAGTGTCATGTATTCATCACTCCAGTATCATACATAATACTTATCTCCACAAACCCCTGCCTCAACCCAAACCAACCTGCCCCCAAACACAGTCAGTTTTTTGAGCCATGCCCTCAAAAAAATAGTAACTCCTCTGGAAAGAAATCTTAAGGGGCACAATCTCCTCCTACTTTCAATGTTCCACACTCCCCAGCACAAGCCTCCTTGGCTTTTTTCCCCCCTGCTCCCTCCCCTTCCCTCCCCCAGCTACCTCCATTACCTAAGGAAGGGTTTTTTTTCTCTCTCTCACCCTCACATTGTAGGAATGCATGAGCAGGCCAGGTGCACAATCACATTTTTCAAGAAATAACTTCACAAGATTTCCAATGATAGGCAAAGATTGAATGATAAGAACCCCAGAACCAGGAGAGGTAGTTCAGATGCAGACCATAAAGACACTGCTGCTCCAGAGCTTTAAGAACAAGAAAAAACACTCTTTGACATAAATTGTAGCAATGATTTTTTGGATCTGTCTCCTAAGACAAAGGGATGAAAGCTTGTAAACAAATGAGGCCTAATTAGACCATTGATAAAATGAACAGACAACCTACCAAATGGGAGAAAATATTTGCAAATGATATGACTGATAAGGGGTTAATATCCAACATATATAAATAGCTCTTACAACTCAACATCAAAAAAACAAACAACCGATTAAAAAATGGGCAGAAGAACTGAATAGACATTTTTCCAAAGAGGAAATGCGGATGGCCAACAGACACATGAAAAGATGCTCAATATCGCTAATCATCAGGGAAATGCAAATCAAAACCACAATGAAATACCACCTCACACCTGCCAGAATGGCTGTCATCAAGAAGAACACAGATAAGAAATGTTGGTGAGCATGTGGAGAAACGGGAAGTTGGTGGGAATGTAAATTGGTGCAGCCACTGTAGAAAACTGTTTGGAGGTTTCTCAAAAAACTAAAATTAGAACTACTATATGATCCAGCAATTCCACTCGTGGGTATATATCCAGAAAAAACAAAAACACTAATTCAAAAAGATATGTGCATCCCAATGTTGATAGCAGCATTATTCATAGTAGCTAAGATATGGAAGCAACCTAAGTGTCCATCAACAGACGAATGGATAAAGAAGATGTGGCATATATGTATATATATATATATATATATATATATATATACACACACACACACACACACACACAATGGAATACTACTCAGGCATAAAAAAAAAAGAATGAAATTTAGCCATTTGCAACAACATGGATGGACTTGGAAGGCAATATGCTAAGTGAAATGAGTCAGAGAGAGAAAGACAAATACTGTATGGTATCACTTATCTGTGGAATCTAAAAAATAAAACAAATGAACAAATATAACAAAACAGAAGCAGACTTATATATAGAAAGCAAACTATATATGGTTACCTGTGGGGAGAGAAAAGGGGGGAGTGGATTAAGAAGTACAAACTATTAGGTATAAAATAATATACAAGGGTATATTGTACAATATGGAGAATATAGCAAATATTTTATAACTATAAGTGGAGTGAAAGCATAGAATATAAATCATTACCTACATACATACCCCAAAAACGTGAGAGAGGAAAACCTTTTACATACAGCAAAAGAAAAAGTCTGAACTCCCCAGCAAAACCACTGCAAATTTTCCACTACAGTAGTGCAAAAAGAATTCGGAAGGAGCTAGCTGAAATCACCTTTGACCCTCCTCCTAACCGAAGTGCTGGACCTAAAAGAGATAGCACCTATGAACAGAGACTGACTATACTTGGTCCATCAGGTCCTGTGTATGAAAGTGGTGTGTTTTTTCTAAATATCACATGTTCATCCAGTTATTCATTTAAGCTGCCAAACGTTACTTTTCACACCACAATCTATCACTGCAACATCAACAGTCAAGGAGTCATCTGTTTGGGTATCCTCAAAGACAGCTAGAGTCCTGCTTTACTATTTCAAAGATTTTGTGGTCAATTTGTTCCCTTTGACATTGACAGACTGCAACTCTGTAGATCCTCCGGTTGGAAGCATAGCTGCTCAGTATTTGACCAACAAAGAAGAACATGACAAGAGATAGGCAACACAATTCACATAATTTGTATGCAGTGAGAAAGAGCAGAGGCATCTTCTCACTGCGCAGCAAATCTTTATAGCCTTTACAATATGGACTTCTGTGTATGTGTTATGCTGCTGATTCTACTCTGGGCCTTTATCCTCTGGAAAGTGGGAGACTGCCCCAAAGGGCAAATGCTATCAAGAATAGAACTTTGTAACTGTAGATAATTTATGTTTAAACACCTACTCGCAAGTCTTGCTTCTTTGGGATATTAAAATGCATTTTGTAATATACTAAAGATACTGGTCTTGATTTCTACCAAATATTATAGTGCATTTTGGCTTAACTCATTATCTGTATGAAGTTATAAAAGTAGCCATATAGGAATTAGATCATTTGTAGTAAACCCATGTCAATTTCTGAGTATGTGGTTCACACTGTTGTGAAAAAACGTCTTACGTTTTACTTTCATCAATTTGTAATTAGAGGATTTTCTTTTACCCTTTTGTAGCTCAGAGAGCACCTGACGTATCATCTCAAATACAATAAATATGCTTCTGAAGGCAAAAAAAAAAATTAAGGGTTTTTACAGCAGCTTTACAAAATATAGGATCTGAAAAACCATATTGTAATTACTTCTTTACATGTTTATAACCTCATGAGAGCTTACCTGTCTTATCCTGAATACCCATGCCCAGCACATACCTAGCAATAGTAGGAACCCAATGACCATTTTGGAATAAATATATTAATACCAGTTTATCCTAATTAAAATAACCAATACATAGTTTTCATTCTGAAATTTTTCTGATTTTTCAAGGTTTTTAATTGAAAAATATAGAAAGATAACTAAAACTTTGAGATTCAATATCTGTTCTATAGGCATATTTATAATTTAACATATTCACTTAGCTCTATAGAGTCCTAATAACACAGAGGGGATTCTTCATAACCATAATGAATATTTCATCATATCTTTGCCTGTGTATTGAAAGTGTGAACAATTTTTTAATAGCTTAGATTTCCTCTTTTACAATGCTGCAAGAAATTTTGAATAAAGAAGTTATATATTTTTACATCCAAAACAAAAAATGTTCACAAATTTTGTTTTCTACAATTTGGAATATGTTACTCCTATAGGCAAACAAGGTCAAGCTTATAATTTTCATAAATGTAATTTTGCAAATTTTATAAAAGCCAGAACTCGTTTTACTTAATGTAATGAACAGGTGATGGTGACATGCATAATGCAATTTTCACAAATGAAGGTAAACGTTAAGTTCGTATTTCTGTATTCAAGCAAAATATGAACTAACTCAATAAAGATGAGTAATGTTAACCTTAAGGAGTTAATCATCAGAGTGAATGAGGGAAGATAGTATAATTAGCAATATATGAAGGTAGTCATTAAGGTGAACCAAGGCACATAATATAGTTTGCAACATAATGTAAACAAAAGCCAAAGTTCCCATAGCAACACAAACTTTTCTCCAGTGTACACATACTGTATTTTGGATTACCAGTTAGAGTTCTAAATTTGTAGTTTCTTATGCAGGTGAGTAATAAGGGTATGTCAACATGGTTCTGAGAACAATAAGATTTATATATTCAAATTTAGATGTGTTTAAATTTGCAAGCTTCACACTTAGTTTTCTTTACAGTTGACATCCCCTAAACTTATGGTGGCATTTCAGGTTAATGCCATGAAATTACATTTATCTCATTTGTGGTAATGTTTGTAAGTACCTTTATTATTTAAGCTTGCATGTGTTAGGATGCATATATTTTGTGGTGTGTTTTAGAAACTTTGATGATTAAATGTAGTGGTGTTAAAATATAAGATTATATAAATATTAGGAAATATAATAGCTAGCCCTAAATTATTTCACACAGCAATAAAATAGTAGATACCATAAAATGGTATTCTTTGCTCAACATGGACAATTGTATTAATACTCTTTCTTCAAGGAAAATTTTTTTCTTCTACAATTCTCACTCAAATAATCCATTCCATTATAGCTGTCTTTACTTTGTTTTTCTTCTTTATAAAATAAAACAGGACTGTTTAAATTTACATTTACAAAGTTTATACAGTCACTTGTATACTAATTCTCATAAAATTTTTGTGAATGTGCCAGTTGGGTGGTAACTACAATCCAAGATCACACAATAAGAGCAAATACTATAGTTACTCAGCATAAACAACTTTAAAATTTACATATTATATATGTATATATGAATGGAAAGTGGAAGTAACTAGGAGAAAAATCGTGTATTTTATTTCATATTTACATATTTTATTCATCTAGATATAAATCCTTATTCATTTTTATTAAGACTCAATCAAATGCTTAGAATATTCTGGAGAATCCTAGTGGCTCTTTATTTCAAAGAGAAGTCAACTTTTCAAGGTTTGAATTATTGACAGATTTTGCTCATTGTAAAATGGAAACAATTTAAAAGAGGTGTTAGTTTTACCAATCTATCCATCCTCAATTTGAATGTCCTCAAATATTTGTCTTTTGAATTACATTATGATAGAGACAGAAGGATCAATCATTAAGTGAAGGTTAGTGTGAAGTCTCAAAATTAAACCATTCTGGAATTCAAACTCTCTGTGGCACTTGACTGAGACACATAATGAAGTATCTGACATGTGGGAGATAATATGATTTGTTTACAATTTGAATAGGTAGAATAAAACTATAAAAATTGGGGGCTTCCCTGGTGGCGCAGTGGTTGAGAGTCCGCCTGCCGATGCAGGGGACACGGGTTCGTGCCCCTGTCTGGGAAGATCCCACACGCCGCGGAGCGGCTGGGCCCGAGAGCCATGGCCGCTGAGCCTGCGCGTCTGGAGCCTGTGCTCCGCAACGGGAGAGGCCACAGCAGTGAGAGGCCCGCGTACCGCAAAAAAATAAAAATAAAAAAAATTTTAAAATAAAATAAAATTCCTCTTCAATTAAAAATAGAACAAAATAAATAGTAGTAAGAAGGTGTAGGGATGACATCAATATTTTAGCATTTTCTAGGACCTGGAGATGTTCTCATTGTGGAACAAATATAAATGGTTTCATTCATTTTGCTATTAAAGTGAAAAATCATGTGTCAGAATACAAATCTTAAAACAATGATGTCCAATTTCAGGGGGAAAAAAATCATCCCTTTTGAAGATAATGATAAATATTCAAGTTTTCCTCTATGAAGATAATATTTTTTGTCTAAGTCAACATACTTTACCATTTTTAAACTTTTCTTATCACATTTTTGACAGCAGTTTTTCCAATTTTGACAGCTCTTTAAAAGTAATTTTAACAGCCGAGTGATTTCTCTTCTAAGCAAAGTCAGATTATGTGAAATGTCAATGTAAAAACTATACACTCTGACACATAATCATTTTTAGTTGAATTTACTTATTAATTTTGCTTGCTATTACTAATAAAACATAAGTGCTTAGCTAATTGTATTGCTTTTTGAAATGCTTTAATGGTATTAAAACTGTATCCTCTTTACCACAAAACGTCTCACTTTATCACAATTAGCTACCCTTCCAAAAATGGAGAGGAGGGAGGAGTAGCAGTGCTAGGTAGAGAAAAGGCAATTGAGAGACTCAGCAAAGTGGCTAAAGTGCAAATACAAGCCTACATTGGTTAAACCAGGATGGAGATATATCTGAATTCCCTAGGGGGAAACTCTTGCAAAACAGGGGCATCTCCCTTCTCCCCTTCCTCACATAGCCCTATATTCCCAGCTCCCATTGCTGGGATTCTGATATATGCCCAGGGCAGGTGGATAGAGAATATTTTTTCACATGCCCACCCTCCCAACTGATTGAAAACCGCTGGAAACAATTTAAATAAAAACTGACAATTTTTTTGACCGAATTAATCCAGTTAATTTCCTCAGTCCTTTATTTCATGATCAAAGTGTTGAAGGAGGTGAAGTGATTATCTGGTGAATATAAATAAATGGGTTGTCAGTTCAAAAATTATCTTCTCTTTGTAGTATTTGCTCTAGTCGCTTGTTTCCTGATCAATACTTTGGTGACTGAAAGCTTGTTTCTCTATAGAATGACTTTGTCATAATTTTAAAGAAAAAAAGTTTTACAGAAGAGGATTTCATTTTAGTTGATGATCCACCATCTAACCACTATTCTAAATGGAATTCCAGTAAACTTAGCAAAATTTTAAAAAGTTAGATTAGTCTTATTAGATGAATTCATTGAGGATTATACATTGACTAGATTAATAAATTGAATTCTAAACTGTCCTATGTTCCTCATCATTGTAGAAACGTTCCACTTCATGTTGAATGAGTAGACTTGCCTTAGACAAATTAGGAGCATTAATTACATTTTGAAGTCTAAACAAGTAAACAAACAAAAAAACCCAGTCAAAATTACAGGCAAGATTCAACAACTCAGTAGCATCATTCAATAGAAAGTGGAAAACAATGGAGAAATAACTTTAAAATTCCAAGAGAAAATTATTTCCAACCACACTATCAATCAAGTGTGAAAGTAAAGTGTAGACTTTTTAGATAATTTCTAAAATAATTTACCTTCTAGTCAACCTTTCTTAGGAAGCTATTAAAGATGCACTCCACCAACTCCAAGAAGTAAGCAATGAAATGGAGTCCAGCAATTCAGCAAACAGGAAATCAAACTCAGGAAAGAAACAAGGTAATTTTCAAGGTGATGAAAAATCTTCCAGGACAACTATGCAGTAGTCCTAAACTGCTGATTGTACAGGCTAGATCAGAAGAATAGACATATCCAAGAAAATAAAATATAAAGAAAAGAAATGAATATGTTGCCTGATGTGTTTGAATATATGGAAACAAGTTTTACAGTTTTGGTACAAAATTGGCTCTGAGACAATGGTGTAACAAACAAATGTAAAGCAATGTAATTATGAACCAAACTAAGAAAAAGTTGTACAAGAAAGTTAATGTAATCAAAGGAAAAGAACACCTAAACCATGAACAAAATTTACATTGTCAGAAACATGTAACAACAGAATACTGTTTTTAACAGCTTTATTGAGATATAATTCACATACCGTAAAATTCAGTCTTCCAAAGTATACAATTCAGTTTTTAGTATATTCACAGACTTGTGCAACCATCACTACTATCTAAATTTAGATGAAGCCCCATATGCATTTGCAGTCACTCCCTATTCCTTCCTTCCCCAACCCTGGCAGCCAATAATCTACTTAGTATCTCTATAGATTTACCTATTCTAGACAGTTTTTATAAACGGAGTTATACAATATGTGGTCTTTTGTGACTGACTTCTTTAATTTAGCATAAAGCTTTCAATATTCATCCATACGTTAGCATGCATCAGGACTTCATTTTTTTTTCACTGCCCAATAACACTGATAGGACAGACCAGAAGAATCAGAGAGGAAAATACATTATTTCCTCAATCCATCAGACACCATACAACTAGTAAACAATTTAAAAATATTAAAATTTAATACAATGTTTTCTTTACACAGCCCTCCTTAAATCTTTATTTATTCATTCATTCATCCATCTATTCACTTATATTCAATATATAGTGATATATTTACTATATCACCTAAGATACTTATCAGCTTATCTTAGGCCTTGTTATAAGCACTGGAAATTATCACAGACAAAATAAGATAAAAAAGACAAAGCCCTGGCATCATGGAGCTTTCTAGTGGGAAAGTCAAACAATGAATAAGCAAAATAATATATAATGCACTTGTTAAATAGTAAGGAGGAAAATAAAACAGGGAAGAGTCATAGGAATCATGGGGGAAGTGTTGAAATTTTTGATCTTATAGTCTGTAAGGACTCATTGACATCTATGTAAAGGAAGTGAGGAGTGAGCCATGTGTATATGTGTGTGTGGCTGGGGGGGAAGGGAAGCTTTCCCAGCAGATGGAACAGGAAATGCAAAGGTCCTGTGACAGGAGCAGTTTTGGTATAACTGAGAAACAGTTGGGAGACTAGTGTGCACAGAGAGAATGATGGGGGAAGATAGTAAACGGCTGGAAGTCACAAGGTAAGGAAGCGCACAGGTAATGCGGAGCCCTGTATATCGTTGTGAAAATTTTGGCTTTTAGCCTGACTAAAATAAGAACACAGGAGGAGGCTGAGCAGAAAAATGAGATTATATGAGTTAGATTTGAACATTTCCTTCCTTGCTACTGGTTGAATAAAAACTAAAGAGAGACAAGGGCAGAAGCAGAGGCTGTTGTGATAAACCAAAGGAGATATGGAGAGTGGCTTAGACCTGAGCTGTGGCCATGAGGGTGGCAAGAAGTGGGTGAATTTTGGATACAATTTGAAAATAGCACCAACATAAATTACTCAAAAATTGGATATTGTATGTGAAATAAGAAGGCAATAGTGATCAATTTGGTCAAATGTTAATGAAAGTCCAAGTAAGATGAGGCCTGAGAATTGACCACTGGATTTAGCAACATGGAGTTCATGATTGACCTTGATAAAAGCAATTTCACTAGAGTTCTGTGGCTAAAAATCTGTTTGGAATGGATTAAAGAAAGAAGAGGGGGGAGAAATTGGGAAACACATGTAGAAACCTCTTTTTCAAGTTTTGTTTTAAAAGGAATGAGAGAAAAGGAAAGGTTGTAAGGGGAAGTAGAGTCAAAAGTGAGGTTTTTTTTTTTTAGGAAAGCAAGAAATAGCAGCATGTGTATGTGCCAACGTGAAACATCCAGTATCGAAGGAAATATATATGGCGCAGAAAAGAGAAGAGAGAATGATTAGTCCCACATCACAGAGTCAGTGGGAAAGGGATAGAATCTAGTACAGCAGTTGAGGGCTAGCCTTTAGGAGTATGGTAATTAAAGGTCAAGTAAATTTGCACAGAGAGTTAGGTCAAGAGATGTAGAGGTAGGGGAAAGTCCCTTCCACTTGCTTCAGTTTTCTTAGTGGAGTAGAAATCACAGTCAACAGCTTAAGATGAGTATGAGGAAAGAAGTGTTGGAGATTTGAGGCAAGAAGATTTAGAATAATCCTTTTAGTCTTATTAATGAACTAGGAAAATGTAGTATGATTTCTAGACAGTATGAAGGACCTGCTAGAGAAAAGTGATCCTAAATTTAAGGTGAAATTAGTCAGCATTGATTTGGATTTTTTTTCTCTAGCTGCATTCAGTTGCAAGTGGGCAAACATTGAGCAGGTTAGAGTTTGATTTAACATAGGTGGTGCTTTATCCAACTGATCATAATGAATCAAGACTGGGACAAAGGAGTGGATGGTATCTGCTAGTGAGAGATTATCACTGATCGTTAGAAGGGCTTTAGAATGTCATACCAGCTTAAAGATAAGACATATATTTAGCATTTTTAGATTTCATCGATTCTAAGTTTTAAGGTATTCCCTAGCAGGACAGTAAAAACACAAAGTTTTATGTGAACCTTTTCCTTTTGTGGTTCTAGAAAAAAGGTTTTATGTGAACCTTTTCCTTTTGCTAGTGTTTAAACTGCAACATTTGAAAACCACAGTCCTTTATTATAAATAAATGTATTAGGATGTGGGCTTCTCTAGAACAGCAAAACGTTAAAAAAAATTAAAATTAAAGAAACAGTAATGTTAAATTATCCCTGAACGCACATTATTTAGTTCCTCATTAACTTAATTGTTTTCCAGTAAAAGTGAAATGTGCAATATGCAAATTAAATAATATTACATGTCAGAGTTTGAAAGAAATATTCATTTAACATTGGAAGAGGTTTTCTTTCCCCAGGAAATCTTGTTCATTTATTTTGCAAGAAGTTTTGTTTGTCGCTATTTGTTCAAAACATAATACAATTGTGAGACCCAGTGCCTGCTGGCAAAGTTGGAATAGCTGTCAGCAGGAAATGGCAAACTAATAATAAGTGCTGGTAAAATATTTATATTATAGTTTACTAGGAAGCTGAATGTAGTTTTGTATTTCATTAGTGCTCGAAGCAATACATAGTAACGTAGTTGTGCTCCAAAATAAGTGAATAGAATTCTAAATACTATAGTAACTTATCAACTATCTGCTGGGAAGAGAAAGAATTAATAATAATAAAGCCTTTTACAAGTTGAAATTTAAGAAATTTTAAACGAGGTCCATAGGGCAGTAATTAGCAGCATCTCACATTCAGTGTTATTGGACACTAGGCTGCTGGATCAACCACTTCTCTATGAGGCCTAGTAATTTAGCTCTGGCTCATAATTTTCAATAACAGAGCTATTCAAGAGGGAGGGGTGGTCCTAAACCACCAGAGGACTCAGAAGTATGGTGATGTTCAAGTACAACACTATGTTTATGTACTCCCCAAAGTGTATCAAAGCTCAGATCCAGAGAAATAAAAGAAAAGTCAAACAAAACAAGCATTAGACTACGTAAAATAAGGTATGGACAAGGCAAACAGGTGAGGCATTGTTTAGGTGGCTAAGGTAGATCAATATCTATTCTTGCAAGCCAGGAATCCTGCCTGCTTTCCTCTGGCGCTCTGCAGATCATCTTACGGCTTGCAGACAGACTGTCGCCTAAACCCAACTGACAGACAACTTATTTCACCCCTGTAAAAATCATACCCATCTTCTTTCTTTGTGGTTCACTGAGGGGAGAAAAAAAATATAACTGTCAAAATAAAATAATTACCAGATTGGTTTACCACACTTTAACATCCCTTTTCATTCACCTACTTATAAAAGAGTGGTTCCTAATTTCTCTTTCATATATAATTTTAATCTACTCAATAAAAGGTAAGTATATTGTGAGGATAACAGTGTGTGCGTGTGTGTGTATGTGTATGTTGAGGCGGCCAAATTTATGCAAATAATAAACACGTGTAAAGTGTCTTGCACAGAATAATCACTCAATAATTATTAGCTATTATCAATATTCCTATCATAATTTTTAAAACGTTAACAGAGGGATGCACAAAGAATCAATTAGAAACTGAGGAAATAGACGTTTATAATTGTAATTCATAGGCTAAAGAGGTAATATTTCAGTAATTTTGAAAACATTTAACAAGCTCATGGTAG
The DNA here is from genome assembly GCF_039906515.1 of Pseudorca crassidens. Taxonomy (NCBI): domain Eukaryota; kingdom Metazoa; phylum Chordata; class Mammalia; order Artiodactyla; family Delphinidae; genus Pseudorca; species Pseudorca crassidens. The sequence goes on from NC_090296.1 coordinate 69,808,888, forward strand.
CTGAATTTTGAGTAAATAACAGAAAATCATATTATGTTTTGTGACATAGTACCATCAGTTTTCATTCTTCTGACAAACTACAAGTTGAGGCATAACTATTAGCCATCTTAGCTTTCCCATATGTTTTAGTTCTGATGGGAAAATCAAAACCAGATATGTTTTCTCAAAAATAAGTATTATACTTTAGTTATGGCAAAAATAACCAACATATAAAACCCGTCTTCTGGCTCTATAGGACTTTAAAAAATTATTCAAACTTCCTTGCAAATTGAGCATTATAGAAAATGTTTACTTTACATATATAATTATTATTGTGTTATTGTTTTTCACTTCATAAGTTTAACCAAAAAGTTAGGAGAATGCCTTCACTGTAGTAAAAGCAATAGTAATTGCTATAATAACAAAAGCTTTGTGTAAAGGAGAAATTACAACAAAGACTACTTAACAAAATAACAAAATATAAAAAGTTTGCACAATCCTCCTAATTCTGCTTTGGCAAAAGGAAGACATGTTGTATGTTTTACTCCTGAGTATAGCATTTACTGACTTGTAATTTTTCATATGTGTTCAATAACTTACAGATTTCATCTTATCCAGATTTTTATATTAAAAGCCATCCTGCTTTTTTTCACCCTCTGGGTTGACTAATGAAAGGAGTGGCAATTTTAATAAAATATTAAAATACCAAAGTCAAGACAAATCCTTATTTTAGTGTTTGTAGAGATTTTGTCTTAATCTTGAAAGTGGAAAAGGTCATATTTTGTAGGCTGGCCCATATCATATCTCTGAGTAATAAGAATATGTCTTTTCATCACTGCTACAGTTTTCTGCTTACCTCTTTATGGTGGAAGAAATGTAATTTACTTGTCAGATTGAAATGTTTGATATAAATTCTTATCCTACCTTTTGAACTAGCATTTCTGAAACACTGCATTGTAAACAAATGGCATGTTTAATTAAACAACTACTTTACTACTAACTGAACAAGAGAGTATGATTATATTAATTTAATAGAAAGCCATGTGACTAGAATTTAAAGAAACCATTTTTAATTCAGCAAGAATATATGATTATACTAATTTAAAATCAAGACACGTAATTGGAATGTAAACAAAATATTTTAAGTTCCTGTCTTCAGGATATCAAGAGTTTTCTTCTAAAAGTTAAAACTAACATGGTTTAGAAGATTTTAGTTTACATTAAAATTTCTTCTGTAACTTACTAATAAATTTAAAAGTCAATTGATAGTTTACTATGATGCTAAAAACTCATTTTAAATATAAACAATTGTGATTTTCCAAGGGATTCATTTTATTGATACTTTTCTATAGGATTGATTTTTTCACAGCTGCAGGTTAGCAATTCTGAAATATACTATCTCTGTTCTAACAAGAATGAAAATATGGTGAGGTAAATTTAGCTGAATAACTAGGCATACTATAATGTACATGATTACATATGTGCATATGCATGTGTGTTTATGTGTGTGTATATAAATATATATATTTAATATATATCTATAATTTTTGAAAGCCAAGGATTAATTTTGCCTTCAAATTTCAAAATATTAAATAGTAGATTTGCTGTAATCATTCACAGGCATTTGATGCTGAAGGTCAATCCATTTTTACTCATTTGTGCAAACAAAGAAAAATAAAAAATCACTGGGTTCTGACCTAATCAAAGCCATAAATTGTTTTTTAAAACATGAATTGTTAGAATCTTAATTATCTTATTTGTGTTTGTTTAGATAGATAAACAGATGAAACTTTTCTGATCCAGATGTGACAATCTCACCGCTGTCATTTACCTTTCAAGGATCATAGAACTTTTGCTTTTAACACATTCCCTCGAGTACCTACATGTTTTCATTATAAACCAGTAGTTGAGAAAACATGTCAGATGCTAAATTCAAAATCCACCATGCAGGAAACATGGGGAAATGTAACAAATGTTTTGGAAGAAAATGTCTTGAAGTCAACTTACATAAAATCTTTAATGGTTTGACAATGAATTATAATTAGCATTTATGTTACAACTGCAAATGCTAAACAATTTCTGCCTAACTATTATAGGGTTGAAAATATTTTTGTCAAATATGCATAAAATCTTAAAATATCTACATTCTATAATATAAAAGTTTAGCGATACAAACGCAGAATTTGTAATATCAATTTAAGTTATGAAAAAGGAGCAAAATAGTTTGAAGTCTAGAGCACTTAAACCCTTTTAATACTTAATACATTGTATGAAGTCTCATAAAGAATATGTAGTACTCAAGGTAATAATTTCTGATATAAATATTCAATAACCTGCATGTCCAAGTAGACTGAAAACTTAGAAATTCTTCAAGAGGCTCACATTCAATAGAGTAAATTAAATGAAAGCTTTAGGATGTTTGTGTAAAGGTTAAAATAACTCAAGTTACTTTCTTAGTAAATGCTTCCTCATATTCATCAATCATTATTCTAAAGTATGAAGAAAATGATTTATATAACACAATATAATCAATGAAATGTTATATGCAAAGGTAGATAATGCAAGACAACTGAGTTTTTAATGCATAATACTTAAAATATTTAATCATGGCTTTATATGACTACACACAATAATTTATTTCTATTTAATAAAATAATAAAGTTGCTTTTTTTACTTTTTTAATGTGTAGTTGCAAACATTTTCTCTCACAGAATTGTTCAATTAAATAATATGCATTTCCAGTTAAAGAACTAATGTATTTATGGATATTCATTTTTCAACATTTATTTATTTAATAAAGGCTAAAGTTGGTCAGGCTAGCATGGAAACAAAAATTATGATGTTATTTTGAACTCTGTAACCTTATACAATTTGCAAACAGGTAATTATATGAAAAATTGTAGGATACACTAAAAAAGCAGTTGGAAAACAACAAATATTTCATGAAAGAATTATTAATTAGTGTTATAACCACTAAAAACAGAAGTATGTGCATGAATATATAATCACCTAAAGAATGTCAGTCTAACTTCATTTAATTAGTAAAATGGTCATTTAAGAATGTCTCAAAAAAAAAAAAAAGGATGTCTCACAAACATATCCTTTGATTAAACATGAATAATAAGGGATAGTTTGATATCTAATAAAAATAGCAAAATATAAGACCGATTTCATATATGCATATTAGTTATGAGAAAATGTGTAAAATATTTATGCCTTCCAAAATGGTATCAGTATAATCAAAAGTACTCTTATTGGAAACGAACCCATTAATATACACAGCCAATCTCTAACAGATTATTGGTATTACTAAAATGTGAGTGTTGAGTGCTAGTTGCTATCATTTGTGACTTGTTGGATAAAGTGTAAAGTAAGCAGGAAGTTTGAATCTATGTATTTAACCAGGATGAAAAACACCATCATGAAAACATTAAAAGTCTGTCTTTCGGAGAGTGCCTAGGAATCCACGTGCTAAATGTGTTTTAATATAAGGAAGCCTCTCATCAGTAAAGTGGACTTCAGAAAAAGTCATATTTTGGAGTATCATAGCAAAGTTTGCCCTGTGCGTAGGTTACTGTCACAGCAATTCTTCATAGGGAAAATTCTAAAATCTAAGGTTGTCAATCTGCTGTTTTTTGAGTACCATAGTCACTTAGAAATAGCAGTTAACAAAATAACCTCTTAAAAGCATTGACTTTTATACTTCATTCTAACAAAACAATTTACTATTTACTTATTTTACAGTTAATCTCCATGCTAAATCTGAAAGTATGCTCTCAATAACAACTATAATAAAAGAATGTTGGGATAATGACACAAGATGATAAAAGCAAGGAAAATGCTCATTTGAGGATAATCTCTTTCACATATACAAGCTTTAAGTAAAAATAAAGTAGGATAAATGCTCCACAAAAAGTTAACCCAGAGAATTCCTATAGAACAAAATTTATCAAAAAGTGGTAGAAAGCCTTCCTAGACACCAATCCCTGTTGATAAAGGCTTTCTAATGGAGATACATGGCTCTATAAAATTATGCTCAAATAAATTTTGTAGGCAAAGAGCTCCTCTCCATTTTTAACTAACTGATGAAAAATTAGAGAAGAATCCTCTAAGACTTAGTTTTGTTGGTGGAAATGTTTGGTTGGTTGGTAAGGCAGAGATAATGCTATGTGTTCAGCAAACCCATTTCTTATTCCTCCTAAACACAATACTAACTTATATTCTCAAACCTTCCCTGCAATTAGATTGGGCCTAACATGACTGACTTCAGGCCAATGGAATAGGTATTATCTTTTAGAATCCTCAAAAAGCTTTCCTCCCTCCCTACCCAATGCAGAGTACCAGTGGAGGACTCCAGGGCTCTAGAAGATGGCAGAGCCATTCATGGGTCCCTGAATGACTGAATGAAACTGGATGGAACAAAGAACCACTCCTGCTCTCTACCCGACCCGCAAGGAATATGACATAAAGGAGTAATAAATCTTGATGGTATTAAGCCACAGAGACCTGAGAAAGGCTAGAAGATTATTCATTCATTTTTTAATCTGTTTCTCAAATATTATGAATAATAAAGAATTAAAGGGGATCAAAATAAAATTTGGTACTTCAGAGGAAAGCAAAAGTGGTAACTGTACTGGATCTGAATATTAGAGTAAGCATAGTTCTTAGAAACTATATGATTTCAAGTATTCTGCAATTGGTCCCTGTCAACGTCTTGCTTCCCCAATCGTGTGCTGAACTTATGTCATCTTATTATGATATTATTATTACTCTTAATGATAAATGCTTAAAGCATTAGCTACCATTCATTTCATACCATACTCCGGGCTGAGTGCTAAGCACTTTATATGAATTATCTCATTTAATTTCAGAGTGACTGTATGAGGGAGTTTTGACAATATACTCATTTTACAGAGGAAACTGATGTCCATAAAAGTAAAGATGATCTCACAGCTAGTAAGTGAGGACTCAAAAAGTCTTTTTGACTCCTATTAATATATAATATTACTTTGAAGGTAATATTTGGTCCAAACCAATTATTGTTTGATCAACTGTAATTTACTTCAACTACTATCCTTCACACAAAGAGAATCAGATAGTTGTATTGAATATGTTCATTTTGTAGGTCACAGGAAAGACTGACAGGAAGGATTGACCTTAGAAGGTATAATTCTGGATCTGCCCCTCATAGTAGAAACCTTACACTCTGATTTTATCAACATGCCAAAAATGTATTCATCTATCAAAGGTAGATATACAGTAATCATCAAATCAAAACACTAATGTTTTGACCCAGAAATCAAATTATTCACTTATGATGAATAACTTAAATGAATAGATCTTCATTGAAGGCCTGGGATATAATTACTCACCTAAAGGTAACTGCTGTTATAAGTGAAATATTTGAAATTCATGTGATTAGTGTATATTCTAAGAACAAAGATACTTCGGAAGCCAAATAATAATCCAAATATTGCTTGGAAGACATGGATTCAGAAAGAAGATATTTTTGTGGATAGAATGTTTAACAGCATCAAGTTTAAAGAGCCTGATACACATTCACAACAGGAATGGCCTTTCATTGGGATTGAAGTCCAATGGAATTGAATCCACTCCCTCATCTCTGAACCGTACTTGCATAGGCTTTGCCTACTTTGCTTCTGGCTTTCCTTTATCTGCTTTCATGGCTAAAATTCTTTCTGCAGATATGTCAATACCTTCAATTAGTTTATGTCAAACCCTGCTGCACAGGAATTTGTCTGTTCTTTTAAGATAACTTTGCACACACTCATGCTGATTTGTTTTGTGTTGATCTTGAAATTTAACAATCGAAAGGCAATCTCATCTTGTGTCCTTTATTTCAGATTTCTTGCTAATACCTCTCTATCATAATCTATAAGAACAAAGCACCATGACAAGAGTTGAAAGAATTAATTCCAGGATAAGATAATGCTCACTGAAAAATCATGGCTATTTGTGAGAAATGAGTGAGAATAAATAATAGCAGCTGTTCTCCTCTTCTTTCACTTAGGGTAGAAGCAGTATATCCACAGGATTCAGTTAATCATCTTAACCACCTTGATTACTGGGGTAAAGCTCTCCAAACTCTTCCTACAAGAGGCACCATTTTTCTCTTTATTGATGGTACCAAACCCCATACTAAGAACTTTAGCTCTGGGAGGAAGTGTGGCCCAGAATAAATCATAACTGGCATACAATGTCAGGGAAAGATGATGCTATGCCACCTGTACCCTGTCAATGAAAAACTAAGCTCGTTCAAGCTTTATGCTGCTATGGTGCCATGCATTTCAAGAGCAAAGTCCAGTGCCGCATTCCTACTGTTCCCTTATCCACCTAGGCAAATGCCAAGAGGAGCAGTTTCCCACAAATAAGTGTGTGGGAGATAGTAAATACAGTAATAAGGCTAATTAACCTACCAGGGTGCTTCAAGACTGGAATGATTCAGTCAGACAGAAACAAACGATTTTTATTCCTTTATTATTATTTCTTCTTTATCTGTGGAGTCAGAGGGTGGGAAGAGGACCAAGAATTCAGACATGGGACAGATCTGGATGAACTTAGGAACCTATCTAGTAGTTGGCGTATACTGTAGAAAGAAGTGTTCCAAAAACAAAAACAAAAAAGAATGCTGAAGCAACTTTCTCCGGAGATGCATCATGTGCAGGGAGTCCCAGACGCATTTTTGCCTGGATCCAGCTACTTTTCTTTGAATTGAATTGGAGAACACGTATTTGGAAACTTCTGATTGATAACAGCACACCAATAAATAGATATCCTTTGATTCAAAGTGAACAATTGTGCCATCAACCTTCATTGTACTGACCCATGAGAAACCTCTGAAAATAACAACATGGAAAGGACAAGAAAATAGATGATCAGTACAAAAAAGGCAAAACTTCTTAATAATAAGAGAGAAATAGACAAAGATAAAAGTTAATTTACAAAAGCAAAAACAATTTTAAACAATATTAATCCTTTATTTGTAATTTTAAAAATTGTTGTGGTGTTATAGTATACTGTATACCAAATTTTATTTTTATTAGTAGAACTAATTGCATTCATAATGAAAGGAGGGAAATTCCATTAAAGTAAGCATTGTCTATGGTGTCATTGTAAAAATTTGATAAGATCTGAATATTCAAGCTATTTCAGTAAAGCAAAAAAGAACATGTGAAAACTTGCTGTGTTTAATTGAGCATATGCAAAGTTACCCTCCCCAAAAATGATGAGTAAGGAGATTAAAAGAAAAAATGTCAAAAGAGTGATTTTAAAAACATTATCTTACAGATCCTGAAAATCTTACTCAGTTAAATTACTCAGTTCAGTGCTTAGCCACTGCCAAAGATAAGACACAGCAAACTCACTAGCTGTCACTTGATTCTGCTTAATAACAGTTTCCTATAGGTAACAACAACCTGAACCATATAAATGGAGAGAAATCAGAAATCAAAAATTCTATAAGGAAAAAGAAATATATTCCAAAGGAAAAAAATGAAAGAAATATCTAATTAAACACCTGAAATAAGAGATAATTACTGTACTGTCTGGCAGAACTAATGAATGGGGAAAAAAATCAGAGCCGATTTAAAGTTTTATTACATCTTCACTACCACTGAATCATAACTTGAGGTACTTGTCCAAAAATTTTTCTTTTGGACAATGACTTTTGTGGTTTTTTAAAAACACTATAGCTAAATGGTATGTGCATAAATAAATAACAGACCATTAAACTTTTCCTAAGACGCTTAAAGATTACTTTCAAGAAACAATCTCAATTATAATAGTGGAGGAATCTTCCATTGAGAATAACATGTTAGTCCTATGTAGTTGTACTCTTGAGAGGCAGGATTTGACTTTCAAGTCCTAAAAAGTCATCATCGTGAGGCTCTACTTTAGTCATGTAACAGCACATTTGATCCATTTTCTTTTCCATTATCTTTTCAAAAGGAATAAGGTACTAGCCATACTCACAATCTTTTCTTTAAATTTATGGGAAACATGGTGCCTACTGTTCATTATTTGAGTGGGACACTTGGTTTGTCTTGTCTACAATAATTTAATGGGGTTATACACAAAGATGAAGGCTTTACGATTTTTTTTTTCAATCAGAAAAGAAACCGTCAGATACTATGAATTACCTGTCCTGTTTCATAGGTAGCACCTGTATTACTGCCACACATCTGTGGAAGCACAGTATCAGCCAACTGTTAATCAAGGATCACTTCCCTTCAAAGTGACTGATGATCCACTGTTAAAACAGCTTATAAAAATAACTTCTCCTTCGAAAAGGTGCTTCAGGGTTTTCAGACACATCTCACTGTTCCTGATAGTTTAATGCATGTATGAAAGTTAATTTCTCATTAATATTTAAAGAAGAAATGGCTTCAGAACAAATTTTAAATGATCCATTACATTTTAGAAATAAAATATTATTGGCATTATTTTCATCTCGATTACAAGGAATAATAATGTCCAAGATTAAGATTAGCTTTTAAAACTGTTAATGAGCCCTGGAAATGTGAAAAAGATATGGATTAGGTAGATGTAATGAGGTATGATTAAAGGGTGCAGGCACTGAAGGGTGTTGGAGAAATTCTTTTCAGAAAGAGTATAATTAGTGTCTGATAAAAGTACTTAGTAGATAAGATTTTTGAAGAAGAAAGGTTAAGATAAACACATACTTTATGACAAACCTGCTGAATTTTCCCCCTTTGGTTCTCTTACAGACTCAATATTATTTTGAAGTTTCATACATAAATAATGTTTGTCGAATACTTGATGCAATTTTATGAGACAATTAGAGTGTTTTAATTGCCAGACACGAGAGCAGAAAATGTGTTGAAACATCTTATTCCATTTTCAGTGTACATTTCTTTGTTGATTTATGTAATGTAGCTAATAATACGCAACGTACCCTAGTTTTTTTTTTTTTTTTTTTTTTTTTTTGCGGTATGCGGGCCTCTCACTGTTGTGGTGGCCTCTCCCGTTGCGGAGCACAGGCTCCGGACGCGCAGGCTCAGCGGCCATGGCTCACGGGCCCAGCCGCTCCGTGGCATGTGGGATCTTCCCGGACCGGGGCACGAACTCGTGTCCCCTGCATCGGCAGGCGGACTCTCAACCACTGCGCCACCAGGGAAGCCCAACCTACCCTCGTTTTAAACAAACAAATGAACTTCTAAAAAGCAAGCTTTCTGTAAGTTGCTAAGCAACTTCAAAGGCACATTTTGTTAATTTAATAAATAACATTTAGATGACAAATCCTTAAGGAAGATTTTTAACTCCATTTTATAAAAAGTAGAAAATCCAAGCAGTTACCCTTCTGATTTTCCTATTTCTAAGGCCTCAAGGCTAAGAAGAGACACTGCCATTTTCAGAGGTACATTTGACTCACTAAACAAAACATTTCTTCAATCGAAATTGTTACTATAATAGAAGTTAGGTTCTGGGACTCCTTGTGTAGTTCTCCAGAGTTAGAGCTCAGGCTTCACTCCCACAACTGAAGGTTTCTCAATCTCAGTACAATTGATATTTGGGACCGGCTAATTCACTGTCATGGGGGTCTCTCCTCTGAATTGTAAGATATTTAGTAACATCTATCCCTGGTCTCTACTTACTAGATGACAGTAGTAGCCCCACAGTTGTTACAACTAAAAATGTCTCCAGACATTGCCAAATGTGCCTGCTGGGGGTGGGGAAGGTGTGTCAAAATCACACCCAGTTGAGAACCACTGAAACTGAATAGTGGGTAAATATGTTAAATGAGAAAGATATCTTGAGCTTTAACTGGTGATGAAGATATCCTGAAATTAGTCACCATCAGTCAACACCTAACATCCCCTAGCACTACCAACAATGAAGATTAAAGTGGTAATGCTTATTCCAGTGGTCTGGGGCTCTTACTTTATTCAAGACTCATTACTGATTTTATCATTTAAATGTAATTTCCATTGTATAAAAACTGGGGAGAAAGGGCTTAATGATGACTGTCTACAGTCACTCTGTAGTAATGTCCCATTCCAGAACTGCACCAAAATCTTTTCTCATACTCTTTCTTCCTCAATTTTCACTATGCTCAGTTGCTGGCTAGAATCATTTTAAATATAAATCTCCATTTTAATCATGCCATCCTCTGCTCACAGGGCCACCACAGGTCTCCATCACCTCTACTATCAAATACAAACTCCTCTGCATGATCTTTAAGGTTTCCTACAAATTACTACCAAACTCCATCTCATCAAATATCTTTCTCATTCTCCATTTATGCCACCTTTACCCCCCTTGAACACAAACAGCTTGCATTTCCAATCTTTCTATGTGGCACATTAAGGACAAATTCATTTTCTCCATGAAAGTTTTCCTAATTAATCCTTCCTGTATTTCTTATCAGTATCATATTTCTGTTAAAAGAATGACACGACTGCAAATTAATTTGTGAGGCAATTGTTTAGTGAATGTTTTCAATATTCCAGACACTGAATACTGCTTAGTAGCTGTTTCTATCAATTTACATTCACATTATTTATGCCCAGCTAGATTGTAAGTTCCCAGATGAGAAGAACAGGTCTTATTTGTATCCCTCAGATGCCTATTAATAATGATGCTAAATACACTTTAACTTTGATTAGCAATTATAACCTTTCAAATTACTTTCATGGTTATTAGCTTATTGGTTATATATTTTCACTATTTTACAGTCAATGAGAGTGGGACATTAAATGCCCTAGGGACTAGTCTATAGATTACACAACTGGTGCTTAGCAGAATATGCATTTAATATATGTTGACTGATTGAATCCAGTCTCACAAGTTCACAACTATGAAATTTCTCTCCTGGTTACATAAAGTTCTTATAGCATTTTTTAGAAAATGTTATCGTAAAGAACAAGAACAGTTGAATGATGCAGAAGATACAACATAGGATTGAATTGTTTGGCAAGGATTAAACTATAACATAGCAGGAAAGCGAAAGAGAAATCTTAGTTTCTGCCTCAAATTAGCTATAAGAGATTAACTTCGTAAGGCCTTGACCTCTTACCACAGAAAGTAAAACTTAAAAAAAAAAAGCAAAATGGAAAGGAAAAGCCACAGAAGGGCTGATAAACCCCACATTCTAAAAATCACAGCATTTTATCTCTTACGTATGAAAAAGTTCAAGAAAACACTTTCAATATCTTAAGAGATTTCCTCCCACTGTTTGGGGGAGTCCCTAAAAAACATCAAAATGCCCGTAAAAACCATTTATTTATCAACCTCTCAACTGAATTTAACAAAACACCGGAAGGCAAAAGTCAGCTGCTTTCTGAGGATACCTACTATCCCTAAGCACCATGTACCTAGCGGAGCAGCATCATTTATTCAGTAATTCTTTCAGCATTTATTGCAAGCCTACTAAGTGCGGACACTGCCCTAGGCCCTTCAGGAAAACTGGCCTAAATCTCAGTAGCTGATGTGAACGGGTGCAGGGAATTCAGAAAGGGGGGGAGGGGGGCGGGGGGTGGTGATCTGAAAAGACAAAAAAAAAAAAATCTTCAATGGGCTTTTTCTCTCAACCTCTGGCCCTCCTCCACTGTGCCCCCCTCCCATACCCCCAAGTTTAAGGAAGCAAATAATTAAAGTCAAAATAAAAAGAAATGAATGGAACAGGTAAACTTCCCAACAGCTACGGGAAAGTTATAGAAAACAGCTCTCAGGGGTGTCCCTCAGCCCGGTGACTAGGCGGGAGCGCAGAAGCCCACGGGACGGAAGTGCTGGGGAGAGGAGGGTCAGGGCCCCCGGGGGAACCGGAAGTGCAGGACCTGGAGGGCGCGGGAGAAATGGGCCTGGGCAGGGCTTGACTCAAGCACCGAGACCTTACGAGGCCTCTCAGGGGGTTCTCTGACCACCAGGCCTCATCGCGGCACAGCAGGCTTTCTGCAAAATAGGCATTTTGGAGCTTTTCCGAAGAGGTTCCTAGAGGTGGCGGTAACCTTGACGTGAGGTCTGCAGCGAGGGTCCGCGCTCCTCTCCCAGCTTTTTCCTGGGCAAATCAGCTCCCCCGACACCGGTACGCGGAGGGGAGCGGACGCCCTGGGCCCCCAGTCGCGCGGGCGGGGTTGGGGTGCGGTCCTGTCTGGCGTCGGCCGCGCGGTGCCCCCTTCCCGAGGGGGAGGAACACTGGAGTGGGCGGCGGGGTGGGTGTTAGAAAGCTGGCCCTCTGGGGGTCCGGGGTTCCAACGGGGCCACTGAAAATGTGTCTGAGGCAGGGCTCGTAGCGGGGGCTTTGTTCTGGCCGCCCTCTTTTCTGAGGCCCCCGGCCGGGGCGGCGGAGCGGCTGATGGACCCGGCAGAGGACCGACTCGGGCCTCGGCGAACGCCCTGGGCTCGCGCGGCGCTTTGCGAGCGGCGGTGGGGGCGGAGGGGGCACCGTGGGGCCCTTTTCAAACTAAATTGTTAAGAAGAAAGTTGGCTCTAGGGTTTTTATCCGGGATATGGAAAAGAAGATAGAAACTCGGAGTCTGTCTCTGTTGGTCTTTCTCGACCCCGAATTAATTCTGAAGCTCTCGGCCTGGCCTGCAAAGGCGGAGGGGTAGGACAGGGAGCACCTCTCTTTTCCTCCCTCTCCATTCCCCACCCCCAGCCCCCGGCTCGTCCTCCCTCTCTCCAGGGACCGGCTCACCCCCGCCCCTGCCTTCATCCCACACACTTCATTGGACCGTCTCAGGAATCCCTGACATATTCCACAGAACACAGAACGACTAGAGCGCTCCACTGCACTCGTTCCCAGCCCTGGGCGACTTACATCAGAATAAGAGAGCTAGAGAGTTTCTTGCTGGTCTTAATATAATTAAAATGCACCAGCCCTGTGTATTCCCAAAGGCGCGAGAGGGAAAGTGTTTGAACTCGGCGCTGATGGTTAATGGATCTGCACAACATGGCTTGTAAGTTCAATTTTGAGATCTCCCCAACCAAGTCGTCACTGGGAAGAAATAGCTTTCGAGATGATTTTTCATCGCATTAAATGTAGGACTCCTCCTCACTCTCTACTCTCTTTGAATGTCCAAAGATGGAACGGAAACTCTAGGTTAATTTCCAAAGGTTAGTGACCCAGAGGAGCCCTGACTCCCCTCCCTGCCCTGCCTGCTCTCGGTCATCCTGGGAATGGGGAGAAACCCTGGGGTCTGTAGGACCCTAACAACTCCTGATTGCTAAAAGGGGGAGGAGGGACGGAGGAGAGAAATGGAAAGGGAGAAACACACATTTGTGTTCATTTACACATTTCCTGTGCAGAACGAAAAAGTCCCACCATCAGCAAAAGAAGTCTTTTCCTCCAAAATAGCAGCCAAAGAGGGAAAATTAGAATATGCATAAATTTCTTCATTTTCATTTGCACAGAGCACGATTTCCGGCAGATTTGTATTTAAACTGCTCGATTAATCCCAATTTCTGAACAGTATTTTACTTAGCATCTTCCCAAAACTCACCTAAAGAGTATTGCTCTCCTCCCACTACCCTGTTTTGAAGCTTCCTTCTTCCCTAGTTTCCAACTGCCAATGAGACTTTCATTGATAAGACTGTCACTTTATTTTTTCTGTCCATCGTCTTCTTTTCAAAACTGGACTGATGCATTGGATTGCACTTTAATACAAGCTGGCTACTGTCTGTGAAGCCATAACTGCAAATGAGAGCCTAATATAAAGGCTATGTTTTTGAAATGTGTACCCAAAAGAAAATAAACATGATAGGACCAATAGACTTTTGCAGCTCCCCTCTTGGCGTGGAATCCTTTCCTTTTCTACACAGGTCACATCCTTCCACCATTAGCAATAGTTAGGAGGCTTGGACACGTCCATCCCCCCAAACTTCTCCCCCCTCCCCCATTTTTAAGGAGTGTGATAGTCACACAACACTCTTCAAAGGAGTATTACTCATCATAAACATTCAAAGAGTATCAGTCCATTAAATCCCCCCCACAGACCATTTTTAAAATATTTGTTTTGCCACTTGTGCAACAGATCTGGCTGTATCTGCCTTGAAAAATTCTTTGCTGGAAAAAAATGTTAGCATCATTTGAAACCATTCCTTTTGTGAGATATAATAGCTTGACTTGGACTTACCTCTCCTGTCTTTGAAACTGTATATTTCTTTTATTTAATTATAGAATGTGAATGTTTAAAGAATGAAATTACTACATCTTGGCTTACTGAAAACATATATAGATCTTAGTGCCACTCAGTCCAAAATTCCTCACTCTTGCACACCCCAAAACAGAAAGAAACTTATATTTGCTTCATAATACAGCCTAAGCAGAATGTCGTGGTTCTGGCTTTCCTTCGGTGTGTACAGATCACAAATAAACACCAATTATGGGTGGTTAAAAAGTTAGAAATGCTAATATTTGTTTAGTTCTTAGTTTCTACTTAAAAATAAATGTATATTTGAGCCATATGTAGCATGGTATATAAAATACATATGCATAAGCATTAATATAGGTTGGCTAAAGATGTTTTTACGAAACTGGGATACAGAAGCCTACTAATTTTGTTAAATGGGTGCATAAACGGAATGCAGGTGAATGTCTGCATGACTTTTACTACTTTGTGAAATATCTGCTTTTATTGTTTCTTTACTTTCTGTCAAATATTCCCATTACAAATGTATTGACTTAGTTTCTTCTAGTTAGGCATGTCTTCAGTGACTCAGAGGTTCTCAGTTACATACAATTAAATCCAAATTGTTTGAAACTTCTTAAAAGCCATACTTTGGGGGTGTACATAACAGGATTGAGGGCTACTTTTACTGGTGATGTTGATTTCTTTTAATTTTCTTACTGAAACAAATGATAATTGCCTTTTAATCAAAGGAACAATTCAAATGAATAAAAAACAGTAACTGAGAACATTTTCCATAAAATATTATTTTAATTAGAGTTGGATTTTATATGGAAAGCACCAGTTTGATTTCAAGTTGCAGAGTTGTACTTCCAGAAGAATTGAAGTGAACTTAGTAGTTATTAGTTATTTTTAGTGCACAGAGAAAGCCTGGGGGTACCACTGAAGAGCAGAGCAATATACAGTTCCAGCCAAAGCTGCCTTTCTCTATTGCAGACTGAGCATCACCTCAGTGAATTTATCCCTAGAAATGAAAGCTCCTCATTCTCTGCTGATCTTTCGTGAAAAACAATCTCATGAACTGGAATATTTTCATACATTTTTAAGTGAAAAGACTAGACGGAAATGAAAAAAGATTGTTCAACCTCCCTGCTATGAAAGGTGAAGAGATAGATGCACAGTACGACCAGCAGGGAAGTTGCGTCCTTCTTTTTTTCCCCCTCCCTTTCTTCCTTCAACTACCGTTTGGTTTAGTTATGGATTGTGTGTATACAGCAATATCTAAAGAAAAAAGTTTTTTTGAGGACAAAGTGGCTATTGATAGTTATGCCTTTCTTTTTGTAATTGTTTTTTAACAAGGTATGAAGATCTCATTTTCTTATAAATTTTCAGGGCTACATTAATTTGCAGGAACAGAACAATGCAAAAACGTTTTATGATCACCCTTCCTTCCTCTCAAACTGTCCTTCTGTTGCTAAGGTTGTTTTCCATTTGGCCCTAGCTGCTGGGCTGCCGAGGAATTTCTATCTCATTCTCTGCTCTTCTCTCCCACAACCACCCTTTCTCTCCTAACCAGCTTTCTTTCCCCTTCAAAATGAAAGCAGTTACCAAACAACCTGCTTTAACCCCAACATCTGCCTGAAAAAAAAAAAATGAGTCTAATTCCCTCCCCATCTACTTTTTATTTTCTTTCATTTCCTTTTTCTTGGGGGTGGGGTGCACAGGGGGCTCAGGAGATAGGGAGAACATTGGGCTGACAGGAGAGTTAGATGCCTGCAAGTACAGACTCACTGGCAGATTCTTTCCAGCCTAGTCTCAGGAACTGGTGGCTGTTCTTGAACCCAGAACAGTAAACCTTGGCAAGTTTACAATTGACAAAAACACATCTCCCTCCTCCTAAGGAGATGGGTCAGCTTTACCAGCTAGCGTCCCACTGGCTGCTAACATCTTCAACCTGGTCTCCTCCCTCCACTTCTACTCCCTACACTTTATTGTCCCCTTTCCATCCCTCCATCCCTAAGGAATCAAGAGTTCATCCAGGGGGCCCTAATTTCTAAGTTTTGTTTCTTGCCCAATGACCCGAGTTCCTCAGGGCCAGTGTTCTCTTTGGATTCATGAAACCTAAGTTACTTTGCCCCTCTCAAACTCCTTAGCTTTGTGAACGTGACTCCCAAATACGACAACTTGCCTATTCACCAGCAGAACTCCAGACAGAAGGCACCAGGTCCTTCTACTCAAGAATCCCTTCACATGTCTGCCTCTGCTCCCAGCCTCCTTCCCAGGTTGATTTACTTGGGAACAGTGTCCAAGGGGAACATGCCCATAGCAATGAAGAGGAGTGGGCACAAAAGTACTCAATGACATTAAAAAGACCTACCATATTAGACCAAGGGAGTCTCTATTAGAACACGAGTTGGACAGGAACAGATCATCCATCTAACAGTGAAACAAGAAATCAGAGGAATGTCCCAACTGCAGCCGTGAAACACAAATTTCAGACTGAAATGGATTCCATCTTCATCCTGTTGGCCAGAGAAATTATTTTTAAATTGTTTCTGCTATTATTGTGTGCATTATTGTTAACATTTTATTTTTGTCATTATTGCTGCAGTTTTTTTTATTTTTGTTGTTGTTGCTGCTATTATACTACTCAACAGAAGTTTAGAAAGATTAGTCAGATTAATTAGTTTATTGGTAATTTAAAGTAGAAAACTAGTAATTAAGTCAAAAACTAAAAATGATCAGGGATGATTCATACCAATGCAGGATTTGGGAGGAAGAGAATCTAAATTTTGGATATAAAATTTGGCAGCTGTGAAATAAACAGGACTTGGGGATCAGAACCATGATAATTGGAATATTCTTAGTCACTCCATCTCTCCCCCTGCCCTGCTCCAAATTCAGCTAAGATCATTCTGTGATTTGTTTGATAGAAGGAAAAAATTATATTTGTTTTTGTTGACAAAGAACAAAGACCCCAGGCTTGTTCTTCATGTGATTTGCATTTGCACATGAATTTCCTCTGCCCAGGACTATCCAAATGTCTAAGATCCCTCCCCTCCAAGTTTGCCTCCTTCATCTCTTTGCTCTTGTTACACACCTCACTGAAGAGGGTGCATCATATAAGACAGGTATACAGTTTCAGCCCTCTCCACAGACACATTCCATGGAATATAAATTCAATAATGCAATTCTCTCCACAACAAGCTCTCTGCTCTCTTTCAAATATAATTAATGTTTTGATAGTGTAGTTCTTTAACTACATATATACACACAAAAACAGACATACCCTCTAGCTTTGCTGTTTTTGAATCTAAGACAGAAATGGATGTGGCTCTTTCAGTCACTACAAAAATTCCTCAACTCAGTCAGCCCACAGAGAAGAAATCTGTTTAGGTAATAACTGCACAGTCTGTTGTGTGTCCAAAAATATTTAAAACAATTAAAAAATGCAAGCCCCTAGTTTTTGATAGTCATTTTTGTCAAATTTCCTAGTAATTAAAGGATATTCTGAATTGATATTCTGATATAGACATTCACCAGATAACAGTCAAAATCAACAAAAACACTGTCCTAAACTACTGGTTGTCTTTTCCAAGTTTTGATGATGGAAACTGAATTTCAATACCTTCCATTTACCCAACTGGGACTAAACTGACAGAGATGTATAAAAACTAGCAACCATAATAACAAAACTGCAACGACTTCCATAAGGAATTGCTTACTCTGTCAAATACCTCAGTTATATGTTTTAGGTGGGTAAATTCATTTAATTGCAGTCAGTTGTATATTGACATATTCGTATGTGAAATAGATGGTCAGAAAGACAGGTAGATGACAACATATCCAATAGCAGTTAAGTGAGCAAATGCTGCTGAACTCCCATATTCAAATGTACAATATCCCTAACATTTTATTTCTACCAGCTGACTAAAACTATAAGAGGACAAATAAACTTTCAGAGTGTAGGACATGATATGTTTTCAGTCTTTGAAGAAAAATATGTAATCTATAATATTTAATCCAATGAAAATATAAACCTTAATCTCCCTATATTGTTACTGAGTTGAAGGAGCTAGTTATTTGGAACTGATTCACTGATTTCCAAGCATCTGGGCTATTTTGTGTGATTTGTGAATGTATATGAGGTGCTGGCAGGGGGAAAATTTTACACATTTTCTCTTCTCCACAAAATTTTCAGAGAGGATATGTAAAAGGAATTTTTTAAAAAATCTTTTGAGGTTTTATTATCTAACTCTTCATGTGGTATTTGATGTTTGGAATTGTGAAAGAAGGTAAAAGAATGAACAAGGAAAGGAGCACATGTGGCTGATTTCAAGTAAGTAGATCTTTTTACTAGATGCGAAAGAAACAAAACTATTTCCCCAATACAGTTGTGCAAAAAAAGGGGAGAGTGTGATTTGTGACGAGCTCACTGTGCTTTGTGTTATTGTTTTAGAGGGTGGTGGCCCATCAAGTTTCCTTTAGTATTGTTTTCTCCAAACCGTTTTCCTTGAAAGCAAATGTGGGAACTACTTATCCCTTCATTCCCTCTCAGGCTAACATATAAACAGCAAATATTTCAGTTAAATTTTCAATAGAAAAGAGTCTTTACAGGTTGGGAGCTTCCATCTTAATACAGGACTAAATTATCAATCCCAATTGTTTAGACGCAGTTAACTTGATATTTGCCTCTAGTGAGTTTCTGTGTGTGTGTGTGTGTGTGTGTGTGTGTGTGTGAGATTTATACAACACTGATCAGCAATGATGTGTGACCTATCAAAAAGAAATCTTCCGTCAGACTTTTTAGATTTGTTCTGATTTCTTCCTTGTTTTCTTTCTTTCGATTTGTTTTTGAGGCAGTGACACGACTACTTCTCTGATTCGCAAATGAGGTTTTGTTTGGCTCAGATTAATATTAAAGAAGATCACATACACGGTTGGAAAATATTGTTATTTTTCTTTAATGGAGAAAATTGGACTCCCGCGTGTCAGATCTGTGGTTTTCTGAAGGGCAATGGAAATGGTACTGACATCACTTTGCACTTTAACAATCGGATTTGGTCAGGGTACAAGTTGTTTGTTTAACCCGACAGCTCGGTGCACCCCGTCACACGCTTTGCACACTCATTAAAACGATTATTCACGACCTGTCGAGTGTTTTCGGGTTCATTCACAGGAAAGGCTTGGAGTGAGCGAGAGCAATTCAAGTCAACACTGTCCACTACCCTGATGCACGTGAAGACGAGCTGGTGCGTGCGTAAAAAGATGGAGGGAGGGGTGGGTGAGCATGCTTCACTCTAAGTCCCAGTCCCGTTCATCTGCTGCTCCGGAATCTCAGTCTCGCAAGAATGCCGAGAGTGCTTGGTTCTAACGGGCCATATCGCTGTGTTAACTTAGAGGGCTTGGCACGGGACGGAAAAATAAAATAGACCAAATAAACTCAAAGCTGTCCCTCTGCTCCTCCTTTCAACCTTCTGCAAAGCTTAAGGAGCCGGAGCTCGCCCACCTTCTGCCTGCAGCCGCCTGACTGCCAGGCTCCACCTCTCACAGTGCGGATGCTGAGGATAAGTAGTTTCAGGAAAACTCGCCAGGATGAGGAGAGTAATTCCATTTCTGAAGCCCCTTTCGTTCTTAAGAAAGAATTCGGTTGATTTCCCTCTCTATATTCTTTGCAGATACAGGGGAGGGGGGAAACGTGGGAGATGAAGAATAGAACTGTTAACCGTATTTGGTAGATGAATTGCAAATTATTAGTGAAGAAAGATTCATCCTCCGAATTGCAATAAAAGACCTATAAAGCCAGAAGTCAATAGCCCTCCATGAATTCAGCCACTTTTGTTTTTCTATTTCCAAATCATCTTTCAACATTTTGTAATGACAGTAAGAGAAGCACAAACACACATGCATCTCAATCTCCCACTATTGCCTTGTACATATAAAAGGCACACCCGTGGTCTTCAGTTGTTGTATTTGTTCAAAAGAATCCTGATGCCATAACATTCACATGTGAGCTGTTAGTTCAAGAGAAATGCCAATCTTCATAAGGTATAATCGTATATGTACACTTAATAATAGAATATATGAGTGTATATATGCATATAATATGTAGTGAAGAACCCTAGAATATCCTGTTCAGTATAAGTACCCCTGGCATAACTTAGAGGTAATAGATGTTTGAAAACATTGCCATTTCTATATTCAAAACCCGTTGCTCCTTGATTTTTCATAGATAGCATTAGTAAACCCAATGGCCACCTTATTGTCATGAGGGTAACCTAGTCATGTTAACGGAAAAATATGCATTCGTCAGTTTCATTCTATCATATCTAACATCATAAAGTCATGTTTTCCTAGTTTATTAAAACACGTAAGTACAATGTTTGAAGAGAAGAATGGAAGCTTTTGAGTAGCGCGAGATTTTAATCAGAGACAGGTTCCTAATTGCTAAAAAGCAAGTACAAATAAGTAATTTCATAAGCTCTTTGGATTACCACAATTCACTACCAAGTTTACATAAAATTCATCTGTCAAATGTGTTTCCTATATAAGCTCTTTCATTAAAACCAACCTGCGATAATAATCAAGAGGCAGATGCTGAAATATGTAAGTAAATAACTGAAAGTCTCTGCATAAATAAACACAAATCAATGCAGTAATAGACAACACTATCGATGCAGGAATGATCGATTTTAGTCTTCCAACCTGCAATCAGAGCTCCCAATGTATAATTAAAAGTATATTTTTCAACTCCACTACTACTACTACTACTACTACTACTACTACTACTACTACTACTACTACTACTACTGGAAATAAATAAATAAATAGATAGATAGATAGATAAATAAATAAGCCCAGCTGCCACTTCTACCTGATTCTACTTTATTTCTTCTAGAGTATTTTTGATGGGGTGGGAGGCGTACTCTACTTTTTCTAAGAAAGCTTTGCCAAACTTAAAACTACATCATTAATTATAAAAATTATAAAAGTATTAAATAATAAAATTACCACCTTATTCATGTTCTGAATTTTCAACCTTCATCATAGCCTCTAATTATTCAGCACATTTTAATGGGGGAAAAACACACAAAGTACTCATTATTTTTAAAGATTTTTTTCAACTACTATAGTACCTTTGGCTTTAAAGGTTCTTTGGGCCTTTTGTTAAAATAAATGAGAAAAAAATGTTATTTCCTCAATATACCCTGGAAGTTCTCATGCCTATGCCTGCATATGCAAGCAATCTGAAACAAGGAAGGAGGGAAAAGCATCTGCGTTATTCCAAAATTGTTTCATAAAGTGATTGCAAAACAAACAAGTGTCTGACTCAAAGAAATAAATATACTTTGGATTTCTAGAAATTCACATCTGAAACGTTTCAGATTTTGCTTAAAGTTAAATTTCCTTTTTGAGAATATTTATGGAGGGCAGAATTAATTTAGATTAGCAAGCACCGGTGTATGATGAGTTTAAGTATTTAGGTTCTGTAGAGTAATGAAAATATGGTGTTCATATTTTTTTCTTAATCAACAAAGATGCTTATTTACATTCATCCTTGAATTGGTGTGGTCCTTCTGAAGCACAGGCCTCTAAATTTTTTTTTTTATTTATGAAATTCAGCTTCTTGGAAAGTGATTTTTTTCTTACATATCACCAGCACATAAATATCAATTTTGATTATCTTTATATTATTATGTGACCAAGCGTTCTCTTTGACTCCTCTCCTCTCCGTCCAGAGAAAAGAATTCAGGGGCAACCGGACCCGAAAGGAAAATATCATCAGTTATTGTTTAGGGCTAATTTAACAGATAATTTAACTTCAAACAACAATGATCAGGTCATTAAATTTCAGAGCAGTGAGAAAATGAAAGAACTGAGAGATAGCTCTCCCTAACCCCACTACAGTTTTTAGTCTTCCTGCTTAATCAACGGAATCAACAATGTCTTGTCATAGAGGTGGGGAGCAAGATAGGTTTACACCTTAAATGCATTCTGATTCAAAGGATGAAATAATAAAAGGAGGAGAAAAGGGGGAATAAAACTAAGGAAAAAGGCCCTAATTCAGGGAGTGCTGGCTGTGTAGGAAAATTCAACCTAAATGGAAAATGAATGTCCCAAACATTCAGTCTGGCGAACACTCTCTTTCATTCGGACACTGATCTCCAAATCTTTGCAATGTGCAATGTGCCTTCCTCCCATGCAGCTTTTCCGAAAGACCAAAGACAAGGGCACAGGCACACGCCACAGAAAGGACATGGGACATCTTATCTCCCCTCCCACTCTCACAAACATAATTTTGAGAGTTACTTGCTATTTTAAATGCCTTTTTCTGATCAAAAAAATTCTGGAATTTCTGCCTACCTCAAGTTTTGATAGAGGGCCAGGTGAGGATGGTGTTGAAGCATGGAAATTGTCCTATGCAGGATGTGGAAAGGGGCAGTCGGAAAAGGATGAGCTCTATTCTGTATGGTCCTTTCCTTCCTGTTGTCTTTCCAAGGCTGAAGATCATTGCCTGAGAAACCCACACACAGGCAGATTGCTCTGCCCACCTAACCCCCTGCCTCCCTTTCCCCAGCCCAGGAAAGGGTTGCCCTTTATAAAGGCCAGCTTTATAAAGTGTTGAGGGAATTCCTACCCCAAGGCTATCTCTTTTCCTCTAAGAATCCTTCAGCTTGGACCACAGGTTTGGGCAGAAAAGGAACATGGGGTAGAAAGCGAAATAGAAGAAGAGTAGAGATTGGAAAGGGAAAAAGATGTCTACTACAGAGAAACCAGTTCTATCAACTAGCAGATAAGTGCTGAGATCTGAAACCACACCAGGTAAACAAAAAGAAACAACTTTCAGGGGGAAGAGGGCGGGTGGAGATGAGTGAAGAAGAAAGGAAAAAGGTGGGGAAGCGCGCCGGCCAAGCTTCTGGAGTCAATTTTCCTGGCATCAGCCAGTGTGAGCTACCAAAATTTTAAGCTCTGCTTGTCCTGGGCAAGAGCGCCCTCACCTTGCTGCTCTCTGCTCAGCGCCCGGCTCCCCGTCTGCGGGCATCTCGGCCGCAACGTCCCGGGAGCGCCTCTCCACCGCGGCCACCTCGCCGCTAGCGCCGCCGCGACTCGGCAGCCTAAGTCCCCTTTCTACACGATTCCAAAATCCGAGAAAACCACGCCGCCGGGTCCCTACCACGACGACTTCAAGTCCCGCCATCGTGCCCCTCTCCAACTTAAGCCTGAAGTCCCTGAGGTGTCGGAAAGTCTAACAGGAAACCGCGGCGGGGGCCCCAAACGCGCATCGGGCCGAACCAACCTATCTGTCTGGCGCGCTCGCAGCCCTCTCGGGACAGCCGGGCTCTGGAGCTTACACCGCCGTCTCGTAAGTGTGCATTAAGAATCAATTATTTGCCTGAGATCCCAAGGCCGGGAACTGGGATATTCCCAGCAGGGACGAAGTCAAGCCCAGAACGGAGCTCATTTCCCTACGCCTTCGAATAAGGGAAGAAGAGCCTCCAACCTCCGACCCGTGCCGCTCTCTACTTGGAGCAGCTCCGCTAAATCCCGCAGTGACCCTCGCCCGACCCAGGCCAAGGAGCTGGGGGCGGACGGCCAGCTCTGGGGAGGTTGGCAATGTTCGTGCGAAAATAGGGGAGGAGGGGCAGTCCACCAAAAAAGAAAAAAAGAAAAGAAAACTCTAGAATGAGGCAAGTCCTTGGCTCTGGAGCAAAGACCTTTGTCTCAAATAGGGAGAGCAAATACCTACGGGTTTGAACCCTAAGTCTCGTTAGTGTATTCTCGCAGTTTCTGTAAGACTAGGAAATCCTACTTCCACGAAATAAATTATTTTGCACTTTGGAACCTATTTCAGTTTCCCACTACCCCTGCTCCATATAAATTCATCTCCTTTCTTCTCCATCCCTTTTTGCCATATCTACATCCTCTTTACTTAGGGATCCACCTTGACTTACTGCCGCCTTGGGAAAAAATCATGCATTCTTTCAGCTACTTCTGCTGATAGCGCGCCCTCTAAGAAAATTTTTCAAAAAAAAAGAGGCGTCTTTAGCTCTGGACCTGAAAGTCGCGGTTTAAGCCTTAGTCAAAAGGAGACTGTCGGGCACAGACCCCACCGCACCCCACCCACCGTAAAGCACTTTCACTTACCGATCTTGGGGTAAGAGCGCTCTCAGTCCTTAAGTCTTTTTTCCTCGGCATCCTTCGGGCAACCTCAGGCACAGTCTTGGATGGAGGGGGGAAAAAAAGCAGAAATCGGAAGGCAGAAAAGAGACTCAAAACATAACACTACCTCATCTATTCCCCTGAGCCACCTTGGCCTGCATCCTTGGGAAACGGTCCCGGTGAACTGACCGCTGGAGTGGGGAAAAGGTCGGTTTGGGGGCCGAAAACTAAGAGGTGGATTATTTTAACTACTCGTGGTTGGGGGGAGGGGAGACCCTGGAGGGAGGGTAGAGAAGGGGAAATGATTGGGATGAGAAAAGCCTTAAAAAAAATTTTTTTTAAAAAAGCACGCAAAAGAAAATCAAGCATGAAGTACTGTGAAAGATAGCGCCTTTGAACTCTTACAGGTTGGTAGCTCTTAGGAAGAATGCAGACGTGTGTATGCGCGAAAGGAGAATCTAGACGACCCCAATTCTTTCCATATCTCCAGGATCTGGCCTCGAGTAGGGGGGAAAATAAAAAAAAGAAGGGAGAATTTTAATTCCAGTTTCACCTACCCTGCTTGTTGGAATGGCTGCGCAGATTTTCATGTTGGAGAGTTCCATCTGTCTGGCAGAAGCTGGAGTGGTGTTGGGGGCAGGTTATCTGGTGAAGTGGGAATGTACAGGAACCCCGCCCTCTAGGCACGGTTACACAAGCCCAGCAACCCGTCCCAGCCAGTTCTAAAACCTCTAATGGTCTTCACCTTCACCCTTTGTTAGCCTGTTTCTCAAACAGGCGTTTAGTCCCAAACACAACCAGCCACTTTAGCTATTCATAAAATTAATTTCTCAAAAGCAAAGTTATTTCAATGCATGCAAAGTCTTCAACGATGTTGTAGAAAACACACTTTTAAAAGACCACATTTATATATTTAGAGTTCTAAATATTTTGGGTTTATCCACCTACTTGGGTGAAATAACCACCAATTTACATATACATAATTAAATCACAACACTACAAGTCTCATTTTTTATCTCTCTACCCTCGATTTTATGCGAGTTATAGAAACCACATGAAATCTTCCATGACCATAAAGATATCTGTATTAAATCTTGTTAGTTCTGGACTTCATGTTCACTTGATTTCCAATTTTGAAAAAAGTGGAAGAAACATATTTGGAAGAATCCTTTCACTGCTCTAGCTTAAGTAAGTCGTTTTCTCAATGTTTTATAGATTAATAATTTGTATTAACTTGTATCAGACAAACTCAAATAAAATACTTTAAACCTGGAAATAAATTGTAATTTGGGATTTCAAGTTTTAAGTTGTGATCACTGAGCACTTTCAGTTCCAAATCTCAAAAAGAGCAAACTTCATCTCATTAAAAACAATTATAAGTATGAAAGAAGAAAAGCTTCAAAAAGTTTCAAAGTGTTTTTCTGGCATAAGCTAATTTTAACTGGCAAAGGTTGGGGAAAACAAATATCAACACAACATTACAACCAATTTGTTGCAAAAAAAAAAAAACCAATTAAATGCCCAGCTAGATTTCTGTGTTTTTGAAGACGATAACTTGAGGGATGATAGGATTGATTGAGATAAATGAAACGTTCACATTGGGCTTCAGGAGGCCTTCACACGGTTCTTTCTCTCTGTATATCCCCCTTCCTATCTAGTATGCGTATTAAACAAACTATTCTTACTTCTAATCACATCGTTATATATGTAACTCGGACATGTATCCAAGTAGAACTTTTCCACTCCAGTCCTTAGTTCCTAATGAATTCAAAGAAGTCAATTTTACTCCCAACCTCAAAACATTTTGCCATTGAAATTCTATTTCTCAATCATGCAACAAACAATCACAAGTAAGTATGGTTATTTAATATGGACAGAAAAAAATACTCAAGGGGGAAATCTTTCTTCTATATCTATGTCCCCTTACCTCAATATGAGTCCAACTCTCTTTTTAACTTTTGATAGTCAAAAGACTATATTTCTTTTGTCCCAGTATATTCTTATTCCACTAATAAAATCCATGGTAAAAGGGAACAATACACCATCACCTTTTTCAGTCTAAACACATGCTTGTGAGCTGTTTTGGATTACAAATGTGTAATGGGGATTTCCTTTGCCTAACCGTATTCACTTGGACTCTATTACTATTTTAAATATCAGCCATACATTTGGCTTCTAAAACAATTTAATTTATTTGTGGAATTTTCTTTCATGCTTCACTCTAAAGAATTGTTAAATTTCAAGAAACTTGGACCTCTGGTGAAACTGCTCTCATACGAAGAAAATAAAATTATGTCCAGTCTGCTTAAAGGAGATAATTAAACTAGCTGTCTCGGTCTATTTTGGTCCATTTCCCATTTGTGTATATTTGGTTCCAGCTCTTTTAATTTTTCCTGGCTCTTATCTGTCTTTCTTAGACCTCTCTCTCTCTCTCTCTCTCTCTCTCTCTCTCATTCATTCTTTCCTTTTGGTAGCAGGGGATTTTTTTTTTTTTTTTGGCTTTAAGATTCTCTTTCCCTTTCCTCCCTCTAGCTCTCTCTTCCTCTATCTCTCTATTCCACAGCCCACCCATCCCCATGTTCCAATATTAACTATTCTGTATTTCTATTTCAAATCTGTTTGAGTCAGCCTCCTTCTCTCCTAGGCTTTTTTTTTTTTCTCTCTTTTTCCTGACCAACTCTCTAAGTGTTTGCTGATAACATCTTGGGGACAGATTATTTTTCATTGGGCCCTTTGTAAGAAGTAGCCAGCTTATTGCATTACTGCAGAACACATTTCAGACTATACAATTGTAACAAACGAACAACTTGTCCTCCACGGACTCACCACAGGATCCAATTAGTTACTAAACCTTTTAGTTAGGTTTTCTAATTATTTTCTGGAGTCATAGCAATTGAACTGCTGAAACAATTCAAAAAAAAAGTTTTCATTTTGCTTCAGGTTTATATATATGCATACATATGCATGCATACGTATATTGCAAGTTAAAACAAAATTATGACTGTAAGCAAAAGGACAGATTTCTAGATAAAACTACACAGACATATTTAAAAGTGAATCAAATAAATACCTCTATGACGTAAAAATGAAAGAAAAGGAGAGAGAGGCATTTTACTTCTTCTGAACATCTAGAATTGTAAATTGTTATAAGTTAAAAATAAAATATAAACATTGATCTGCAAGTCATTACAACAGGTGATCACTTCAGCAAAATCTATATTGCAACTTCAGCACATCTTTATTAGAACTCTTTCATTGTGGGTAAACAGCCACAAAAATAAATGCTGACTTAGAAAGTATAAATACAAATATTTAAACAAAAATATTTGCAGCATTCATAGCGCAAATTGTACCTGAACTGAAGGGCTCTGTGTGTCTATATATATATATATATATATATATTACATATGTGTGCATTATATTCACTTCTATCTAACCATATACATATATTTATTTATAATTTGCCAAGTGCTATAAACAAGATACCTGAAACAAAATATATAAAAAGCATTCTATCAACTGATTTGAAAATAAACACAAGGTAAATAGCTATGCACATAAAATAATCTCTTTTTGCTGTATATCTACAGAAACTTAAAGATATCAGCTGAAAAGCCTATATTTTGTTTAAAGCTAGCGTTTATTAAATAGCCTGCTCCTTGTAAAATTTGACTCCACAATGGAAAAAAATATTATTTTCATTTTAAAAGTCTTAGTTCAAATGAAAGGAGCAGTTCAAATTTTAGTTGGCTGAAAAAGCCTTTGAATTCCCTAGAACTTTTAATGGTCTTTCAAAAATTAGCTCTATTTAATAAAAGAGACAAAAGTATCAAGATATATATGAATTTAGCCTATTTTTTTATTTCTGTGTGTTCATAGTAAACATTTTTGTAAGTGACAAACACGGGCATATGACCACAGTATCACAATCAAGAAATTTTAAGACAACATTAACAATCACTCAAATTTATGCGGCATCTGCGCAACACAGGTTACATATTTGCAAGGTTTACCTATAAGTACAATAGGTATTAACATTTCACTACATTTAGAAAAAATAAAAGTGACCTGTTAGTGACCACATACATCAAAATATACACAACACAAACTGAAGGCAATCATTAATTTTGTCCCCTTCCGATTCTCTGATTCATTTGAATAGGCAGTGCTGCCAACTGAAACAACTTTCTTTTTTTTTTTCTTTTTCTTTTTTAATACTTAGTATACCAAGTGCATTTTCTAGAACCCAATCTTTGGTCTAAAAGTAAACAAAAGAAAAAAAAGTTTTTTTTAAAGAAAAAACAAAACAATAAATGGCCAAAATAATTTCTTGGGTACCTTTACTACGAATGCTTCTTAAATACAAATTACAGTTTAACATTTTTAAACTCTCCCCATAATTTAGGTTGTTCTCAATGTCTGCATCCACCATAAAGATCCATGATAATTTATAATACTGCACACATGGAAATCTGGCGGCTCTTAAGGACAGACTTGTCAGGTTTGAATGAAATGGCAAAGCAGTCACTATTTAGATACACATTCTACTATAATTTTGACTTCCAAACCTTATATTCTACAATGTATTCTCCCCACATTGCACCTCGCTGACACTCCACACCTTGTTAGAATAATAAACAACCCTAAGACTGAACAAACGTACAGAAATGCGGGGGGGGGGCTTAATAAAAAATACCTGGACTTATTTTGTAATTATCATTTACAATGCAAATGTGTGTAAAACGTTCACTTACAGTCTGGTCCCAGGGATGTTAATGTATTAAAGGGTTGGAAGAAGACCCCTGATTTTGATGTGTGAAATAATCAGACAGTCCCCCGGACAGTCCCGTCGTGAAACTTGGCAAAGAGGGTCTTAAAGACTCACAGGGCAGGGTCGAGGGGGCCTGCGGAGACGTGGACGAGGACGCGGCCCGGGCGCTCATGGACGTGCTGCTCTGCGAAGTCATTGACGGGTGCGGGACGTGGGGGAAAAAGTAACTGGTCTGGCCCGCGAGCAGGTTGACCGAGCAGGGGTTGAGGGAGTAGGTCCCGGAGCAGGGCACCGACAGGCCGCAGGGCACCGAGGCGGCGAGCGCGGCGGCCGTGAGGTGGTGCGTGGCGTACGGGATTTCCCCGTTGACCAGACGGTCCACGCTCAGGCCGTTGGCTGTGGAGAAGGAGTGGTTGTTACCCAGCGAGTTCTGAGTCAACACGGAGCTGTAGGGCATGGGGTGGCTGGGGTAGGCCGACGTGGTGCCGTTGTAACTCAAAGTGCTGCTGGCGCGGGGGTGGTGCAGGGACAGGAAGGGCGACATGGGCCAGTAGAGGGAGCCGGCGCGGTCCATGAAGGTGAGGCCGGTGGAGGTGAGGCGCGCCCCGCGCTTGAAGGCCAGCTTGGCCCGCGACGTGGTGGAGCGGCGCCGCAGCTTGCCCGTGGTGCCGCCGATGAACACGTCGTCGCTCGAGGGGTCCAGCATCCAGTAGTTGCCCTTGCCCGGGTCGTCATAGTGGCGCGGCACCTTCACGAAGCACTTGTTGAGGGACAGGTTGTGGCGAATGGAGTTCTGCCAGCCCTGCTTGTTCTCGCGGTAGTAAGGGAAGTTCTTCATGATAAACTCGTAGATGCCATTGAGCGTGAGCCGCTTCTCGGGGCTCTGCCGGATGGCCATCATGATGAGCGCGTTGTAGCTGAACGGCGGCTTCTCGTACTTGCCGTTCTTCTTCTCGCCCTCCTTGCCCCCCTCCCCGTCCTTGCCGCCCTCGCCCGCCCCCTTCTTCTCCTCCCCCCCGGCGCCGGCGCCCTTCTCTTTCTCGTCCGGCCCGACGGGCGCCAGCTCCCCGGGCCCGCCGCCCGGCTCGCCCTTGCCGCCCAGCCCGTCCGCTTTGGCCCCGTCCAGCGCGGCGGCCGGGGGCGGCGGCGGCGGCGGCGGCTGGAGCAGCAGCTGCTGGGGGCCCTTGTCGTCGTCGGCGGCCGGGGCGCCCCGTGCAGGGGGCGGCGGCGGCGGCGGTTGCTGCTGTGGCGGCGGCGGCGGCGGTTGCGGGGCGGGCGGCGGCGGGTGGTGGTGGTGGTGGTGGTGGTGGTGGTGGTGCTGGGGGTGGTGGCTGTTGTGGTGGCCGTGGCTCGCGTGGTGGTTGTCGTTCTGGACCGCCTCTGGCACCAGGCTGTTGATGCTGAACGAGGACTTGGGGATCATTTTCACCTCTTTCCTATCTCCCATGTCCAGCATCACCCAGTCGTCGGGGGGAAACGGCGGCGGCGGCGGCGCGGGAGCGGGGCAGCGGAGCGGCGGGCGGCGGCGACCGTTGGGTGCCGAGCGGGGCGCGGGCTGCGCGGGCGGCGGCGGCGGCGGCACTGAGCGCTTCGGCAGCAGCGCAGTTGGACCGCAGGCTCCGGCGCTGGCAAGTCATGTAGCAAGAGCAGCAACCACCCCTCAGGAATTAGAAGAAAAAAAAAAGGGGGGAAAGAAAAAAAGAAAGAGAGAGAAAAAAAGAAACAACCACCGCCCCGGGGGTGAAGCTCCCTCGCTCCCAACTCTACTTCTTGGTCTCCCCCCCCACCCCCCGCTCCCCCCCCTGCTGCTTCCTCCTCCTCCTCCTCCTCCTCCTCCTCCTCTCGCAGCAGCAGTCACAGCAGCAGCAGCAGCAGCAGCAGCCCAAAGGGGGGGAGAGCCGGGCGGCGGGCGGGCGCGTCCCGGAGCGGCCGCGGCGAGGATGGGGAGACAGCGATCGAGGCGGCTATAGCCACAATTAATTTTCCGAGCTACAGGCGCACACTAGGGCTGTAAAAAAATTTTTGGTTTAACCTTTCCTGCCGCTGGGCCAATCAGAGCCAGCGGCGTGCGGGAGCGTCTCTCCTGCCGTCGACCAATCGGCGGGTCCGGACCCACCCACCCCCGCCCCACCCCGCCCCGCCCTCCGGCTCCCGCCCCCTCGGGCGCTCGCCTCCCCCTCTCCGCGGGCCTCGGCCTCGCGGCCGCGCGGATCCACGTAGGGATACGCCGGTGGGAGCACGCTGCGCCACGGCCCTTCTCTGCGCCCCCTCCACCCGTTCTACCCCGCGGGTCTGCTCAACCGAAATCCCCCTCTTAGGGCAAATATCTCACATTTCCGGCTTCCTTTTCATGTAGTGGGTCATTTTCGTTTGAGCGTCAATATTTGTCCTTATTGATTAAAGTTTGTATCCAATTTTATGTTTAAAAGCGGGGGCGGTGGCGGCGGCGGCGGTGGTGGAGAGAAGAGTGGGAGTTCAGGGAGAGGATGCAGGGAGAGGGCAGGAAATGGAGGAGGGAGAGGCGAGGCACTACTTTCCCGAGTCGGCCTTGCAGGCCCGGGTCCGGCATTTCGGAGCCCGTAGGAAAACTGTGCCCCTCGTAGGTAACACTCCTCCGAGGTTTCGGAGGGTTGGGGAGGGAAGGCCCACCTCAGGCGTGGGAGGGAGGTCTCCTATACCTTGGGGGAGGAGGGTCCGGCAGAGGTTTGGAAATGAAGGGATAAGGAGGAGGAAGTGGGCTGGCGAGCGCGGGGCCAAACAGGGTTACTTACTCGGTTCCTGCGGCTCGGGCGGCGGCGAGCTCGGGCGCCGCCGGGAAGCCAGGCCTGGGGCTCCCGGCGCTGCGGCGGCGGGCGAGGGCGGCTCAGTGGTGGGCGCGTTTGATGGCTTTCCGAAATGAGGGGTGCTCAGAGAGAAAACAATACCAAACAATCTCGAAATAAACCAGGTAACACATGCTCTCTATGTGCGTCTCTTCCCCTTCTCTCCCGCTCCAGACCTTCGCTCACGCTCTGGGTGACTCGGTGCCGTTTTCTCCTCGCCGCTCCAGCTTCTCCTCAGCTTCTAATCCGAATTGGAAGCGAGTAGCCGCGAGCTATCACCCTGGAAATGTTTTCATTTTGCTTGTTGACATTGGAGGGAAAATAAGGGTGGGCGTCTATTTCTTTCCGGTTTTTTTTTTAAGCCTTCCTATTTTCACTCCCTCTTTTCTTTTTCTTTCCGTTTCTCAAATGCTTTTAATTTGTGCGGGCCTTAATCCTGAAATAACCGCATGCTTCAGCCGGCCCTTTCCCATCCTGAATGCTGCTGGAAGGCGCCTAGGAGCCTTGGGAACGTGGGTCCCACAATTACAGCTTCTTGGGCTTTAGGACTGGGAAGGTTCTGTTGAGGGTTGAAGTGAGTGGGGAGATTGTGATTCGGGGGCTTTAAAGGGATCCCGTGGCCAGGGGCAGGGCTAAGGCCCAGCATTTCCCAGGGATTGGAATTTGGTGCAGGGCATACTGATCAAAGGCTGTTTCATCCCACATGGGCACGAAACATACCACATTTTACGGAGGATGTAGCCTGAGAGGAGAGGGAGGTGGAGGAGAAGCATAAATGAAAAGCACCTTTTCACTCTGTAAGGTAAATAATCATAAAATGTAAACCTTTCTTCACCTCGATAAACTCTCAAATTATCTGACAGATTTGGTATTTACGAAAACGAAGGAAGAAAAGCGGTGCTTATGTACGATGTTAAATTTCAATTCTAATATAAAGAATGCAATTGATGAATACTCAGGTTAATAGGGAGTTATTCCACTCTCCCCATCCCACCCCTACCTTGAAATTACGAGAGAGAGAATAAACTCTGAAGAGAATAATAGACAATTATAAATAGATAATGATTTTTAAATATGGATCTATTAGGAATGCCATAAAGGAGCTTTGAACATTGGACTAACCTCAACTATCCATTCACTGTATGTGTGTGTCTTCCCCCTATTTCTACATAAGTCCTTCCTTTAAAACAAACTATATTTACATGTGGGAAAATTCAAGGGTTCCAGCTATCGCCGTTAGTGGTGACATGGCCCCAGACTTTGACTTCTAAGCTCCTGATTTCTTACAGAGCCGGGTGAGCTCATGGGTTTTGCGGACTCGGCTGGAGAGATCTGTGGGCCTTCCTCTTTCTGCTCACTTTTCCTCCTCCCACTCTTCTTCCCTCCGCAGGCCTGTTATTCCTCCTTTTCCTCAACTCGCATTCCTGCCTCCTCCCCTCTTCCCGCCTCCTCCCCCTCACTCCCCCCACCCCTCTTCTCCTTCTATTCCACTCCCTCACTCCATTCCTCCACCTACTCCTCCCCATTTCTCCCCCCACAGCCCCCCTTCTCATCACCACTTATAATGGCACACAAGGGCTCCCTCTGAGGTGGACGGCCCGGTACGTTTTCGTAGTCGGTCTAGCGTGAAATGATTCGGTGTAACCGGATTCTTGGGAAAGGACAGGTTACGTAAACATTTACTGATGTGGAGTAACTATACTATTTGTACTCTGATATGCAGGAAGGAAAGTGTTGATTAACACAGAAGAAAAAAAAGCGAAATTAGCTGATTGCATGCTCATAAGTGCAAGCTGTCATTGAACTGCTTTTAAAATAGACACAGCTGGGTGTTTGTGTTGAAAAATTTCTTGTGTTTTTGCTAATACTGAAATAAGCATGATTTTGTATACCAAACATTTTCAGATCATTAAAATTTGTAATCTGTGCTGGTTTTAAACACAAAGAAAAGAAACAGAATCATTTCGATGTAAAATTTGCTGATATTATATTAACTCAATCAGGTCTGTACAAATTGTGCATTGTGCCTCCTAAAATCTGTTTGATCAATTTAATACACAAAGTGCCAAACGTGGGTATTGTTTGTTAACATTGGACATTTTATTCAAATCCAAGCTCAGCAGCAAACTGGAGGAGCACTCCTTGAATCCAACACCAGCACTGACTGATGAATTTTTAATGTTTTAAGGTGTTTCTTAGGTCAAAGCTGAGTGTTCATTGTTTTGTAATCCTGCATAAAATTTTAGCAGGTGAAAATAAGTTTTTCTTCTGTTTACTTTCAAATAGCAAAAACTGGGGTCTGCTAATGAGAGCTGGAATAATCTGATTTTATGTGCCAGGAGCTTATATTGACTGGGAAAATGTTTTGCATGCAAATTAAAAATGTGTTATATTATTTTAAGGATTGCATGGATGCAAGTCTTAAAATAGGATATTTGTGTAGGAATAAATAGATTCCAGTTTAATATAATCATATTAAAGATATATTCTCCCTAATGACAAAGGTTATTTGCAGTTTGGGGGGGAGGTGAGTTTGAATTCCTTTTAATAATTTTAATTAGACTTTATGGTGAGATAGAGTGATATATATATATGTATACACACACACACACACACACACACACACATATATATGGGCTTGTTCAACAAAACATGCACTGTTTACTCAGCAGCCCACATTTGTCTCATCAGTGGCTTCTTTTTAGAACTGCTACTAGATGAAATGGAGGGGGAGGGGGCTCTTGGACAGAGTATTGTGCAAGTTGAAAGTCCCTGGATGGAGCTTTGTATATCCTACCGGCCAATTTGGGTGCAAATTGGATTTGAACGACTGCCCACATCCACCTCAGGCCTCTTTCCTAAACACAAGAAGCCCTAACTCTGTATTTCCACCTCATTCAGTCTCTGTGATTACCTTCAGAAGACAGAGGGCATCCGGTGGTCTCAGATCTGAAAAAATTCTTTATCACTTTAATATTGTCTCATCATCAGCTTAATCTTGATCTCTCAAACACACAGATCTATAAATGTACACTGGTAACGTCAAAGTCAGAGCAAATGTAATTTTCTGGGATATAATGGTAAACTTCTCCTCTGTCTGCCTCCCCCTTCACCCCCCAAAAGAGGACAGGCCTTGTAAAGAGTGAGCAGTTCCAACGGAAGAATTCCTTGGGAAATGAATTAAATTATTCTGTCTCTAGTTTTAATTAATAGCCAAGGCCCCACAGCCAACTGCAGGGAGCAGCACGTTTAGCTTCTCCATCTGGCGGTGCTACACTGAGTCTTCCTTAGGGCCTATTTCCCGTTTTGGTTGGTGCCTTGCTTCTTTTTTCCTTGTTACCTGCTGGTTAAAGGAGGACGAGCCATTTTTGCCTAAAATCCACCCTGCTCTCGGCTCCCTGGATAGGGTGTCCTTGGAGCGGTGCCCACCGCCAGGCTCTGGGTAAAGCTCTCTTCCTGCAGATGCAAGGGGAGTCCCTGACCCTGTGATGTTTGTGAGTGAGCGGAACCCTTGCAGAGGCATCCAGGTATTTCCAGAGATCCTGTGACTATCAAGGTCTGCTCTCGCTGAAGCCAACTCGTCCTTAATCCCTTCCTAACAGCAGGTAATGGTGCTAACATTTAGTGATTGTAAGTTACCCTTCAGTGTGTTGTATCCTTGTTCTGTGGGTTTTGGTTACAGGTTATACGATTAGGTTTGCGAGAACAGTAGTGAACTAAACTTCTCAGTAAGAGGTCTTCACACCAGGGAAGTGTTACTTTTCTGCAGCAGCCTTGCCTCGTCGCTCATTAGGGAGCTGCAGGTTGTCAAGCGGCTGCTCTTAGAGCACGCGCACGCACCCTCAATATCCCCAGGGACGCGCACACGTGCACGCGCACACCACAAACACACACACACACATATACACACACACACACCTCACTAAAACTAAATTAAGAAGCCGATGATTAAGACAAGCGTCTACTAGGCCTGTCATTTCAGCATCCTTCCATCATAACATTGTGGCACCGGCAATTTTGCTTGAGAACTTTGAGAAAAAATAATTCATGGGAGAGCCTCGTATTTGAGAGTCGAAATGTTTAACTTGTATAAGCTGGGGAACCACTTCGGAAATGAGAAAGTCCAAAGTTAAAAAAAATTTTTTTTTAAGTAAAGAAGAAGAAGAGAAGGAAGAGGAGGTCTGGATAGAGACCCTGGGACTCCCCAGGCAGGTTGCTGTGACTCTGCCAGAAAGCTTCCAAGCTCTCTGAAGGCGAGCACATACTGATCCAAAGGAATCGTCTTGAGACCTGCAACAAAATACACTTGGGAGAAGCTTCTTCCCAATATTACCCCCACAGAGAGCCAGACGTGGAGAAATCCATGAGGATGGTCCTTCGACCACCCCAGGGTCGAAGGACTTTTATAAAGTCTCTCTGAACAACCTCTCAGTCGAACACTCTGCACATCTCTTGTAAATATAAAATGTCCAATAGTCGTTTACATGTTTCCTGTTATTTGCCAGCTGCTTGGGATCTCTGAGGGTGGACAATTTGCAGAGGGAGTTGAGTCCCTGATAGTGTGAGGGCAGGCCCGTTCCATTTTTTGACCTGATCCAATTAGGAGAAATAGTCCCACACCTTTCGGGCAATCGTGCCCTGAGAGGCCAATTTCTCATTTTCCTCCAGAAGCCCTAGGAAATGGCGCAGCCCATCCTTCAGAGGGGTCAGGAAATGCTAAAGGGAAAGACAAAGAGTGGAAGGGGTGATGGTAAACGGGAATGACGGAAGCTAGTTCTCAGGTCCTTATATTTAACCCTTCAGTCTATCTGAAAAGGGAGGAAGTGAGAGTTGGCAAAAGTCAGCACACAAGACAATGCTACCTTGGATTTTTCACCAGTGGGACATGGAAAGAGGGGGGAAAATGACTTCATAAGTATACATCGGCCTGAAAGAAGAACTTACAGGCCTCAAAATGCTGGTCTCCTAGAGTTCGAGCGCCTTACTATCCCATCCCTGTTCTCCTTAATTAGTTGGAACTTCAATTTGATTTCCCGTAAGACACCGAATAATCTACTTTGGGAAATGCTAACAGCACTCTTTGGAGAATGTGGGGCATCGAGTTTCCTCTATTCTGAAGCACCATCCCAAAAGGTCCCCCAAACTCCAGTCGTTGTGAGGAAAGATGAAGCGGTGCGGCTTAGTGACAATTATTAGGACGGTCAGCTCTGAACCAGTCACCCTCTCAATAGTTAAAAGTACACGAAGAGCACCGAACAATAGAGAAGATTGATAGTATGTTTTAGACAATGCTCGCACCCACTGACGGTCGTCAGGAATGATGAGGGAGAAAACTGCCTGCGCTGGGGTGAGCAGGCCAGGAGGCAAGCAGAGACCCTTCCACCCCAAAGTCCCCCTTCGCATTTGAAAAGTCTCATGAGACAAAGTAAACTGTTTACTAATCGAATACGTCCGCTTCCTTTCTAAAAACCCAAGTGGACAAACCAATGAGCCAGTTTTTACTTCGTGTCTGTCTCATACCCACCTGTCTCCTCACTCTCGAACTGCAGTTCCCGTAGGTCTTCCCCTCCCCCTCCAACTTGAAGCAGTGGAAAATATGTTGGAGCAGCGTTTCGAAAAAGGTCCTGATCCTCTCCCTCCCTCGCTAACCCCTCGAGGCTGTAACGGCGACGGATCCCTGCGAGGAGCATCACGGAATCCGGGCTCCCGGGGCCTGCGCTCCGCTCCTGCCTGCTAGCACCCGCGCGCCTACCCCGCGCTCCTTTGTCGCCCGCGCCTGCCCAGCGCAGTCCTGCTAGAGGACTTGCCTTTAGGTTTTATTTCCGGATTTACCCCTCTTAGAGTTACCTTTTCAGCCCAGATGTCTCGTGTTTGCACATCACGCCGGAAGCACGCATACAGATCAATATTTTTGGGCTAAGAGGTCATCTGCCACAGTGAACGTGGAAAAAAAATAGAGCCCAGTTAAAGGTTTTAAGCTTATTATTTGTATAAAGCACAGCTCAGAGTTAAAAGATTGGGGTGCGTGCAGGTGAAGTTAATTTGAATATTCAATTACATAGAAGGGGTGTTGGACCCAGTGGGGGAGAGCAGTTATACCCCTGTTTGTCTCCTGCCCTTTGGAAGGAGCCGAAGGCAGGGAGGAGAGGAGCGGCCAGGGTAAGCTAGATGCAGGATGGCTTCAGGAACAAATTACCGCTATGATGTGCAAACAAAACAACCCTACTCTTCCGTTTCAGAAACTACAACAAAGGTAGTGGGGAGGGTCACTTTTATTTTAAAAACAGTCCTAGGTAGGTTCTTGTTTACCAATTTTAGTATCTTTCTTCTGAGCTTGTCCTAAGGCACGCAGGAGAGAAAGTAACGTTCAAGAAGAAAGCCGGGTCGGCAAGTTTGGCTCCCGAGCGTGTGAACTATGAATCACCGCGGTGAAGATCTTTTTTTTTTTTTTCTCACCCTTTTCTTTTCTCCTGGAGCGTGAACTTGTTAGATAAGATAGATGAGGCCACAAGGATGTGGAATCGCTGATAAAGCCCGGCTTCTTGGAGAGCAGCCTGTGAGGCTGCTGCGTTGCCTCGGACGGAGCTGAGGGGCGCGGGGCTCGTTTCGGCGCTGCCCCAACGCAAGTCCTCGCGGCCGCCCGCGGGCTGCACCCCGCGCTGGGATCGCTGCCCAGGCAGCCTATCCTCTGGCCTTAGAGGAAGCACCCCAGAAGACAAAAGAACGGCCCCAGCTGGGCTGAGTATCTACTCTCCGGAACACAAAACGGGGCCCGTAGGTTTTCCTGGAATAAGTTCGAAGTCCGGACCACAAAGCAATCGGAGGGTGGGAGACACTAAATTTTAAAGAAGTCTGGAATCAGGCGTGAAACACTATTTTCCCCATTGATTAGAAGTGGTTCCCTTTCCCTATTTATATATATATATATATATGCACATGCTATTGATTACACACCGCGATTTACTTGAAAAAATGCTTAGAGTATCTTTAGCACACGCTCCTCAGTCTTTCAATTAGCACTGGATTTTGCCCCGGGATTGCTCCCTAGGGCGGACAAATGGAGCCAACTCATCTCCAGCGACTTTTTTTTTTCGCCCACGTGCGTATCCACGCCAGAGCTTTAGAAGCAGTTTAAAATCCCCAGCCTTGGTTTCACTTGATATTGTTGTTGTTGTTATTGATAAATATTGGGTCATACACAGCCACTTGTCAGAGCCTTTGGCTCCATCTCGCAGCTGCAGCTCCTAGCGGGGCGTTTGAGTCTTGTTCTAGGAACTGGAGGGATTTGTTGGGAAAAGAATTGCATAGTCTCTGCTCCTTCAGTTGTGGAGATGGCCCCTTAAAATCCTACTTCTTGTCTGTCTACTGTCACGTTTATTTCTTTATTTGTTCATATATGTGAACACTGGGTAGACGTGTGTCTCTTTTCCCCCCGTATCTTCTAATTGAAATTATCGTCAAAATAAAAAGGGATAAACTATTGACCGCAGTTTTCTTAAGTATATCTGAAACTAAAAAGAACATAGGTGGGTGGACAGATAATTTTTGTAATTGCTGGGGGATGGTTGAGTCGGTAGGACGTTTGGGGCTTGTGTAATTGGAGTAATTTATACAGTTTATCTTTCAACTGTGCTGTATATACTCTTTCCCTTGATACTGCACACGAACTGAGCCCATGGTCGGCTTGTCTTGGCATGTTTGAAGCCCCAGACACCCAACAGTATCATTACAGGAAAGAGACAAAACCCTAAAGACTCGAGGCAGGGAGGCGTCTGCCTTGAGGTGAATGGGGAGTTTGTCTTGGCGCTGGACTTTTCGGGTAAGCGCACCCACTGGCTCAGACTGCCTGGCAGCGCAGCGTTAAGGTCTTCCCCGCGCAGAAGTGCAGGGAAGGGGTGGGGAAAGAAACAGCTGATTTTCGACATTTCAAAGGGACTCTTTCTATTTATCAGTGTTACCGAAGTGTACGTTACTGGAGAAACAACAAAACAAGCATAGAGCTGCAATTTTCAAGAAAATAGGATCCCCAAATATAAAAATAAAAAAGTAGCAGAGAAGATGTATAATTCAATCAAATTACACAAAATTGCTTGAAAATCCAGAACAGTAGCGATCCATTATGCCTCTGTTTTATTAGTGACAAGTACAATTACTCTAAAATAAAGAACATGGTGAATATATAATTGGCTGTAATCATGTTAGTGTTTGAATAAAAATGACGGGAACATTTAACACTTTGACAACAAAATGTTCAGAAATAACTTATTTATTCAAACAGTTTTTATTTTCCACCAAGTGAAGGAGAAACACAGTTTGCTTAGGAAAATCAATGACTTTTCCCTGCAATAAATAAATATCCAAAAGGGGAAAAAAACAGCCCCACACCTCTATATTATTACTATTATTATTTTTAACCAGCAAGAAGCTTAATCCTGTGTTTGGAGTCACCACCGCCTAATGGTTGTTGGGTACCGACGTCCGCCACCTAGAGGAAAAGCTCTGCAGCTCACCCGTTTTCCGGCGGTGACCTCGGGAATCAAAGTTAATAAATATTCCTTTGCAAATTGCTCTCCAAACTAACTTACCCTCCCCCACCCCTCAGTCCCCTTCCGCCCTACAAAATCGTCACAATATTTTCTTAGTAATTGCTCTGTGCAATTGACAGAAGTGCCGAGTCCCCGGCAGCGCGGTCCTCTCCCAGCAAAGAGCCAGAGCGCGCTGGGGAAGTAGGTCAGGGAATATTTGCGTCTGGAGAGAGAATCTACTTTCGACCAAAATTCTTCTAGAGCAGCCTGAATTCGGGTCTCATAAAGCAACAGCTGATGCTGGAACCCCACATTCCAGTGCTTTTTTTTTCTTTTCTTTTTTTTTAGGGCGTTCTTAGGGAAAACACAGCCCGGATCCCTCTGTCCGCCAGTTGCTTACCGCGGGGCCCCTTTTCCCGAATTCTCCCCGGTCCACATGCCCCTCCCCGCCGCAGACACGGAGTTGTGAGGTCCGGGCTCTCTCTAATCGGTCCTTCGAGACCAACGGGACCTTTGATTTCCTAAATAGGTTGTAAAGGCATTAAGGGGAAGGCCATGTTTTGAGGGGTCACCCCTGTGGCCCTGGAGGCCGAACCAGGAGAAACCCCACATCTTTACACTGAATCCTGGAATTTCGAGAAACTTCCGCAGTGTGCTGGGTAATTTGAGGACGGACCCGAAGAGACTAGGGACCTTTTCTGCATTTTAGTTTTGGTGGATACTATTGGCTTCTCCCGCAGAAAAAGCCAGCCTTACACCCGGGTCTTGCCTGGCTGTTCTCAAGGAAGTCTTGGGGAAAAGAGATGCTAAGCGAGTGTGAGGAGCTAAGAAAAGAGAAATAAGGAAGGTGTTCGGGGCGCTCAGTGGCTGCTTGATAGCCGAGCAGCGGACTGTGCATGTCCGCGCGCCGGCCCTGCAGGCGTTTCTCCCCGCCCCACGCGTCCAAAGTTTTGTTTTGCTTTGCTTTAATGTACCTAGAATACTGTTCAAGCTGAAAGTTTGCTAGAAAGCCGAAGAAGGAACAAGCAAGCTGAATTCGTTTTGGAAAACAAAACATCATCAACAACAAAAAAACCCACCCTGATAAATAATTGGACTTCAGCTGGGTTTCATTCCTTAAGTTTTCCCTTCCCTCTCTTCCTCCCCTCTTTGCTTTCCTTTCTCAGTTTCTCAACTTCCCCGCCCCCCATCCCCATCCCTATCTTTATTTCTGTCTTTATAACCTATCCAAATCCCTATCTCCAAATCTCTCTATGTGTAAGAGAAAAGAAGCAGCGTGAGGTGGGTGGAGGTGACCATTTTTACGCTGAATTTCGGAACCTCCCTATTTGTCAGTTCTCAGCCCCGACGCTGCTGGAGTTTAAAGGAGACATCCCAGAGATGACTCTTCCTCTCATTCTTCCCAGAGGCAACTTCAGAACCATGGACCTGTTTACCTACTGCAGAAATTTTTTTTTTAAGATAGTCGAAATATAGATATAGGTACATCTCCTCTAAAACGGATGTCCCAGTACATACCTCCCCTATGGAGTGAGGCACGCCCCAATACCCTAATAACCCAAGTCCTAAGAATTGTTCCGTTTTGTTTTATATAAAACTAGTGCTTCCACTCTCAACTCCCAGGTCTGTCACTCCTCTCCCGCATTATATTAACAGGCGATGTTAGCCTTCCCCTACGTGTTCAGGCTGCTAATGCGGTCCACTTAACGCAACAAAAATGCTCATCTGTGGAGATTTCCCCAAGGCTAGCCGCGATGCTCTCTCCTTTCCTTTTCAGGGCAAGTCCTTTCCTCCCTCCCCCTTCTTTGCTTGAGGTGGGGGCTGAAAAAGGGGTTCAACAACCGCGAGCGAGGGTGTGAGCGCTCCCTCCTCTATCTCCTGCCTGCCAATTCACCCAAGATATAGTGAGTTTTTGGTTTTCTCTTGGGAACAGAAATATCTGGAAGCTTCAGCCGTGCCACCTGGTTGCCTCTTTCAGTTAATTTGCCTTCCTCTTTCTTTTCTTCTCACCTCAGTCTATGAAAGCAGTTCAGGATTGCTCTCACAGCCTCCTCTGCATCCTTTTAGCTCCTGCCTTCTGAAGGAAACTCTGCTGGCTTTTTCTTCTGTTTCAGCAGGAAAGCTGGGTTGGAGATGCACTCTGTAGCGGATTGTTTGTGTATTGTGTACATTTGTCTAGTTTTAATAACTTTTTGGAGGAGACTTTCCTGGGCTTGCTGACATTTCCTCCCCCCCTCCCCCGCCTCTCTATGGAGGAGACTCCCTGGAGGAAGGAATCACCTGAGCTTAGCTGATGGCCTTTTGTCAGTTTCTCTTACTCTTTAAAGTCTGGTCTGGGAAAGTCATGTGTCATCATGATTCATATGTATCCAGTTTCCAAGGAGAAGGACATCAGGGAGAAAGCAAAATAAAACTAACTTAACATATAATAAGTATTATTAGTTAGGTTTTGGTTTAAAAGATGATTGCCTTCATTGCTTCCATCTGGAACACTGTAGTTTTTTTAAAAAAACCCTATAAAGTACAGACATTAGAACAGAGCTTTCCAACTCTGGCTCAACCATGCTCTTTTTCTTACGGATCCTTAGGCAAGTTACTTCACCGTTGTAATTTTCGTTCTTCATCTGAAAAATAAGTG
The DNA here is from genome assembly GCF_039906515.1 of Pseudorca crassidens. Taxonomy (NCBI): domain Eukaryota; kingdom Metazoa; phylum Chordata; class Mammalia; order Artiodactyla; family Delphinidae; genus Pseudorca; species Pseudorca crassidens. The sequence continues at coordinate 69,851,892 of NC_090296.1, forward strand.
ATCTGCATTCATTAATACATAAGATATCATCTACTCACCAAAATCCCCAAAACAGAAAAAACAATTACCCAAACTCTAAGAATCTTTTTTTTTTTTTCTTTTTCTGGAAGCACTAAGAAAATCTCATTCAAACGGCAGCAGCGACATCTAGTGACCATAGTGCTCAATAGTAACAATGACAGTGTGGGAAGTTTACCAAGGAATGGGTTTTCAGAGTGAGACATCTTGGTTTTTCTAATAAATCTTAATTGTCTGGCAAAGAGTACTCTTTTGATATCAAAGAGTTCTTACTGAGTTTAGATTATGGCAATGATTTAAAGAAAGAAAAAGATGCTTAACGACCTCAAGTGTGCATATAAGGCAGTTAAAATTTATAAGAACACTCTTCTAATGTTTTAAATTCCAGGTCAAGAGACTAGTTCTAAAAAATAATTTTGTGGGTTGTGCTTTATCTAACTAATTTTCCAAATTAAAATCAATTGTATTACTGCACAAATACTTAACAAAATTGGAAAGAGGTAGAAATTTCCAAGATTTCCTTTCATCTCGACCAACCATTTAGTTGATTTGAGATTGCTGTCTAGTCAATATCAGGGAACATACTAAAAATAACTCCCTCCTTTAAGTCACCACATATATACTCTGTCCATAACACCTTTGCTCAAAGTATTTCGAAATTCAAAGAAATGGGATTCCCATTACTGGATGGACTCCATCTCTTTTTGTAGCAAAGATTATCTGGGCACCGGTGAAGTCTTAGCAATGGCAGAGACACTATAAAGCCCAAGATGTTTCAGAATAACAATGTTAGCATTTTCTTGGCATTTCACACTTTAGACAGAGGCAAAGAAGAATTCAACTTATTCTCTGTGACTTTATAAGCTGGCCAAGTGTGTGGGCGTAGTTTGTTCATGCACTCAGTGAAGTGTGTGTTTCAATTCCTATTAGCAAAGCAGATGATGACTGTTGGAATATATGGATCCATGTTTTATAACTTTAAAGGAAGCCAATTTTGTTTATTATATTTTATTTTTGACCAGTACTTTATGCACTTTTACTATGTAATTTGGCCACTGATTGACTTGCTAGCTAGTTTAGCCAGGTAGTATTTTAGTGTAATAAGACTCTTAGTTAACCCCGGGGAGAACTTGAGCTAGTCACACCACTTTCTTGACCTTAGTTTCCTTAAATATAAAATGAGGAGGTTGAACGCTCCACTGTCCCTTATTGCTCAAACCAACCATAAATCAATAAATCGTCAACCCTCATTTGCAAAGACCCTCTTCTGGTGCCTCTGTGGTCATCTGTGACTCTTCAATGTCAATGCTGAATTCTCCAGTTAGGCATCTCATCAGAAATTAGAATGGAAAGAATTGACGAATCCCACTTCTTCATGTCCTGCCTACCTCCCGGTTTGTCTGATTTTTAGAAATGACAAAAATCTTAGACTTTCCAGTCAACATTTACCAATTCACTGGCATGCTCTCAGCTCTCTTGTCCATCCAGAAAAATCACAGTGTGGGAATGGGACAAAACTGAACACAAAGCTGGGGCAGCTGTATTTGAACATGTATCCAACATGTTCCCATATCCCCATGGTAATGGTTATTTATTATTAGTAGTATTATTATGAACCAGAGCCAAAGTATTCTGGCTGCAAACAGCCTACGTTTCCTTCCTGCTTCTGTGGCCCTATGAATACATTTCTTCAGGAAGGAGGTGGCAGTAAAATGTCTCCCATTTTTATCTGGCTTGGAATATCATTACACACATTTAGCAAGGAGAAGATCGTTCACAGGAGGCAAATATTACCCCATGATGCAAATATGCTTGGCATTTAATATAGGTTCCAGGGAGACTCGGAGCGATACTGACATGGATTGACAGAAGGGCCACGGTTCATTATAAATAAAATTCTGAATCTCTCAAAGGTTTATTTTTAAGATGCTTTCCTCCTTTCTCATCTCACTAGATGTCTTCCTGCTCTTCATACGACTCAGTCTGGTAATAAAAATACCCTATCTTTGTATAAAATTAACAAGGCATATTTTCTTCTGTGAATTCCTCTCAGATTCAAGAGACAGATATTATTTTACTTTAGAAGTGAGAAAACTGACCTAGAGAGGCTAAATTACTCACCTAAGCTCATACTGCTGGGAAGACCCAGAACAGGAGCATGAATTCTGGCCTGGGATAGGCTGCATCTCACTTCTGCTTGTCCTCAGGGTTGAGGTCCTCACGCTGGGAACCAGGCTTACAGACCGATCTGCTGCTGTTCCTTAGGCCTCACCAAGATTCCACTGCATATATGTGAGAAGTCTCAAACTTTTAGGAGATTCTTGGGACCCTTGTAACATGGTAGAATCTGTGCTTGCTACTCTTTTTTTTTTTTTTTTTGCGGTATGCGGGCCTCTCCCGTTGCCGAGCACAGGCTCCGGACGCGCAGGCTCAGCGGCCATGGCTCACGGGCCCAGCCGCTCCGCGGCATGTGGGATCTTCCCGGACTGGGGCACGAACCCGTGTCCCCTGCATCGGCAGGCGGACCCCCAACCACTGCGCCACCAGGGAAGCCCTTGCTACTCTTCATTCATGTATTTCTCCTCTTAATGCTAACAATTTTATATTAATATATTATTTATATTGTTAATATTTTCTTCCTAAGGAATAATCTTTGTGAAATGATAGCAAAAATAATATAAAAATATATTATTTATATTTTCTACTAGAGGGATAATCTTTGCAAAAAGATAGTATTCAGAACATGTTTGTTGGTGATCTTGGGATCCAAGATGTTGGAATTGGAACGAATGTAAGACATCGTCTGATTCAGCAGCTCTGGAGAGAGATCACTCTCAGAATCAGTGGCTCCTGGGAGCTCTGCTGAGTCCAAGTCCAGATTATTCTGAGTATCCTGGCATTGTTTCCTGCCCATCTCCCTTGCTTCTTGGCTTCATACATTAATGTATTTGGGAATTCCATTCTTGCTGGCTATCCTGTGGGCTGGTTTTCCAAATAGGCTGTCTCTTCAGTAGCGGGCAGTAGATCCGGCTAAGGACCCTGCTCTCAGCTGGGAGCTGTTATCTTCCTCTTGAATGTATTTTCTCTGAAGTAGCTCTGTGCTGCCCTCCACTGGCACTCAGCCGCTAGAGCTAGCTAGCCTTCTGCGTCTCCGCTAACACACTGCATCTAGGGCTCCAAACGCGATATGAGAGCACTATTAACCACACTATGTATGGTTTTTACTAGCATGAAAAATAGGACCCAGGCCCCTTCGTGTCCACTTATACCCTGTGTTCTCACTTTCTATGAGTTTGCTGACGGGCTGTGAATGAGTGTATCTGACATTCACTAATTTCAAGTATTTGTGCTAGAGTATTTGGAAGGGATTACTTGAAAGTATAACTTCTATTTAATTATCAAACTTAAATACACTTCAGCTGACATGATACTAGGCCACAAATTTCTGAGCGTGCTGTACTTACTCAGTCTTAAGGAATATTAAACATTTTATCTTTAATGTATATATAAAGATATAGTGAATTATATGAAATTCCTAAATGATATGTACATTTTTCATTTATTCAACAAATATGTATTAGACACACAGTATGTGCCAGGAACTCTTCTTGGTGCTGAGAATACAGCACTGGATAAAGAATATATAAATTATAAAAACAACCGCTGCCTTTATTGAGTTTGTTTACTAGTTGGGGAAGATAAATATTAAATGAATTAATAAGCAAAATGCCCTTTAAGGGAATATGGCACTACCATATCTATTTCCTACCGGAAATACACTGTAGTGATTCCATGTTTTTAAGAATATCGGTATTAAGATCAAGACAGGCATAACCAGAGTTAGATACGGATTTTTGCTACAAATATTTATTGTGTTATTCATAAATATATTGTGAATATAGTATGGGCTTGTTAAAGCAATTGATGCAGCTGAGTGTATGAATCCCTCAGCTGTAAAGATGTTTCATCTTTTGATTCTATCGCAATCTTCTCTCCTATTAGACTGTCTGGCAACTGCCACCTTGTCACCCCCTGTAATAGCTGTCGTGGAAGTCCCTGCTATTGCTGCCTTGATAATGGGATCTGTTACTGTCTTTCCTTTTTCCTTTGTTTTTATTATGTTCTCTTTCTTTCTTTAATAAATTTATTTATTTTATTTATTATTTTTGGCTGTGTTGGGTCTTCGTTGATGCGCATGGGCTTTCTCTAGTTGCAGTGAGTGGGGGGCTACTCTTCCTTGCGATGCGCAGGCGTCTCATTGCGGTGGCTTCTCTTGTTGCAGAGCATGGGCTCTAGGCACGTGGGCACAGTAGTTGTGGCATGTGGGCTCAGTAGTTGTGGCTCACGGGCTTTGTTGCTCCACAGCATGTGGGATCTTCCCGGACCAGGGTTTGAACCCCTGTCCCCTGCATTAGCAGGAGGATTCTTAACCACTGCCCCACCAGGGAAATCCCTATGTTCTCTTTCTATGTCTTTTGCTTTCCCCACAGATAAGCTCAAATAGATGTCATTGGCCCAATGGAATAAGTTTTTCCTTTCTGATGTGGCAGAAGTACCAGTCGCAACGAAGCAGGTATAGTTACTTTGTCTTCTCTAATCTACCAGGTCTGTTGGAAACGAATGTCTGTCCCAGGTGAAACACAAGTGGTTTGGAAAAAAAAACAAGCCAAAATACCAAAGTAATGTTGACATTAGTTACAGGTACAACTTTTAAAAATGTTATATTGGTTGAAGAGTTCTTCCATGTTGTCAGGGACCAAGGGTCACAACAAGCTGCTTGTCCTTCCTCAGGAATAATGCCATTGCCCTCACCCGGATGTGAGGTGAGCCATTGCCAGAGATGTATAAAGTACATGTCAGAAAAGCAGATTCTAACTCTCCCAGTCAAGTGTGAAACTTAGATGGTTCCATACCCTTATTTTTGAGTGAGCTTAGCTGTCTAGCTTCAGCTCAGCTAGAGCTGGCCTTGACACATACCCAATGTCTTTGGCCATAGGTTCAATAATTACTTTATATATCATTAATGGCTAACTTGAAATGTCATGCGTGTAACATGTTTATACAGCTGCCTGGGTACCTTCCTTTTACAAACTCTATGAAACAACACTTGTGTATGTCCTCCCTGTCCTTTGCACTGGAAACTAATTCTTGTTGGTTAGGATAAGTAGTTTGTTGTTTTTGAGAGAAGAGCTCTGAACTTAGAGAATGTTCTTAAATTTTAGAGGGTTTGGCAATTTGGTGTTTACATAATCAAGGTTTTACATTATTGATTTGAAGTGATCAAATGGAAGAAGTGAGGGGATGGTACGTTTAACTGAATTGAATACATTGTAAAGTGCACCATTATTTAATAGACCATAAAGAAAGAAAACGTGCTGTGAATTTATCTGACATGCCATGAATTGTGAGATGCATCCACACCTCAGAGATGTTCAAATATGTATATCTCACTATCACGTGAAATGCAGTAAGTGTTTCTTCATCGCTTTGAGATGGATTCATCTCTTCCATAGCTTCTTGGGAAGACACATCTAGTAATAAATGCATATTGACTATAGTAACATGAAGAACCAAAAACTTGACAGCAAAAAAATCCTTATAATATGACAATTATGTATTTTAGTGTTTTTGTAGATGGTTTAAAAATGATTGCTGAGACATCTTTAATTCTTAATAGGAATCTGAGAAATCTCAGGATTTCTAAGTAAGATGTTTATATTAAAAGAAAAAAAATAGTCCATATTTTGGAAAAAGCTCCATAATACAGAACTGATTCAGGGTTGTCGGATGAGAAGTTCAACCTTCCCTTGGAGGGTTTTTCTGATTGGAACTTTCTAGTTTTGTTTTTGTGGTGCAGTCTCATGGTATTGTCTTCTACTAGGAAGACATGCCATCATTTCACTGCAACATGTGGGTCAGGACAGCAGGTAAGAATCTGAAGACTCAAATGTCCTTATATATGAGTTAGAAGTGTATATTTTTCTTTTCTTTTCTTTCTTTCTTTTTTTTTTTTTTTTTTGCGGTACGCGGGCCTCTCACTGTTGTGGCCTCTCCCGTTGCGAAGCACAGGCTCCGGACGTGCATACTCAGCGGCCATGGCTCACGGGCCCAGCCGCTTCGCGGCATGTGGGGTCTTCCCGGACCGGGGCACGAACCCGCGTCCCCTGCATCGGCAGGAGGACTCTCAACCACTGCGCCACCAGTGAAGCCCATAGAAGTGTATATTTTTCTTAATAAATTATTTGATATAATATCTTTAACTTTTTGCTTACTTCTGATTTTAGCTTAATACAGACTTGCTGTAAAAAATGAGTTAGACCTAGCTGCCAGGTCTAACTCTGAAATTTATTCTCAAGAGCAAATGAGATGTAATAATGGGGGTTTACAAATAGAAAAGTTAATATTCTGATTTCACTTCTGGATTTGGTTTATGTTGGGACTCTGAAAGTCACGCAAATACCCCAAAAGATAAGAATATTTGTTGTCACCAACTACTTACCTTGATTGATCGGAAGTCCTCATGTATTCTACAAGTATGTTGAATTGTTTGAATATTGTACTGTTCCTTCAGTACTCAAAATAAATATCACCAGAAAATCTTTGCAACTTCAAAGATTTATATACTTTATATGGTGTTTAAAACTTTTCATGCATTTTAATAAAAACTGAGTCATTTTTAAAATATGAGGTTTTGGTATAAATCCACACATCAACTTGGAAGGCATAGTTTTAATGCAGCTGCTGTACATTTTCTTCACAGCTTACTTGTAATGTCATTAGTCATTGTTAGGTCTATTAGTCAGAAGTTTCAAATCTGTAATGTGGTTGTCATACTTAGTAATTATTTTTTAAAATGCTGAAATACAATTTAGTGTGTTGAAATTCAGCTTTATTCACAGATTTCCCCTTCTGTTCTTTTGCAAGAATCAATTTGTATAATGTCAAAATAACAGTGCCTCTCTACACTCTTAAGCATTTTAGATGTGTCATCATATTAATTTTTTGCCCTTTACTACTTCCATTAATTAATTCTGCCCTTTAACTTTTGCTGATCAATGTGGACTAAATTGTAATTGCAACATTTCTATGAAATAATGCCAAATTAAGGCTGATAGTGGCATGCTGTGAGTTAGTGAGGGATTTTAACATTTTTGAGCTTGGTATGTTGATATAAAACCAGATAGACTGAGAATCAACTTTTAAAATTTTTAATTAAAAAAATGTTTTAATTAAAAAAATTTTATTGAAGTATAGTTGATGTTCAAATTTATATATTACAGGTGTACAATATAGTGATTCACAATTTTTAAAGGTTATATTCAACATATAGTTATTATAAAATATTGTCTATATTCACCACGTTGTACAATATACCCTTGTAGTTTATTTTATACATAATAGTTTGTACCCCTTAATCTCCTACCCTTATATTGCCCCTCCCCCTTCCCTCTCCCCAGTGGTAACCACTAGTTTGTTCTCTATATCTGTGAGTCTGCTTCTTTTCCAACTGAGAACCAACTTTTGATTTATGTTTAAATTCTAGGTGTGAAGAATTTTGAATATTATATTATGGTTAAAATTTCCTTGTAGTGTCTGCTAAATACTGGTGGTTTGGAGACATGTAGCTTTACATGATCACTATCCCATTAGAGAGTTAAAATGTGCAATGGGGAAATGAAATAATTAAATATCTCATGAATGTTTATATTAATTCTCACATGGATTGAAATATTGACTTTAATCTAGATTACCCACTATGGTTGATTGTTTATTTATTAAGTAAATGTATAATCATTACTTATTCCGCACCAGATAATGTACGAGGAGATGAGGGTAGAGTGATGAATAAAATTTAGTTTGTACTCCAAAAGAACACAGAGTCTGGTGGAGGAGACGAACACATGGTCATATGTGTACAATAAAGTTAGGTGCCACATTGGAGGTATGCACTGGGTACTGTGGAAGCACAAAGGAAAGTCACTTGGATCTTCAGGTTTAGGAAAGATATGCCACCCAAGCTCTCTCTTCAAAAAATGTTTTTAAAGTTATAAATGGAATACATGGACATGTAACAACAATTTAATAATTTAGAACAGTTTGTGATCAAAGTCACAGAACCATTTCTAATCAACAGTTATTTGGCTTCCTAAAGGCAAGCTCTTTTAAATATTTTTGAATGCATTTCCTTTGGTGGTTCCTCCAGAATACTAAATTATATGATTACACATTCTCTGTGTGTTTTAGGGTTATTTATCATTTTGTTACTTCTGCAGGTTACTTTTTTTTTTAACATCTTTATTGGGGTATAATTGCTTTACAATGGTGTGTTAGTTTCTGCTTTATAACAAAGTGAATCAGTTATACATATACATATGTTCCCATATCTCTTCCCTCTTGCATCTCCCTCCCTCCCACCCTCCCTATCCCACCCCTCCAGGTGGTCACAAAGCACCGAGCCGATATCCCTGTGCCATGCGGCTGCTTCCCACTAGCTATCTACCTTACATTTGTTAGTGTATATATGTCCATGCCACTCTCTCGCCCTGTCACAGCTCACCCTTCCCCCTCCCCATATCCTCAAGTCCATTCTCCAGTAGGTCTGTGTCTTTATTTCTGTCTTACTCCTAGGTTCTTCATGACATTTTTTTTTCTTAAATTCCATATATATGTGTTAGCATACGGTATTTGTCTTTCTCTTTCTGACTTACTTCACTCTGTATGACAGACTCTAGGTCTATCCACCTCATTACAAATAGCTCAATTTCGTTTCTTTTTATGGCTGAGTAGTATTCCATTGTATATATGTGCCACATCTTCTTTATCCATTCATCCGATGATGGGCACTTAGGTTGTTTCCATCTCCGGGCTATTGTAAATAGAGCTGCAATGAACATTTTGGTACATGACTTTTTTTGAATTTTGGTTTTCTCAGGGTATATGGCCCTGCAGGTTACTTTTGTGATAATACATAATACCCTGATACACTATTAAGAATTGATATTATCACCTGTACTGTTTTGTTCACCTTTTTACCTTCATCACTCTCCACCGTTTACCAGCTACCTTTTTATTTTGTTAAGATTGAAAAAGAATAGATATATGTATAACTAAATCACGCTGCTGTACACCTGAAACTAACACAATGTTGTAAGTCAGCTATATTCCAATATAAAATAAAATTTTAAAAAATGTGACAGACAGCATCTTTATTTTATTTATTTATTATTTTTTTTATTTTTTGGGGGTACGCGGGCCTCTCACTGCTGTGGCCTCTCCCATTGCGGAGCACAGGCTCTGAATGCGCAGGCTCAGCGGCCATGGCTCACAGGCCTAGCTGCTCCATGGCATGTGGGATCTTCCCGGACTGGGGCACGAACCCGTGTCCCCTGCATCGGCAGGCGGACTCTCAACCACTGCGCCACCAGGGAAGCCCCGAGACAGCATTTTTTAAAAAACCTGGAAAGAATTTTTTTTAAAGCTTTTTAAATAGTGAAAAAAAAAAAAGATTGTTATCATTTGTAATTTGATATGTAACAGCAACAAAGTCTTTCATTCTTTCTCCATAAATTGACTCTGAAAGTTTACATTTTTATAACTGTGCTGTGTCATGTACTGTGCTATGCTGGGATGGTTTTTCTTTTCTTCTTATCAATTGATTAAAATCATGCCAAAGATTTATTTTCTCCACATTTGAATTGTGGCTTTTTACACAACTTTTTTTGTTTGAACTATAGTTGATATCCAGTATTTTGTTAGCTTCAGCTCTACAGCAAAACGATTCAGTTATATAAATATCTATTTATATATGTAATACATATATATTCTTTTTCAGATTCTTTTTCATTATAGGTTTTTCAAGATATTCGATACAGTTTCCTGTGCTATATCTAAGATCCTGCATGTGGTGCAGGATCTTAGTTCCCCGACCAGGGACCGAACCCATGGCCCCTGCATTGGAAGCACGGAGTCTTAACCACTGGACAACCAAGGAAGTCCCTATTTGTAGACATTTTATGATGGCTATTCTAACCAGTGTGAGGTGATACCTCATTATAGCACAACTTTGTTTTTTTGCCCTTTGGTTAGCAACTGACTTTTCTCTCTTGTTTTTAAAAAAAGTAATATGCATCTTACATTTTCATATATTTCCCTTATATCTACTCAAGCAGAGACCTTTTCCCAAATGCCTTCCTCCTGGCACCATCAATCTTTCTACTCTAATCTGAATCAGTTGCTTTCTAGGGCTACTGTATAGCCTCTCTCCAGCAATTCCCTTCATTGCTTTCCTGAGTGGGATCCATAGTTTCTAAATCCCGTTTCTTCTCTTTCTCTTTCTTCTTTTCCTTTTTTGTCCCTTACTGTTCTAGTCAACATTGCAAAGTAACTGTTTGAAAAAAAAGTATAGTATTAGCAAATGTCTGTATTCTGCTCTCACTGTGTGAGAGTTTGTGTGTGTGTGTGTGTGTGTGTGTGTGTGCACGTGTGTGTGTGTGTGTGTGAGAGAGAGAGAGCAGAAGAGAGAAGGAGAGAGAGATTAGATATTAGACTGGGTATATCATTTTAGAGTCAAAAAATTTCACCGTTAACTGGAAGGCATTTATCAATTTTCTTGACATCAGTATTGGTGATAAGTCTAAGTCAACCCATTCTCATTCTTTTTTAGATAACCTGTTTTTAATTTTGGAAACTTTTATAATCGTCTCTAGGTGTGAGTTTTAATTACTATCATTCTACGTGTTATTTTGCACTTTAAACACTCAGATCTTTCAGCTGTGAAGAATTGGTCTGTTATTTCTCTATTAATTTCTTCTCCATTTTCTGCATTCATTCTTTTTAAAATTTCTGTTATTCAGATGTTGGACTTCTGTGATGGTTCCCTGTAACTCATCTTTTCCTTTGTGCTTTCTGACTCTTTGCATTTCTACTTTACTTTCTAGGAGAAGTGCTCGACTTTATTTTCTAAGCATTTATTTTTAATTCCATTTAGTTAATTGTCTATTCTGCACTTTTCAGCCTCTAACAATCTGTTGATATCAGTCATTTGCTGATAATATGTCTCCTACATTCTTCTCAGTTATGTATTAATTCTATTTTTATAGATTTCTGTTTTTGCTTTAATGGAGTCTCAGGAGAGATGAAAAGTAAAGGTGTATCACTGAAACCTAGTATGAGTTTGTGGGGGAACTGCAAGCAGTAACAGATTAAGGTTAAAGTATTAAACCAGGAATAGCAGGACAAATGACTAAAATAATTGCTAGGCATCATATCACGAGGGCCTTGTAGATACACTCTACTAAGAATTTTAGATTTTATCTTACAGGAACTTAATGCTTTGATTGTGAAAGTGGTAAGATTATATGAGGAAGATATATTTAGAGACTAGAGGCAGGGAGGAAAGTTAGAAGGTTGAAAGAGTTCATATTGGTAATCAGAATGTGATTACCAATATGACTAAGACTCTGCGCTCCCAATGCAGGGGGCCCAGGTTCGATCCCAGGTCAGGGAACTAGATCCCATGTGCCACAACTAAGAAGTTCACATGACTCAGATAAAGATCCCGCATGCTGCAACTAAAAGATCCCTCACGCGCTAATGAAGATCCCACGTGCTGCAACTAAGACCTGACACAGACAAATAAATAAATTAATAAATTCTAAAAAATAAAGTGAGTTTATAATGTAGGTATTATTTTTCTTATTTTACAGATAAGGAAACTGGCTTAGAGATGTTAAATATCCTAGATTACTGTCAATTTAACAAAATGATCATTTATCAATGAGCAAGTGAGGTGAACTTCAGGGAGGAGACTGATTTCCTTATATGAATCCTAGAAAAAAAACATAATAGGTGGTTAACTGCTTGCATGTAAAACTGATTTCTACCATAAATGTAATCACACATCTCCTGTTAACAATGCTATGTTTCTTTCTTTGTTGGCTGATTATTTAGTCTATCTATTGATTTCTTTTCTTTTTATTATCATTTTATTTGCAGTAGAGTCAATCAATTCTAGGCAAAATTGAAAAGTAGATGGATTATATCTTTTTGTCCTAAGAAATACCTCACTCATTTCTACTTTTCATGCACCCTATCCTTCAATAAAAACTATTTTTGGAAAAATAGATGAAATCAATCATTTATAACTAGATATAAATTCAAATTGTTTTTCCTCTTCCTCCTCAGATTATCTGGAATCTTATTTTCCCTTTAATAGATGTTTAACCCTATTAAAGGAAATCTAGGCATTTTTGAGTAAGCAAGTTAGACTTTGGGAAATTGGGAAGTGATCTTTTCAGGGATTCCTGAAATATCATAAATTAGGTTCAGAGTAATTTACTTATATTTCATACAAACCATAAAATAAAATAAAATAAAATAACAACTTATTATTAAATATCTGCTTGTTGGAAAATGATTTAAAAGATATTTTTAAATGTCACATTATAATGTCTATCTTTTGTTGATCACCAGACAATGACCTAAAGTAATTTGGAAGTTCCAAGCTTTTATATAAAGTCCAATCATGAAATTTGATTATATACAGTTGTTGAATTTAGGTATCATTGCTATACTTGGATTATATTGGTAGAGTTGGCTCTTAGTTATACACTTTTAAAGATTGCTTATATTTGGATATATGGATGCTTGGCTACTCTCAATTAGATCAGACCTACACTGATCAAGAATAATGATGGGAAGTACTGATGATGTATTTCTTGGGCAGCTTCAGTGAACAGGATATACTGGTCTCTATTAGTCTGAGACTAGGATGCTCTGACAAAGAGGACAAAGATTCAATAAATTAAAGAAGATGTAATTTGATTTCTCCTTTAAATAACAGTCCAAACTGAATGATTCAACTCTGCTCCATGAGGTTATTCAGAGATACAGTTTCTTCCCATTGGTTGCCCTCATCCCTTAGGGTTGTCATCCTCTGTGTGGTGGAGATGGAGTCTCTGTGAATCCCAGATGATAAGGAGAGAGACAACATGGTGGAGGCATACTCATGGATTTAAGTAACCTACTTTTGTTAATAAGGATATTGATCTACCATTGATATGCTGAAGCCGTTATCAGTCAAATATTAACATTTATTTTCAGCCTTTGGGCTACTTAGTTTTCTACTTACAAATTTTATCTGTTCTTAAAAATTGCAAGTAACACTGCTTGATGATGAGGGAAGAGCATTTTCCCTAATTGGACAAAAAATAGATTCTGCCTATTGTGAGATTATTTGAATGTTTAGGTCTTTGTAAGTTGAAAAAATGAAGTTGTAAAATTTGTGTTAGGTAAATCTCTCACTTTAAATTGGATTCAAGACATTATCATGGGTGCCAATAACTGTAATAGTGTGAATCCTTGAACTCTAAGGTTTAGGTTTGGATCTAACTGACAACTACACTGTCAACTCTTGTAAGTGCATGAACCATGTTTTATTAATCTCTCTATACCTAGTTCTTGGCATATAGTAGATAATCAAAAATATGAAGTGGATACTCAATAATTCTTTAATAGGTTCACATTCAATATTAATATATAAGTAATTATTAATTTTTGTCCTGTGCTATGTGGTAAACAGGAGCCAAAGATGGGTAAGACAAATGGTCTGGTTAACAGAGGAGAGGAGATTAGAAAAGGGCAAACAGAACTATAATATAAAATGGGTTAAACTGAGTATCCTGAGATAAATGTAAACAATGTGCAACAGAGGTTCAAGGTGTAGAGAGTTTGGAGATTTAGGAACAACTTCAGGAGGATGTGACATCTGAGTTGATCCTTGAAAGGTGGTTGTGTAACTGCATGGTATATTGGAAAGATTGTCATGGCAGAGAGCACATAACATATAGGATCAGTGCAAATCAGACTATTTTTCACCTCTGAAGTGCCATAGCTATTCCATGGAACTTGATTCCTAATATGTAATAACGATTTTGTACTAAGGTTATTGCCCTCATTGACTTCACTAAAATATAAACTTTTTGAGGGCTATATGTTGATAAATCTTGTATCCTCTGCTAAATCTATGAGTGCTCTGCGCATAAAAGTATTTTACAAATTTACTCTATATCTTTCAAATTACCAAAAATTCTACAGTTTTGCTAATTATGTTAGATCCACCAGCTGAATATCGTCTAGTGACCTCAGCTGACTCCATGTGGAGTAAAAGTATCACCCATTCTAACCGTATCTGATTTCTTGACCTGATTTCATTAATCACGAAATATAATAATTGGCCATTGTAAAACACCAAGTTTTAGGTTAGTTTATCACATGGCCACAGATTGGTAGAGCAGGCCATTATGAAGATTAATTATGAAGATTAAGTGAGTTAATTTATATCAAAACTTAGCCTAGTATCTGCTACATAGTAAAAATTTCACAAACATTTGTTGCTATTGTAATATTATTGTACCTAAACCACAATTATGAAATCTGTATTTAGGTGTGTACGTCTGTGTGTGTGTGATTTGCGAAGAGAAAATGAACTCAAAATGAAAGGCAATAATATGATACAGTTTCATATAAAATAGGCTTTGTTAAGTAGTCATTCTGTAAGGAATTCTTGTTTTTCTCTGGCTAAGCATTAAATAATGAGGTTTATTTCCTTCAAGGTGTTTTTTTTTTCCTAGGCTTTTTCTCATATCACTTTATATTGTCCATCTGAACAGCCCATCTGAATGATCTTCAGTACTTCCTTGGCTTCAGTTTCCATCATTTGTTAATGAACCCCAAATATTTATTTTTAGCCCATCTTATTTTTGAACTTCAGATGTGAATATTTAACTGCTTACTGAAAATCTCCCTCATGGTAAAAATTGAATCCATCAACTCATCATCTTTTCTCCTCAAATTTCCACTCAGGTATTTAAGTCAAAACCTGACTTTAAAAACCTGGTTTTAAGTAAAGAGTCTGGCCTAAGACCACAAATCACATTGGTTGTATGTTCATTAAAATAGGACCCTGTCAGGGCTTCCCTGGTGGCGCAGTGGTTGAGAGTCCGCCTGCCGATGCAGGGGACACGGGTTTGTGCCCTGATCCGGGAAGATCCCACACGCCGCGGAGCGGCTGGGCCCGTGAGCCATGGCCGCTGAGCCTGCGCGTACGGAGCCTGTGCTCCACAACGGGAGAGTCCACAACAGTGAAAAAGAAAAAAAAAAAGGACCCTGTCTAAAATGGTAATTGAAAAGTTTGAGGCCTTCATAGTATATAAGCCTTCAAATTTATATACTATGGTACTGACACTTTTAGGTGCATGAAACAACAATGCATATAAATAGTGAAGAACGCATTATAAAGTATTTGCTATTTGGGATATGCTAAGAAGACTGTAATAGTTTGGTAAGTCTTGGGATTTAGACCTTTTCTAGTTTTAGTTTGTTTTTCTTGCTCAAATCTATTGAAGCTTGTGACCATATACCTTAATCCAAATTTAATCTGAAGGATGTCAAACAGGCACATACCCTTCATTTGTCTACATATTTCTTAACGCTTTGGTACCTTTAGCAGAAATAAAGCCCATTGCTTTTCCCAGTTGGCACACAACATCTTTCCTCTCCTCTCCATAACCTTGTCAAGAGCAGCCATTATTCTACACTAGCCATGTGTCTAGTTCCACATAAGTACTCAAAATCTTAATATTTCAAATCAACTTTAATCAGATATTTGTACTTAATTATTTCCTATCTCCTAGTGTCTTTTTTCCGTATCATTTTTATTTGTATTTTAATACCATTTTTGGTAATTTGTGGTGCTCTTATCTTTAATCCCTGGAAATAATTTTAGCAAAAATTTCAGTGACTTAAATTTGGGAAACACTGCATCTTTCTGTTGAAGATTTACCATATATGCTAACATGCTTAAACTCCGAAAAGTAAAGGCTTGCAGGAAAATTATATCAATACTTGTTTAGTTTGTTTAATCCAGGGGTTGGCATAGAACTTAAAAAATGTACAACATTTGTCATGCTATTTATTCTTTAGTTGAAGAGACTTTAGAACTTAAAAATTGATACTTTAGTTAACTTCATGAGTGCCTTTGCTACTGCATGGACAAAGTGGGAGAGGAAATCTTTCATACGTATACTTTCCACTTGGTTAGACTACATGAGAGGCTTTTTTCTCTTTCTTAAGTTGCTTCCTTAGTTGTTCACTTTCACCTCAGATGATTTCCAAAATTCCTTGACAATCAGTCTTAGGTGGGTTTACTTTCTGAAGGTGAGATTCTTCCCTTCCACTGTCCCCATTCTTAAATTGCTAAATCCGTGTGTCCTATTTCTTTTGACTCTTTGCCTTCTTCTTTTCCTTTCTTACATTGCAGTCTTTGTCTTGCCAATGCTCCTTCAGCATTATAGTATATTAATATTTTTGTGTTCCCACAATGATTTCATAAAAAGTTTATCCATTAGAGGATAGCTGTTTACCTCAGAATGCTTCATTTGACAAATTATTTTGCATAGGTTTCCTTTAACCTGAAATCTCTGCACCTCAGATGGGTTCTAAATATCCTTGACTTTTCAGAAACTTTTCAGTTGCATAAAAAGAATGCTGCCTATCATGGCTGTAAAATGGATCTGCTGGCCATGGAGGATCAATGCATTGCAAGGGATTGGATCTTGTGTACACTCTCTTTCCCCTCTTGCTACAAGTAAACACTGTACTACTTGAGTCTGGTGTATTATCTGTGTGCAACTTTGAATATTGCACAAGTCTCTTCCCTAGGTGTCACTTATATGCCTTTTAAGCTTGGTTGCACTCATGTTATTTTCTATCCTGTGGCATAGACTGACCACCCAGTGAATAAAATAAAGCTTCTCCTTCCCAAGCCTCACAAGAATTGTGCCATGATTTGTAGGTGAGAAGAGAATTACAAGCCATTAATCATTCATCAATACTGATTACCACTGAGAATGGCTACTTCAAGTCTACAAGCTTATTGCTACTTCTGTAACATTCTTAGGCCACAGAATATTGGCCAATCCATCAATCAGCTCAGATTAGCTGATGTGCCTTTGGTCCAACTTCCTAGATGGACCACATCACCATTCCTCTCTTATGTCTCATGGTCTCCCTCTCAGGAATTCTTCCAGGAATCAGGGGTGAATTTCCTCATTGTTCTGGATCCTCAGACCTCTCTAATTTCATGTTTAGAGGGATCTCCACTCCACACCCACTCTTGCAATGTTTGATAATGATTACCATTAAAACTAGAATCTAAATCATTACCAACAAAGATATTATTTACATTTCCTTGAACCAGAAGGCATACTCTTTAAAACATTCCACGAGGGAAGGGATGGGATACCATCTGTCTACGATGGCAGAGAAAGGGGAAAGTAACAAAACGGTTAAATGTCCACATTAAGATTATTTGAACATTCATATTCTGCCAAATTTGTATTTAAGTGTGCATGTTATTTTCAATAATTAGAGTGATACAAATAGATCTTAAGAAATAGCAAAGAAATCCATGTTTTTTTCAAATGGGAGTCAAGGAGATATGGAAATTCTTCCCATTTTAAGTGCTCCTTAATTAATGGCATTTCTGTGGTTGAATTTATATCAACAAAGAGAATTGGAGATTAAGGCAATTAATCAGCAAATTCAGCTTAAAAATAACAATTGAAAAATAAGTGAAATTTCCTACAGAATTCTAGGGTTTGGTATCTATACAGATAAGATTCATTAGGTGGATGCATAACTCTCTTCTTTACTCTCATGAAAGATTGTTCTCTGATTGTCACTGTGTATAAAGTAAAATAAAGATAGATTATGCAAATATTCTGATTGATTAAAAGATTAAAATTGTGAGTCTTCCTAGAAATATGTCAGGATTCAAGAATATCTTATTGCAGTTTTCTTCCTACTGTAAATAAAGGATCAACCAACATCTTCTAATAACTCACAACTACCTCTTTTCCTGTTAGAACATGTCATCCAGCACTTTTTGATTACATGTTCTCAGGTAATAGCTGGGACAGATTGACCAAAGGAGAGCAAGTTCTTTAATCAGGATAACATAATGATTCCATCACAAACTTTAGATAGGACTACGGGTATCACCATTTTGTTGTTGTTGTTGTCTATTAATAATGCTGTATCTTTAGTGGAATTGAAGACAGCTTTCTGTAGACCTCAATGCAACTTTGTAAAAGACCATAACAATGCCTTTAGAATAAAATCCATTTGCTGTTCTACAGAGAAGCAAGTTTTCTAGTAATTTGGCCATAATTTGAGGACAGGACCCCTAAGCAATGGGATGTGGTAAGCAAAAATCTGAATTTTCTGCCTGGCTAAAACCAATGACCTTGAGCTTCTCCATGATCTTGAGTTGTTTTGTGGGCATTGTTTTCCTTACCTATGAAAAGAAGAGTTTGTCCAACATGTTCTGAGGTTCTTTCAGTTCTAAAATTTTTTGGCTAATTTACCTGGAACACAAGAGGTTCCCTGAATCTGGCTGGTGTGCAATAAATATTTAACGATTATAAAAAATATTTAACTTCCAAATGGGGAGAACAAACATATGGAAATATTGTGATATCTCAACCTTTGTGATTTTGGGAGCAGAATCAATGTGATTAAAATTACAAACCCAATGAATTCCCTGTTTACTTCAGTCAAAGAGAAATAGTTGTTGTCTAAAAACAATCTGAACTACTCCTAGAGTAATGGAAGTAAAAACAAAAAGAGACAAATGGGACCTAATGAAACTTTAAAGCTTTTGCAAAGCAAAGGAAACTACAAACAAGATAAAAAGACAACCCTCAGAATGGGAAAAAAATATTTGCAAATGAATCAATGGACAAAGGATTAATCTCCAAAATATATAAACAGCTCATGCAGCTCAATATTAAAAAAACAAACAACCCTATTCAAAAATGGGCAGAAGACCTAAATAGACATTTCTCCAAAGAAGACATACATATGGCCAAGAAGCACATGAAAAGCTGCTCAACATCACTAATTATTAAAGAAATGAAAATCAAAACTACAATGAGTTATCACCTCACACCAGTTAGAATGGGCATCATCAGAAAAATCTACAAACAACAAATGCTGGAAAGGGTGTGGAGAAAAGGGAACCCTCTTGCACTGTTGGTGGGAATGTAAATTGATACAGCCACTATGGAGAACAGTATGAAGCTTCCTTAAAAAACTAAAAATAGAATTACCATACGATCCAGCAATCCCACTACTGGGCATATACCCAGAGAAAACCTTAATTCAAAAAGACACATGCACCCCAATGTTCATTGCAGCACTATTTACAATAGCCAGGTCATGAAATCAACCTAAATGCTCATCAACAGACGAATGGATAAAGAAGATGTGGTACATATATACGATGGAATATTACTCAGCCATAAAAAGGAACGAAATTGGGTCATTTGTAGAGACGTGGATGGATCTAGAGACTGTCATACAGAGTGAAGTAAGTCAGAAAGAGAAAAACAAATATCGTATATTAACGCATATATGTGGAACCTAGAAAAATGGTACAGATGAAACTGTTTGCAGGGCAGAAATAGAGACACAGATGTAGGGAACAAACATGGAGGCCAAGGGGGGAAGGTGGCAGGGGAGGTGGTTTTGGTGGGATGAATTGGGAGATTGGGGTCAACATATAGACACTAATATGTATAAAATAGATAACTAGTTAGAACCTGCTGTATAAAAAATTAAAATAAAATTCAAAAATTCAAAAAAAATTTTTAAAAATATCTGAACTAAGTTCAAGCAAAATACCCCATATACTAGTTGCAAATATATATTGATAGTAAACATTATTATTTCTATCTTTGATAAAATGCTGAATTAGTTGTTTGAATGTATTAAAAGTAACGAATGTATTTAAAAGAAGTTTTTTAGCTAGTTGAGCAGTTTATACTTTGTGACTATAACCAGTGTGTTTAGTATTTTAAAAATATATATCAGGAGGGAAAGGGATAAATTACAACTATTTACAAAGTAATTCTTTCTGAGAATGACCTTAAGACTAGCAGAAAAGATTTTCCACAATAAAGATATAAAGAAAGAACTACAACCAGATGGGTAAGGAGGGTGGAGATGTGGTCTAGTCAGGACCCACAATCCCATGTAGGTGACCATAAGCAGGAAGGATATCTCAATCATGGAGGTCCTCCTGGAGGAGTGAGGAGGTCTTCCTCAAACCCCACATTGAGCTCAGAGGCAACAGTTTGAAAGGGGTCTGGGTCAGACCCACTTGCTGACTTGGAGAGCCTCCTGCAGAGGGACGAGGCAGCTGGGCCTACCCCTGGGGACTGAGATGCTGGTGGCAGCCATTTTTGTGATCTCATTCTACCTTGCTGACAATGACACTGGTGGGCACCATTTTGGAATCCTCCCTCTAGCCTATTAGCACTGGGGGCCTGCCACACTCACTAGCATATCTGTAGCTGGCCTTGCAGCCAGCAATGCTGGAGTGCCTATCCTGTCCACCAGCATGCCTGCAGCAATCGCACAAGGCAAAGGCTTGCAGACAGTCAGTCCAGTGCACCCACAGCAGTCAGCCTCGGCAAAACAGAAGGGAGTATGTAGCCCTTAAAGGAGACACACCTGGAACATCTCTCTCTGGTGGCCAGAGGGGAACCTGCTGCTGAAGCTCATAGAACATCTCCTACATAAGGCCACTTCTCAAAGACTGGGAGACATAGTGCATAATACATACATAACACATAGACCTAAACAAAGAATTAGGCAAAATGAGGAGAAAGATAAATAGATTTCAACAAAAAAACAAGACAATACCTCAGAAAAAGAACTAAATGAAATGGAGATAAGCAATCTATCTGATAATTAGTTCAAGGCAATGATCATAAAGATGCATACCAAACTCAGGAGAATAATGGAAGGACACAGTGAGAACTTTAATAAAGAGTGAATTAGAGCCAAAGAATACAACAACGTAAACACACCAGAGAAAATACACCAGAAAAATACACCAGAGAGAATCAACTGTAGATTAGATGATACAGAAGAATGGATCAATGATCTGGAACACGGAGTACTGGAAATCACCCAACTGGAACAACAAAAAGAAAAAAAAATTAAATGAGGATAGTTTAAGGGACCTCTGGGAGAACATCAGCAAGTCTATCTGATAGAATCATATATCATTATGTATTTGTATGACCATTAAAAGCTAAAATAGAAAAAAAGAAGTATATATATATATATATATATATATATTTTTTTTTTGGTGGGGGGTAGGCGGGCCTCTCAATGTTGTGGCCTCTCCCATTGTGGAGCACAGGCTCCGGACGTGCAGGCTCAGCGGCCATGGCTCACGGGCCCAGCCACTCCACAGCATGTGGGATCCTCCCGGACCGGGGCACAAACCCGTGTCCCCTGCATCGGTAGGCGGACTCTCAACCACTGCACCACCAGGGAAGTCCCTAAAGAAGTACATTTTTAATTGACATTTCTTACACATATAGAGTGAATTGACAATTCTTATGGGTATAAAGTTACTAATAATAGTTTACATTTCTTGAGTACCTGCACTGTTCTAAATACTAATCTTTATTTATCCTTTAACCCTTTTAACAACCCTATGAGAAATTTAGTATTATTATCATCCTACCCATCTTGTAAGTGAGGAAATTGAAGACCAGAGAAGTTTACTAATTTTCCCAAAGGTACGCAGTCAGTATGTGGTAAAGCGAAGCTCTTAACCAACTGTAATATAGGCATCCTTTGATGATTTCTGAAAACACGACTAAATTATGTAAAATGTATTAATACATCCTTGTTTATTTATAAATTTACTAACAAAAATGGACCTTTTCATGTGTTCAAACAAAATTTTCTCCTTCATTAACATCTGCAATTGTAATTTCTATTTCTTTACACTTTGTAAGATAAAAAGCTGTAGTATCAACTTTTTCTTTTTCTAATCTGAGATTGCAATTCCGTTATATGATTTCCTATTATGTGTGCTAGAATATATCAATACCTTTTATCTTTTGCTTTGAATATGAGGGAGCTAATTTCTGATGAATTTCTCTGAGCTGAGAAGTACTATGCTCTGTATGAAGTCATAAGTAGCCCATATATGTCTCTTTTCATTCTTTCAGGAGGTCTTATTTAGTTTTGTTAGCATTATCTCAGCCCAGAATGTATTGCATTTAGAAATCATTGAATCATCTGTTTTACTCAAGTAGCTGACATTCAATCACACATTAATATTACTTAATTTCTTATTCAGAGGTTTAAAACTCTCTTTTATTATCTTTCAAAACCTTAAAAGGGATTGACAATTATAATGATGTGTCTTGTGATACAAAGAGTAATAAATTGTAAATAAGCCATGAATAGGAATGATATAAAAGAAAGAAGGCTGAGAAAAAACCCCAGTCAGATGGTATACAATAATTTCTTCTTGGGCTTCCCTGGTGGCGCAGTGGCGGAGAGTCCGCCTGCCAATGCAGGGGACACGGGTTCGTGCCCCGGTCTGGGAAGATCCCACATGCCACGGAGCAGCTGGGCCCCTGAGCCATGGCCACTGAGCCTGTGCGTCCAGAGTCTGTGCTCTGCAATGGGAGAGGCCACAACAGTGAGAGGCCCGCATACCGCAAAAAAAAAAAAAAAAATTTCTTCTTTTAGTCAAGGAAATAAATGATTGTTGCAATAGAATCTAACTATTCTAAGACCCTTTAAGGACAATTTCTATTGCAAAGTGAGAACATTTGAAGTTCCATTTGAATAAGGCAGCACTTCTGGCCTGTGAAAGCAGATAAGCTTTCAGGATTCTCCTTGTGGAAAAGACAAGCCTATGAAAAAAAAGGCCTATCAAAAGACATATCTTAGCAGGAAAACACTTAGTTTCCTAATGCTGGGCAAATAGGTATCTGTCTTTGATTTAATGGCTGTATTTCTATAATCACTGATTCTCAGAGGGTCACACTGATACATGGTTAGATGAGAAATTATACAGATTTCAGTGAATTCTTATTGAAATCTATACTTTAAAAATGAAAAAGTTTTGATTTGATCAATCTGAAAGTCCTATCCAAACTTACTCAGAATACATATGAAATTACATCATGAAAATTTGATAATTTGGGGCTAAAATTTTGCTTTTCAGAGTTGTAAATAGCTTTTCTGAACTCTAGAAATCATATTGCTCAATGTTTTTGTAAGTGATAAAGAAGGTTATTTAGGAAGTAATACATATCAGTTAGAAGGCTTTGTGAAGAAAGAGATTGAAAAATTGACTTAAGACGGCTTAAAAATAAGAAAATTTATTATCTTCCAGGGATGACATCAAAGTGGATTGATTCAGCAGCTCAACCTTGCCATCAAGGGTCCAAGTTCTTTTAGCCTCTCTGCTCTGCTAACTGCAACACCAGCTTTACACGTCACTGGCTTCCTTTATGATCGTGAGATGGATGCTGTACATTTTTTTGTTTTTGTTGTGTGTGTGTGTGTGTGGAAGAGAGAGAGAGGCTTTTTGTGAATACTTTAATTAAATTGGGATTATTTAAGAAAGAGAAGAAAAGAAGAAATGATGCTGGGTGATCATCAGTGTCCAACACAGGTAAGCAATGTAAGAAAACAGAACCATGTCACTATGTTTTAATGATAATTTTTGTGGATAGCATATTCTAGTATAATCTGACTTCATTGCACTAATATTATTGTGTACAATATTGAAAGCCATATTGAAAAATTTTTCAAAAAGAAAACCTCCAAAAAAGAGATTATTTTTCCTTTAAACTATTATTTTTCCTTTAAACTATTAAAATAAAATAATATTAATAATAGTCTAGTTTTAAGTAGGATGCTACATTCTTGGTGTTTCTTTTACTGTTATGGTTAATTACATGACTATATATTACATGGATTATATTATATTATTAATTATTATATTTAATCAATTAATTATTTATTAATTATGTTTAATCAATTTATTATATTATTAACTATTGCTTAATTAATTATTATTAATATATTATTATATTATATTATAATATATTATATTACGTGGATTATATATTACATGGATAAATTCCTATTTATTGGGAACATTTTTTGGAATTCAGTTATAACCACTTAACACATAAGCTCTAAATTCTTAATTATACAGATGCAAAATGGAATTTTAAAATGTAAAGTAATTTTATAAATTTGTAAGCCTTTATTGTATATGGCAGAGATTGTTACTTATTCTCACAAGCTTGAGTTGGACCATGACTGCTTAGAATAAAGACTGCTTCGCAGCCTCCCTTGCAGCTAGGTGGAGCCATATCATCAAGGTCTTCCACTGGGATGTAAGCAGAAGTGATGTGTGCAACTTCCAGTTTATGCTTTTAAAGGGAAAGTGTAACACTTTATGGGTGGTAGAAACAACAGGAAAGAAGGAACCTGGACACTTGGTGACTTTAAACAGAAGATCTGATGCATCAGCCTAGATACTTCTACCTTGTACAAGCCATTTTTAATTTAGGCTGAACCTACATCCCAGTACCATAAACTATCTAGAAGTAAGGTGTGGCTCTCTGAGACTAGAAACTGAATTACAATTCTTCTGGGTACAATATAAAATACGTTGCTTGGTTTTAAATATTTTTAGGAGGAAGTAGCATCATATGGAGCTCCCAATATTTTTATTTTGATATTGTAGTTCTTTATGAATGCAGCAGATTTAACTGTTTTGAATGAATTTACTCATTTTAAGCAATTAACATCCAATCACTTTACTTAAAATAATCAAACCATTTGTGTATATATATATATATATACAGCATACACCTCCACTGTTTACTGTCTCAAAGCATTTTAACAAGCTATTGTGCTGGCAGAATTAATTAGATCTGAAAACTGGTATAATAAAAACAATAAAAGCTACAAGAATGCATTAAAATAGAATACCAAAATAATAGAATCTAAGGTTTTTAAAGTTGTGTTTGACTAGTCAAATGTTCCTTAATAATTAGATGCATCAGAGTACATTGTTCATTATAATATTAAAAGGAATGTAATAAAATGAAAATTGAGGCAATAGAGAATTCAGTATGCATAATTATTTTAAACTTAAAATCTTCCCCATAATGAACATAGTTAAAAACATAAAAGACAAATGATAGAGATATTAGAAGCAATTATCAAAGGAATTCTCAGCAGAAATTTCTGATTTAAATTAAAGCCTATGATTAAAAATCTTCTGCCTTTTTGTCCTTCTCCATTCTTCCCACAATCACTACTGCTGCAGCACCTTGTAACTTAATTTCTTTTCCTCAAAGACAGTCTATGCTTGATCCATAGCAAGAATGAACATATCAACTTCAGGTCTTTCTGGTTTTTGTTTCTACATGCACTAATGCTTAACTTTTAAAAGAACAAAGATGGAAATGCTATTGAACAGAGGCCATGAAAAATGGAATTATTTTTCACCTGCATAACTTTGTTAATTTTGTAAGTGAAAATTTTGTAAGTGAAACAGGAGATCTTTTCTTTCTTTTTTTTTTTTTGAGGTTTGAAATGTAGCACAATGTGTTTTGGTGGTTTTGAGCATCTACTCATGGAGTGTTCTAGGTGCTGGAGACACAACAGTAAACAAAATCACTTGTTATTATGTTTACATTCTGGTGATTAAATTAATACTACACCATAAAACAAGTATGGGACAATTCAAGAAAGTTCTTTTTTTTTTTTTGGTACACGGGCCTCTCACTGTTGTGGCCTCTCCCGTTGCTGAGCACAGGCTCTGGACATGCAGGCTCAGCGGCCATGGCTCACGGGCCCAGCCACTCCGTGGCATGTGGGATATTCCCAGACCAGGGCACGAACCTGTGTCCCCTGCATCGGCAGGAGGACTCTCAACCACTGCGCCACCAGGGAACCCCAATTTCATACATATTTAATGTATGGTGCCTATGAACATAATTACTATGCTACATTGTTATACAGCAAGAAATAATTCTGAGTTTCTGGCATACTTGAGATTGTCAATAATTCTGTATATAGGAAGGTTATTTTAGAATTCAATCCTGAATTCAGATTTTAGAAGAACCAGTTCACCAAGTAAAAAGCACAAGAGGCGTTTAAAGAAAAAACCCACATATTTAGGGTATATAAAATATATTAGAGAATATACATTTATTATAGCTAAGGAAGTACAAAGATGCTTGTCTTACTTTAAAGGTAATTGTGTGAAAAAAGTAGCATTCAAAGGTATAAGAATATCTTTTCCACATCTGAGGTATATAATTAACAAACTTCTCTACACTTATTCAGAAAAGAAAGTAATAAACCACTTGTAAATAATGGTAGTCTTGCATTCTATATACTTAAATGTCAATAATCTGAACATAAATTTTCTCCTGTTCTTAGTTACACAGGTGTGTTTTTGAGATAATGCAGAGATAGGTATCATTACCATTGCTGCAGTTCCATTTTCTATAGATATAAATATATTAATGTAAAACATGGAGGATAAATGAAGAGTTCCACTACTATAGAAAACTGTAGTGCATGGAAATTAAATCAATATGCAGCTTTAAAAAACACAACATGGTGACAGCAGAGAAGTGAAATCTGACTGCATTCCAGGAAAAAGACAAAAGTAGTAGGTGTCTATTAAAATAACAATCACAGTGAAAAGAAATAAGAACATATTCTTTCCACATTTTGATTGCTTGATGTTCTGCCCTTTGATTTCTCAGGATTAATAACTCCAGTAAGAAGGAGGCTTTTGTAAAAATGTGCGAATAAGGGCAGACCTTAAGAAAATATACAAAGTGATTTTTCTCCATCATTTGAAATGGACTTGGTTTTACCTTGTAAATTTCTGAGCAACTGGAGTGATATATTCACAGGTCTCCTAGGTTAATTCAGTGCACAGTAACTAATGCCAATGATAACAATTTCCTTTTGAGGACAATTCTGGTATTTAATCATAGATGAACCATGAAACAATACATATATCCAGGCATTAAATAGGAAGGAGTAAACTCAGCCCTCGATATTTAGGAGTTCAGGTGATATCAAAATTATGTTACCAAAAAATCCCAATGGTCAATTTAAAGGCTGTAGTAGATGATGCAAGAGTGAGAAAAAAGATCAGAGAACAATATTATTAATATAATAAAAAGGATTATGTTAAAAATTAATAACAAAATACAATTTATCTAAATACAGCTTCTAACTGAACTGTATCCTTAACAGTACTGATTTAAGGGTTGTGTCAATAAAAAGGGAGATCTAGGATCCCTGTATTAAAAAACTTGGTCAGATATTATACATGATTAATATACTTTTAAGGTATACAAGGGTATTTAATAAGTTTATGCACACATTTTATGCACACTGAGGTATAAGGTAGCTCTCAAATTACATTTGGTTATATTTTCGAATTTTGAGGTTAAATTGGTTGTTTGAAACTTACAATATATTTTTTTCAAATAAAAATATTATAATTGAGATTTTATCTTTCGGCCCAATTCAGAAAATAATTTAGTCCATAATGTCGCCTAAATCTTGTCAAACAGAAAATAAGTGAAAACAATTAAGTTGCATATGTGTAAATTAAAACTGAAAACTAAGTTCACAGAAGGAATCATTTTTATTTACTTTGCATTTTAGTGCTCAAGGAGAAGGAATTTTTTTGTAGAATTAAGTGAAGAAATCTGTGGAATTTCTGAAAGAACATGTGGGCATTTTTATAGACTTTTATAGATCTATTGAAGACAGCTATGGTTTCTTTATGAATATATTATGCCATTTTCTAACTTATATTTCTTATATTCTTTAAAACGTGTGGATTGCTGGAACTCTTCTATTCTGTACTAATTTGCTAAAGCTGCCATAACAAAATACTACAGACTGAGTGGTTTAAACAACAGAAATTAATTTTCTGACTCTTCCAGAGGCTAGAGGTCCAGGGTCAAGGCTTGATTTCTTCTGAGGTCTTTCTCCTTGGCTTTCATATTGCTGCCTCCTTGCTATGTCCTTACATGTCCTTTACCCTGCGCGTGCAAATCCCTGCTGTCTCTCTGTTTCCACATGTCCTCTTTTTATAAGAATGCCAGTCAGATTGTATTAGGGCCCACCCTAATGACTTTAACTTAATCACCTCTTTGAATACAGTCTTCAAATACAGTCACAATCTGAGGTAGTGGGCTTAGGGCTTCAACATATGAATTTTGGGGAAACCTAATTCAGACCATTATATTCCACTAACAGAATTAAGGTTAATTTGGATTGCTAGAATACTTTTAGCCCTTATTAATTAAGAGATGGAGAACAAGCAATTGGGGAGAAAATTGAAGTGGGAGGAACCATGAGAAGGGGGATATTTTTGTTATTTGGTTAAGAACAGAAAAATATTAGGAAATAAAAGAGTATGCATGCGGGACTTCCCTCGTGGTACAGTAGTTAAGAATCTGCCTGCCAGTGCAGCGGACATGGGTTCGAGCCCTGGTCCGGGAAGACCCCACAAGCCTTGGAGCAACTAAGCCCGTGTGTCACAACTACTGAGCCTGTGCTTTAGAGCCTGTGAGCCACAACTACTGAGCCTGAGTGCCACAGCTACTGAAGCCTGCACGCCTAGAGCCCGTGCTCTGCAACAAGAGAAGCCACCACAATGAGAAGCCCACGCACGGCAACAAAGAGTAGCCCCCGCCCATCGCAACAAGAGAAAAGCCCGCGCGCAGCAACGAAGACCCAATGCAGCCAAAAATAAATAAATAAATAAATTAATTAAAAAAACAAAGCCTATGCATGTGTGGAATAACTGAGCCCAGGGTGGCCTTTAGCAGGGAATCAGGGATGTTAGAGAGATCTTTGCATCAGTTTCTTTTTGCAGGTAGGTTGCTGTGTGAAGGGAACAAATATGCGGTGAACTGAAAAACCTGGGGTAGGGACATGGAGAGAAAAGCAATGTGCACCCCACTGTTTACATTTACAGGTAATTCACAGGTTGAGCGTTCATTATCTGGGAGTTTTAAACTACCTACATCAAGACATCATCCACTTATATTTTTATTATTTATTTATTTTAAAAATCCATTATTTTTATTGAGGTATAATTGACATATAACATTATAGTAGATTCAGGTGTACAACATAGTGATTCCACATTTGTATATACTGCAAAATGATCACTAAAATAATCTGGTTACCATCTGTCACCATACATAGTTACAAAATTTTTTTTTGTTATGAGAACTTTCAATATCTACTCTTCTAGCTACTTTCAAACATGCAACAGTGTTATTAACTACAGTCACCATGCTATAAATTTCATCCCCATGACTATTCACTTTGTAAGTGGAAATTTGTACCCTTTGACCCTCTTCACCCATTTCGCCTCCCCGCCCCGCCCCCCAGCCCAATGCTTCTCTCTCAGACAACCAACAGTCTGTTCTCTATCTGTGAGCTTATTTGTCTTTCACATGTAAGTGAGAGCATACAGTATTTATCATTTTTTGTCTGACATTTCACTTAGCATAATGCCTTCAAGATCTATCCATGTTGTTGCAAATGGCAAGATTTTATTCTTTTCTATGGTTGAATAATATTTCATTGTGTTGTATACCAATTTTTTTTAATGCATTCATGAACATTTAGGTTGTTTCCATGTGTTGGCTATTGTTAATAATCCTGCAATAAGTATAGGGGTGCATAAATCTTTTTGAATTAGTGTTTTTGTTTTCTTTGTATTAATATAAATACCCAGAAGTGGAGTTGCTGTATGTCATATAATAATTCTGTTTTTAATTTTTTGAGAAAACTCCATACCTGTTTTCCATAGTGACTGAACCAGTTTACATTCCTACCAACAGTGCAAGGGTTTCCTTTTCTCCACATCCTTGTCAACACTTGTTATTTCTTGCCATTTTGACAACAGCCATTCTAATGGGTGTGAGGTGATATCCCACTGTGGTTTTGGATTGCTTTTCCCTGATGATTAGTGATGTTGTTCATCTTTTCATGTACCTGTTGACCGTCTGTGTGTCTCCCTTTGAAAAATATCTATTCAGGTCCTCTGCCTGTTTTTAAATTAGATTGTTCTTTTTATTGAAATTGAGTTGTATGAGTTCTTGGTATATTTTGGATATTGACCTCCTGTCAGATATATGATTTGGAAATACTTTCTCCCATTTTGTAGGTTGTCTTTTCATTTTGTTGATGGCCTCCTTTGCTGTGCAGAACCATTTTGGTTAGATGTAGTCCTACCTGTTTATTTTTGCTTTTGTTGCCTTTGCTTTGGTGTCAGATCCAAAAAATATTGCCAAGACCGTGACTTACTGCTGACATTTTCTTCTAGCAGT
Source organism: Pseudorca crassidens (assembly GCF_039906515.1). Lineage (NCBI taxonomy): Eukaryota > Metazoa > Chordata > Mammalia > Artiodactyla > Delphinidae > Pseudorca > Pseudorca crassidens. The sequence goes on from NC_090296.1 coordinate 69,882,203, forward strand.
TTTATGGTTTCAGGTCATACATCCAGGCCTTTGATCATTCTCAGTTAAGTTTTGAATATTGTAGAAGATAGTGGTTCAGCTTTATTCTTTTGCTTATGGCTGTCCAGTTTTCCTAATACCATTTATCAAAGAGGCTGTCATTTCCCCATTGTATATTCTTGGCACCTTTGTCATAAATTAATTGACCATATAACCCTGGGTTTATTTCTGGACTCTCTATTTGGCTCCATTGATCTCTATGTCTGTCTTTATGCCAATAACATACAGTTTTGATTACTATAGTTTACTATATACTAAAAATAGATTATTATATACAGTTTTTTCTTCCAGTTTAATTGAAATATAATTGACATTCAGCACTGTATAAGTTTAAGGTATACAGCATAATGATTTGACGTACATACATCATGAAATTATTACCATAATATGTTTAGTAAACATCCATCATCTCACATAGTTACTACGTTGAAGAAAAAATTTTTTTCCTTGTGATGAGAACTTTTAGGATTTACTCTCTTAACAACTTTCATATATAATGTACAGCAGTGTTAATTATCTTTGTCATGTTATACATTACATCCCTAGTACTTATTTATCTCCTAACTGGAAGCTTGTAACTTTTGACGACCGTCATCCAATTCCCTCTCCCACCACTCCCTCCCTCTGGCAGGCACAAATCTGATCTCTTTTTCTATGAGTTCGTTTGTTTGTTTTTGAAGTATAATTGACCTACAGCACTATGTTAGTTTCTGGTACACATGTAGTGATTTGATATTTGTACACATTTCAAAATGACCACCATGATAAGTCTAATCTGTGACCATACAAAAATATTACACAATTATTGACTATATTCCCCATATTATTTGTTTCATAACTGTCACAATTATTTTCTATATATTGTTTTGTAATATAGTTTGAAATCATAGAATATGATGTCTCCAGATTTGTACTTCTTTCTCAAGGTTAATTTGGCTATTTGGGGTCTTTTGTGGTTACATACAAATTTAGGATTTTTGTTCTATTTCTCTGAAAAATGTCATTGGGATTTTGATAGGAATTGCATTGAATCTGTAGATTTCTTTGGATAGTATGGACCTTTTAACAATATTAATTCTTACAATTCATGAGCATTGAAAGTCTTTCCATTTATTTGTCTTCTTCAATTTCTTTCATCAACGCATATTTTTCAGTGTACAGGTCTTTCACCTCCTTGGTGAAATTTATTCCTAAGTATTTTATTCTTTTTGTAAATTATAATTGTAATTTTGTAAAATTTGTAATAATTGCAATTGTAAATGGGACTGTTTTCTTATCTCCTCTTTCTGATAGTTTGTTATTAGTATATAAAAATGCAACAGATTTTTGTATATTAATTTTGTAGCCTGAAACTTTACTGAATTTGTTTATCAGTTCTAACAATTTTTTAGTGGGATCTTTAAGGTTTTCTGTATATAATATTATGTCATCTGCAAATAGTGACAGTTTTACTTCTTCCTTTTTCAATTTAGATGCCTTTTATCTCTTTTTCTTGCCTAGTTGCTCTGGCTAGGACTTCCAATACTATGCGGAATAAAGGTGGCAACAGGTGGACATCCCTGTCTTCTTCCTGACCTTAGAGAAAAAGCCTTCAGCTTTTCACCATTGAGTATGATGTTAGCTGTGGGCTTGTTATATATGACTTTATTAAGACATCATCTGCTTAATAAACGAGCAAATCTTGCTGTATCTGAGATTTTGGAAACAGATGTACCTGTGTTTGAAAGTTGATTTTGTTGCCTACTAGTCATGAAAACTTGGGCATGTTATTTTACCTCTCTGAGTCTGTTCTCTTATCTGTAAAATGTGGATAATATTGTATGTTAATTGTGAGGATTAGGGGAATAAAGTATGCATAGAGTATCTGCATTACATTGAGTCTTCATAAATGGTAGCTACACTAATAACAAAGATATTAATAATAATTCAATTCTTGTTTGATTGTTACACATTACACAAGCCCAGAGATGTGGTAGATTAAAAAAACCTGATCCTTGGAAATAAACAGACACAAATGTAATCATGTGCATTTAACAGATGTGTTAGTTTCCTAGGGGTGTTTTTTCATAAATTACTACAAACATGGTGGCTTAGAACAACAGAAATTTATTCTTTTTCAATTCTGGAGGCCAAAAGTCTGAAATCAAGGTTTTGGCAGGTTTGGTTCTTCTGGAAGTTCTGAAGGAGAATTCATTCCATGCCTGTCTCCTGGCTCTATGGCTCATTGCAATCCTTGTTATTCCTTGACTTACAGATTTATGACTATAATCTCTGCCTCTGTCTTCATATCTGCATGTCTGCTCACTTTTTCTTCTAAGGACAATTGTCATTGAATTTAGAACCCACTGTAATTCAGGATGATCATCTCAAGTCCTCAACTTAATTGCTTCTGCAAGATGCTTTTCCCAAATAAGGTCACATTACAGGTTCAGGCAGACACATCTTTTGGGAAGCTACCACTCCATCCAGTACAATAGAGATATAATACAATTTAATGAAATGTTCAGGATAATTTAGCTAATAATACACATTTGACAAATGATTTAGAAATCACTTTTTTTAGCACATTTAAGGTTTGATATTTAAAATAAAGGCTAAAATTAAATTAATGAAGGTAAATCATTTGCTTTTTCAAACATGAATAAATTAGGGGAATTAGACATTTATTTACATATAAATTACAATATGTGAAATCCACTACAAGTGGGAGAAAGAATTAGGATAATAACAGCTAGTGATAATGACAAGTAGTATTTAGTATTTACTACATGCTTAACACTCATTTCTTGAAATGTACTACCTCAAACAATCCTCATAAAAATCATAGGGTACACAATAGTGAGACCAAAATAGCTATACAAAGCTTCTATATTTGGAAAATTATAATGACATTGGCAGGTAGACCAAATTTGGGATAATTCATAAATATCTTAAATTTGAAATTTTGTTGAATAGGTAATGAAAGCCTGGTAATGACTTGTTTATAACTGTGACAGGCCAACTGATTGCATGGAGTTTTAATCTGTGGAAGAAAATAACAAGATGGTTTGTTTTGGAGAAAGTTTGAGTTGGACCTAGTTGCTGGAACATGAGGCAATAAATTAAGATGAAGCCTTGTTCCTTCTTCATTTAACGAGAGAGCTCTTGGAAGGCATAAGATTTCTTCTGGGTATTGGTATTGTTGAGAAAAGCAGAGCACTTGATGAAACAGTGGCACACAATTGTTTCTTGTCTAGTACCTGGTGAATATGATGAAACCATTAGCTGAGGGAAATATAATTGAAAGGATAATGCTATTATTTTTGGTGCCAAATAAAAAGGTTGTAATATCTCTTAATGTATTGAAATAACTATTCTACTTAAGAGGAAATGTCTTCTCTTCGGGAGATGGGACAACTTGTGACTCTAGTGGTTAACACTCAGTATTAGAAGTGGTGGTGGGGGGCAGCCACAGTAGAGCAGGGTCCTCAAAAGAGCAGTAGGTTTAGGACCTGGCTTGGCATAAATAGAGCCTGCAGAGGTGTAGGAGTTGGTGATTGGTAGCAGTGTTAATTAATAACAGCAGTATTGAAGGCTAACTGGAGTAAGATGTTAATTAGATAAATTGTGATTTTGCACTGCCTTTTTTGTGTAAGGAGAAAATTGTCACTTGCAGATTGCAGAATTGATCTTGGCAGAAAACTTTGGTGTCTGTTGGAGCCAAAACTCTTCTGATGTTGCATACTTTTGAAAAGGGACCAGTAGAGCTAAAAATTCAGAAGAGTTTTTTTAAATCATGTAAGAAATACCTTTTTCCCAAAGACTTGAAATTGGAGTTCCCAAAATAACCATGACATCATATTATTAAAATGTTTAAGCTCATCATGTATAGTGACCAAAATTGGTGAAAAAACACAATCTTTCTCATTTGATTGGTTTCAACCTATTTGCAAAGTTACAGAGTACCACTTTTATCATAATATAAAGCCTCTTAGAAAATGAAAATGGTATGTCTTTGGGATATAATCTTCTCTCTCTTTCCTCTTATCAAAATATATTAAACTTGCAAATCAGGAAAACCAAAACCAGTGTGATTCTCTTTGGAAAATTTTGATCTGAGTAAAAATGGAAGGTAACAGAAAGATCACAGCACATAGCCACCTGGAACTCTAAAGGAAAGCTTTACTTGTTCTTACACATTTATTGCATTTTGAAACAATTCATCATTAGGACTTATAACAGAAAACTGTTATAAAGGACAATTGTTAAATAGCTATTTTAGGATAGATAATTAATTGCTGACCCTACCACATACTTGTTTTTAATTTTAGTGTTTAAATGCTCTGTAGGAAACATAAACACCTACAGATCCTTTTTTAGTTTGGTAAGAAAAATTTGCTTTCTTTTGTTTATTTTTCCCAGGTTACCTCTGAATCACATTTAATGCTGCTAATTCTCAATCCATATGTAAATATGAAAGAGGGATATATGGGAAAGGGTATTTCTTGAATTCAAGTTTGGAATCCTTAAATTTCTGTCTGATCTAAGAGGAAAGTCTGATATTTAGAAGAGTGGGTATCTTCATTATAAATATGAGATATTATATATAAATTTTTGCAGGGAAACAGGATTTATGTGAGGTGAGTGACAGTTATCTTGGGATAAATGTTTTTCTTTCCAAAATTGCCAACTTCTTCCGGTCTTGTGGTTTTTTTTTTTTTTGGCAATGTGCCACAGTAATCTTGATGTGACCAATGCAGAGTATCCAAAGAACACTACTTGTTCACTGTATATACATACCTAAGAACAATACTGTATCTACATACCTATGACCGTAAATTACGTGGCAGTGGCTGCTAGCTTATGGAAATGGGTCACATAGCACTTCAAGTCTTCCTGTATGGACCTTGAAATAAGTGTGAAGGAAAATAACCGATTTTGAAATTATTTCTTTTCTACCCAAAACCCCACATAATAAATATCCTCTATTAAAATAAGGACATTCTAATAAATGTTTGTATCCTATAACAAAATTTCAGAGTCTCAAGCTTAAGAATCTTTGGAACTTAATAACCTTTTTTAATATTGAGCAAAAACTCTTTGTTCATCTTCACAAGCAGACTTAGAAATACAGTTTATGATGATAAGATATAGAGTTAGTATAGGTTTAATTTAAATTTTAGATTGCGGAGTATATAAACCAGTCTTTCTCAGCCAGGTGACACCAACATACTAGATTCATTAAACACCAATTGCGGGAATTCCCTGGCAGTCCAGTGGTTAGGAGTCTGTGCTTTCACTGCCGAGGGCAGCGTGCATTTGATCCCTGGTCGGGAACTAAGATCCCACAAGCCACCGGGCAGGGCCAAAACAGAAAAAAAAAAAGCCCACGAATTGTGTATCAGGAACTGTAGCAGCTTATTTTCCCTAAGTTGTTTCTTAGTCCAGTGAGAAACAAACCAGATTTCTAAACAACCAAAAGAGAGACTCAGTTGCATTTATTATATGGCGGCTATTAAAGTGGAAATATAAGCATTTAAAATAGATATTTTAAGCCACAAGTGTGGAAACAAAAAGTATTCTAGTTAGATGTGGATTTTTTTGGAAATGGTTAGAGATTTAGTTCTTAACCCCCCTTTTTAATCATCTAGAATTTAAAACCAATTGACAGAAATAGGAGTTGGGCAAACAAAAAGTACTATTATTACCAAAACTGTTTTGGGTATGAATTTTTTGTTTTGTTTTGAACGCCATGGGGGACACCTGTTGGCCTGGCCGAGGCGTGGTCGTATTGATGCAGTGTGGGGTTTTCTAGGGAAGGCAACAAGGCACAGGTGGAGCCCGCTACGTGATTTCAAGTGTGCGTGGGGTAGGACGTGTGGGTCCTGATGGAGGGGCAGGAAGAGGATGGGCTGGGATTCCCTGAGGGCCAGCAGCAGCTCAGAGAATGGTGCAATCAGGCCTGAGGGGTTGCAGCTGCGACGTCTCTTCCCAGAGGAAGCCTGATCTCGCAGGATTTCGTGAGATTTACCGGGGTGGCAGGGGTATCCTGGGATGGAAGCGCTCGAGTCCCGGGGTGCCGGAGGTCGCTGGTCCAGACTTATCCCTAAGAAGTCGTGAGGGGGAACGGGCTCTGGCCCAGAAGCTCTGCAGAGGAGGGACTGACTGAGGTCAGGAATCATGTTCATCAATGGGTTTGCTAGTCCTTCCTGTTCCACAGCTTTAGACCTTAAGGCAGCCATGGAAATGGAAAGATTGAGCATGAAAGCTAGTCGGTACAGTGGAAGAAATGTGACTCAGCAAATCAAGAAGAACTCAGAGATCTCACCAACCAATCAGAAGACAACAGAGAAATGAATTGAAGGTAAGTTTAACTGAGTGTTGCTAAATTAAATGGGTTATGTACTATATAAGTTACTGTTTTCATCCATAAATGCGTTAATTAACTATGTAGGAAAAGAAGGCTGTAGTGTGTAGGAAACAATTAGCCAGTAGGACAAGACAGGATACGAGTGAATTTTAAATTGTATAGTTTAAACCATCAAATACATGAAATTTCAAGGATGGGAGAAATCAATGAAAAATAGAATAATACTGGATTACAGTGGATATAATTTAGTGACTGTCTACTATTTTAGATGATTTCTGTACCTTATTTCTGTCATTAAAACTACAGTATCACTTTTAATTCTCATGATAGCAGGGAAGGAGTTTTTCTATCTCCATTTTTTAGATGAAGGAGGAGTACCAGAAATTGTAAATGAATTGGGAGAGAATATAAAGTGGCAATTAAGATCTTGTGTGTAGATTCAGACTGCCTGGTTCACATCCCAGCTTCGTTATATACTGAGTCACACTGGGAAAATTAGTTCACCTCTTTAGGCTGCAGTTCCCTCATTTGAACAAGGGGGATCTATGTGTTTTACACCTGGAGTGGAAAAAAGTAAATTATAATCCTTGGTTATCAGGGGGAATCATAGGGACTTCCCTGGAGGTCCAGTGGTTGAGACTTCACTTTCCAGTGCAGGGGGTGCAGGTTTGACCCCTGGTCAGGGAGCTAAGATCCCACATGCCTCACAGCCAAAAAACAAAAACATGAAACAGAAGCAATATTGTATCAAATTCAATAAAAGATTTAAGACTGGTCCACATCAAAAAAAAAAAAGGGGGGGGGAGGGGATCATGATCACAGTATCTATGTCATTACTTATGAGGCTTAAATGATTTAACCCTTAGCACAGTGTCTGGAAAATAGTAACCCCTCAACAAATATTATTATTATTAGCAGAGCTCATTCTGTTTAATGTGTTGAGACATGGATAGAAAGCAAAATCTGTATCTGCACAACTACTATGCCCACACTGCTGTTAGACAAAGCTGCTTTAGTGTATACTACATGGAGCATAATTAATAAATGTTTCTTGAACTGGTTTAAACTCAGGAGTCACTGGGAACATAAATTGAATGTTCCATCGCAGCACCTTTCCATATGTTGCGAACATAACTGAGGACACCCTCTACATTAGGGTACCTTGCTCTGATGAGTGTTAGTTCCTTCTGAGTTGCATTGTCTGTCGCAAAATAGATAAACTCATGTATGAGGGCAAAGAAGACAGAAAGGAATGATGTCTGATTCACAGCATTCTTTTCTTGAATTTTCTGAGACAACTCTTAGCTCCTCTCATGTGGATGTCCCACGCACTGCAGGATGTTTAGCAGTCTTAGCCTGTATTTAAACACAAGGAACACGCTCCAGTCAGAGTGACACCAAGAGCACTCCCATACATTTTTAAGTATACCACAAAGCACTGGTACTGACCCCAACAGAGAATCTCTGGTCTAAAACAGTGACTCCCAACCTTTTGTTCATTATTGTCCCCCTAAGGAGCCCTTCTGGACCATTTTTGAATTATGTTCATATCTTGTTTCTGTGAGTGAGTACTTTCCATTTGTAATTTCAGTCTGTACATGTCTTTACTATAAATCTCTTTCTGTGCTATCTTGAGTTTATCTCTATACCTTGAGACTATGCTAAAAAACAAAACTGACATCTTTGTGGCTTAACACATAAAAGTTAGTTTCTCTTTCCCATAAAGTCTGCCGTTTTATGGCATGGCACCCTTCTAAGTGTAGACTTAGAAATCTAGGCTGTTTAAATCTTGTGGCCTTGCCGTCTCAGTAAGTAGGTTCCACTGTTGCCGCAGCAGGTGAAGGGAGAGCAGAAGGTTTATATGTTGGCTTTTCAATGCTTTAGTCTAGGATGAACACACATTATTTCTATGCACAGTCTGTTGGCCAGAACTAGTGCAGTGGCACTGCCAAACTGTAGGAGGGCACTGAAATGTGGATGAGCATGTGAATAAACAGTGTGTAGTAAATGCCTCTGTCACACAAATAAATGAGCCTAAATGAAACAAACTGTTGATACAGATTATAATCAGCATACACTGTACAATATGGTGATAGATTATAGTCTTTTGTTAATTTTATTGAAAGATTCTGGCTCTTGTACTTGGTCAGATTGAATGTTCTTTTAAGAATACATCCCTTCATGTAGTTGTTATTTGAGAGAAGAAAAATTATTTGTGAATTTGGGAAAGGAATTTGTTTTTATATAGGAAGTAACATGAAGAGGGTTGTAGTAATGGAAGTGGGGTAAGTGGTTAAGGAACACAAACCTAACTACTGAAGTGAGGATATCTTATAAATTTCATTGTGTGTTTACTTATACGTTTAGATACTTTCCTCTACTAGAAACATAACAGTAAAACACTATAATTCCATACTCAATGCATTTGGATATCTATGTCCTGCTTATTTTTTCTACAGAGGAATTGAGGTGGTTTAATTATACTTGCTCTCTTATTTGTTGGATGCACGTCATTGATCAACATAAAATCATAAAGTTTAAAGCAGTTAGATGAATTTACTGAAAGAAGCAATAAATAAGAAAATATTTCAAATAATTTTTATGAAACCAGGTTTTTGGGTTGTTAAGACTCTTACTGATAACAATGAAAATAGTGATAACGATGATAATCATAGTTAACACTTACTGAGTACTTGTAACCTGCCAAACACTGTTCCAAGCACTTTATTTGTATTATCTCTTTTAATTTTACACTAATCCTTCTGGGTAGGTTAGTTAGTATTTTAAAGACAAGGAAATTGAGGCACAGCCGTGGTAAGTGACTTGCCCAGGTAACTTGATGCACATGCATATAGGCATGTATGCAATTTATGTATGGATTGAAATTAAAGTAACCTGTACACCCCTCCATCCTCCTCCTACTGATAAGGCCCTAATTTGCTCAGATTCCCAAAGTAGAAATCCAGGGCTATGACATAGGTCTCCTGACTCCTAGATTAGGTTAAAAAAATCATGCCTTATAGCCAAACAGCTGTTACTTAATCTGTTGAAAATATTTAGATTGCCCTTTCAATTCTATGGACAAAAAAATTTGTTTTCTGGGTTATAATACTGCTATGGAATAGGAATTAGGGTGAAGTGTTAGGCTTTCATGAGATGTGAGCTCTAGAGGCAAATAGCCAAAAAGGATGCTAGCTCTAGTGCAATACTTCATTTTGAAATATTAGAGGAATAAGAGAAATCTATAACTCATCCAGACTCTTGTGAAGGCTTATATTTTTAAAAGATAAAATAATATGTCAAGTTTTGTTTTAATTGGCTCTCTGTGAAAATGCTTTTGTGTCATATAGAGTACCCCAAATAATTACAGGCTAAATGGAAATACTGTATTGATATAGGTGCTCTAGAAGAGTTGGTACGGATGAATTTATTGAATATTCAATCATTCACCCATATTCCTTAAGGCAAAACTTTGGAAATGTATTATTAGTTGGTACTATTAGCTGGTAATTTGGGTGGGTACGCTAAACAATTATGGTTTTTGTTTTTGTTTTTGCGGTATGCGGGCCTCTCCCGTTGCGGAGCACAGGCTGCGGACGCGCAGGCTCAGCGGCCGTGGCTCACGGGCCCAGCCGTTCTGCGGCATGTGGGATCTTCCCGGACCGGGGCACGAACCCATGTCCCCTGCATCGGCAGGCGGACTCTCAACTACTGTGCCACCGGGGAAGCCCCTAAACAATTATGTTTTATAGCCCCATTTGTTTTTGATATTACCTACCATATTTTTAAAAAGTTACATATTAAAAACAAGGAATATACAGAGAAAAATATAACCCATTATACTGATAATATAATGTATTATCAGTAAGGATTAACAAGATTAATATTTCCATTTCTTTTCTAAATTCATAATCTTTACTGAAAGATATGAAGTCACCTTTCCACTCCTTCCCAGTACTATATTCTCCTTATGTCTCCTCCAGAGTCAACCTCTATTAGGAATTTGGAATATTTTCTTCCACTTTCTCAAATTAAGTCTTAACTCCTTATGTTTATGCATAAATAAATACATTTAAAAATTATATAGATGGTAACATAGTAAATATCTTTTTAACTTGCTTTTTTAAACTTGTTGGTATGTTTAAAATCTATTTTCATACATTTCGATCTAGTACTTACATGTTAATTGACCTTTCCTTGGATATATCTTCCTGGAAGAAATGGAATTACTGGCTCGAATGATTGTGCTTTTAAAAACTTCATTAGATAATAGTGAATTGTTCTCCAAAGTGGCTGTAGTAATATATATTCTCCCATTAGCATACAGAGAGTTCCCATGATTTCCCACATATTTGGCAATATGTGGTAGTAATACATTATAAAAATTGCTTTATTCCCCCAACTTCTAATTGTTTTCAATTTTTAAAATTGATTTACTATATATCTTTAATTTTCTTGGCAACCATATAAGTTTGTCTACTTTTTACCAGGCAGCATTTTTATTATGGTAAATGGATGGCAGATATGTTTAAGAAAACTATTCTTAAACATGTTATACTCTCAAGTAATAGAATTAAACTTGATAACTATTTTATAAATAAAATTACCATATCTGTTTAAGATTAATTTATTCTAATTAATTCAATGACCTACATTAAGTCCAAGTTATAGTCTAAATAAATTATATGCTTGTATATTATAAATGAACATGTATATCATGTATATTGTCTATAAAATCCATCCGTCTATAGTTTATAATGTACAATATAGGCAGGTTCAATTTCCAGAGTGTTTACTTTGTCTTTCCTGTATACTTTGCCTCCCACTGCTGTCCTTCAAATCATTGCAGTTTGCCCTGAAGATAAATTCACAGCTAGAACTTTTCATTTAGTTAATTGGTACTTTTTTTTTGCCACTGAGTTCTCATTCAACTGGGTAATGAAACTGAAAATTGCTTTGCTCAGAATCTCATTTAACAGACAAACCATAAACATGGCAGTACATTACTTAAAACTAATATGGAGATAAGATAGCCCTTGACCTTAGATCAAAAAGTCATGCTTGAGGTAGAACTTTTGGTATGGCAACATGAGGAAGTCAACAAATTCTTTTCTCAAGAAGCAACTAGAAGCAAACCAGACGTTTTGTCAAAAACAACCATTTCAGAGCTCTGGAAATCTCCAGAGGCGTGTAACAAAGTGAGACGTGTTAATTCATGAAAAATTACTGAACTTTAGGAGAGATCAGTGGGAAGTTGTGACATTCTTGCCTGGGGCTATTCCCTTGCTTCCCAGTTTGTATAATGCAGTTATTGTACCAGGGTGGGGCAGGCTAGGAAAACCAGAATCTTTACTTTTGCAGGGGTCTTTTTTGATTTGGAATGGAAGGTGAAAAACCTGTACTCAGCAGTGTTGTCAGTAAAAGTAGTGAACTTGATGGCAAGCTACCAGGGAAGGCCAATAGCTCAGCTAGCCTGAGGTTGCCATTCTGGCTGCAGCAAGCAGCAGACAGAGACCCAGACAAAATTTTAACAAGAACAACCAGAAAATGAGGTAGTCATAGGAGGGCTTGATAACCTTCCTCACATCCCTGGAAGACTGCGTAAGTGTTCATGAGAGACTGAACAGAATACAGACTTTTCATATATCACAGGTGGTCTGGGAAGCCATGTAAAATGAAAAATTTACTTAGAGGGGGTCAACAACAGATTTGAGATGGCAGAAGACTCAATGAACTTGAGGATAGGTCAAAAGAAATGATCCTGTCTAAGAAATGGAAAGAAAAAATATTGAAGAAAAATGAACAGGGCCTAAGAGAGCTATGGGACATCATTAAGAATAAGAGCATTTATGCAATGAAAATACAGAAGGAGAGGAGAAGAAGAAAAAGAACAGAAAAATATTAGAAACAATGGCTAAAAACTTCTGAAATTTGTTGAAAAATATTAGCATGGAGTATTATGTAGCTCAACAATCATCAAGTAGGATGAACACAAAGAAATACGTGTTTCAAAATAAAACTTTTGAAAGACCAAGAGAAAATCTTGAACATATCAAGGGAAAAAGATAAAGGAATAACAGTTAACGGAATGGCTGATTTCTCATTATGAGCAATAGAAGCCAGAGGGCAGTGGCATAGTATATTCAAAGTGTGAAGACAAAACAAAACAAAACCCTTGCTACTCAGGAAATCTACATCCAGCAAAATTATCTTTCAAGAACAAATGAGGGCAAATAAACACATCCCTAGGTAAACAAAGACGGAAAGAATTTGTATAAGCAGAGCTTTTGTACAAGAAATACTAAAAACTTTTAGTTATTTACACTGAGAGAAAATGACATGGCGAGGAAACTCAAATCTACGAAAAGAAATTAAAAGTACAGGAAATGGTAAATAGACAACATAAATATATATTTTTCTATTTCTTTTTCTTAATTTTATAAAGAATATAAGACTTATAAAGCAAAGTATGATGGTTTAAAAATATATATAAATGAAATATAGATGACAACTGCAGCACAATGGAAAGAAGAGGAAATAGAGCTATACTGGAGCAAATTTTCTATATTTTACATGAATTAAGTTCAGGAATTACTAACCTGAAGCAAATTGTGATAAATAATCCATACACAAGTCTCTAAGAAAATAATTTAAGTAAATGTAGTAATATATCAAGATGCATTAAAATATTAAACTAAAAAGTTTTATGTAACACAAAAGAAAACAGTAAAGGAGGAACAGGGAAAGAAAGACATGACAAAAAACTAACAAAGATGTAAAGCAGTCATATCAATAATGACATTAAATGTGAATAGGCTGAGCACTCATATCAAGAGGCAGAGATGATCAGATTAGATAAATAAATCAAGATCCAACTATATGCTCTCTCTAAGAGGCACACTATGGATTCAGGAGAGTGATGTCATGGTGGTGTGAGACACTCCCTTTGTCGCTTCCCTTTAGTCTACAACCAGTAAAACATCTATAACTCAACAAAGTTGAGTTCCTCTGCTCAACACACCAGGATGCCAGAGTTCCACACACCTGCATGTCTGAAGGTGGAGGGACTGGAAAATGTAGAGAAGGAGGAACTGGGGAAACAGTGGAGGCTGTGCACAGGATCCTGGCCTCCCAGACATAGAGGCTGAGCCCACAGCCCCAGAGAACCTGGTAGCGGCAGGGGAGGTGGTGCTCATAACTGTGGCCACAGGAACTGGGCAGCAGTGGCACTGAGCCTGCGACCCTGGTCCCTCTAGTTGCAGAGGGACCTGTGACTCTGGTCCCCCTGACAGAGGTGGTGCCCGTGAACTCAACAACCCCAGACGTGGCAGAGGCTGCGACCCTGGCTTCCCCCCTCCCTTCTCCTGTGGTGGTGGTGCCCATGACCCAGGAAACCCCAGACACAGTAGAGGCACCCACCACTCCGGTGCCCCATGTGGTGATGCCAGCCACAGCAGTGACACTGGTAGCAGCAAGTCACCAGTGACCCCAGAGGCACAAGCAGGGACAATGAGGGCAATGGGCAACACTTCTGGCTGAGGCGGGGGAGGGTGGAAAGAGCTGATTTTCAAACATAGCCAGAGGCAGCTCAGGTAAAAGAAACCAAAAACGTGTGCTATACTGCCACCTAAAATATTTGCTACCTGATCCTTTATAGGAAAAGTTGGCTGACTCGTAAGGCAAAAATACATTGGGAGAGGGGTGGCTAAAGGCATCGATACTGGAAAACAAGGAATAAAACTGTTCTTATTGATATGATCCTATAGATAGAAAATCCCCAAATTAACTACTAGAAGTAATTAACAAGTTTAGCAAGTTCTCAGGATGTGAGATCAGTATTAAAATATCGAGTGTATTTTGTTCATAGCAATGAACAAAGATTCTTAAGAACATCAATGTGCCATGCTTTGGAGTCAGCCCTCCATCGTTTGATGGCAGCTCTCTTGACCTGATGGCTGCTGTAGCTCTTAAAATGGTTGTACAAAGCCCCTAGTTCCTAAATTAAACCATTGCAGAAGGAATTCCACAGAGTGGCTCCTGTTCTTCTATCCAAATTCTGATGGATACAGTAATAAATTTGAATTTAGAATACTGAGTACAATGGGGAGGAATCGAAGGGTTTAATAAAGATTTGATTCATGTTTTTGTAATATTATTCTTTTTTACATCTAGTCAAGATCCTTTGATTCTAAAGCCTTAATGGCATGCAAACTCTATTTCTGACTAGGTATTTGCCCAGTCTTTATCTTTGGACACAAATTCTTACTCATTGATATGGCAACTGGGTGTTCTTTCTACCTTGGCTTGAGGCCCTGAATTCCAAACTCATTTCAACTAATCAACATTGTATTTGATTTTAGCTCTTTGTCTGAGCATCACACAGTTTACTTTTTTTCTGGCCTAGCTCCTCTGAGTTCTGCCTACCACTGATCATGACCAAATGCTAATATACACAGCATTGTGAAATAGCAATATTGTTTTCTTACTTTTGTTTCTCAGAAGACTAGTTCCTTTGAACCTGGTTAAAAAATTGTGTTCTGGAAACTATATATTTCTTATGAGCAATGATTTTTATGACAGTATACGAGTTCATCTCAGATATTACTACATGAAGACTACACCTGCCAATAATTAATGCAATAAAAATGATGGTTCTAAAATATGATTACCTTTCAAGCCACTTTCATGAGTCAAAAGATCTTTGAATTATGATAGACCTTGAGCTTACCTGATACTTTTTTCAGAAAAAAATCAGTCCTTACCAGAATTAATGAGAAAAATGATAGTGCTTTGCCTGATAGACCAATCAGAAGATGCCCGACTTTTATTCCATTTCAGTAGTAAACTATAAATGCCTACAAAACCGAAAGGTTAACATGATAGAAATATGGAGAACCATTACCATTGCTTTTAGCTACAGATAGTACTCAATGTACTAATATAGTAGTTAAATTGTATTTGTTCTGTTCTGCATCTATGTACAAGCACCATTTGTCATAAGCAGTCATACTGACAATCTGCAAAACTGATTAGAAGGCCATTGGGCTGGCAAATAGGAGTACATGCTTTAGCCTAGATGTATCAGTAGATGGGCAAAATAATGCATTGCTAAACTAAGATCTTTATTACAGAGGGAAAAAATGTTACATATGACCAACTGAAAAAAACAAATAATTTAAAAAACAGCCAGAATAAATAAAAACAAATCAAAATCCTGATGCCCCCGACTTGTAAGGTATATATGAATTAACAAGGTACTATAGACTGAACATTTGTGTCCCCCCCAAAATTCGTATGTTAAATCCTAACACCCAGTGTGATATTTGAGTTTGGGCCTTTGGGAATTGATTAGGTCATGAGGGTGGAGCCCTCATGAATAGGATTGGTACCTTTATAAAAAGGATCCCATGGAGCTCCTTTTTGCTCCTTCTACTATGTGAGGACACAGCAAGAAGATGGCCGTCTGTGAACCAGGAAGTGGGCTCTTATCAGGCACTGAATCTGTCTTGATTTTGGACTTCCCAGCCTCCAGAATTGTGATAAATAAATTTCTGTTGTTTATAAGCTGCCCAGTCTATGATATTCTGTTACAGCAGTCCAAATGGACTAAGATAGAAGGTATACAGGGAATTTAAAGATTGTTATTTGACTAATTTAGAATAAATACTTGGATATAGAAGATATAGTACAATTTCATTTTATGTAATACCATTTGTGATAGGCAGAATTCTAAGATGGCCCCTAAAGATCTGGCCCCTGGTAAACACACACCTTATCCCAATTATTCAGTCAAACAGTAATTCAGGTGCTGCTGTGAAGGAATTTTGAAGATGCAATTAAGGTCCCAAATCAGCAGACCCTGAGATAGAGAGATAATCCAGGTGGGCCAGCTTTAATCAAATGATCTCTTTAAAGCAGAGATTTTTCTCTGGCTGGTCACAGAAGATGAAGTCAGAGATACAAAGCATGAGGAATATTTGGTCTGCTGTTTCTGAGTTGAAGGTGAAGAAGACTGCATGGTAAGGAATGTGGGCAGCCTCTAGGAGCTATGAGTGGTTCTGGCTGATAGCAAGCAAGGAAATAGGACTTCAGGCCTACCATAGCAAGAAGGTGAATTTTGCCAGCTCCGAGAAGGAATTGGCTTTTCCCCAGATCTGTTACACGAGAACTCAGCCTGGCTTACACCCTGATTTTAGCCTTGTGATACTCTGAGGAGAGAACCTAGCCAGGCGGTGCTGGATTTCTGACCTACAGAACTGTAAGTTAGTAAATGGATGCTGTTATAAGCCTCTAAGTGTGTGATGATTTGTTACTTGGCAGTAATAACTAACACTTCACTTAATTGGAAATAGCAGTTACCATTTTATTTCCCTTTTTAAGGGCCAGGTCTGAAATAATTTCATGATACTTATTAACCTTTATGAAACTTCAGATTGAAATATTCTATACCATAGTTCACTAATTGAGGGCAGATGGGGATGTATTAACGCATTTTATATCTCAGCATTTTCTTCAGGGCAGTACTTCGGCAATTTGTTCCCCCGGGAAATCTATTTTAACGAAGTAACCTTGGTACTAATCCTGGAATATATATATTTCAGTCAAAACTTAACATACTGACTCAAAATATATGATTGTTTATTCATTGGAGAAGGATTATAGCTATCAGAACAGGAAATACTCTCATTATATGCTCTAAATATAATTGTAAGACCTTCACTGTTTTCATGGATGTGACAATATCAGTCTGATTAACTACTGCAACTTACCTCCCTAGGGTGTATGACACTGATTATTCATCCAGGGTCTATGTTGGTGACATTGACAGCCATTACTCATGATGACTGATATGAGTCATAAATGTATGATTGATGGAGCGCACAGCCAGAAAGTTTCTACATGGATCCACAAAGCCTGTAGTTATTACCAAACATCTTTTTGATTTACATTTGGAGGTGACTCATTTGAATTGGTGCATAACTACCAATGACTCTCAGAGAAGAGCATGGAAAAGTATAGGCCTACCTATAATCTAATTTAGTCTCAATCAAAGCAACAATTCAAGTTTAGTCTCAATCAAGGAAATCTCCAATGATTCGTACCCATTTCCAGGACCATGAAGTTTTGGTTTCCTAGGCTGATTTGTACAGCAAAGTGCTTTGTGACCTTGAACAAGTCTTTAAGTATCTTTTCTTCTAAAATAGTAACAGAATTGAAATATCTGAAGTTGTCTCTTGAGGTGTTCTGGGGATTCATTTTTTAAACAGCAGTGAGAGACTTAGAGGGACTTAGATATTTTTTTACTGGTGTTGAATCAGGGCTGAAAAAGAAAATTCTTGGCAATAAATGGTGAAGGTATTTCTCAGAGTGACTAGAACAAGGTACTAAAATACCGAGAGTATAGCCTGATAGGAATTTCACAGCCCATTTAAAATTTTTTGTTATAAAACTTTTGTTATAAAAACTTTTGTTATAAAAATTTTCAAGTGTAACATTTTCAAGTTGAGGAATAGTGTAATGAACATCAATTTCATTCAAACTCTTAAACCAGTTTCAATAATTATCAACTTATTTTAGACCTCGTTAGGAGTATGTCATCATCCCAAATTATTTTGAAGAAATTCCCTACATAACATTATTTTATCTCAGAGTCCAAATTATCAGATAAAATACAGTGAATTCAAATGTATTTCCAAATGGGTTTCAATCTAAAAAAAATATTTTATTAATCATTACTGACTTGAACCAATAAAAATCAATCAAAATTTGTAACAACAACAAAAATACAGAACCAAGAGGGTCTTTTGAAATGTAGAAAATAATCAAGTAGGCAGTACTAAAGATTTATTTATCATGTCGCAGTGTAGAATTATGCAAGGGACACCACTAAAAAACCTGAAAAACTCTTTCAAGGCAAGAAATAAAATCTAGTCCAACTATTGCAAGAAAAAATGAAATGCTTTTAGTAAATTTTGACTAATGAGACTTAACTACTTTAAATTTTAATTTTAGCATTTACTTCTTGGATTTTATACCTATTTGCTTGCTTACGAATATTCCTGACCTATTTTATCAACTGTAACTTGGATAGCACTTTTAGAATTGTAGTTTTAAATTAAATGCATTCCATGTATGTAGACAATAGGAGCTGCATACTTTCTATGCTGCATTGAAAATGCAGTTTTCATAGCATATTTTAGTGTGACTTTTCTATCCTTAATAAAACCTATTTCACAATGGTTTCAACTTTAAAAATTTGTTACTGAAGTTTTATATGCTTATATATATTCTTTCTATCTTGATGTCAGTTTAAATCTTCCTTCCACATGTGACGACTTTATTAAGATTTCCAAAATATGAACTCAAATCAAAGTGACAGGAAATAGGATTTTTAGAAAGAAGACTAGTGTAGAGGCACCTGCTCTCTCATGGAAGAAAATGACAAAATAGCATTTAAACTAAAGGAGACAGATCATGGTCAATATTGAACTAGCTAAATGACATGAAATTG
Organism: Pseudorca crassidens; assembly: GCF_039906515.1. NCBI lineage: Eukaryota > Metazoa > Chordata > Mammalia > Artiodactyla > Delphinidae > Pseudorca > Pseudorca crassidens. The sequence goes on from NC_090296.1 coordinate 69,901,102, forward strand.
AAATAAAATCCACATAGGTAAGGTACAGGAATAAAACTTCCTTTACTTTTCTGTAAAAATTTCACTTCGTGGGAGGGAGTTAGAGCAGCTGACCTGCCATCTATCCTGCATGGGTGCAGAGGGAGACCTTTTAGGGAAGAGAAAAGAATCAGGTGACCTGATCTAATTTCAGTTGGAGTTCTGAATAAATATACTAATGTATTTTTATCTCTGAAATGTCCTTAACAGAATGTCCCTCACTAAGGATTAGCTATTCTAAGTAAAACCCAAGGGCTAAGACTTGGCTTCCTGGAGAATGTCACATAGGCTTTTCAACACTCTGGAGTATAGAATGAACATGTTTTATAATCTAAACACTTTCTTCAGTGTGAAGAACTCCCTGAATCTCATCTATTCTGGGCATATCCTGGATAGGGAAGGAAAGATATGGGGAACTGCCTTTGATGATTTAGACTTTGGTTTGCTTTAACTGAACCTCTTAAAAAATTTTTATTTTCGTATTATTTTTTAATTGAAGTATGGTTGATTTACAATATTATGTTAGTTTTAGGAATACAGCATAGTGATTCAGTATTTTTGCAGATTATACTTCATTATAGGTTATGACAAGACAGTGGATGTAATTCCCTGTGCTATACAGTATATACTTGTTGCTTATCTATTTTATATATAGTAGCTTATATCTGTTGGCCCTCCAACAGATTTGGCCCTCCCTGTTCCCCTCTCCTCTTTGGTAACCACAAGTTTATTTTCTGTATCTGTTTTGCATATACATTCATTTGTATTATTTTTTAGATTCCACATATAAGTGACATCATACAGTGTTTGTATATTTCTATTTCACTAAGCATAATATTCTCTAGGTCCATCTACATTGCTGCAAATGGCAGTATTACTTTATTCTTTTTTATGGTTGAGTAGTATTCGAGTGTGTGTGTGTGTGTGTGTGTGTGTGTGGTGTGTATACACACACCACATCTTCTTAATCCATTGGTCTGTTGATGGGCACTTGGTTTGCTTCCGTGTCTTGGCTATTATAAATAGTGCTGCTATGAATTTGGAATGCATGTATCTTTTCAAATTAGTGCTTTTGTTTTTTCCAGATACATACCCAGGAATGGAAATTCTAGATCATATGGTAGTTCTATTTTTAATTTTTTGAGAAACATCCATAGTTTTCCACAGTGGGTGTACCAATTTACATTCCCACCAACAGTGTACAAGGGTTCCCTTTTCTCCACATCCCCTCCAGCATTTGTTGTTTGTAGACATATAGATGATAGCCATTCTGATAGGCATGTGGTAATATCTCAATATGTTTTGATTTGCATTTCTCTAATAACTAGTAATGTTGAGCATATTTTCATGTGCCTGTTAACCATTTCTGTGTCTTCTTTGGGGAAATATCTATTCAGGTCTTCAGCCCATTTTCTGATTTTTTTTTATATTGAGTTCTATAAGCTGTTTGTATATTTTGGATATTAATTACTTGTCAGTTGCATCATTTGCAAATATTTTCTCCCATTCCGTAGGTTGTCTTTTTGTTTTGTCAGTGGTTTCCTTTGCTATGAAAAAGCTTTTAAGATTAATTAGATCTCATTTGTTTATTTTTGCTTTTGTCTTTTTTGCCTTAGGAGACTGATTCAAGAGAATATTGCCATAATTTATGTCAAAGAGTATTCTGCCTATGTTCTCTTCTAGGAGTTTTATGGTTTCAGGTCTTTAAACCATTTTGAGTTTATTTTTGTATATGGTGTAAGATAATGTTCTAATTTCATTGTTTTACATATGGCTGTCTAGTTTTCCCAGTGTCACTTGTTGAAGAGACTGTCTTTTCTCCATTGCATATTCTTGCCTCCTTTGTCATAGATTAGTTAACCAAAAGAGTGTGGGTTTATTTCTGGGCTCTCTACTCTGTTCCATTGATCTATGTGTCTGTTTTGGTGCTAATACCAGCTGTTTAGATTACTGTAGATTTTTTAGTATAGTCTGAATTCTGGGAGGGTTATACCTACATTGTTCTTTTTTTTCAAGACTGCTTAGGCAGTTTAGGGTCTTTTGTGTTTCCATATGAATTTTAGGATTACTTGCTCTAGTTCTCCAAGAAATGTCACAGGTAGTTAGCACAAGGAGATCAGCTTGGTGCTTTGTGACCACCTAGAGGGGTGGGATAGGGTGGGTGGGAGGGAGACGCAAGAGGGAGGAGATATGGGGATATATGTATATGTATAGCTGATTCACTTTGTTATACAGCAGAAACTAACACACCAGTGTAAAGCAATTATACTCCAATAAAGATGTTAAAAAAAATGGATAGGGATTGCATTAAATCTGCAGATTGCTTTTGATAGTATGGCCATTTTAACAATATTAATTCTTCCAGTTCAAGCACACAGGATATCTTTGTATTTCTTTGAATCATCTTCAATTTCCTTTATCAGTGTTTTATAGTTTTCAGAGTATATGTCTTTTACCTCCTTTGTTAGGTTTATTACTACATAATTTTTCATGTGATTTTAAATGGGATTTTTTTTTTTTACTTTCTCTTTCTGATATTTCATTATTAGTGCATAGCCATGCAACATATTTCTGTATATTAATCTTGTATCCATGCACTTTGATGAATTCACCTAATAGTTTTAATAGTTTTGGGGTAGAGATTTGAGGGTTCTGTATGTGAAGTATCATGCCACCTGCAAGTAGTGATAGTTTTACCTCTTCCCTTCTAATTTGGATGCCTTTTATTTCTTTTTCTTGTCTGATTGTTGTGGATAGAACTTGCAATACTGTTAGGTAGAAGTGGTGAGAGTGAGTATCCTTGTTTTCCTTAATTTAGCAGAAAGGCTTTCAGCTTTTCATCATTGAGTATGATGTTGGCTGTGTTTAATAGCCTTTATTATGTTGGGGTATGTTCCCTCTATACCCACTTTGATGAGAGTTTTTATCATGAACATATGTTGAATTTTGTCAAATGCTTTTTCTGCATCTATTGAGATGATCATGTGATTTTTATCCTTATTAATGTGGTATATCACATGGATTGATTTACAAATGTTCAAGCATACTTGAAGCCTTGGAATAAATCCATGATCATACACCTTGATCATGGTGTATGATCTTTTTTATGTATTGTTGGATTTGGTTTGCTAATATTTTGTTGAGGATTTCTGCATCTATCTTTATCAAAGATATTGGCCTGTATCTTTCTTTTTTTGTAGTGTCTTTGTCTGGTTTTGGTATAAGGGTAATGGTGGCCTTGTAGAATGAATATGGGAGTGTTGCCTCCTCTTCAATTTTTTGGAGCAGTTTGAGAAGAATAGGTATTAGTTTTTTTCTAAATGTTTGGTAGAATTCCCCTGTGAAGCCATCTGGGTCCTAGACATTTGTTTGCTTTTTTTTTTTAATTGCAAATTCAATTTTCCTTCTAGTGATTGTTCTGTTCAAATCGTTTCTTCTTGACTCAATCTTGGCAGACTGTATGTTTCTAGAAATGTGTCCATTTCTTCTCCCCTTTCATTTATTATTTTGTCTATTATTTGTCTTTTCTTCTTGGTGAGCCTGGCTAAAGGTATATTAACTTTGTTTATCTTTTCAAAAAATTAGCTCTTGGACTCATTGACATTTTCTTTTTTTTTATCTCTATTTTATTTATTTTCTCTCTGATCTTTATTATTTCCTTCCTTCTGCTGACTTTGGGCTTTGTTTGTTCTTCTTTCCCTAATTCTTTCAGGTGGTATGTTAGGTTATTTATTTGATGTTTTTCTTGTTTCTTGAGGAAGGCCTGTATTGGTATGAACTTTCCTTGAACTGGTTTTGCTGCATCCCATATATTTTGGAAAGTTGTATTTCCATTTTCATTTGTCTCGAGGTATTTTTTGATTTTCTCTTTGATTTCATCATTGACCCATTGGTTTTTTTAGTAGCATTTTGTTTAGTCTTTGCATGTTTGTTTTTTTTCCCTTTTTTTCTTTCTGTAGCTGATTTCTACTTTCATACCATTGTGGTTGGAAAAAAATCTTTGATATAATTTCTCTTCTCTTAAATTTGTCAAAGCATATGTTGTGTGAGGAACTGGATAACCTCTATCATTTTCATATATGAAAGCTAGAAATGTAGACAGAGAAACCAGCATATAACATGTGCATTTCATGTCGCCATACTTTCTCAGAATGCCAATCAGGTAGTTACCTTTTTCTCAATCTCTTCTCTCTAAAGGCTAGAGACCCAATCATGTGTGTCCATTGTTACCTGAGCACCAGTTCAGGTGAAAAGATATTTGGTGGAACAAAGCCAGATTCAAGCATTTCTCTTTTTAATGGTAATTAATGATTCTTAGAAAATAAAACAATATAATTGAAATTTCAAACAAAAATGAATACTATGAGTAATCCTCCTATTTGTTTGGGATTTAGATAATCAATTTCTTTTTAAATAAGCTTATTTATTTATTTTTGGTTGCATTGGGTCTTTGTTGCTGTGTGTAGGCTTTCTCTAGTTGCAGTGAGTGGGGGCTACTCTTCATTGCAGTGCATGGGCTTCTTATCGCGGTGGCTTCTGTTGTTGCAGAGCATGGGTTCTAGGCACGTGGGCTTCAGTAGCTGTGACACACAGGCTCAGTAGTTGTGGCTCGTGGGCTCTAGAGCACAGGCTCAGTAGTTGTGGCACACAGGCTTAGTTGCTCCACAGCATGTGGGATCTTTGCAGACCAGGGATCGAACCCGTGTCCCCTGCATTGACAGGCGGATTCTTAACCACTGCACCACCAGGGAAGCCCAGACAATCAATTTCTAGGGATATACTGCCCATTGTACAAATTTTTATAACTGAGTTTTACTTTTTCCCTGAACTCTCTTTTCATCCTGTGTGTTGTGCAGTTTATTGTGGGCTATTTCCTACAGAATATACTTCTAGATATTGCACCACACTGTGCTTTCTCATCTCCTACTTGCTTTTTTTTGCTTTTCTGCCAAACACACCTTTATCATATTACAGCTTATTGCCATTGGGCTTTCTCCTTTCTCTTTGTGTTTCCATCTTCTGTACTAAAAGCTGTTTTTACTCTTTGGTTTTACTATTCTAGAGCTGTTGTCTAAAGGCCTTTAAGAATAAGAATCAGAGACTTCCCTGGTGGCAGGATGGTTAAGAATCCGCCTGACAGTGCAGAGGATATGGGTTCGAGCCCTGGTCTGGGAAGATCCCACATGCTGTGGAGCAACTAAGCCTGTGCACCACAACTACTGAGCCTGCTCTCTAGAGCCCATGAGCCACAACTACTGAAGCCCGTGTGCCTAGAGCCCATGCTCCACAACAAAGAGAAGCCACTACAATGAGAAGCCCGTGCACCCCAACGAAGAGTGGCCCCCGCTCAGTAGCCTCCGCTCGCTGCAACTAGAAAAGCCCATGCACAGCAACAAGACCCAATGCAGCCAAAAAAAAAAAAAATTATAAAAAAAGAATAAGAATCAATTTTTGATATATAATCCAAGAAAATCACAATCCTAGGCTTTATTGCATTTTGCCTTTAATCTTTTTCTGCTCACTTGAAGTGAGTTATACAAGCTCCTGTTCTTTAAAATCAGATGGAATCAATTGGAGGAAACAGCCCCTTGCTATCAGGTTTTGATTTTAGAAAATTCATGGAGGATATGATCTACCTTTCTATTGTAATTTTTGCCTCTAGTTCTATCCTCATCTGTCTGGACTGCTGTTCTAGATTAGTTTTTCTAAGACTCATGTGATTTTCATTTTCATGCACAGAAATGGAGAGCAGCTTCTCCACACTGAGAGAATAAATTCCACACTTGTGACTTGCCATTCAGGGCCCTATAGTCACCTTACATTGATCTTAACCATAACCTGCCTTTCCACTGTTACTTCTTTCTTCTTTTTCATATATCCTTTCATGAATTCACTGCATCGCTCGTTCTTCTCTGTACACACAATGTATTCTTTAGCTCCAGGGTTTTGGATTACTTTTTTGGCTTCTGCCTGGACTGTCGTTTCTTTTAATCTCTTAATAACCCATGTCCACTTTATTTTTCATGATTTAATTAATTAATTATTTTGATATCTACAGAGACACAATGTATTTTTCATTTTTAAATTATTTTTAATTAAAGTATAATTGACACACAATATTAGTTTTAGGTGTACAACATAGTGATTTGACATTCATATACATTACAAATTGATCACCATGAGAAGTCTAGTAACCACCTGTCACCATGCAAAGAAGCATACAATACAAATATTGACGATATTCTCTCTATGCTCTTTTACATCCCTGTGACATTTGTTTTATAACTGGAAGTTTATGCCTCGTAATCCCCTTCACCTATTTCACCCTGCCCCCAAACACCTTCTTCTCTGGGGACCACCAGTTTCCCTGTATCTAATAGTCTGTTTCTGTTTTGTTTTATTTGTTCATGTTTTGTTATTAAGATTCCACACAAAAATATCATATGGTATGAGTCTTTTTCTGTCTGACTTATTTCACTTACTGTGGTACCTCTAGGTCCATCCATGTTGTCTCAAAGGGCAAGATTTAATTCTTTTTCATGACTGAGTAATATTTCATAGTATGTGTATACCATATCTTCTTTATCCATTCATCTATTGATGGACACTTAGGTTGTTTCCATATCTTGGCTATTGTAAGTAATGCTGCAATCAACATAGATGTGCATATATCTCTTCAAAATAGTGTTTTTGTTTTCATCAGATAAATATCCAGAAGTGGAATCCTGGATTATATGGTAGTTCTATTTATAAGTTTTTGAGGAAACTTCATATTGTTTTCCATAGTGGTGGGGTCAATTTAAATTCCCACCACCAGTACACGAGGATTCCCTTTTCTCCACATCCTTGCCAACACTTGTTGTTTCTTGTCATTTTTATAACAGCCATTCTGACAGGTGTGAGGTAGTAACTCGTTTTGATTTGCATCTCCCTGTTGGTTAGTGATGTTGAGCATCTTTTCATGTATCTGTTGGCCATCTATATGTCTTTCTTGGAAAAAGTCTGTTTAGGTCCTCTGCCTCTTCTTTTTTTTTTTTTTTTACGTTGAGTTATATGAGTTTCTTTATATATTTTGGGTGTTGACCCCTTGTCAGATACATGATTTGGAAATATTTTCTCCAATTTGGTAGGTTGTCTGTTCACTCTGTTGATGGATTCCTTTGCTATGCAGAAGCTTTTTAGTTTTATATAGTCACACTTTTTTATTTTTTACTTTGTTGCCTTAGATTTGGTGTCAGATCCAAAAGAAAAATTAATGCCAAAATCAAGGAGATAACTGCCCATGGTTTCTTTAGGGGTGTTATGGTTTTTGGTCTTACATTCAAGTCTTTAATCATTTTAGTGAATTTTTGTATGTGGTGTAAGGTAACGGTCTGTTTTATTCTTTTGCATGTGGCTGTCCAGTTTCCCCAACATCATTTATTGAAGAACCTGTTTTTTCCCCATTGTATATTCTTGGCTCCTTTATTGTAAATTAATTGACCATATAAGCCTGGGTTTATTTCTGGACTCTCTGTTAGGTTCCATTGATCTATATGTCTGTTTTTATGCCAAGCATTCTATCTCTAGAGCTTTGTAATATAGCTTGAAATCATCAAGTGTGATACCACCAGATTTGTTCTTTCTCAGTAAGGCTTTGTCTATTCATAGTCTTTTGTGATTCCATACAGATTTTTAGAGTTGTTCTATTTCTGTGAAAAATGCCACTGGAATTTTGAAAGGGATTGCATTGAGTCTGTAAATTGCTTTGTGTAGTATGGACATTTTAACAATATTAATTCTTCCAATCCATAAGCATGGAGTATCTTTCCATTTATTTGTGTCATCTTCAGTTTCTTTCATCAATGTCATATTTTTCAGTATATGGGTCTTTTGCCTCCTTGGTGAAATTTATTCCTATTTATTTTATTCTTTTTAATGCAGTTGTAAATGGGATTGTCAATCTCTCATTCTGATAGTTTGCTCTTAGTGTACAGAAAGAAGTGCAACAAAATTCTGTATATTAATTTTGCAGTGGAACTTTACTGAATTCGTTTATTAGTTCAAGTAGTTTATTTGTTGTATTTTTAGAGCTTTTTCTATATAAAATCAAGTTATTTGCATATAGTGACAGTTTCATTTCTTCCTTTCCAATTTTAATGACTTTTATCTCTTTTCTTGTCTGATTGCTGTGGCTAGGTCTTCCAATACTATGTTGAATACAAGTGGTGAAAGTGGACATCCTTGTCTTGTTCCTGATCTTAGAGGAAAAGCTTTCAGCTTTTCATCATTGAGTGATGTAAGCTGTGGGTTTGTCATATATGCCTTTTATTATGTTGAGGTATGTTCCTTCTTTACTTAGTTTGTTGAGATTTTTATCATAAATGGATGTTGAATTTCATCAAATGCTTTTTCTGTATCTGTTGGGATGATCATGTGATATTTATCCTTTGTTTTGTTAATGTGGTGCAGATCACGCTGATCTGCAGATACTGAACCATCGTTGCATTGCTGGAATAAATCCCACTTGATCATGGTGTATGATTCTTTTAATGTATTGTTAAGTTTGCTAATATTTTGTTAAGGTTTTTCATCTATGTCCACAAGGATGCTGTCCTGTATCTTTCTTCCTCCCTCCCTCTCTCCCTCCCTCCCTCACTTCCTTCCTTCCTTCCTTTTTTATCTTTATCTGGTTTTGGTATCAGGATAATGTTGCCCTCATACAATGATTTTGGAAGCATTCATTCCTGTTCAATGTTTTGAGAAAGATAAGTATTAACTCTTCCTTAAATATATGATAGAGTTCACTTGTACAGCCATCTTGTCCTGAACTTTTGTTCAGAGATTTTAAATTACTGAATCAACTTCACCACTAAAGATTAGTCTGTTAAGATTTTCTATTTCTTCCTGATTCATTCTTGGAAGATTGTGTGTTTCTAGAAATTTATCCAGTTTTTTTAGGTTGTCCCATTTTTTGGCATATAATTGTTTATTGTAATCTCTTATGATCCTTTGGATTTCTTTGGTGTCAGTTGTAACTTATCCTCTTTCATTTCTTCTTTTATTTATTTGGGCCCACTCTATTTCTTAATGAGTCTGGCTAAAAATTTATCAACTTTGTTCATCTTTTCAAAGAAACAGCTCTTAGTTTTATTGTTTTTTTCTATTGTCTTTTTAGTCTCTCATTTATTTCATCTCTGGTCTTTATTATTTCCTTCCTTCTTCTAACATTAGGTTTTGTTTTTTCCTTCTTTTACTAGTTTTTTTAGGTTTAGGTTTAGGATTGTTTATTTTAGATTTTTTTGTTTCCTGAGGTAGGCCTGTAGTGTTATAAGCTTCCCTCTTAGAACTCCTTTTTCTCTGTCCCATAGATTTTGGAATATTGTGTTTCTATTTTTGTTTGTCTCAATAATTTTTAAATTTCCTCTTTGATTTTCATTGACCCTTTGGCTGTTTAGTGGCATATTGTTTAGCCTCCATATATTTGTGGTTTTTCCAGTTTTCTTCCTGTAATTGATTTCTAGTTTCATACTGTTGTGTTCAGAAAAAACGTTGGATATGATTTCACTTTCCTTAAATTTGTGGAGACTTGTTTTGCTCCTAACATATGATCTATCCTGGAGAGTGTTACGTGTTCACTTGAAAAGACTGTGTATTCTGCTGTTTTGGGGTGGAATGTTCTGTGTATATTTATTAAGTCAGTCTGCTGTAATGTGTCATTAAAGGCTAATGTATCCCTTTTGATTTTCTGTCTAGATGATCTAAACATTGATGTTCACCATTGGTGGATAGGTTGGGTGGGGCTGGTCCTCAGGGGAATGCCAGGGCAAGGCACATGGTGTTAGCTCAGTGGAAGAAGAGTAAAAACAAAGAGGAACCCTTCAGCAATTTTGGTCCCTAGGGAAAGTCCCACCAGATCCCTGCCTCTCCAGGATGTGCCCTAAAATTAGTTAATGAATTTCCTTCTTGTGTGAACCAACCTGCTGCCTGTGCACTGGGACTTAGAGTCAGTGAGTTTATGCATGATCCCTTCAAGAGTGCAGTCTTGGTTTCCCATAGCCCTCTAGCTGTCCCAGACACAAGCCCCATTGGTTTTCAAAGCCAGACATTATGGGGGCTTGTCTTCCCAGTGCAGATCCCCTGAACTTGGGAGCCTGATGTGGGGCTTGGACCCCTCGCTCCTCAGAGAAGACTTCTGCAGTTTGATATCCCTTCTGACTGTGAGTCGCTACACTGGGGTACGGGTTCTGAGTAGCCTGCATCTCTGCCTCTCTTACCCATCTCAATGTGGCCTTTTATTTATATTTTTAGTTGTAGAAAATCTATCCTGCTAGGCTTCAGTTTGTTCTCAAAGATAGTTCTATATGTAGTTGTAGTTTTGGCATGTCCATGGGAGGTGACCTCAGGATCTTCCTACTCTGCCATCTTGATCTGGACATTTTATGATTTATTTTAAATACCTCTGTCTCCCTAAGCCTACCCTTCCTTCCTTCCTCCCTTTGTTCCTTCCTTCTTTCTCTGTCTCCATTTTTCTTCTTTTACATTCTCTTTCTTCTCTTCCCAAGAATCAGGCCTTAGTCCCTTTATTCTCTGTGTGTAAGTTGACAGAGCTTTTTGAATATTCTCCCTCTTCATATAGTATAAATTGTTTCCCAGAGGCTTCTAAATCTCTCAAGTAAAGAGATCATGGAAGTCAAGCTCAACTGGTTCAACAGATATGCTGTGGCAGGTTCTGTAATATAAAAAGAGCTCAAAAAGTAACTGTTGAATGAATGAATAAAATATGGAATATCAGCTAAGTGCAGTCTGAAATCACTGTAAAGAATTATTTTGGTGCATATTTTATTTCTTCTACAGTTCTTAGAAACTAGGGTGGATTTCATTCAACTTTGTACCTTCTAAGGCTCCTCCTCACTTAGTATTTTACATGTAATGGCTTAAACAATTTTTTTAAGTAATGGATAATGTTTCTTTTACATTTGCACTAAAAATGCATAGCTGTGAGATGTATCACAGAGTAAAATATGGCTGATAACTGGTATGTAGTCCAAAGTTCACATTTGGGTAACTTTATTACTGCTTGTATATTATAGTTTAATTTTTGCTAAATGGTTATCTTTATTCTTAAGGGATAGGTATCTTTTGTAGCCTTCTAATTTTAAAATTTCTATTTTAACTAACTGTTGGCATTTGGCATTTTGCAAAATGGTTTTTTGTTTATATGATTCCTATCATAATGATTTTTTTTTTTAAACAAGTGAAAAAAAATTAGATACTTTCACAAAAGTTAATATAATACAAAGCAACAGTCACAAACAATAACAAAAAATGTTATCGATATTTTAAAAGAAAATAAATGTATTTATCCAGGGTCTTTATACTAAGTATTATTTATACTCTGTGTTTGTTATGATTATTTATATGCTAAAAAGACATATTTAAAAATTTCTTGTAGCAGTAGATCATTATTTTACATACGATTTCATCTAATAATACATGAATGGTATTAAGGTGGGTGAGCTGTAGGAACAGCAATAACGATGACCTAGAAGGAAGTGTTCACTTAGTGACAGGAGAAGCTGAAAGAGTTTCAAGATTTGTAGAAAGAATAAGACCCAGAAATTTGTTGAGGGCGGGAAAACTTGAGGTGAGACAGGTGTGACAATATTAGCACGATTCTTTATAATCATGACTTGAATGGTATGTTGTTGTTACTCGACAACTGGAATGCATTTGTCTTATGTATCTAAACAGAATATTCATGTTAATTTTGAAATCAAGGGTTTTAAAATTATAAGGAATATTTCTCTTGAGGATTACATACTTTCCAAGGAGATATGCATGAAAAATTAATGAATATGTGATGTGCAATTCCTTAGTTCAGTGAATGGTATTCTATGTTACTCAGGCCAGAAGAAGCTGTTTTTTTTTTTGTTTTTTTTTTTTTATCCTGAACATCAAATCCATCAACAAAGCCTTTGGATTTTACTTCCTCAATATCTTATAAATCTTCCCACTTCTTTCACCAAAATCACTGTAGTCTACATTACCATCATTTTCATCTGAACTACTGAAATAGCCATTAAACTCATTTTCTTACATATCTTTTCCCTCTCCTCCAATCAGTTTTTTTTGCAGTGCGGTTACTGAACTTTTCAAATGGCAAACCTTGTAACATTATATTCTTGTAAAAAATCTGTCAGTGGCTTCCACTGCTCTCAGAATAAAGACAAAATTATTTCACATGTCCTACAAAGGTCGACAGGGTTTGGTCTCTTTATCCAGTATTATCTAGCTGCTGATAGCTCAAAAATCTATAAATACAGCTCTGATTTGTCCCATAAACTTCCAGACACATATCTAAGTGCCTAAATGTCTAAAACTGATTATCTCTCTTCTCCCCAGATTTTGTAGAGTTTGGTAATATATTGATATTTCTTTCAAAGTGTTCAGGCATTTTGTTTAGCCTGTCACTTTTTATGGCATAAAATATCTTATAATATTTTCTTATTGTTTTGATAAATCTTATCTCTATCTACGATAAGGGTAAAACCTATCTTATCTCTAGGTTTGATAAAACATGAAAATCATTCTTACAAATGACTTTTGCACACCTTTCAGGAATGTAAATGGTTGAAAATCAGTTATCCTATGCAATAATCCCATTACAGAAATAATAATCCCATTGCAAAATATTATCAGTGATTACCTGAAGATAGTTACAAGTAATTTTCATTTTTATCTCTTTACACATCTATATTTTCTGAATTTACTACAATAAACATGTTTTGTTTCTTTAAAAACGATGACTATTTTTAAAAGGTCAATGTTTAAATTGAATTAAGAGTATTGGCAATAGAATTAAATATTAATGAAAACTTTTTGGAGGTAGCCATCGTAAAATCTGTACAAAATATGAAAAAACAGGGCTTCCCTGGTGGTGCAGTGGTTGAGAGTCTGCCTGCCGATGCAGGGGACACGGGTTCGTGCCCCGGTCCGGGAAGATCCCACATGCTGCGGAAAGGCTGGGCCCGTGAGCCATGGCCGCTGAGCCTGGGAGCGGCCACAACAGTGAGAGGCCCGCGTACCGCAAAAAAGAAAAAAAAGAAAAAACATAAAGGCACTGGAAAGCATCTAAAATTAGATAGAATCTGGAGGAGGTTTTACTCTTGAAAAACTAACTGCACAGGGTGAAATTTGAGAATTTGTAGCTATTTTTCCTGTATGTTCTCCTCAACCGCTGTTTATAGCAGCAGAAAACTACTGGCTTATCGGTGGAGATGACAAAAACAAAACAAAACAAAACCAGCTTAGGGCTGAAAGATTTCTGGAAATTTAAGAGGGAAATCTGTGAGAGAACTACAGAATGCAAAAGACCCAAAACTGAGAATAAATTGCCTAAATCTCTGACAGCTAACTTATGTGTCTTCAGGGAAGAACCTAGTGGGACTATCCCAAAACAGATAGAGATCAGGGAGGAAATTAGCCTTGAAAGATAGGACTGCACTGGATGAGATTTGTGAGTTTGCTGCTATTTTAACTGAATATATTTCCAGAACTATGCACAGCTTGGAGGTAGACAGCTGAAGCCTTATGGGCTTGAGGCATCAGAGGACAGAACTTGAAGCTGGAAGAGCGGTTAAAACTTAAGGGGAGAATCCCCCAAAGCAATGTGATCCTAGAGGGGGTAAGCCCCCAAATCTGTGTATATACTCTGCTCAAATACTTGGCTGCCTGCTGCGCTGTGCAGATGCAGGGGACACTCTCAGGGTTCCAGGTTAAGAAATGTAGCATTGGGAAGTTGTAAAAATTAAGCAGAGATTTGTAAAATGCAGGGTAGACAGAGTTTGCACTTTGAGTCTGGAGTAGGTAATTGCCTATTATAAAAGCAGCAACAAAACACAGTAGAAAAAAAGAAAACAATGGCAAAAACAATAATGAAAAACAATCTTTAGAAGAACCCAACAGTTTATAATATCTACATTGTCTGCGTTTTAAACTAAAAAATCACTAGGCTTTCCAAGAAACAGGAAAAGATGACCTACACGTAGTGGGAAAAAAAGTAATCAATAGAAATTGACTTTGAGTGGGTCCAGAAGTTGTATTTAGCAGATAACAAATTCAAAACTGTTACTATAAATGTGCTCAAAAATTAAAAGGCACATATGATTAAATAATAAAGAAAAATTGGTCATCTGAGTGAAGAATTAGGGAAAAATCAACAGAGAAACTGAAACAATTAAAAGAAGATATTCTAGAGCTGAAAATTACAATAACTAAAAGGAAAAATTGACATATAGGCTCAACAATATTTTAGGGTGGGAGAAAAAATAGTAAACTTGAAATTAGATCAATAAAAATTAACAAAAAATAGGAAAGTTTATTTTTAAAAAAACTGAGCAGAGACTTAGCTGTGGGACAATATCCAGTAGTGCAATATATATGCAATTTATGTTTCAGGATGGGAGGAGGGAGAGAAAAGTCAATGATCAAGAAAAATCTTGAACGCAGACAGAAAAGAATAACAAATTACATGCAAGGGAATAGCAGTACAATTGATGATTGACTTCTCATCAGAAACAAGAGTCTAGAAAACATTGGAATGACATGTTCAAATTATTGAAATTGTCCGCCAAGAATTATATATCCAGTGAACCTAGCATACCTGCTCTAAAATTTCCAAAGGAAGTTCTTTAGGCTGAAGGGAAAGGACACAGATGGTAACTTAGATCTACAAGAAGAAATAAAGTACACAGGAAGTGATACATACGTTGATAAATATAAAACAATAATGTTTTTCTTTTTCTATCTTAAATTCTTTAAAACACATGTGGTGGCTCAGAGCAAAAGTTAAGACACTGAACTATTGGGTTTATAATATATATAGATGTGATATATATGGTAACAGTAACACAGGGCATGGAGCTATCTATAGATGTATGGTTGCAAGTTTCTAGTATTTTATGTTAAATAATTGAACATAAACTCTAAGAAGATTGTGATACATTAAAGATGGATTTGTAATTTTTGGCAAAGACTAAAATGAAATAAGGAGATAGAGCTAAGAAGCCAAAAGAGGAATTAAAATGGAATACTAAAAATAAGTTCGAGTAACAAAAAACAAAGCAGGAAAGGAGGAAAAAAGATGAAAAAATAGATGATGAATAGAAAATATATGGCAAAGTGGCAGAACTAAATACAATCGTATCAATAATAGCTTCAGGTAAAATGGGCAAAACACTCCAGTCAACAGAGTTTTAAAGAGGCAGTAAAAATCAAGAACCAGAAGCAGCTTTATGCTGTCTACAAGAGACACAGTTAGACACAAAGACACAAATATAAGAGGTAGGAAAAATATATACTATGCAAACAGTAAGACTAGGAAAGCTGGAGTGGCTATGTTGATGTAAGAAAAATACTTCATGACAAGAAGGGTTACAAGAGACAAAGAGGGACATTTCCTAATGATAATTGGGTTAATACATTAAGGAATTATAATAGTTTATAAATGTAAATGTACCTAATAACAGCTTTAAAACACATGAAGCAAAACCTGACAGTCTTAATGGATAAATAGAAAAATAGACATTACTGGTGATTTTAACATATCTCTCTCAGGTATCAAAAGAACAATTTCACAGCAAAGAATTAGTAAGGGTATAAATTATTTGACTGATTCTTTGAAGCACCATAATGTTGTATAGTTTTAGGTTTTTAATTTGGTCTATCACCCAGTTTGGGTAAATTTATTTTGGTATTGAATGTGAGATATGAAGAGAAATTCAATCTTCTGCATATGCTGAAAATACATTTAAAAGAAAACCATTTCTACATTGAATTGCCTTTGTATCTTTATGTAAATTAACTATATATGTGTGGATATATTACTGGACTTTTTTTTTTTTTTTTTTTTTTTTGCGGTACATGGGCCTCTCACTGTTGTGGCCTCTCCCGTTGCGGAGACGCGCAGGCTCAGCAGCCATGGCTCACGGGCCCAGTGGCTCCACAGCATGTGGGATCTTCCCGGACCAGGGCACGAACCCGTGTCCCCTGCATCGGCAGGCGGACTCTCAACCACTGCGCCACCAGGGAAGCCTTATTACTGGACTTTTTATTGCACTTCCTTGATGTATAGTCATATAGTCTTTGTTTTTTGAAAACCACATACCACATGCCTACTACATGGTAAGTATGGAAATCTGGTTGTGTAAGTTGTACAGATTTTTCTTTTTCAGAATTGTTTTGGCTATTCTAGTTCCTTTGCCTGGACATACAGATTTCAGAAAAAAATTGTCAAGTTCTAACAAAAAAAATAAATACATAGAAACTGTTGCAGTTTTGATTGGAATTACATTGTACATAAGTTTGGGAAGAAAGGACATCTTAACAATATTGAGTATTTCAATACAAGAGTATGATATATATTGCTCCATTAATTTAGGTCTTATTTAATTTTTTTAATTAGAATTTTATACATAAAGATCTTACATGTATTTTGTAAAATTTATACCTGTGGTATAAGGTATTTGGTGCCATTGTAAATTATAATTTATTTTATTTTATTTTATTGGGGTATAGTTGTTTTACAATGTTGTGTTAGTTTCTACTGTACAGCAAAGTGGAGTTCCCTGTGCTATACAGCAGGTTCTCAGTAGTTGTCTATTTTATACATACTAGTGTATATATGTTAATTCCAATCTCCCAACTCATCCCATCCCTCCATCCCCCCCTTGGTGTCCATATGTTTGTCCTCTATGTCTGTGTCTCTATTTCTGCCTTGCAGACAGGTTCCTCTGTACAATTTTTCTAGATTCCACATATATGTGTTAATATACGATATTTGTTTTTCTCTTTCTGACTTACTTCACTCTGTATGACAGTCTCTAGGTCCATCCACATCTCTACAAATGACCCAGTTTCTTTCTTTTTTATGGCTGATATATGTACCACATATTCTTTATCCATTCGTGTCGATGGGCATTTAGGTTGATTCCATGTCCTGGCTATTGTAAATAGTGCTGCAATGAACATTGTGGTACATGACTCTTTTTGAATTATGGTTTTCTCAGGGTATATGCCCAATAGTGGGATTGCTGGGTCATATGGTAATTCTATTTTTAGTTTTTTAAGGAACTTCCATACTGTTCTCCATAGTGGCTGTGTCAATTTACATTCCCACCAACAGTGCAAGAGGGTTTCCTTTTCTCCACACCCTCTCCAGCATTTATTGTTTGTAGATTTTTTGTTGATGGCCATTCTGACTGGTGTGAGGCGATACCTCATTGTGGTTTTGATTTGCATTTCTCTAATAATTAGTGATGTTGAGCATCTTTTCATGTGCCTCTTGGCCATCTGTATGTCTTGTTTGGAGAAATGACTATTTAGGTCTTCTGCCCATTTTTTAATTGGGTTGTTTGATATTTTGATATTGAGCTGATTGTATATTTTGGAGAACAATTCTTTGTCTGTTGATTTGTTTGCAAATATTTTCTCCCATTCTGAGGCTGGTCTTTCTGTTTTGTTTAGGGTTTTCTTTGCTGTGCAAAAGCTTTTAAGATTCATTATGTCCCATTTGTTTATTTTTGTTTTTGTTTTCATTACTCTAGGAGGTGGATCAAAAAAGATCTTGCTGTGATTTATGTTAAAGAGTGTTATTCCTGTGTTTTCCTCTAATAGTTTTACAGTGTCTGGGCTTACATTTAGCTCTGTCATCCATTTGGAGTTTATTTTTGTGTACAGTGTTAGGAAGTGTTCAAATTTCATTCTTTTACATGTAGCTGTCCGGTTTTCCCAGCACCATTTATTGAAGAGACTGTCTTTTCTCTGTTGTATATTCTTGCCTCCTTTGTCATAGATTAGTTGACCATAGGTGCGTGGGTTTATCTCTGGGCTTTCTATCCTGTTCCATTGATCTGTATTTCTGTTTTTGTGCCAGTATCATACTGTCTTGATTACTGTAGCTTTGTAGTATAGTCTGAAGTCAGGGAGCCTGATTCCTCCAGCTCTGTTTTTCTTTCTCAAGATTGCTTTGGATATTCTGGGTCTGTTGTGTCTCCATACAAATTTTAAGATTTTTTGTTTTAGTTCTGTGAAAAATGCCATTGGTAATTTGATTGGGATTGCATTGAATCTATAGATTGCATTGGGTAGTACAGTCATTTTCACAATATTGATTCTTCCAATCCAATGGTATATCTCTTCATTGGTTTGTGTCCTCTTTGATTTCTTTCATCAGTGTTTTATAATTTTCTGAGTACAGGTCTTTTGCCTCCTTAGGTAGGTTTATTCCTAGGCATTTTATTCTTTTTGTTGCTATGGTAAATGGGACTGTTTCCTTAATTTCTCTTTCTGATCTTTCATTGTTAGTGTATAGAAATGCAAGAGATTTCTGTGCATTAATTTTGTATCCTGAAAATTTATCAAATTCATTGATTAGCTTTAGTAGTTTTCTGGTGGCATCTTTAGGATTTTCTATGTATAGAATCATGTCATCTGCAAAGTGATGATTTTACTTCTTTTCCAATTCGGATTCCTTTTATTCCTTTTTCTTCTCTGATTGCCATGGCTAAGCCTTCCAAAACTATGTTAAATAATAGTGCCAAGAGTGGACATCCTTGTCTTGTTCCTGATCTTAGAGGAAATGCTTTCAGTTTTTCACCATTGAGAATGATGTTTGCTGTAGGTTTGTCATATATGGCCTTTATTATGTTGAGGTAGGTTCCCTCTATGCCTACTTTCTAGAGAGTTTTTAATTCTAAATGGGTGTTGAATTTTGTCAAAACTTTTTCTGCATCTATTGAGATGATCATATGGTTTTTATTCCTTAATTTGTTAATGTGATGTATCACATTGTTTGATTTGCTTATATTGAAGAATCCTTGCATCCCTGGGATAAATCCCACTTGATCAAGGTGTATGATCCTTTTAATCTGTTGTTGGATTCTGTTTGCTAGTATTTTGTTCAGGATTTTTATATCTATGTTCATCAGTGATATTGGTCTATAATTTTCTTTCTTTGTGATAGCTTTTTCTGCTTTTGTTATCAGGGTGATGCTGGCTTTGTAGACTGAATTTGGGAGTGTTTTTCCCTCTGCAATTTTTTGGAAGAGTTTGAGAAGGATCAATGTTAGCTCTTCTCTAAATGTTTGATAGAATTCACCTGTGAAGCTCTCTGGTCCTGGACTTTTGTTTGTTGGAAAAGTTTTAATCACAGTTTCAATTTCATTACTTGTGATTGGTCTGTTCATATTTTTTGTTTCTTCCTGGTTCAGTCTTGGAATGTTATACTTTTCTAAGAATTTGTCCATTTCTTCCATGTTGTCCATTTTATTGGTATATAGTTGCTTGTAGTACTCTTTTATGATCCTTTGTTTTTCCACGGTTTGTTATTGTAGGTCTTTTCCTTCTCTTGTGTTTCCTGCCTAGAGAAGTTCCTTTAGCATTTGTTGTAAAGCTGGTTTGGTGGTACTGAATTCTCTTAGCTTTTGCTTGTCTGTAAAGGTTTAAATTTCTCCATCGAATCTGAATGAGATCCTTGCTGGGTAGAGTAATCTTGGTTGTTAAGTTTTTCCCTTCCATCACTTTAAATATATTCTACCACTCCCTTCTGGCTTGCAGAGTTTCTGCTGAAAGATCAGCTGTTAACCTTATGGGGATTCCCTTGTATTTTATTTGTTGTTTTTCCCTTGCTGCTTTTAATATTTTTTCTTTGTATTTAATTTTTGATAGTTTGATTAATATGTGTCTTGGTGTGTTTCTCCTTGGATTTATCCTGTATGGGACTCTGTGCTTCCTGGACTTGATTGACTATTTCCTTTACCATTAGGGAATTTTTCAACTATAATCTCTTCAAATATTTTCTCAGTCCGTTTCTTTTACTCTTCTTCTTCTGGGACCCCTCTAATTCGAATGTTGGTGCATTTAATGTTGTCCCAGAAGTCTCTGAGACTGTCCTCAGTTCTTTTCATTGTTTTTCTTTATCCTGCTCTGTGGAAGTTATTTCCAATATTTTATCTTACAGGTCACTTATCCATTCTTCTGCCTCAGTTATTCTGCTATTGATTCCTTCTAGAGAATTTTTAATTTCATTTATTGTGTTGTTTACCATTTTTTTTTGTTCTTCTAGGTCCTTGTTAAGCATTTCCTGTATTTTCTCCATTCTATTTCCAAGATTTTGGATTATCTTTACTATCTTTACTCTGAATTCTTTTTCAGGTAGACTGCCTATTTCCTCTTTATTTGTTTGGTCTTGTGGGTTTTTACCTTGCTCCTTCATCTGCAGCATATTTCTCTGTCTTCTCATTTTGTTGAACTTACTGTGTTTGTGAACTCCTTTCCTCAGGCTGCAGGGTCATAGTTTCTCTTAATTCTGGTGTCTGCCCCCAGTGGGTGAGGTTGGTCCAGTGGCCTGTGTATGCTTCCTGGTAGGGGGTACTGGTGTCTGGGGCTGGATCTTGTCCCTCTCATGGGCAGGGTGTGGTTTGGAGTGTCTGTGAGCTTAGTATGACTTTAGGCAGCCTGTCTGCTAATGGGTGGGGTTGTGTTCCTGTCTTGCTAGTTGTTTGGCTTGAGGTGTCCAGCACTGGAGCTTCATAAATTATAATTTTTATTTCAATTTCCAATTGTTCATTGCTGCTATATAGAAGAATATTGGTATTTTCAGATTGTCCTTGTGTTTTGCAATCTTGATAAACTTGCTTTATAGCGCTAGTTGCTTTTAAGATTCTTTTGGAATTTCCCGGGTAGATGGTCTTGTTTTCTGAGACTAGGGACAGTTTTCTTGCTTTCTTTCTAATCTGTGTGTTTTCTTTTTGTCTTACTTTATTGCACTGAGTAGGACAACCAATGAGATGTTGGCTGGGAGTGGTGAGAGCAGAAATCCCTGCCTTGTTCCCAATCATAAAAAAAAGGAAGCATTCAGTCTTTTACCATTAAGTATATTTTTAGCTGTAGTTTTTTTTTTAGGTGCCCTTTATCAACTTGATGATGTTCCCTTCTATTACTAGTCTGCTGAGAGTTTTATCATGAAGGGGTGTTGAATTTGTCAAAGGCCTTGTCTGTGTCTATTGAGGTAATTATAGGGTTTTTCTTCTTTCTGTTGATATGGTGAATTACAGTCAATCCTCATTATTTGTAGATTCTGTATTTGTGAATTTGCCTGCTTGTTAAAATTTATCTCTAACCCCCAAATCAACATTTGTGGTGCTTTTGCAGCATTTGCAGACATGCACAGAGCAGCAAAAAATTTGAACAACCTAGTGTGCATGGTCCCAGCGAAGGTCAAACAAGGTGATGCTTTACCTTCTTGTTTCAGCTCTCATACCGTAAACAAGCATCATTTTCATGGTCTATTTATCACCACCTTCTTCACTTTTTTGTGCTCTTTATTGATAATTTTACTGTTTAAAATGGCCCCCAAGCATACTGCTGAAGTGCTATCCAGTGTTCCTAAGTGTTATGATGTACAGAAAGAAAATACATGTGTGAGATAAGCTTTATTCAAGCATGAGTTACAGTGCTGTTGGCTGTGAAGTCGGTGTTAATGGATCAACAATATACTAAATAAGGTGTCTTGAAACAGAAATGCACATAAAACAAGGTTATATATTGATCTATTGATGAAAATTCACCAATGAAACCATTTGGGCCTGCAGATTGTTTTACTGGAGAGTTTTTAGGTATAAATTCAATCTCTTTAGTAAATGTAGAAACAGTTTATCTATTTCTTCTTCAGTGAGCACTGGGAGTTTGAGTCTTTCAACGAATTTTACTGTTTCATCTAAGTAGGTGAATTTATGGGTGTAGAGTTGTTTATACTACTTTCTTATTAACCTGTCATGATATTGTCTCTTTGCTTTCTGACATTTGTAATTTGCTTATTTTCTCCTTTTTCTTGGTTTGTCTGATGAGAAGCTTATCAATTTTATTGACTTTTTTCCCAAGGAACACACATTTGGTTTTATTTATTTTCCCTTTTTTTTTTCTATTCTCAATTTCATTGATTTCTGCTTTTATTTTTATTTTCTTCCTTTTACTTGCTTGGGATTTAGTTTTGTTTTATTCTTGGATTTCTTAAAGTAGAAATTTTAGAATATTGACTTAAGATATTTTCTCTTATATAATACAGGCATTTAATGTATAAATTTCACTGCAAGCACTGCTTTTGCTTCCTGAATCTCCCAAAGTTTAATGTTACGCTTTCATTTTCATTCAATTAAAAATATTTTTAACTTCCCTGTTATATCCCCTTTGGTTCTCATGACCCATTAGAAATATATTAATTTCCAAATATTTGGGGTATTTTCCAGATAACTTTTTATTATTGATTTCTAATTTTAATCCATCATTATTAGAGATCACACTTTATATAAATCAATTGTTAAATTTGTTAAGGTTTGATTTTTGACCTAGAATATGGTCTGTCTCTGAAAGTATTTATGTGTTTGAAAAGAGTTTATATTCTGCTTTTATTTAGTGGAGTGTTTATAAATGGCAAATAAGTTGTGTGGATTAAAAACATTATTCATATCTTCTATGTAGTTACTGAATTTCTGTCTACTTGTTCTATTAATTACTGAGAGAGGGGTATTGAAGTCTCCAACTGTAACTTTGGATTCTTCTATTTCTCCTTTCAATTTTATCAGTTGTGCCTCATATTGTGAAGCTCTGTGGTTAGGTCCATAAATATTTAGGATTATTACTTCATTTTGGATATGACTTTATGATATATAAATATGACCACTCTTTTATTTTGATTAGTGTTTGCATGATATATCTTTATCCATACTTTTACTTTAATGTACTTTGATGTGGTTGGATTAAAATCCATCATCCTTTTAATATTTTCTATTGGTTTCATTGGATATTTGATTCTTTTTCCCTCTTCTGACTTCTTTTGGATTAAGTATTTTTTATGATTCCATTTTTACTCTGTTATTTGCTTGTTATTCATATGTCTTTTACATTTTTCCCAGAGGTTGCTTTAGAATTTACAATATATGTCTTTAATTTATCTGAATCTATCTTCAAGTAATATTAAACCACTTCATATGTAATATATGGATCACAAAAGGGGATACTCTACATTTCTTCGTTCCCTCCACAATGCTATTATTGCAGAAACTTATGCTTGTACATATGCTACAGATGTACAATACAAGGCCCCTATTTTTTTGGGGGGGGTTAGTAATTTATCTTTTAGAACAATTGAAAATAAGAAAAAAATGAATTTTATATTTACCTTCATTTATGACATTTCTTTATTTGTGTTCTTTATTTCTTGAATGTAGATACAGTTTTCTCACTGGTATCATATTTCTGGCTGGAATATTTCCTTTAACTTTTGTTACAATACAAATCAGCTGGCAATGAATTCTCTAAAGCTTTCTTTCCCTGATAACATCTTTAATTCCCTTTTATTTTTGAAAAATATGTTCAGAGTATAGAATTCTTAGTTAACGGCTTTTTTCTACCATTACATTAAAGATATCACTGTACTGTTTTCTGGCTTGCATTGTTTATGATGAGAAGTTTACTGTAATTCTCATCTTTGTTCCTCTATAAGTTATGTGCCTTTATTATTTTAAAAACATTTTTTATTTTATATTGGAGTATAGTTGATTAACAATGTGTGTTTCAGGTGTACATCAAACTGATTCAGTTATACATGTACATGTATCTATTCTTTTTCAAATTCTTTTCCCATTTAGGTTATTACAGAGTATTGAGCAGGAGTTCCCTGTGCTATGCGGTAGGTCCTTGTTCATCATCTATTTTAAATATAGCAGTGTGTACATATCAATCCCAAACTCACAATCTATCCCTCCCTCCCAGTCTTTCCCCTGGTAACCACAAGTTGGTTCTCTAAATCTGTGAGTCTGTTTCTGTTTTGTAAATAAGTTCATTTGTATCATTTTTTGTAGATTCTGCATATAAGCAATATCATATAATATTTGTCTGTGTATGTGCCTTTAGTCTTTGGCTTTTTTCAAGGTATTTTCTTTTTCTTCCCTTTTGAGTAGTTTGAATATGAAAAGTCTAAGTGTGCATGTGTTTTATATTTATCCTGCCTAGTGTTCACTGAGACTCTTGCATCTGTGTTTTGGAAAATCTCCAGCCATTATCTCTTCGAATATTTACTTTTCCTAGTTTCCTTTCCATCTGCTTTTAAGATTTTAATCACATAGATGCTAGGCTGTTGATATTGTCTCATAGCTCTGTATGCACTCCTCTGTTTTTGTTGTTTGTTTTTTTCCTTTCCTGGTCTTTCCTGTTTGTGGCTCAGTCTTTGTTATTTCTCTTGATCTGTTTTCAAGTTCACTGATTGTTTTCTTTGCTATATCAAGTCTACTGATGAATTTGTCAAAAGCATTCTTCATTTGTTTCCATGTTTTTCATTTCAATCATGTGCATTTAAATCTTTCTTTTAGTTTCCTTTTTCTGCTGAAATTTCTTACCAGATCATGAACATTCTCTACCTTTTGCACTGAAGCCTTTTACATACTTATCATAGTTATTTAAATTTTTCTGTGTTATAGTTCTCATATTTAGGAAGTCTTGTTTTGTTGATTGTTTTGTCTCTTGAAAGTGATTTTTTTGCTTCCTCTTATGCATTTAATTTTTTGTTGAAAGCTGACATCTTGTATAGGAAAACAGAGATGGAGGGGAATAGATTTTTATGCCTAAAAATGAGTGCACTTTTTTTTTTGGCTAGGCCCCGGTGTAAAGGGTGGAGTCAGTCAGGAATTATAGTGTGTTTGGCTTATTTTGTTGCTATGATTAGCCTCTGTACAACACAGATTTCAAATTCCTCTCTCAGTTCCTTGTGTTTAGGATGGGGGCTGATTTGCCACAAGATTTTTCTCAATATTTGCTTTTTTCTCAGCTTTAGGTCTTCCCTTTGAACTTGTACATCAGATAGAGACTTTCTTTACCCTTTTGCCCCTTTCCAGGCAGAAGACTGCTGTTTCTCAATGCTTGCTAGTCTGCTGGTGGAGGCAGGAAGAGAAAGACATTCTTCATTGTTCTGGTTCAGCATCAATCTTAGGCAATGTGTCCCTGAATTCTGGTTGGGGGGCAGGAGGGCTTTCTCACTGATCCTCCCCTCTTTCCCCCAGTTGTAGTTTCCAGCCCAGAATTAATTTTTATTCACCCTCAGGGGTAGAGGGATTGTCCCTTTTTCTTCCTTCAGATACACCAGTACTATAAAGAGAACATCTCCACTAACCCTATAGGACAATAGGATTTGCTGCCCTTTACCCAGCAGTTTAAGGCTTTTGTTCCATAAGGAAGATAAGGGAGAAGAATCTGGGCAGAGCATCATGCCTTTGGTGCAGTACTTTGGCATGTTTTAAGTTTTTGTATCTGTTCTCTTTCACTCAGCAGGATGTTTGCAATACTTTCACATTGTTTGGGTATAGTTTGTTCATTATTATTGCTGAAGAGAATACAGTTTATCAGTGATCATTATACTGCTATTTATTTATCGATTCTATTGGATAGATTTTGTTAGATATTTGGGATGTTTCCAGTTTGGGTCTATTATGAATAAACCTGCTATATATTCTTGTACATGAGTTTTGGTGAACATATATATCATATTTCTGTTGAGTATATTTATATCTGTGAGGTACATTGCTGAATCAAATGCTATGCCTATAACTGGGGGCTTTAGGAGGCCCTGCCTAACAATTTTCAGAGTCCTTATGCTGATATACACTCCTACTTGGAATGTAAGCAAGTTTCAGTTTCTCCAAATCTTTTCCAGCCCTTGGAATTTTCTCTCCTTTTCATTTAGCCATTCTGGAGAATATTAAATTGTTTTAACTTTCCTCATAACTCATGAAATTGGCCAACTTTTCACATGTTGGCTATTTGGTTAGCCTCTTTTCTGAATTGCCTAGTCAATTGTTTTATTCATATTTCCACAACTGGTATTTTGTTTGTATTTCTATGACTGGTACAGGATACAAAGATCAGATGTGGACTATATATGTACGTCAACTGACTTAGGATCCTACAGTGTAGTGGATGGGGTATCTTTTCAATAAATTTGAGTGGTAGGATTATGGATGACTTTATTTTAATTCTTTTATCTTTTTATTTGTTTCTAAATGTTCTACAATGAACATATATAACTTTAATCAGCAAAAAGGTTTGAAAACTAAAAATTAAGTCTTGTCATGATGTAAACACTTTTTGTTGATATATATTGATATGGACACTAATTTTGATCCATGAATTGACTCAGTCAGCAACATGTTAAAATCTGGCTAGAGGCTTGGAACTTTTTAAATGACAAGAGGAGGAATTACATATCTTTTATCAGTATTCTTCCTACAGTGTTTGTGATAGCATGAATACATGAACGAATGGGTAAATAATGACCTAGAGAAATCCCTTTTGTGTTTTTTTTTCTTTGAATGCCAAGTGTCTTCTGTACTCTTTTATTATCATCATAGTCTTTGCATCAAGATACATAGCAATGATAGCAGGTTTCTTTTTAAAGCTTAGTATCAAATATCTTTCCCCACTTTAATTTTACATTACTCTGCCAAGAAAAAAATTAAAACTCAAGTTATTTGAAGCCTGGACATACTTCCATGATTAGCCGGGCTGTGTAAAAGTTGGTGGCTTTGTTCTTCGTGCTGTGTGAGCAGGTCCAGGCCATAGAAAGATGGGACGAGGCTATAATTGTTTTTCAAAAGTGTGCTACAAAAACGGATGGCCTGTTATAAGCCAGGTTATAAAGTCAAGACCGGGGTGAGGGAGGGACAGTTTCTTCCAGAAACGGAATTTCTGAAGAGTCCCAGTCCATCGTTTTCCCCAGGATGGTTGGAGGAGGGGTAAAGTCTCATCATGAGCTTTAAAGCTATGTCTCTGTGAGGGGACAGTAGTTGCCTTCCTGAGGGGGGCGCGGCTGCCCATCCCCAATGTTCTCAGCGAGGAAATGGAGAGTTTATTGCCCAGTGAGTGTGAAGTGGGCTGAAGCTCGGTTGGTACTGAATTCTCTAAGAGGTTTCTTCTAGAAACAGACAACTTAGACTCTTCCTCTCACTTCAGCAAAGAAATTCTTTTAAAACCACTTGGCAATCTCCTCCTGTGCCCCTGCAGGGCAGCTCAGAGGAGGGAGTCGTCAGTAAAGCCCCTTTCCAGGCAATATCGGAACTCCTGAAGGTTGGAGACCCCGTAGAAATGGATGAAGGCGGCTGCCACCTCCAGGACGTGGAAGATCTGATGAGGCTGGAACCATATGTCGAATTTTCCAGGCAAGAAGCGCTCAGGAACCCACGTGGCATAAAGGCCAGCTCTGGTGATGTACGTCACAGCCATGAGGAAGAACCAGCCCATCTGGCCCGCCGTGGTGGCCCTGACGAAGCCCTCCGCGATTGTAAAGTGCACGGTGGGCACGGCGCCGCTCAAGCCAAGCCCCAGGAACATCCCTGCTCTTGTCTGCTGGTGCTGAGGAGAGGCAAACTTGTCCCACTGGGCCACAGTGATGGCAGAGATGCCCAGGACACAGACGCTGGAGAGGTAGCTGAGCCGTGGCTGTGGGAGCAGTAGAAGGAGTAACAGAGCCGGGGGACAAAGCTCCCTGTAATCAGCAGGGCAATCCCTGAATAAGCCAGTTGGGAAAAGGGCTGGAAAATAATCCAGTTTGTCACTGCTCTGAGTGACAACAGACGGTGTGAAAGAGCCAGGAGAAGCTGAGGCAGAGCCCCGCGCCCAGGAAGAACATCGCGAACACCACCTTCTCCTGAAGGGGGGCCATGAAGTACATGTTTGGTCTGAGCATGGTCAGGATTCCCAGAAAGTGAAACGGCACAAAACCAAGCAGGTGGGTCCAGAAGTTGCCCGTCTCCGTGTGGATGCAGAAGATGCTCTTGAAGCAGGCCCAGAAGGAGGGCATGGGCGGCCTCTGGCCCTGCAGCAGGTAGTCGTTGTCCTTCAGCCAGTCGGGGAGCACTTCATGCGGGATGACCCTCCAGCGCCCCTCCTAGACCTTATGCACAAACTCCTCCATCTTCTCCATGCCACGGTGGGCTTGCAGGGGAAGTGTCAGCACCCAGCCCTCCTCCTCTTCCTGAGGCACTGGGTGTGCCTGCTTTTCTTCAGCTTTGCTTGGGCTGGTGACGCCCCGCCGGCCTTGCTCCTCTAGCAGGGGGCCCGGCTCAGCCAGCTCCACTGTCAGCCTCCCTATTCCTGGCAGGAGCCCCACTGCCCTGGGCCACCACAGGTCCTTTGTGAGAAGACATCTGGCTGGTACCTCAATGCCCTGCGGCTTCAGCTTGGGGAAAGGGTGGGATCTCTCGGCCCCAGGGGGCAGAGAGTTCCCTGTAATGGAAGACAGGCAGTGGGGGGGTGGGGGGGCGAGCTCTGCTGGGGGCTGCAGACCCCGTGCTACATCCCATGGCGCTGGAGGCGGCCTGTGGCCAAGCAGCCCGGATCCAAGAAGTCCCCTTTTGTGATTAATAATCTCGATATTTACTACTCATAAGTACTATTACAATTTTTATTTTTAATGTACTGCTAAATCATTGGCTTCAAAACTATGTTAGAAAAAAAAAAAAAAACTATGTTAGCTTACTTGTAAAGGCTAAATATATGGGTTATGTAATTTTTGAGGGCATTAACCGAAATGTTAGTTGTCTTCTTGGAAAGAAATTATATTCTCAGTGAGTCTTTCCAAATGTTATATTAAATAGTGTAACATTTTGAATAGAGAACAGATTGATTTTTAATTTCTGATGGCTGATTGTTTTTATTATCTTTGTTCACCTCACTATATTCCTATTAAAGATATGTTTTTGCCTTGTTTGGAATATAATTTACTAGGATTCATGTTAAATATTATGTAGAGTTTAAAAATAGCAAACTTTGAATGTCAATTTTACAGAATGTGAAACTCCTTTACAACATTGTTATGAAGGATAGGACGTACCTTTATAAGCCTAATACAAATATTATGCAATTTTTAAGCAACATGTTGATATATCATAGGGGATATTTACTGTAATGTTCTCCCCAAAGTCAATTAAAAAAAACACTCAGTTTTTATATTAGAATATGAAAGGCCATGAGAAAAGTGGCTGGATTCGTTACTTATGAATTATCTAAATGGAACACATATATACCATCCCACCAAAACAATTTCATCTGACTTAGTTACTGTTAGAATAGCTTAAAATACAATTTACTAAGTGATATGTCTGCAAACCCACTGATTGTAGACATTGTACTATGCAAAATGTAAAGCTAAAAGTAACTAATGCTCTTCAGAAGTATGGTAGCCTTTGCAAATTGTTTGGAATTAATTTGTTTTGAGTAAACGGAAATTAGTCTGTTAAATGAAGCATACGAAAAAGGATTACAAAGGGGTAGGAGACTATCTCACCAGGATAGTTAAAACCCACACATTTGTATGAGTCAGGAGAAGTACGGTCCTTTAAAAATGATCTTATTCGTTCCAATTGCCTGAGCTTTGTGCCTCCTGATGTGATCCGGAGATTTGGCAAAGGAGAAACATATTTAGAATCTTACTCATTAGAATACTGAACTCATCCGTCAGCCTGATTGACAAGGTCTTAGACAAAGCATTTTGCCTGGCACACAACCTGTACTGAGATTTTCCTGTGGCTATAATGTAGCACACCTGACAGATGTTTGAGTCATTTAAAACAGCAGGAAGTACTCATAAACACCACAGACTGGCATTCAACATGATAGGGATTATTTTTCTTTTGTCTGCCTGAAGTTATATGGCCTGTAATCAACAAAGGATTTAGGTATAACCAGCTAAAACATAGGGTGTGATATCATTTTTATGCAATATTTCTCTCGCTGTAAAGCTTACCAAGTGGCCTAGAAGCTGAGATACTTTTTGACACAGGTGAAACACATTTTATATGTTTCCCTTTTCATGATCAGAACTGGTTTAGAAAAGTGTCAAGGACATTATTTGCTCATGGATTAAAGATAATATATCACCTATTTATTTTCTTGATAGTTCCTAAATGATATAATGGACTTTCCTAAATCCATGTTAATTTTTCACTTCAATCAACATGGCGGTGATGAAGTAGAACAACTACAAGGACACTTTTTCACAATTGCCAATAACAATGTGTCTGAATTAGAAAAAGAAAGGCAAAAATAAATATATACCATCTGTAGCTTAAAAAATTATATGTCCTAAGGGATGGAGATGGATGCTATCAATTTAAATGTCATGCTTGCACAGAATGAAGCATGGCAATTTTAAATTTGGCTTTATTAAAGTTTCTTTTTTAGCTCAAGTATCTCATTTGGTAAATAGCAATTGGAAGAAATGCTCACTGATAAAGTTTATTTAGGTGCTTTGGGAGCAGTAACAGGCAGGGGGCACAATACTTTCAAAATAGCATTTTATTGCATTTACAAATTATTACCTAATCAAAATAACCTTGCAGTCGACAACTACATAGGGACTTCAAAAATAGGGAAATTAACACTATCTTAAAGGAACAAATAAATACCATAATTGAACCATGGTGCTTCCCTGGCATATATAACACTTATTTTAGAAGTTGTTTTTATAAGCATGAGTTTGTTGGGAAAAGATTCTGGTTCTGTTCTGCAGAGGTCATGGCTTTTCTTTCAGTTTGCTTTAGGGTTCAGTGATTTGCTGGATACAGCTGCATGTGCAGATGCAGACACTGTTTCATCCTAGGATATAAGCAGAGTTTAGTATTAATGTGTCAAGATAAGTCTGTAGAAGTTAATGAACACATTCTATAAGGCTATGCCCAAACACGAGGAAAAGTTGGAATTCTGAAAAACACATATATCTCAGAAACGTCGAAATTAGTCAATTTATCTTTCCAATGTTTTATTTATTCCTGTTGCTAGCTACAGTTTACTGTATTTTCCTAATACTCATACTCTAACCCCTATATATCCAGGCTGATGACCCATACTGACATTTGATTTTTGGTCCATTGATGGTGATATTTTGCGCAAGATTTTTTTTTTAACATCTTTATTGGAGCATAATTGCTTTACAATGATGTGTTAGTTTCTGCTTTACAACAAAATGAATCAGTTATATATATACATATGTTCCCATATCTCTTCCCTCTTGCATCTCCCTCCCTCCCACCCTCCCTATCCCACCTCTCCAGGCAATCACAAAGCACCGAGCTTATTTTAGCTAGCTTCAGGATTAGACGTTCTGCCCTGCTAGCTACTTTGGAAAGGAGCTTCTTAAGACCATTGTAATCTAATGGTCTTAGATTAGATATGTATATCTTAGATATGTATATCTGTGCTTTTGTTTTCATTTTAAATAAATTCACTCAGAAGGGGAGAGAGCAGAGCTTTGAAATAATATAAATGAGACCTACACTGTGAGCACTGACTATGCTAGTCCCCTCAAGTGGAAAGATTTTCCTTCAGATTTGAACTAAATTTCCATTTCCTTAGGGAAGCTTGACCTGACCTTTCTGACTAGCTCAAGTCCCCCTCTTATGTGCTTTCAAAATACCATGTAACACTCCTTTTTCATGAGTGTCACCATTGCAGTTTCACATTTATTTTTTGCTTATTTGATTAATATCTGTCTCTCCCACTAAACTCCAAGCTCCGTAATGATAGGGATTGTGTCTGTTTTTCTCATCCTTTTATCCTTGGTACTTTGCATGTGATGGGGACTCAGTAAATGATTGTTGAACAAATGCATTTTATAAAGCACCTACTTGATATTATTTATATAATTTTTAAATGTTTAATTATAATTTTGAAATATTCTTAAAGCATACACTACTCTTCCAGCATTTTGGTGGTGTATATTGTATGGTTTTGGCAGACCAGTAAATAACAGCCTCTTTCCCTCCCTACTGTGGAATCATTTGAGAGATGCATCCAAAATTCAGACATGGATTGGAGGACATGGCTTAAACGTGAGGCATGATTGTGTTACTAATTCCTCATCTTTGCTCATTTCAACCTCACCAGTCACAGTCAGGTTCCTACTTGGGAACAAAGTGGATGAAAAATTATCTTTGATCAATGGATAATGTTCAGGCTTTAAGTTAGAAGACTGAGCTATCTGTGAATTATAAAATAACATACATCAACTGGAAGAATGAAATAAACTTCTCTGAACTTTGATATTTGAACCTTAAAAGTTTCAGATACAATCTTCACTTTTTCAGTATCACAGCAGATAACAACCTGTTCCCTGTTTTCTGCCATCCCCTCCCATGACATTGAAGTCATAACTATCAGCAAGCAATATATACACCAGGAACAGTGTTAGTACTTTACATCTACAATCTTATTTTGTCTGGGAGTGAGTAGAGTGTAGATGTTAAGAGCAGTGTAGCATAGAGATTAAGATCCTGGTTAAATGATGCACTGTGTAGAATGTGTTTAGTAGTACAGCACCTGATAATATAGTCCTCTATAAAATGTAAGTCACCATGATGACGATGATGATCACTATAGCAAATGGAATTTCCCATTGTTCAGTTTACTCAATTACGGCTCAGTGCTGGGCTGTTCTCTTCTATAACAGTCCCACTCTTCTGGGTGTTAAGAACCTCTTCTTTATCTTTTGGGAATCTTGGAATAATCTGGACTTTCAAAAGAGAGTGCACATGAAGACAGTGGCAGTCTGCATAGAGCTAGCAAAGACTCAGGTAGGCACCTCTTGACCAGAGGTCCACACTGTTCAGTGAGGAGATGAACAGCTGGCATGACTTCTCTGTCTGGGCAAACATTAGTGTTCCCTGGTGCTGGCTTCAAAGATTAGGCCCTTGAAAGTGTTTCTGAGTCTCTGTATGCTGACCCCATTCCTCTCCACCCATGCCTCTCGCATTCATTCCCTCCACTTCCACTTTTGACTTCCACTAAAGTCTTACCCTGTCTGCCAGCTTCCTCTATCCCCCCTCATAAGCTCAGGTGACTCATCTATTCTCCAAGGAGGTATGGGTAAGAATGATCTAGGTCTTCGTCTGGTCTCTCCAGATTTACTTCCTTTGGCTGTAAAAAGCTCTTTTTCCTCCTCCATTTCCTCCTTCTCCTCTTCCTTCTTTATTCTAAAAAGCCTGTTCTGGAAGTTAAAATAAAAACAAAAACAAACATTGATTATATCTTGATTCTTTTTTTTCTTTCACTTTAGAAATCATACTTCTCCCTAAAGCAATGTTGAAGCCTTTTTCCTACTGGGGAAAAGTCATCACTTCCCCTTATGGAAGTGGGAGAAAGAAATTAATATGAAATGATATTCCAAGACATTATTTTTTTTCAAAACAACACTATCAATTAAACACAGTTACCCCTAGTTTGTAAGCAAACAAACAAACCCTAATACACTGACAATGCAAGTATCTTGCTCATGGTCACAGCCAGAACTAAGCCCAGGAACTCTGGCTTCAAAGTTTATAACAGAGTGTTTTTCCAAAGAGGAAGCACTAAAATGCTCTCCCTTGCCTCAGAACCTTTGCACATACTGCTTTCTTTTCCCACAGCCTGGCTAACCCCTACTATAGTGGTCTCCAAACGGGCTGACATGTGTATCCCAGGGTTTGAATGGAATGATTCATTGAAATGTGGGAAGAAAATATTACCACTTCAATTTCTGTCTACAAAGTAGAAATAAGTAAAACTTTTTAAATGTGTACTCTGACTTGACACTGGTGTTCTCGGTGCCCTTGACGATGTTTAGAAGGAGAGGACGTTCCGCAGTGAGGGGAGAGCATGGCAAAGCCCTGACTCTTGTTCATACAGTGTGTGGTACAAAATGTTTTACAGTTTAACCATGCCCAGTTAAGTGGATTTATGGCTGTACTCTCTCATTCTAAATAAACCAATCCTCACAAAATGGGCAAAGATCATAAAAATTGTCCTGAAAAAAAAAACCCCCAAGACTGAAGAGAAAACTATTACTCCAAGCACAAGCAAATGACAGAAAAAGAACAAAGCTGCCATGTCACCTATTGTGAGTATCAGCAAAGTAAGTTGACACATAGAAAGCATCCGAGGAGATAAATTAATACATATTCACCGTGCGTTACCAGAGACTGAGCTGTGATGGAATTGGGTTCCAGTAAACAAGCATCACTCTGCACCTTCACATCATCCTTCGAAAGCTAAGGCTGGTGCTCTCCTCTGCTCTGAGTCACCACTGAGTGGTGGTGTCCTGGCTTCTCAGTGGACTCACTCTTCAGCATAGTGAACACTTCCTCCAGTCACTTCTGTCCAAAGCCCCAGTAAGACAGCAAGAATGAGCAAGAATTTCCTTCTCTCGCACTCAGTAAGGGGGCTAGGTCCAGCTTTCCTTGCCCTGTCTACTTCAGTCATTCCTGTTCTTAGGCAGACCACAAAATGGATAGCTGATGGGTAAGAGAGGTGGTGAGGGTTGGAAGGGTTAAAGGGAGAAAGTGGACTCAAAGCTTCTCTGACACAGCCCTCATTACCCCCTTTAGCAACAACGATCACTTGTGGAATGGCCGTGGTAGTCTTTGGCAGCCTTGCATGCTGGCAGCGCAGGGTCACCTTATGACGTGGCAGTGGAGAGCAAGGCCAAAGGCAGTGTCAGCCAGGAGGTTGTCACAGGAATCCAGGTTGGGCTAAAGGTGACCTCGAACAAAGTAGAGACCATGGATGCATTTGAGAAATGAAGGAGATAATCTCATGTTTCTGGCTTAGATACTTGCAGACTTGGTGATGCCATTAAGAGAGTGGTCGCTGAAAAAGAGGGACACATTTGTAGGGTAAAAAAGATGAATATAAGGTAAGAATTAGTCACTTTATGATTCCACACTAAATTCAGGTCTCACCTTGATTTTTGTAACAACCTCCTCCCGTGACCTCTGTTTCCTCTCTTGGCTCTCTGCATTCTATCCTCAACGTTGAAATCAGAGTGATCTTTCAAAACTGCCAATCAAATGACGTCAGCCTCTGCTTAACACCCCCAATGACTGATTAGCCCGACTTCCTGATGCAGCTGTGTCTTCTCTAGCATTGCCTCTTGTCACGTTTCCCTGTTCTCTTCACACTGATTCAATTCTTAAGATGCATCACATTTCTTAGTCTTTAGATATTTGCATATGTATCCCATCTGATGTGAATTATTTGCTTTTCATTTATATCATTATTATTTTTAAACGTTGAGTCTTATAGTTTTTATTTAAATATAACTTCCTGCTGGAAGTTTCCCTGCCTCCCACTCTTCTCTCAAATATGGATTAGATTCCCTCCTATGTGCCCCCAGTTCATCTCGTACTTCCCCTATTATGGTACATGTACTGGAGCTCCATAATCCCAGACTACAATATGTCAAGTCATGCTCCATTTCTGTTTTGTAACCAATATCTCTTAGTGCCCGATAGAGATCCTGTTATATAGTAGATGCTCTGTTAATACTGTCTAGTGGGAATGAATGGTGAATGATATGTACGGTGTTATTCTATAAACATAATTCTGAATGTGTATTATAAATAATTTAAGTTAAATGAAGAGCTTGACAGTTTTACCAATGTAAATGGCTAATCTTGATACTTTGACCCATTGGGATCTTGCTTTTGCCCATCAAGAGTATTTTGACAATTATTTAAAATAATGTGTTAATAAAGCTAACATCTTCAAATTGCAGTCTTACCATCTTTTCTGAACCCGTAACAATATAATGAGATCTGAGAAAGCCTGAATTTCTGAAACTTTGATTAATACAAATACATCTCCTTCAAATTATATTTACTCATGAGTATTATAATGTTCTAAAAGTAGACTCTTTTCTCCTTAGCTGTGACTAGTCATTTATCATTTTTCATCTGCAGAGCGTGGTTCTCCATGCTAAGTTAATTATCATTTCCTATAATTTCTGTATAACTGAATATCATCCTTATTCTCTCTAGGTCAGTTTGAATTCTGCTGTTATCTTTTAAAACCTTCTTATTGAAGCCA
Source organism: Pseudorca crassidens (assembly GCF_039906515.1). Taxonomy (NCBI): domain Eukaryota; kingdom Metazoa; phylum Chordata; class Mammalia; order Artiodactyla; family Delphinidae; genus Pseudorca; species Pseudorca crassidens. The sequence goes on from NC_090296.1 coordinate 69,937,042, forward strand.
TCCTGCACATGGCCATCAGAATAATCTTCTTAATATATTCAATGAATTTCTTTCAGTACCTACAGAGCTTGGTTTCAAAATTTAATGCAGGATAAATTTTCCTTCCAAATAAACACTTGTAGAATCATTTTATAAATCAGATGTGTGTGGATGTGGATGGGTGCTTGGCAAGTAGCCATCCCTGCATGAAAAAGGAGATACTAGTTTTAGGAACAGGAGAATCAGGAAGAGAGACAAATGAGCCACAGTGTTGATAGAGTTAAGGCAGGGGAGATTTGAGCAAGAATCATGAGATGTGAAACTCTGGGGAAGGGCAAGGATAAAGCTAATTTTCAAGATATTTTGTGGTATTATGCAATGTAGGGCTCTCATTCTTCACTGTTTCTTTAAGAAAAATTAATGTGTTGAACCAACATTTCACGGGTTATGGATTACACCTCTCACTACCAAAAATACGTGTGGAAGCTCCAGTCTCAAGATCAGTAACAAAAGCAGCCACCCAGAAAGTATCTTTATTTTTGTCATTCATCTTCTCTTGAATATTCAGTAGAGGCCGTTATTCCCTCGCAGGAATGGAAGTTCAGGCAGGTCCATGATTTTCAGATCTCTTTTTGGAAAAAATTATGGTCATTTTAAATTTCAAATATAGCTATTATCCTGTAATTAAAAGTACCTAGTACCATGTTATAATCAAACCTCGAATCTGATTTAAAGTTAAATTTCTCCCCAGTTGGGGTCTTTTGCAGATACAAAGTTTAGGAAGGGGACTTGCTCCTTTTTCTCTCTTTGTAAGCCTTTGTTTTCACCCTTCCTTTCCTATTTTACTGACTTTCCCAACCCTGTTGAGGCAGGGGAAGAAAGGGTGGGAAAGGGAAGCAGGGAGGAAATAAGACTTTATTATTTTAAGCAACAATTTGGGGTGGTTACACAACAATAGATAACTGATACACACCTCTAGGTGATTTTGCTGTTTAGGACCTAGAAGAATCACATGTCCATGTGCATACTTTGTCGCGACAAATTTTGGGAATGCAGGCTGAATTCCATGCAACTATCTCTTCTTCCAGATGATCTGTCTCTTCCCTTCTAGATTTTCCAGACAAGAGCTGGGTGCCAGTCTATCATATCCTCCTAAGAAAAGGGGCATATCTCTCTCCTCAGAGTTGCTGTGGAAACTTCTCTCATTAGGCTTTGGTTTAGGACATATTATCCTATTTCTCCCGCTTCTCCAAAGAAATCATTTTCAAATTGTTTTTTTTCCCCATGGAGATAAAAGATACAGTATTGTATATGTGGCTTTTGACTACTGGCTTATAATCCTTATCTATAATTCTGAAATATAAGAAATTGTAAAAAAAAAAAGAGAATGAACAAACATCTCTCTATATATCTACTATATATATCTCTTTATATATCTGTATATACAAATATATAGAGATATAGATGTCTATCTTATGTATGTATTTGAAAGTAATACCTCTCTTAAACTAACATGACGCTATTTATAATCTTATCCCACTTGGTGGGAATATGCGTACATTTTGCTGCAGAAATACTGATATGTAGTATCCATGGAGGGTGTTATATAATATACAGTGTACTATCTCTCTAAAACTAAAAAGTTAAATTATGAAATATATATTTGTAATAGTTAATTTTATGTGTCAACTTGACTGGATCATGGGGTGTCCACATATTTGGCTAAACATTATTTCTGGGTGTGTCTGTGAGGGAGTTTCTGGGTGAAATTAGCATTTGAATTGGTAGACTGAGTAAAGCAGATTGCCCTCCCTGATTTGGGTGGGCATCATCCAATCCTTTGAGGGCCTGAATAGAAAAAAAATGTGGAGGAAGAGAGAATTTGTTCACTTTGCCTGACTACTTGAGCTGAACATCAGTATTCTCCGACACTTGGACCAGGCCTTGTACTGTGGCTACCGGGGTTCTCAGGCCTTCAGGCTTGAACTGAAACTGTACCACTGTCTTCCCTGGGCCTCCAGCTTGCAGACAGCAGATGATGGGATTTCTCAGCCCCCATAATCACATGAGCCTATTCTGTATAATAAATTCTTTTCTCCATCCTTCCCTTCCTTCTTCTCTCTCTCTCATATATATATATATATCTATCATATATATATACATACACACACACACACACACACACACACACACACACACACACACACACACACACACACACACACACACACACACACACACACAGTCTATCCTATCCTGTTGGTTCTGTTTCCTCTGGAGAACCCTGACTGATACAACATCCTTCCTGAAATATTTCAGAAAAGAGGCTCTGCAGCTCTACAGAAGCAACGTTTTTTCTTTGAGTCTTTGCATCCTGATTGAACACCTCATTTTGGTGTCTGATATCTATTGTCTTCTCTTGCTGGTCAAAATGCCCATTTTAACATTTTGTTACATATAGATTAACTTTTTTCTTCAAGTTACTAGCATTGCATTTATATTTCTTTTAGAGGAGTTACCATGTATATGGCAGGTTACAAAAAGACCAGTTTTATTAGACATTGTATAGGCATGATTTATTTTCTCAAAGAAATTATCTTCTTAAGGGATCAATATACTTCTTTGTATCTTTTACATCTTAGCCTATTCCGCCCCCAAGATGTTAAATAAAAATTGTCAATCAGATTAGGGTTAGTCCTAATTCATGTTATGAGTGAGTCAGTGGGCTCATACTGCTCAGTGGACCTGCTCCAGGGGCCTTTGGTAAGGATGAGGCAGTATCTGTGGGTCTCAGGGTTCTTGAATGCACCTAATCTAGTGGATGCTTTCTTTTAATCTGTATTAAATACTGAAATTCATGATTTTTCCCTGAAGAAAAAATTGACACCGATTGTATGAAATACATAGATGTTTTGGAATTTTTGCATAACTTAAGCTTTTCCCCATTAGCATCAGGTAGCCACAGCCACTGTTTATTTCATGAAATTAATTTCTATGCCTTATTCCACAATCTAAAGTTATAATTTTAAATAAATAATGGATCCATACTTATGTACAAACCTCTCACTGAACTTTGCAAACATTTTACTTAAGCATTTTTTTCACATCTTTTTGTTACAATTTTTAAAAAATTGACTGTATCTCCCATTAGACTATAAGGTGTTTGGGGGGTGCATTTAACTTTTCTTAATAGCTTTCTCACATAACAGGTGTTTGATATTTATTAGAAATAAATAATCTATATCCTGAGCTGCTCTAATTCAGCTCCACATGGAAAAACATATCTCACTTCTATTCACTTTCCCTTCCCAACTTAGGCACACATCCAACACTATCTTCTGCCTTATCTATGTTTAGTTTAATTATCTTTTAATTTTTAAGTAGAGCTTTACAGTTTTCAAATTTTCATATATGTCATCTCATGTGACCCTCACCTCAACGAGACAGATTCACACATAAGGAAAGGTATCAACCACTAAATAATTTTCATTAAGTCATAGAGCTATTGAATATAAAGGAAAAGCTAGAGATCAGTGTTTTCAGTACCCTTATGTTACTTTACAAAGCATAATGTCTCATTATCTGATACCCACAAAGGTTCCTGTTCCTGTTATTTTTTTCTGCTCCAGATCATGAAGGTGATTACAAAGGAGTGTGTCATTGAAATGCATTTTTACTTGGTTTATGAATTTTAGTGTAAATATTTAAAAAATTAATACACTGGAATATGTGTTCCCTAAATATTTTCTCTACTTCACTACTAATGGAGTTGAAATTTAAATTTAATAGATATAGAAAACATATAATTTACTTGTGAACCAAGTAGGGTGGCTTTGTGAGAATCCTTTAAAGGAAGAGTTTAGAGGAATATGTTTAAAAATCTTTTGGAGACTCTTAAAAATACTAAAACATACTGTATTTTCCAAGATTGCCACAAGATGGCAGCAAATTCATTTGTTTAGTTTTTTAAACTGCTATCCTTTTCCCTGGTTGAAAAATTAAACCTGTTCGTGTTTCCTGAACATTGCTGCAATAGATAATGAGCTAATAGGAGATTGCAAATACAGATTTAACATCCCTTCTCCAGCCAGAATTCTCCCCTTCATTATCATTTGTACCAACACCCTAACAGTTTCCTACAGTGAAAACATTGGCAGCATTATTTATTTTTCTCCTTCATTTTCTGGGGATGTATCTCTAATCCTTGCCATGAAGCAAATTCTTTGTTTTTTGTGTTTCATGTTAAACAGATTAACCTCCTTCTCTCCTCTGTCCCTTTCATAGAAATTGCTTTTAATTAAGCTTTGTATGTGGTTATTATAGAAACTACCTGGCTTCTAGACTTCAAAATGCATTCAAAATATTCTAAGAAAACATTATTACTTAGAAGTAAAATATTAAGAACTACTATAATTATATCACTGCCTTGATTCAACCCTTACTGTCTCTAAAATCAAGGCCTTCAATCCTTTCTTCCCCCTAACTTTTTTTCTAAGCATTTTATTCACAACTCAATTAAGGTAAGTTTTAGTATTGTTACCAACATGCAGCTTATTTATTCTCATTACCATCTTCACACGTATAATTTTTAGTATACCATGCATTTCTACTACCTCTTTGCCATTTCATCTCTTTCTTACAAGTTTTTTGAAAAATTGCCTCTTTTTGAAAGTATACCTTACCCCAGAGTAGAAAAATATAACCTTATTGTCTTGTTCTAGCCTCCCTAGAACTAGTTTGCTTGTAATACATATCTCTATTTACATATAAATTTACATAATATTTTATGATTTTTTGAAAAAATTTTTAATCTTTTATATTTTTAATTTATTTGGTATGATTTCCATTATTCAGAGGTATCAGACCATTAGAGAATAAAATTTAATATGTCTGTTGATTTCCACTTAATTTGTTCCTCAATGTCATCTATACATCTGTGTACATTGTAAGTTACTTAGTACTTATTTTCATGCATTTATATGTATCAAAATATAACACTAAGCTTTACAGAACATCCTAAAATCTTAATGATTAAAGATTCAAGAGTTTTTATTATATAGCTTTTATTTTCTATGTATGAAAACCTGAATAACAACTTTTGCCATAAAACCAAACTAATTATACTTTTACAGTATGACGTATAGATATTTGATATGAATTAGTACATTAATATCATACAGAGACATAGGGCTTTGAGAGATTACCTGATGAGTCTACTATGGAAAATCACATTCAAACTTTCCACAGAAGATATGCCTTCATTTAGTCTCAATGGAAAACATAGAGAAAATTCTACAGTATCTGTCAGTTATTATTTCTGTTACATCCCTTGACACTTGCTGGCTAAATGTTCTTTGTTTTTGCTCAAGGCAGGTGTTTCAGTTTATATAATAATGTGTTAGAATTTACCCAGGGCTAGATGTGGCTTTGCCTTATTATAATATCGTATTTGATCCAATACCTTGACAACCAGTCTGTTTTAATCCTAGGAACACTTTGATTCTTGTGATGGATAATGTTTCTATCTTTGCTTTTTTTCCTTTTGCAGTAGCAAATTTGGTTCACTTTTTTTGTGTGGTTTTATGGCCAACAGACATTTATTTATATATTTATTGAATTTTTTTTTTTTGATACAGCAGGTTCTTATTAGTCATCAGTTTTATACACATCACTGTATACATGTCAATCCCAATCGCCCAATTCAGCACACCACCATCCCCACCCCCCCGCGGCTTTTCCCCCTTGGTGTCCATACGTTTGTTCTCTACATCTGTGTCTCAACTTCCGCCCTGCAAACTGGTTCATCTGTACCATTTTTCTAGGTTCCACATACATGTGTTAACATATGATATTTGTTTTTCTCTTTCTGACTTACTTCACTCTGTATGACAATCTCTGTGTCCATCCACGTCTCAACAAATGACCCAATTTCTTTCCTTTTTATGGCTGAGTAATATTCCATTGTATATATGTACCACATCTTCTTTATCCATTCATCTGTTGATGGACATTTAGGTTGCTTCCATGACGTGGCTATTGTAAATAGTGCTGCAATGCACATTGGGGTGCATGTGTCTTTTTGAATTAAGGTTTTCTCTGGGTATATGCCCAGTAGTGGGATTGCTGGATCACATGGTAATTCTATTTTTAGTTTTTTAAGGAACCTCCGTACTGTTCTCCATAATGGCTCTATCAATTTACATTCCCTCCAACAGTGCAAGAGTGTTCCCTTTTCTCCACAGCCTCTCCAGCATTTGTTGCTTGTAGATTTTCTGATGATGCCCATTCTAACTGGTGTGAGGTGATACCTCATTGTAGTTTTGATTTTCATTTCTCTAATAATTAGTGATGTTGAGCAGCTTTTCGTGTGCTTCTTGGCCATCTGTATGTCTTCTTTGGAGAAATGTCTATTTAGGTCTTCTGCCCATTTTTGGACTGGGTTGTTTGTTTTTTTAATATTGAGCTGTTTATATATTTTGGAGATTCATCCTTTGTCTGTTGATTCGTTTGCAAATATTTTTTCCCATTCTGAGGGTTATCTTTTCATCTTGTTTATGGTTTTCTTTGATGTGCAAGAGCTTTAAAGTTTCATTAGGTCCCATTTGTTTATTTTTGTTTTTATTTCCATTACTCTAGGAGGTGGATCAAAAAAGATCTTGGTGTGATTTATGTCAAAGAATGTTCTTCCTGTGTTTTCCTCTAAGAGTTTTATAGTGTCTGGTTTTACATTTAGGTCTCTAATCCATTTTGAGCTTATTTCTCTGTATGGTGTTAGGGAGTGTTCTAATTTCATTCTTTTACATGTAGCTCTCCAGTTTTCCCAGCACCACTTATTGAAGAGACTGTCTTTTCTCCATTGTATATCCTTGCCTCCTTTGTCATAGATTAGTTGACCATAGGTGCATGGGTTTATCTCTGGGCTTTCTATCTTGTTCCATTGATCTGTGCTTCTGTTTTTGTGCCAGTACTGTATTGTCTTGATTACTGTAGCTTTGTAGTATAGTCTGAAGTCAGGGAGTCTGATTCCTCCAGCTTGGTTTTTTTCCCTCAAGACTGCCTTGGCTATTTGGGGTCTTTTGTGTCTCCATACAAATTTTAAGATTTTTTGTTCTAGTTCCGTAAAAGATGCCATTGGTAATTTGATAGGGATTGCATTGAATCCATAGTTTGCTTTGGTTAGTATAGTCATTTTCACAATATTAATTCTTCCAGTCCAAGAACATGATATCTCTCTCCATCTGTTGGTATCATCTTTAATTTCTTTCATCAGTGTCTTATAATTTTCTGCATACAGGTGTTTTGTCTCCCTAGGTAGGTTTATTCCTAGGTATTTTATTCTTTTTGTTGCAATGGTAAATGGGAGTGTTTCCTTAATTTCCCTTTCAGATTTTTCATCATTAGTGTATAGGAATGCAAGAGATTTCTGTGCATTAATTTTGTATATTGCCACTTTACCAAATTCATTGATTAGCTCTAGTAGTTTTCTGGTGACATTTTTAGGATTCTCTATGTATAGTATCATGTCATCTGCAAAGAGTGAGAGTTTTATTTCTTCTTTTCCAATATGTATTCCTTTCACTTCTTTTTCTTCTCTGATTGCCATGGCTAGGACTTCCAAAACTATGTTGAATAATAGTGGTGAGAGTGGACATCTTTGTCTTGTTCCTGATCTTAGAGGAAATGCTTTCAGTTTTTCACCATTGAGAATGATGTTTGCTATGGGTTTGTCGTATATGGCCTTTATTATGTTGAGGTATGTTCCCTCTATGCTCACTTTCTGGAGAGTTTTTGTCATAAATGGGTGTTGAATTTTGTCAAAAGCTTTTTCTGCATCTATTAAGATGATCATATGGTTTTTCTTCTTCAGTTTGTTAATATGGTTTATCACATTGATTGATTTGTGTATATTGAAGAGTCCTTGCGTCCCTGGGGTAAATCCCACTTGATCATGGTGTATGATCCTTTTAATGTGTTGTTGGATTCTGTTTGCTAGTATTTTGTTGAGGATTTTTGCATCTATATTCATCAGTGATATTGGTCTGTAATTTTCTTTTTTTGTAGTATCTTTGTCTGGTTTTGGTATCAGGGTGATGGTGGCCTCGTAGAATGTGTTTGGGAGTATTCCTTCTTCTGCAATTTTTTGGAAGAGTTTGCGAAGGATGGTTTTTAGCTCTTCTCTAAATGTTTGATAGAATTCACCTGTGAAACCATCTGGTCCTGGACTTTTGTTTGTTGGAAGATTTTTAATCACAGTTTCAATTTCATAACTTGTGATTGGTCTGTTCATATTTTCTGTTTCTTCCTGGTTCAGTCTTGGAAGGTTATACCTTTCTAAGAATTTGTCCATTTCTTCCAGGTTGTCCATTTTATTGGCATAGAGTTGCTTGTAGTAGTCTCTTAGGATGCTTTGTATTTCTGCGGTGTCTGTTGTAACTTCTTCTTTTTCATTGCTAATTTTATTGATTTGAGTCCTCTCCCTCTTTTACTTGATGAGTCTGGCTAATGGTTTATCAATTTTGTTTATCTTCTCAAAGGACCAGCTTTTAGTTTTATTGATCTTTGCTATTGTTTTCTTTGTTTCTATTTCATTTATTTCTGCTCTGACCTTTATGATTTCTTTCCTTCTGCTAACTTTGGGTTTTGTTTGTTCTTCTTTCTCTAGTTCCTTTAGGTGTAAGGTTAGATTGTTTATTTGAGGTTTTTCTTGTTTCTTGAGGTAGGCTTGTATAGCTATAGACTTCCCTCTTAGAATTGCTTTTGCTGCATCCCATAGGTTTAGGATCGTCGTGTTTTCATTGTCATTTGTCTGTAGGTATTTTTTGATTTCCTCTTTGATTTCTTCAGTGATCTCTTGGTTATTTAGTAACGTATTGTTTAGCCTCCATGTGTTTGTGTTTTTTTCCCTGTAGTTGATTTCTAATCTCATAGCATTGTAGTCAGAAAAGATGCTTGGTATGATTTCAATTTTCTTAAATTTACTGAGGCTTGATTTGTGACCCAAGATGTGACCTATCCTGGAAATATTCTGTGCACACTTGAGAAGAAAGTGTAATCTGCTGTTTTTGGATGGAATGTCCTATAAATATCAATTAAATCTATCTGGTCTATTGTGTCATTTAAAGCTTCTGTTTCCTTATTTATTTTCATTTTGGATGATCTGTCCCTTGGTGTAAGTGAGGTGTTGAAGTCCCCCATTATTATTGTGTTACTGTCGATTTCCTCTTTTATAGCTGTTAGCCGTTTCCTTATGTATTGAGGTGCTCCTATGTTGGGTGCATATATATTTATAATTGTTATATCTTCTTCTTAGATTGATCCCTTGATCATTATGTAGTTTCCTTCGTTGTCTCTTGTAACAGTCTTTATTTTCAATCTATTTTTTCTGATATGAGTATTGCTACTCCAGCTTGCTTTTGATTTCCTTTTGCATGGAGTATCTTTTTCCATCCCCTCACTTTCAGTCTGTATGTGTCCCTAGGTCTGAAGTGGGTCCCTTGTTGACTGCATATATATGGGTCTTGTTTTCGTATCCATTCAGCACGCCTGTGTCTTTTGGTTGGAGCATTTAATCCATTCACGTTTAAGGTAATTATTGATATGTATGTTCCTATGACCATTTTCTTAATTGCTTTGGGCTTGTTTTTGTAAGTTCTTTTCTTCTCTTGTGTTTCCCACTTACAGAAGTTCCTTTAGCATTTGTTGTAGAGCTGGTTTGGTGGTGCTGAATTCTCTTACCTTTTGCTTGTCTGTAAAGCTTTTGATTTCTCCATCGAATCTGAATCAGGTCCTTGCTGGGTAGAGTAATCTTGGTTGTAGGTTCTTCCCTTTCATCACTTTAAGTATATCATGCCACTCCCTTCTGGCTTGTTGAGTTTCTGCTGAGAAATCAGCTGTTAACCTTATGGGAGTTCCCTTGTATGTTATTTGTTGTTTTTCCCTTGCTGCTTTCAATATATTTTCTTTGTCTTTAATTTTTGCCAATTTGATTACTATGTTTCTTGGCATGTTCCTCCTTGGGTTTATCCTGTATGGGACTCTCTGCACTTCCTGGACTTGGGTGGCTATTTCCTTTCCCATGTTAGAGAAATTTTCGACTATAATCTCTTCAAAGATTTTCTCAGGTCCTTTCTCTCTCTCTTCTCCTTCTAGGACCCCTATAATGTGAATGTTGTTGTGTTTAATGTTGTCTCAGAGGTCTCTTAGGCTGTCTTCATTTCTTTTCATTCTTTTTTCTTTATTCTGTTCTGCAGCAGTGAATTCCACCATTCTGTCTTCCAGGTCACTTATCTGTTCTTCTGCCTCAGTTATTCTGCTATTGATTCCTTCTAGTGTAGTTTTAATTTCAGTTATTGTATTTTTCATCTCTGTTTGTTTGTTGTTTAATTCTTCTAGGTCTTTCTTCAACATTGCTTGCATCTTCTCGATCTTTGCCTCCATTCTTTTTCCGAGTTCCTGGATCATCTTCATTATCATTATTCTGAATTCTTTTGCTGGAAGGTTGCCTATCTCTACTTCAGTTAGTTGTTTTTCTGGGGTTTTATCTTATTCCTTTATCTGGTACATAGCCCTCTGCCTTTTCATCTTGTCTCTCTTTCTGTGAATATGGTTTTTGTTCCACAGGCTGCAGAATTGTAGTTCTTGCTTCTGCTGTCTGCCCTGTGGTGGATGAGGCTATCTAAGAGGCTTGTGCAAGTTTCCTGATGGGAGGGTCTGGTGGTCTGGTTCACTTCTAATAACTGTGTAGCAAGATATAGCACTGTATTGGCAGGTAAATTTTATCCTTAGATTTTTAATTTTCCTATCGGATTCCTTCTGTATTCCTTTTCCTAATCTTTCTCAGTTATTTTTACTTTTTCTTCATATGTATATTTTGTAAGTAATTTTAACTCTTTTATATAATGAAATAGCCACAAATAAATAACTTTTTGACACATAAACATGGTGTTCTATGGCACTAGGGAGGAATGTGCAGGTCCCAGACTCTAAAGTGCTTTATAGATGTAACACATCTATACATATACTGAAGAGCCAGGAGAATCAGGATCAGCCATAATCTACACTAAAATAAAATAAAATAGTTGTAGTCCCCTGCATAAGGATCCCACTGATAAATTAGTATTTCCCTAAGAATTGCATTTACTAAGCAAAAAGAAATGGTATTGAAAAAATTTCCTGACCTTACACTTTCCCCTAACTACAACATGTAATGCACACCCAACCTCAGACTTTTGTTTCTGGCAACGTGGTTGAGTAGATAGTCTGAAAGCTTCCTGCTACAAAACATTTAAAATATACATATATGTAATTTAGCTCATGGAAAAGTAAAGGACCACAGGGGCCCAAAGAAAGAGCTGAAAACCAAAATAATAAGCTGTCCCTAGTACAGAGATTGTCTTGTGAGTATTGCCAGTCCAAAGATGATTGGGTTTTGGTTGCTGCACTTAAAGAGGAGTCAAGGTGGACTTCCCTGGTGGTGCAGTGGTTGAGAGTCCGCCTGCCGATGCAGGGGACACAGGTTCGTGCCCTGGTCCGGGAAGATCTCACATGCCGCAGAGCGGCTAGGCCCGTGAGCCATGGCTGCTGAGCCTGCACGTCTGGAGCCTGTGCTCCGCAATGGGAGAGGCCACAACAGTGAGAGGCCCACGTAACACACACACAAAAAAAAAAAAAAAAAAAAGAGGAGTCAAGGACTTAGGATTGAATGAGGTGACACTTGGACCAAGCTTCCTGAAATACAGCCAGTGCCCTTAGAGTACTAAATTCTCCATGAAAGAACTGATAAGAAAAAGAACCTTATGGGAAACGAAATCTTTATATGTTTGGAAACAGCACACTTCTTTATAACTCAGAGAAGAAATCATAATGGAAATTAGATAATATAACTGAAAAATAAAGAAAACACAATATATCAAACATTATGGGACATGGCTAAAACAATGCTTAGAAAGAAATTTATTGCAAAAAAAGGTTGAAAAATATGAGCTCAGTGTCCAACTTAAGAAGTTAGAAAGAGAACAACAGAATAAATCCAAAGTAAATATAAAGAAACAAGACTGACAAAAAGAGAAGGCACAAATAAACAAATAAATAACCAAGGTGACATAATCACTCACAAAGCAGACATTAAAAATATAGTCATCTTATTGCCAATAACTTTAAAAACTTGGGTGAAAGAAACAATTTATTAGGAAAATATAACTTCTCAAAATCTGACTTAAGAAGTAGAAGGCATGAAAAGATCTCTGACTACTGAATAAACTGAAACAGTATTTAAAACATCTACCACTAATTAACTTTACCTATCTCCTTGACCTTTCTCCCCATCTACTAAGCAGACTAGTTTTACAGACAAATCAAATATTCAAGTAACAGATAGCTGCAGTATTGCCATATGCATACCGTTTCAGAGACTGGAAGAAGTGAGAAGATTGCCCAACTTTTTTAATAGAACAGTTTAACCAAATCTGATAAGATGGTAAGTGAAAAATTATAAGCCAGGCTATTGGATCAATTTAGAAGCAAAAAAAAAAAAAAAAATCCTAAACCAATGAATTAACAACCAAAATAAAGTCTAAAAAATTTCATCATGCTTATATGGGTTTTATCTCAAGAATGCAAAAATGATATACTGTTGGGAAAAACATTAATGAAATTCATCACCTTAACAGATTAATGAAGAAAAAAATCACAGGGTTATCTTGATAAAAACAAAGAGAAGTCAACAAAATTTAATGTTCTTTTATGATAAAACTTTTTAGAAAATTTGGAAGAGAGGAAAACTTCCTTAATCTATCAAATTTCACTCATTGTGGTGAAACATTAGAAGCATTCCTTTTGAAACCAGTTATGAGGAAAACATGTCCTATTTTGCATTTTACTGGCCAGTCCAGGAAGCTCAGAGATCGAAGTAAGTAAATATATGGCTTGAAAAGGAAGAAACAATACTCTCTATATATGAGTAATAGACAACCCAAGAGAATTTACAGCTAACTTATTAAAAATGATCAGCGATTTAAACAGGTTTATTACATATAAGATCCAGAAAATACTTTTGAAAATGTAATTTTAAAAGGATAGCATTTACAATAGCGACTAAAATGTAAAGCAGTAGGAATAGATCTAACAAAAGATATAGAAGGCTTTTATGGAGAAATTATAAAACTATTGAAAGTCATTAAAGAACTAAACAGAAAAAGATACTGTGTGCAATAGAGTCAAAACACTAAAGATGTAAGTCATCTCCAAGTTTGTATATAAATTCAATGCAATATTCCAATAAAAATCTTACCAATATTTTCTTGGAACCTGAGAATGGTTCTAACATTCATTTACAATGAGAAAAGAAACTGAGACAGCTATGAAGAAGAACTTGGGGAGACGCCCTACCAACATACAGAGACATTTTAAAGTAATAATAATTAGGGAAAGGCAGTATTGATAAGGGCATAGATTAATAGACCAATGGAGACAAATAGAAAGTCCAGATATAGAATTGTATGTGTGTTTACATGTCTGAAGCTGATAGATGAGAAATGAGGCTCTGCAAATCAGTGGAGAAGAAAGGACTTTTTATAAATTACCCTTATGGAAAAAAATGGGATCATTACCTTTCGTTATAAGCAATAACAACAACAATTCTCTGTTGAATAAAAACCTAAATGAAAACAAAACTTAAAGGCTTTGTGAGGAAAACAAAGAAAGATCTCTATTTTGGAGTAATGAAGAATTTATTAAACAAGGAACAAAGCTTAGAACATATAGGACACGGTAAAATGGACTATGGCAAAATTAAACACTTCTGTGTATTAAAGGTGTGTGAAAAAGAGAAAAGGCAAATGAATAGACTAGATGAAGATATCTGTAGTGCATAGAGCTGACAAGGATTGCTGCCAAGAACTGTCAATGTTTTCTATAGTGAAAGAGTCAAACATTCCAGTGGGAAATGGGAAAAGAATATGAGAAACAAGAGGATGACATCTCACAGGCCAGAAAATACATGAAATGATATGCAACTTCATAAATATCATTTATGAAGGTTTATTACGTTTAAGATCCAGGTTTATTACATATATAAGATGTACATATAAAATGCTGATTATTAACCCAATAAGGTACCATGTTATGGTTTACCCTGAAGTTAAAAGTCTAAGGTATTGACAAAGGTATGCAGTAAGGGAGACTTGCACTTAGTACTGCTATGATTGTAAATTGGTAAAATCATTTTAGAGAGAGAGCAGTTGGTTATTACCTAATAAACCTGACAATGCTGGTACGTTCAACCCTTAAATTCCTAGAGGTAGTAATTTCCAGATATGTATCCAAGAGACAGTATTGTGTATGTGCACAAGAGATATGTACAGGAATGTTCAGAGGTCATTGTTTAAAACAGGAAAAGTTTGAGATAATGTAGATAACTATTCTCAGCAGCATAAATATGTCGTGGAAGAGTCATATGATGGAATGCATTAAAGCAATGAAAACAAATGAACTAGGCTAGAACCATTTGTATCATTATGGGTAAGTCTTCCAAACATAATGCTGAGTGATAGAAGCTTCTTGGAAAAGAATATACCCAATATTATACCAATTGTTTAATTTTAAGAATATATGTAAGTAGTAACAACATAAAGGTACACATGGAAATGATACATTTTTAATTCAGAGTGATATTTACTTCTGAGGTGGAGGGAGGGGAATATAATTTGGAAGAGGGGCACAGGGCATTTCAACTGTATTTATATTTCCTTTCTTTAGCTGTATTTTGGGTTCATAGGTATTTATTGCTTTTTGCTATTTTTGTATTTTCAGATATGTCTGAATTATTTAATTGAAGAAAGTATTCAAAACAAAAACAACTAAAATTGGCTCGTTACAATATGCCTGTTAAGTATACCCAGCCCTTCTGAAAGGTGCTTATTTTTGATGACTATATATTATATACCAAATTAAGATAAAATTATGTTTCTAGGGAAAGACAAGTGCCCCAGAATCATGAATGCCAACTTCCTTTGTAATGGGAAATTTAGTACTAATAAGTCTACTTGAAGCAAAGCAGAGACTACAGATGTTGGGCACCTTGTGTTTGTGTGCTCAGAGAGAGAGAGAGACAGAGACAGAGACAGAGATGGAATAAGCTATGAAATGATGAACACCATGATTACGCTCACAGCTTTTATTTTTAAAAGACTCAAAATCATCCACAAATATCACATTTAGATTGCATTTCTACCTGTTTCTTTCTCTCTCTTAGTCTTCCTCCTCTGTCCCTGCTTGGCTCAAGTAATAATTTTCACATATCTATCCAATGTTTTGCATGTCAAAACTTAATGCTAGAGCTGGCAATCCTCAAGGAAAATGCTGCAAATCCTTCTTTCATTAACTCTTTAAATTACATATTATATAAATATAAGCATAAAATGACATATGACTAAGAACACAAATGACTACTCTGCAATTTACAAATTTCTCTTTATTGCCAAATCCATTATTTTTTTCCTCAGTGCATCCTCTAATGTAGATTTAAAAAATCCATTTATTGAACAAAAAAGCCATACAGCCCAAATATATCTTTATTATTTTTTTAAGGATAGAGCTGATTGTAATTCAGCTAGGAACCTTTGTGAAGATTAGCTCTATTCCTGAAGCTACAATTTTCGCAGCAAATGCTTTCTTATTCTTAAGAATAATTTATCTAACTTCTGTTATAAATGTGATATTTCTTTTCTTATATGTGTACCAAGGGCTTAACAAAAGCTTTTATTATCAGTTATTTTATCTATATTCAAAGCCTTTAAAGAAACGCTTGATGCTTTTATTTTATATGAGACTTCCCATATATTAAATTAGGTATTCTATGTAAACATTTTTCATCTTAGTGAAGGTTAGAAAGCTGAACTGATTCCAATCCTGTATTGATATTTTTGTGATTTATTAGAATCTATTTACCAAGTGATAATTTCACTATATCATTTAAGTATAAGGATTCTTTTGTAATTTATACATTAATGATGATATTATGACCAAATAATCCTTTATAGGCTTATTATTAATCACCCAGCTGCAGACAAACACAAAGCTCACTGAGGAGGCAAACTTACCTATTAAGTGTATTATTGGATCATGTTCCCTCAAGGTGATTAAAGTTTGTGTGTGTGTGCTTATGACAAATATCTTTTATGTGTGATTTTTAGAGTTTGCCTGTTTAAAGATTTGGAGATTATATATAAGTTCTAAGGCACTCAGTTTTTCTGATTTACATACTAACGATCAGGGCCTAAACGTTCAACACCGCAGGACGTTTCTTTGCAGAATTTCCCAGTTCACCCACTGGTGCAATGTTTAAAACTCATTATGCCTATCAAAATCGGCTTGTTCATGGACTGCATGGGTCCTTCCTTCTGAGGGTCCTAAAACAAACAGGGAAACATCTCCCTTTCTTCTCAAGTCTATGTGCGGAAAGTCAGTGTCATAAGTATCTCACAAAAGTTATCATTTGAAGGAAGCTGTGATAGGGAACTTTGCTGAAGCACCTATCATTTTGGTCCAAAGTCATTTTCCAAACCCCGTTTCTGAGAGAAGGGTCCCTATTCCTGTATTTGCTTTTTCTCAGATCCTAAGGCTATTGAAGGAATGGTGACATAACAACCTTTCTCCTTCACAACACAAGGTTGTGGGCTTAAGAATCATTTCTGATGACCAGGTCACCTTTGAATTACAAATAAACCCCATTCGTTCCCTAATCTCTGTTTTACTTCTAACTTTGGGCTTTAATGGGGGTAGCAATTAGAATTCCTGATTTGGTCTGGGAATGTGAACTGTATATATAAGGTTCCCATAGTCATTTCTCCTCATGTGGGACTTCAGGCTGTCATGATTTGGAGCTGCCATTATTCCACATCCCTTTCCATTTAAACTCTTTTGGGGAACACTGGACACCCTTACTCTCCTCTTCGGTAAGATCAGTTCAACTCTTGGGCGACCCCAGTCAAAGTTGTCTTTGAATTACAGCCCCAGAAGGACAAGTCCTTCACAGCCTTCTTGGAATGATTTATAGTTTCACTGCAAACAATCGTTAGTCATAACATATATAGCTGGGAATTAAGTTTGCCTATCCTCTCTGTAGGTAACCAATGAGTCCCTTATTTCCTGACTCTTTTTAAAAAGTTTATTGAAATATAGTTGACTTACAATGTTGTGTTAGTTTCAGGTGTACAGCACAGTAATTCAGATATATATATATATATATTAGATATATTAGATTATATATATATATTAGATTCTTTTCCATTATGGTTTATCACAGGATATTGAATATAGTTCCCTGTGCTATACAGTAGGTCCTTGCTGTTTATATATTTTGTTTATAGTAATGTGTATATTTTAATCCCAAACTCCTAATTTATCCCTCCCCCACCCCTTTCCCTTTGGTAACCATAAGTTTGTTTTCTATGTCTGTGAGTTTATTTCTGTTTTGTAAATAAGTTCATTTGTATCAATTCTTTAGATTCCACATATAAGTGATATCATGTGATATTTGTCTTTCTCTATCTGACTTCACTTAGTATAATAATCTCTAGGTCCATCCATGTTGCTGCAAATGGTATTATTTCATTATTTTTTATGGCTGAGTAATATTCCATTGTGTGTATATATCATATCTTTATCCGTTCATCTGTCAGTGGACACTTAGGTTGCTTCCTTGTCTTGGCTATTGTAAATAGTGCTTCTGTGAACACTGGCGTGCATGTGTCTTTTTGAATTATAGTTTTCTCCAGATATATGCCCAGGAGTAGAATCACTGGATCATATGGTAATTCTATTTTTAGTTTTTTAAGGAACCTCCATACTGTTCTCCATAGTGGCTGCACCAACTTACATTCTCACCAACAGCGTAAGAGGGTTCTCTTTTCTCCACAACTTCTCCAGCATTTATTATTTGTCGACTTTTTGATGATGGCCATTTTTCCTGACTCTTGTAGTTGTTAGTTAGTTGACTGATAGTCTAGATATGTTTCCAAATTTGTTCCTCACATGTTTACTAGGCTGTACGAGCTGTCTAAAATAGGTGACTATTAAAACATACACCTTGAACAGGATCCCTTCCTATTAGAGTGTTCTGTTGACCACAACACAGAGTTGTAGGTACTTCAAGCTTTCTATGTTTGGCAACTCTATGTTGTCAAAAGAAAAAGCAATCTGGAAATCATCTTGCCAAACTTGACTGTATAAAAAGAAATGAATGAGTACCCTAATGTAGGTATATGTAAAAAAAAAACAAAAAAAAAAACAAAGAAAATAATGAGAAAGTAAACCATACACTCACACAATGGATGGTAAGATTGTGACTCAAGTATTCAGCAACTAGTGATTTCAAAACTGGCATCACAGGAAAGAGAGACTTAATTTCCCTCTGATTTAATTTTCTCTTCATTAACTTTGGGTTTATTCTGGGAAAACATTATTTTAAATTCTTGCCAAGTCTTAATTTTGTACCATGTGCCTGAATTGACTACTAAAAAGTAAAATAAATAAAACTATAAAAAGTAAGTCCACATGCTTAATACATTATTCTTCTTAAGGAATAGAACTAGGAAGGATGAGTTATAGTTCTGTAGAGAACATTAATTTTAGCTCACAAGCTCAGGTAGCAAGAGCTACATGACATCACTTTCTTTAAATCAACTTAAATCTTTTCTGAGGGCAATTTAACCCCAGTTGTTACTGAGATTCCCATTCCTCTGCAAAGCTGTACAAATTCTCCAGTTTCTATGAGATACTTAGACATGATAGAATCTCCTCTTGTTGTAGGTCCCCCCTGATTACTTCTGAGATGCCGATGGTGGCAGTCTGGATGGCCCCTTCAGATCCCCCAGGGTTGTCTTCTCTCCCACTCCGATAACAGGGGAATCTTGTTACTTGCACCACACAGCTTTCACCTCTCCTAAAAACTGTCACCTCCCTGAAGGACTGACAGAGGCTTTCTAGGGGATTGTACGTTTCTTACCATTTCCTAATTTCAGGGCCATCTTTTTCTTCTCTCTTGTGGCTCTCAGAAGAATCAATTTTCTCTTTTCTCTGTCTAGCACACTTGGGATAATCTCTTCAAGGAATTTAGACTTTTACAAAAGGCAGCGAGAAATGTTTATTCTCAGAAAAGCTTCTGCTTTCAGCCCAGCAAAAGTCCCTAAGCAAAAAGATCAACCTCATTGAAAAGGATGAAAAGAAATATATAGTAATAACAAATATGATTTCATATTTTAATAAGCTAATCTGCTATAAGTATATCTGGGATGTTCAGTTATATTCAGTGAAATTCCCTAATCAACTTGTTTGTGAAAGAGAGCCAGATATTTCTCAAAAGCAGTGATGGTTGTGATGTGCTGGTGCGAGTCTTCTTGAGAAGGGTTTATGGATTAACATCTCTAGAAGCCTATAAAACTGCAGTAATGGATTCAAGTTTCTGTTTGTCTTCTGTGTTAGAGTGTAAAGTCCTCGGGCGTAGGGTCAGGGAAGGGTCGGTACAGCTATTTGTTGTAGGCACCAGTTCAGTGCTTGAGACAAAGCAGGCCTTCAATGAACCTTTGTTGAAAGAATGAATGAGTCAATGGAGCTAAGTATGGGTTTAACCTACCAATATTAGTTCTCAGTTCACAGCCTATACAGAATGATGCTCCTAAGGACTTTCAAGATGATGAGGCAACTTCTGAATCATCAGATACAATTTCAACTTGAACCATTTGTCGTAAATTGTATATACACTTTAATTCTAATTCCTTAATATTGATAATCAATATTTGGTGGAGTTTTATGACATTTTGCCAGAACACTCAGTTAATATTTCATTAACTACGATGCTCCTATGACCTAACTATCCTCTTTTAGTGGGACTTGCATCCACAAATGTTTGAGATTCACTTTCAATAGGACTGAAAATACTAAAATGCAATGGTGAAGGGACATTGCATTTTCAGTAGCTATTTTGTATTAACTTTTTTTTTTTTTTTATGCGGTACGCGGGCCTCTCACTGTTGTGGCCTCTCCCGTTGCGGAGCACAGGCTCCGGACGCGCAGGCTCAGCGGTCATGGCTCACAGGCCCAGCCGCTCTGCGGCATGTGGGATCTTCCCGGACCGGGGCACAAACCCATGTCCCGTGCATTGGCAGGCGGACTCCCAACCACTGCACCACCAGGGAAGCCCAGTGTTAACTTTTTTTTAAAGGTTAATTTAAATCTCATGATTAGCAATGAATTGGCTTCTACTTAATCACTAAATATCATAATAGTTAAATTTTGCAGATTGTTCAGATCTCTAAAGAAAGGACAACTTTACACGAAGAAAGAAGTTTATTACATTTATTAACTCTCCTGCCTCTTTTTCAGAGTTCCTTGCAGAAGTTCTAAGTCTATTCTATACTCTTGCTCCCCCCATCATGAAGGGTCTTTTACCTATGAAATGATCTACTCCTTTATAACTGTAAGCAGCATCTGTTATATAATCATATATTTCATATGCTATCAGTAGCATTCTTTATGCTATTAAGCCTATGATGGATTAGACAACTAGTTTCTAGATTGTATTAATATACTTTTAAGTAAATTTAATTCTCTGAACAGAACACTTGTGCTTTATGTGGATTATTATTATTTTTAGGTGTTGTCTTGTTTTTCTGAATGTCATTACATGTGCGATGGGTTAATTGGAGTCATTCAAGAGTCCAGAGATGTTTTCTGGTCTATTTGAAGGCATGGTTTGTAAATCTGGGTTCTCTGTTTTCACTCCTGATTTTCGTTCAGAAATTATTTAACTTGAATGTGATATGTGTCTTCCATCAAGCCTACGTTGAGGCAGTCTGCACACTGGTATTCTAGGCATGCTTCTCTACTAGCTAATGCGAGAACATCCTAAGTGTGAAAGGTGGGGCTTCTAAATGTAGTTAGGTTGTTGTGAACATTAATGTGCTCATGTTTTCAAATCATGTTTGCATGTTTGATAAATATTTAAATTTCAAATATTTATCATACAAGTCAGAACCTGGATATCTTCAAACTTTTAAGTGTGATTCTCATCCCTCACTTTCTGAGTATCTATTAATTACTCTCCATATTTAGAGGACATTATTTTTTCTTGAAAAAGATCATTTGGTGAAAACTACAGCTTTGGTGAGTATATATGATTAAGAAAGAGAGATTGAATTGCAGGCTACTTTTTGTTTTGTACTCTTATTAATCAAATCGTAGCACTTTTTCTTTTATCACCCATGTAGGACTGCAAAAGGAAGGTAGTTACACACTTCGAAACAGGGATTAGGCCGGGGCCTTGATGAGTGGTGTGGGTGCCGCTGCTTCACTTAATGTGCTGCTTCCTACGTGCCAGGAGATGGAAAGTGTTGCCATTCTGTGGCATCACTCAGCAGGTGCAAATGAAGTATGAAATGAAAAATCCCAGCCCACACAATGCACAGAGAAAAAACAGCACTTTATAGTCACCTGTGTCAAGCTATATGCTGTCATAGACAACTCAGATCCAGCTAGGCAAGTGCCCCAAATCTCTCCATCTCTGATCCCTGCAAGAGAAATTGGGTTTCACTCTGTGCTACCTGGGTTATGCTGATGCCCCTCTAAGATTCCCCATCCTTCCAGAAGAAAACCAGTTAAAGTGTTTAGGAGCTGATTACTTCCTTAACAGGGAAGAATGATGTGACGGTGGGGGCAGGTGCTATTCGGAAATGTGGGTGATTCTCAAAATGGATAATAAGCTGACTCTGAAATTAGGGTCCACATGAAATTATCATGCCTTTTTTAACATATGAGAAAATGTTGTAGCTAATATTTTTGCTTGTTCCATTGTTTAAAGGTCTGAAGGGAACCTACCATCCATCACTGTTGATATCTGTTGTAAGGATGAGTCAAATATTTGGATAATAAAATTATCTTAATTCAGATAAATTAGTATCACCAAGTTTTAGAATATTTTTGTCTATCTAATTGATCTCAGTCTATTCATTTTATATTATCAGTCAGAGCTAAAACTTAATGATAATTTTAAAGAATACAAATATTAGTACCTTCTGGAGTCAAGCCTGGATGTTAACTACAGTATATTGAAAAAGATGTCTCTGCTTATTTTTTTTCTTCCAGGTTTATTGAGATATAATTGACATATAGTATAGCACCATATAAGTTTAAGGTATACAGCTTAATTATTTGATTTATATACATCATGAAGTGATTGTCACAAGATTACTGAACATCCATCACCTCATATGGGTACAAAATTAAAAAATAGAAACATTTTTTTTCCTGTGATGATAACTCATAGGATTTACTTGCTTAACAACTTAGATATATAACATACAGCAGTGTTCATTATGCTTACTGTACATTATACTGTACATTTACATTGCATATTATATCCCTAGTACTTATTTATCTTATAACTGGAAGTTTGTACCTTTTGACTGCCTGCCTCCAGTTCCCTCCTCTCTACCTCTGGTGACCATAAATCTGATCTCTTTTTCTATGAGTTTGTTTGGTTTTGAAGTAGATAATTGACCTATAACACTATGTTAGTTCCTGTTACACAACATAGTGATCTGATACTTCTATACATTTCAAACTGATCACCAAGATAAGTCTAGTTACAGTATGTCAGCATACAAAGACATTACATAGTTATTGAGTATATTCCCCACACTGTACATTTCATACCCGCGACTCATTTATTTTGCAACTGGATTTGTACCTCTTAATCTTCCTCACCTATTTCTTTCCTGCCCCGAGTTCCTTCCCCTCTGGCAAGCACATGTTTATTCTCTGTATCTATAACTCTATTTCTGTTTTGTTACGTTTGTTCATTTGTTTTTTTAGATTCTACATATAAGTGAAATCGTACAATATTTGTCTTTCTTTGTCTCTTTCTCTGACTTATTTCACTTAGTATAATACCCTCTAGGTCCCTCCATGTTGTCCCAAATGGCAAGATTTCATTCATTTTTATGGCTGAGTAATATTCCATTGTATGTATCTACCACATCATCTTTATCTTTTCATCTATTGATGGGCATTTAGGTTGCTTCCATATCTTGGCTACTGTAAATAATGTTGCAGTGAACATAAGCGTGCATATATCTTTTCTAATTAGTGTTTTTGTTTTCTTTGGATAAATACCCAGGAGTGGCATTTCTGGATCATATGGTAGTTCTTTTTTTCTTTTTTTTTTTTTGCGGTATGTGGGCCTCTCACTGTTGTGGCCTCTCCCGTTGCGGAGCACAGGCTCCGGATGCGCAGGCTCAGCGGCCATGGCTCACGGGCCCAGCCGCTCCGTGGCATGTGGGATCTTCCCGGACTGGGGCACAAACCCGTGTCCCCTGCATCGGCAGGCGGACTCTCAACCACTGGGCCACCAGGGAAGCCCCATATAGTAGTTCTATTTTTAATTTTTTGAGGAACCTCCATACTGTTTTCCATAGTGGCTGCATCAATTTCCATTCCCACCAACAGTGCACAAGGGTTCCCTTTTCTCCACATCCTCGCCAACCCTTGTTATTTGTTGTCATTTTGATAATGGCCTTTCTGACAGGTGTGACAGGTGTGAGGTGATATCTCATTTTGGTTTGATTTGAATTTCCCTGATGATTAGTAATGCTGAGCATCTTTTCATGTGCCTGTTGGCCATCTGTATGTCTTCCTTGGAAAACTGTCCATTCAGATCCTCTGCCCATTTTTTAATTGGGTTGTTTGGGGTTTTTTTTGATGTTGAGTTGTATGAGTTCTTTTTATATTTTGGATATTAACTCCTTATGAGGTATATCATTTGTAAATATCTTCTCCCAGTCAGTAGGTTGTCTTTTCATTTTGTTGATAATTTCCTTTGCCATGCAGAATTTTTTTAGTTTTTATGTAGCCCCATAATGTCTCTGCTTATTTGGAGTCTGTATTTTTTGAAATTTGAATAGTGGATACTAAAAAATGAGTAGCACAGTAATGTATATAGCAAAAGTTGACTAATTTTAACAATGAGGAGGAGATAAGGGAGACTGTTAAAAGATAAAAGCTAGTCTGTTTTAATCAAAATAAGAACTATAAATAGTTTAAAAATCAATGCTGTTTTATTATGCTAAGACAGAAATGCCAGTATAAAATGTTAGATAAATGAAAATATAAAAATAGATGTGGGCAATATTGTAGATGCACAATTTCACCTTGAATATATATTGAGGGAATCTCTGGCTTTCTCTCTAAGCCTAAATTTCCTTATCTTTATAAGAGAGTGATAGTAATAAAACAAGAGCTATATGATAAGGTTTTGTAGGGATTAAGGATAATAATCCATGTATAGCAAAGTGCCTGACCCATAATAAGTACTGGAACAATAACAGCAGCAACTGCATTCACTTATTAGCAGCTCTCAAGAAATCTCAGAGAGAATACATAAGTTTAAACTTTACAGTTTACGTTTGGCCACAATTATCATGTAGTCTCAATCTGAATAAGTTAGCATTTATAGATTTTTATGCATATACAAGTCTAATTGGAAAAACGTATCCGGAATAAGGTCTTTAAAAGTGTAAAACTGAGATTAGACATTATTGTTGTTTAGTTCTTATATAGAAAATTAAATACAATCATTGTATGTACTTTGCGGGCTACCAAATTCCTTTGCTTACAGAGATACGCTATTCCATAGAAGAATGATTTATGCCCTTTGCATTCACTATAATCTGGAATCCCATTCCAGAAATCAATTGAAAATTTTCTTTTGGTGACCCTTTTTCTGCCAAATCCAATGGCTTCTTGTCACACAGTGTTTAATACTTTTAACCCGTGGCTTTCTAGTTGGTGGTTCTTGCATTTTGGGTGGGCCAGCAAAAATAGCCCATGTCCAGCATAGTCAAATATAAGACATATTAAGGAAGTCCAATGAACTAGATTTGTGACTGGTTAGAAGTATAGAGGAAGAGAGAAGTAGAAGGCTAGATTGACTCCCAAAGTTTTAATTTTGCTTCCTAGAGAGGTAGTGGCCCATTTATCAAGATAGAGCATACAGGAGGTGCAATACATTTGGTAGAAAGTTTGCTGAGTTCAATTTGGAGATATTGTTTTTGAGTCAACTATGGTAAATGTATCTAATAGACATTGTAAATATGGGTCTATAGATCAGATCTAGGTTATAGTAGTTAAGTTTAGAATTATGAATGTGGGTTTCTTTTTTTATTTTTGAATGATTATTGTAAACCACATGGTTGGTAAGTGTTAACATAGATAGGACAGATTGTAGATTTATATGCAACTTCTGGACAGCAGCGCTAACTTCATTCCTTTCTTGGGAACTCTTCCGTGACACATCTTGTGTCTTGGACACCACAGTGTCATTCAGAAAGAATCTTTTAAGGTAAGAAGAAGCAGAACTCTGGTCATTACCAATACTAAAGAATAAGTAGAAAAAGATCAGCAAAGGGAACTGTCAAAGATGGAGGAGAACTGGGAGAGGGTGGCATTGTGGAAGCCAAGTGAAACAGAGTTTCAAAGCTTAACTGTCAAATGTTACTGTAAGGTCGAGAAAGCTAAATGAAAGATGTGTATTTGTTTCAATCAAGAAATGACTGGTGGGCTTCCCTCGTGGCGCAGTGGTTGAGAGTCCGTCTGCCGATGCAGGGGTTGTGGGTTCGTACCCCGGTCCGGGAAGATCCCACATGCCGCGGAGCCTGCACGACCGGAGCCTGTGCTCCGCAACGGGAGAGGCCACAACAGTGAGAGGCCCGCGAACCGCAAAAAAAAAAAAAAAGAAAAAAAAAGAAATGACTGGTGATTTTTTGCCAGAGCAGTTCATTAAGCTGTTGCGGATGGAACCTCACTGCAGTGGGTTGAAGAGCAGTGAGTAATCAGGAGGTGGGTACAGTAATCCTGGAGTGTTCTAGAGAGGAGCAGTGCTATGGAAATAAAAAAAGGAGATACATGTAGCTGGATGGAAGGAAGCTGGGAGTAGAAATTGTATGAAGATGAAAAAAGACTTGGCATATTTTCACTCTGTGTTGAAGTACCCAGAAGAGAGTAAGAGAGGCTGCAAATGAGAGAGAGAGCAAGAGAGTGAGTGTCTCTTAGGGAACATAAAGGGCACATGTGAGGAACGTGAGACATTAATCTTGATTAAAAGAAATAAACCTTTCTTTAGGAGGGAAGAAGGTGAATATTTGATAGGATTTGCATCTGATCACACTGATCTCTAGAGTAATAAACATGATCATATCTTGAGAAGGAGGTGGTTATCAAAAAATGGTATGAATTTCACTCTCTCCTGGCTAATAGGGAAGATAGACACGATAGAAACATGCAGGTAAATAAATAAAGATAGGTGCTATGAAGAAAAAGAATGGAGTACTTTGAAAGAGAATAACAGGTCGCATAATTCAGATCAAGAGTTGCGGAAGGCTTTCAATTCAACAGATACCTAAAGAATAGCAGGAATTGGGGGGGGGGATGAGAAGGAGAGAAATATTTGAAGAAAAGGAAGTATATGTCTAAACTTCACTGTTAAATAGATGTTATTAGGTCCATTTTATGTAGAGAGTGAAGCTCAGTGAGGTTCCTTTTCCAGTGTCTCAGGACTAGGTGGTGTTAGAATTCAACACCCAGGTCTGTCTGATGCCACACGCTGTGCTTGATCCCATTTCCTAGGCTGCCTCTCAAGTACCTTGTTTTAGGACACACTTAATTGAACCATGTCTTACTTCCAGCTGCTATAACAACATACCATAGACTGGGTGGCTTATAAACAACAGAAATTTATTTCTCACAGTTATAGAAGGTAGAAGCTTAAAATCAGGGTGCCAGCATGGTCAAGTTCTGTTGGGGGATCTCTTCTGGGTTGCAGACCGTCAGCCTCTTGTTGGATCTTCACAGGGGGATAAAGGGAAGGGAAGCAAGCTCTCTCATAACTCCTGTATGGGCACTAATCCCATTCTTGAGGGCTCCACCTTCATCCCAATTGCCTCCCAAAGGCGCCATCTCCTAATACCATCACACGGATGGGTAGGGTCTCAACATATGAATTTTGGGGAGATACAAACATTCAGTCCATAACAGGTAGTGTCTTCCTTTTCTCATTTTGGTCAGCTTTGTTTCCACTTCTAAGGCTGGATATCACTGAGACCTCTATCTATAGATTTTTATCTTCCTGCATTTTACTTATTCCTTCCGTGACGTCATCTATGCCCACTGCTATAACTATCACACTCCTGATTCCTACCTTTATATATTCAGCCCTGAGCCATACTTTAATCTCATTTTTCCAAATATTTTCAGAAGAATCCAAGTAAATGATCTGACATCACCTCAAATTTCATGTGTTCTGAATTGAACTTGACATCTCTTTGTATGCCCAAAAGGCTGTCTTAATTTGTCATCAGTTTAAACATCTTGAAACCATTTTTGTTTCTTCTCTTTAAAAAAAAACCATATCTGTCATGAAGTTTACCAGTGAAATGGAAATTACATTTCTTCTCCTCTCTCTGTACACAAGTTCAGGCTGAAGGAATTACATGCTGCAACAGCTCTCCAGCTTGGAGTTGTCATTCTCAAATACAGAATTCTTAGGCTTTCATGGCAATTTGTCATGTCGGTGCCTTCCTTGCACTGGTTTTTATATTTTCTTGCCACAAAAGTCTTTCATAAAAATTGGATCTTCACATCAAGTGCTTGTAGAAAATCTATCTTAATAGATTCTAGGGTAGATGGTATTTTTGGTCTAAAATTGTTCCGTGCCCTTGCTGAGGTTTCTCTGTGGGTGGAGCATATGTCCTCACTCTACTGACTTTAATCTTGGCCATGTGACCCACTTTGTCCAATGAAATACTGGGAAAAGTTCAGTGTGCTGATGCTGAGTGGACTTTAGGCATTATGTGTATCTGCTCATTATCCTGTGTTCCTGTTCTGAACCATGAGAAGAGCAGTATCCTAGGTAATTATGTTTCTTTGGCCAGACTCCTGGAGTGAGAGACACTTGGATCCAGATCTGAATTGAACCTCTAGAAGCAGAACTGCTCCAGGAAATCTGGGATACATGAGCAAGATGTATATGTTTGCTCTTTGCAAGCTACTGAGATTTTAAGGTTGTTATGCATCATAATCATAGAAATAGCTGACTAATATATAGCCATGCTGGAAACCAAGTCTATAATAATAAACCCAATCATAACTCTGAAGTTTGCTTTCTTCCTAGCTATTGAGATTTGGGTTAAAAGTTCTGAAGAAGTGTTTGATCATAGTTTTATAAAGTTTTTGTTTTATGTGTTGGAAAAGCTGGGAATGTTTAGTTAAGTATCAAAATAATTTCAAGTTTGTTTTTGGTGACATATTACAATTCTGAGTAAAATTTAAGTTAGTAGAAATAAACCATTAGAAATTAAATCTTTTAATATTAGAAATTAAGTAGAAATTGGTAGAAATACCTTTGATAGAAATTAAGTTTTTTTCTGAAAAGACTTTCTTAACTTTCTAGTCTTTCTAGGATCCTTTCTAAGGCCTGATTACCGATACCCCACAACAGACATTGGCACATTTTCATGTGACCCTTCAAAGATCCATGGAATAGCGTCACTATCTTTGATGTGTGATTATACCTTTCTAGAAAATCTTGCCAGGTTATTGGGCTTATAAATAATTCTCTTGAGCCAGTTGAGTTTCTTCAGATATGGATCTCTCAACCATCAAGATCTCCATTGGGAAATAGATACAGAAAAGGCAAGGGTGCACGTCGGTGGATTTATTTTAGTATTATTTATTTTCACAGTATATTGAGAAGCCCCAAAGTCATATACCATATACCAAATCTGATAACCCAATTTAAAGTTGGAAAACACTGATGGTCCAGGTGAGGTAATATCATTAGTTGTGAAATGCCGTTGAGGATCAGTTGAAAGACAAAAAATCCAGGCATATTAGACTTTCACAAAAGCATATGAAGTAGATTTTAGAAATGAATCGGAAATCAGTAATCCAAAGAGCTTTCAGTAGGGAAAAGTAGAAATTATTTCAGGAATCTCTTGGAGGCTGGCTTGAAACATTGTGTCAAGAAAGGTAAAATGGAAGATGAGAGGTGGAGAGCATATTAGGACACTTAAAAATGTCACATCCTGTCCCCATTTGTTCAAATGTGACTCACTTTATGACTGAACGAGCAGTTTTTTGGTGTCAAGTTAATATCTATTTTTTCTCATTTGTAGAGAATCTAAGTGGAAAGAGCCTCATTTCTTTTGATAATGTAGCCTCAGGGCTAAATCAACTGACTGTCTATTTTTGTAAAAAAAGTGTTTTATTGGAACATAGCTACACCTGTTTATGTATTGTCTATGGCTGCTTTCACACTGAGAAAAGCAGAGTTGAGTTGTTGCAGTAGAGATCGTTCGGCTGACAAAAGGTAACATTTTTACTATCTGGATTTTTACAGACAGAGTTTGCTGACCCTTGCTCAAGCCCCATGCCTTCTATACTTTCTTGGATTGTGTCCTAAGGGAAATTGCTTCTCGGCCTTTTGGCTAAGATCATGTGTCCTAAGGGAATAACTATATTTTACATCCCTACCAACGTCTATGAGCACACACAGCATATCTTGGAAAATATTTCATGTAGTAACTTTTACTTGCTATACTTCCTCCCCCATTTAATTCTATTCTCTTTCATTTTTTGAAAAATGATGTTTCAATTTTTACTGCTCACACTATCCTACCCTCATACTCAGGACTGTGAAAATAATATTTTCTGTAAATATCAGTGTCACTCATCTGTTTTAAGAGTTTTGAGTTTAGTTTAGCAATACATTTAACATAAAACAGAAATTGTATTACCTTTGCTAATATCAGCAGGAAAAAGAAAAAAAAAATTAAGTCAGCCCTCCGACATACTATTGTAGGGGAAAAGATTGAAAAGGACGACATGCAACCTGTGGGAACATTGGGATCTACTAACTTAATGACCTAAGATTGTTTTCTAGGCTGCCTCAAGAACTTAATTAATTTCAAATGGGTGTCTTACATTCCTGAGAATTTGGCTCAATTCCATTTGTTATTCATATGTTCAATTTTTCACTTGTAGATTGGGAGCAAGAGCTTAACATATAATGCGTAAAGACAGGACTCCAAATAAGATGCACACTTGAATCACTGTCAAGCAAATTCTTTACTTTTTTTTCATTTCTTTTTCAATTCACTCACCTATTGAACACCTATCCATTGAGACCATTTTTTAAAAATTCTAGACACGATGTTGCCAGTCAGGCTAGAATGGTATCTTTATGAAGCCTGCTGTACAATATGAGGCAAAAATTAATCAAATAACCACATAAAACTGCATTTGTGATAAAAGCTATGAAGTTGAGATACAGGTGCTATGAAGCATATAATAGGGCAATTTGACCTAGTTGGGGAGGTCAGTTGAGGCTTCCATGAGGAAGTAATGATTGAGCTGATAGGAGGAGGAATTCGTGAGCTGAGGAGCACAGGGGTGGGTGGACGCTCATAGTACAGAGAGTCTTCACAGAAATGTACTCTCACTCTCTCCTTGAACAGTGCTATTGTCCCATTTCTTCAATCTTTACCTCTGGTGGCATTTTAAATTAGTTGTTTATCTTTCTCTCCATTGCCTTTTGTCTGTGAAATAGAGAGAACATAGCCTAAAAACTCTATTATGTATCTATTCAGATATTTCCATGTAAGATGCATTCACATTTGTGGAAATTGTTCTTGTTCATTGGGATAAACTCCTAGACAGTTTTCTTAAACAGCTCTATAAATCGTCATGAAGACCTGACCTTGGTTTTCAATCAGCCTATATTTATGGTTTGAAAATGCTTCCTTGTGAGGCTGATAGGTTCAGAGTCACTGGCCATGGATTTATGGTTGCATTTATTATGAAAGGTTTGGATTCTGGAATGCTAGCAGTTGAAAGCCACTGCAAGGATGGATTTTCTTTATTTGCAAATGAAGCAACTGACAAAGGATTAATCTCTAAAATTTACAAGCAGCTCACGCAGCTCAATATCAAAAACACAAACAACCCAATCCAAAACTGGGCAGAAGACCTAAATAGACATTTCTCCAAAGAAGATATACAGACTGCCAACAAACACATGAAAGAATGATCAACATCACTGATCATTAGAGAAATGCAAATCAAAACTACAATGAGATATCATCTCATGCTGGTCAGAATGGCCATCATCAAAAAATCTACTAACAATAAATGCTGGAGAGGGTGTGGAGAAAAGAGAACCCTCTTGCACTGTTGGTGGGAATGTAAATTGATACAGCCACTATGGAGAACAGTATGGAGGTGCCTTAAAAAACTAAAAATAGAACTACCATATGACCCATCAATCCCACTACTGGGCATATACCCTGAGAAAACCATAATTCAAAAAGAGTCATGTACCACAATGTTCATTGCAGCCCTATTTACAATAGCCAGGACATGGAATGAACCTAAGTGCCCATCGACTGATGAATGGATAAAGAAGATGTGGCACATGTATACAATGGAATATTACTCAGCCATAAAAAGTAACAAAATTGAGTTATTCGTAGTTAAGGTGGATGGACCTAGAGTCTGTCATACAGAGTGAAGTAAGCCAGAAAGAGAAAAACAAATACTGTATGCTAACACATATATATGGAATCTAAAAAAAAAAAAAAAAAAAGGGTTATGAAGAACCTAGGGGCAGGATAGGAATAAAGACACAGACATAGCTAATGGACTTGAGGCCACAGGGAGAGGGAAGGGTAAGCTGGGACAAAGTGAGAGAGTGGCATGGACATATATACACTACCAAATGTAAAATAGATAGCTAGGGGGAAGCAGCTGCATAGCACAGGGAGATCAGCTCGGTGCTTTGTGACCAGCTAGAGGGGTGGGATAGGGAGGGTGGGAGGGAGATGCAAGAGGGAGGAGATATGGGGATATATGTATACGTATAGCTGATTCACTTTGTTATACCACAGAAACTAACACACCATTGTAAAACAATTATACTCCAATAAAGATGTTAAAAAATACCCCAAAAAACATGTGCTCCCAGCCCCATCCCCCATTGAGGAAAAAAAAAAAGAATGGATTTTCTTGTTGAGATCTGAAACTTTTTTTTTTTCCCTCCATCCATAGAAATTTTCTTTGGAAAAGCAACTGAAAAGCAAATTATATATTTTTTAACTCATTTAAAAGATACTCTTCTGCTCAGTTTCCGTTCCTTAATATATTGCATGTCTAGGACTTCTTTTCATTTTGCTAACATGAGGAATGAGCCAACACATAAATTTCAGTTTACAGTTTTTTTTTTTTTTTAGCCATGCTCCTATGTGATGAATGTGGGATAAGCAAGGCTGTTGTATAGCTGTTTTGCTTGAGATGAAGAACAGAATTTTACTGTACAAAGAAATATTGAAAATGAAAATTCAGTGCACAAAATTACAGCAGGACTCTCAGTGCAAAATCTATATAGGCAGTAGGATAAAATACCAAAATTAGAAAAGTGATGTAATAGTACCAGTAAGACTGCATTCTGAATATTTATTTTTTCCGTATAAAGTGGTGACATTCTAATATTTTGATTACTTAAGTAATTAAAGAGATATAAGAATTTGTGAGGAATAGGCTCCTAATGTGAAGGTTATTAATATCCACTTACATAGGGAGAAGGTTCAGTAAATGTTTTTTTCCTTTCTCCTGTACCCGGACTGCCTACTTTTCAAAGGAAGTGCAGAGAATTGCAGTTCAATGCAACTTCCAAATAGCTGAGCAGGAGTAGAACAAATTCAGTGATCTAGAAATGTGCTGTTTCTTGGGATCATTGCACTTAGTGTGTTATTTCCTCATATATGAAGTTAGTGTTCAGAAAGTTTTCCTTAAATGAGTCAAGACTGGTTTTTGCACCTGAAAAGAACAATGCAAGACAGCATTACAGACCCGTAATTCCTCTCTGAATTCCATGATGCTCAGACTGTCATGGAGGCCTCAAACCAGCAGATGGCGCTCGGCTTCTATCTCAAAAAAGATACGAGTAGCTTGTTCTTGAGCCTCTACTTATAACCATTCATTTTAAGGGATGAAAATCTGTGTGCAGAGAAAAATCTTTGTTAGCACAAAGCCTCTGTATTTGTGAGAGACAAAATTACATTTCGATTTCATTCAGAGACTAGCTGGTCATCTCTGAATTTTGCAAGTTAACTCACAAGAACATTAAAAAAACCCCTAAACCCTCCATTAATTGGTTAACTAGGTACAGTCATTTGCTTTCTATCAGCCCACTGATGTTTTATATGGGAGCATGGAAAAGGCAGCTGATATTTTCATGCATTTTGAAGAAAGAATAAAATGGCTGGTTCTCTCTGCCTTGCTTGTTTGCAGACTTTGTAAGCAGAGGAAATGGATACTATGCTTGTTTGTAAAACCGGATCCAAACAAAGGAAGAGAGCCAGGGTGCTTTCCTATAACGTTGACATGTGTACCACACTCTAGGAAAATGATGAGGCTGCAAAAGAAGGTTTTAGCTTAGCATTTCAATTCTAAAATGGATGGTTCTATTTAATTTTCTACACACAATATCTCTCCTCACCAAAGAATAGATGAATATTACTAATCTCACTTAAGTAGCAGCTTTAAAAGGCCACGGCCACAAGGATATTTCTAAAGCAGATTGTAGTCATTTCTGTGGGTATAGAAAATTCCCTATCCACACGGAAAGTGATTGTGTTGGTAATCTCATGCTATTGCTTTAGTGGGGGTCCGCGTCATTCTTCGCTCCACGTGAGCTATATAGACAGGCATAATGGATGGAGTGATGAGAGAGTGCAGTGATGAATTAATACCCCAGAGGTCCTGAAACTAATAACAATGAAGGCTTTTGTTGTTGTTTTTTTTTGTGGCCACTGGGTTCCTGGAGTTGTGTTATGAAATGTGATTCTGGAGTTGTCTGCTGACTGGTTGCCCTGTAGAAGGTTAGAAGGAAGAGTTTCCTCAACTTCGGGATTAAAAGAACAAGAAAAAGCAAGACATGCATTTGCTTGTACTACAATGAAATGAAGTCATGAACCAAATATATACTAGATTTCTGTATAGGTATAGGTTTTTACTGTCTAGCACTGTGCTATATAAAATATCTACACTGATTGCAGCTTTAATATTTGCATTTGGTTTGTATCTTGTTATAGAAAGAGTGTACATCTTTGTGGTATATTAAGCTGCTTCTTCCAACATGTGTTGATTAAACATAATAGATGGCCTGAAAGAGTGCTTTTCTAAGTCTTTGCAATCCTAGGAGGTGTTATTGGGGAAAATAGACCCAAAGTGGACATGACGGGCAAATGTAAATCATGATTATACTTTATTCTACTTGCTTTTTTATCCATTTTCAAACCCGCACCAGGTGCCACCTTACACTAGGCACAATAAAGGGTACCGAGAATATCAACAGGGAATAAAAGAGGTTTCTTGTCACAAAGAGGCAGATGTGAATAGTACTAGTAATGGTGCAATATGGTATGTACTGTCAAAGAACTGGAACAATTGTCCTTGATTGAATTATAGTTATTAGCCCTGAGGATTTGACTTAAAGATAAACCTACTACCCAAAACACGTAAACGTCATTTCCCTTACAGGGAAAGTATAAGCCAGGAAAAGTGCAAGCTTAGAAAGAAAGAGGAGGAGTTTCTTTCTTTTGTCCAAGAGGTGATTCCTCTTCTGACCAGCACAGGGATGAGGAAGGAAGGGTGACAGGCCAGTGAACAGAAGCTGACCAATGTGCTGCTGTTCTCACATCCTGCCTTTATAGTGCGGTTTAAAAATTCAGTTTGGCTAATTATGTCTTTCCAGAATGCAGACATTTTCATATCCAAACACCTGTGTATTTAAAGGTTTCAAGGGGGCTTCCCTGGTGGCGCAGTGGTTGAGAGTCCGCCTGCCGATGCAGTGGACACGGGTTCGTGCCCTGGTCCGGGAAGATCCCACAAGCTGCGTAGCGGCTGGGCCCGTGAGCCATGGCCGCTGAGCCTGCGCATCCAGAGCCTGTGCTCCGCAACGGGAGAGGCCACAACAGTGAGAGGCCCGCGTACCGCAAAAAACAAAACAAAACAAAAAAAACCACCACATTTGCCGGTTTAGACAGCCCATGCATCTTCTTTTTTCAATTTGGAAAGATATTTGAGAATTTGCTATATCTCACAACTGATTTTCACTACCCATATCCTGAAACAGAATCATACGCATTTTAATGAAATGTTAACATAAGAAAATTGAGTAATGTATATATCTGTGGTCTTTACAATGGATAAGTAACCATGTGCTATAATTTTATGACAGTTATTAATAAAAATAGATCTTAATTAAAAAAATGAAGTAGCCATCATAATGTGAACATTCAACTAGATATATAAATTTAAATTTAAAAATATATTTTATATATATTTAAATATACAGAGGGAGACAGAGAAAGACAGACAGACACAGAAAGAGAGAGGTAGATAGAGTTCAGTTCATAAGCTGGTATGAAATTTGCTCCATGATTTTGATAAATCAATTGTATTTGCCCTTGTGTGAAATACTTTCAATAAACTTTATTGGTAAAGCACTTGGAGATCATTGGTTGAAAAGTGCAATTGACTGTGAGTGCAGGCTTCAGAGCCTTACAATTGAGAGTCATCATAAATTTTATCTTTGCTGGCATAGGAGCAGAGATTATTTTTATACAAAGGGGTGGCTTTTTCATTTTGTAAACACCTTAAGCTAGGTGCTTCAGTAATGAATCTTAGACCAGTAGAAAAGTTGGTGACAACAGTAACATATATATGTGTGTATATACCAGTGCTCTTGCAGCTTTCTCTACCTGCCCTGGAATAAGAAAACACTAATATTTTGCCATAATTCTTTATGTGTCTTCTATATTTGTGGAGGATTACAGGAGATAAAACCATGCAGGTTTATTTTGGGAAAAAAGGATGATATTTATTTGAGAGGTCTTCCCTGATAACACAAATTTCTACCAACTTCTTAATGTTAAGCAAGTATTCTGGTATGACAGTGAATTTATCAATCACCGGAAGGGGAGATTTATTGTTGTTGGGAATGTTGTTTCATCACCTACCAGCCAGAAAGAGAAGAAATCTTAAAGGATAAAAGTAGAAGTAAATTAAACTTTTCTCAATATCAACTTAACGTTTTTTGATCAGCGAAAGTTCTCTAAGCAGGTGGAGAAAAGACACTGAAAGAATTGGAAGCTGAAGGAAGAGCACTGATGAAAAATACATCACAAATGACTAATAAACTGTAAATGAAATTGGGTGCCTTTCAGGTGGGAGCTGCTAACAGGCTCTGAGGCAGCGTTTGACCTCTTTTAATGGAAGTTTTACAGGAGGACTGGAGGTGACGAAGGGTCATTCACCTGATGTCACTGCCTCCTGAGCAGTACTCTTGGTGGGCCACTCGGATTGTGTTGAAGGATGGCGGGGAATGTGCATCAGTCAGCAGGACAGAAGTCAGCTCCCTAGCCAACCTTTTCCTGCAGCAGTTCAGAAACTGTACAAAGTAGGGGAAGCCAGACTGTTTATATGACTTGTGTTTTTTTATTAAGATATAATTTTTTTAAACATCTTCATTGGAGTATAATTGCTTTACAGTTGTGTGTTAGTTTCTGCTTTAGGTCTTACATTTCTTTAGTGCATTGTTTTAAAGCCCATTTGCCACATTAATCCACTAAGAATATCAAAATAAAATACATTTTCATCCTAAAATATATTTCTATGCTTGACGTGATAAAAAATTCACTTACAAGTCACCCTGGTATCAGAGAAATAATAGAAACCAATCTTTTGCAAATATAGTTCGCTCTTGTGGATAGGAAAAGTTGGAGAGAATAAAAGTCATTAAGGCTGTGTATGAAAGATATATTAGAGTTACATTTATATCATTGATTACACTTTCTCA
Organism: Pseudorca crassidens; assembly: GCF_039906515.1. Taxonomy (NCBI): domain Eukaryota; kingdom Metazoa; phylum Chordata; class Mammalia; order Artiodactyla; family Delphinidae; genus Pseudorca; species Pseudorca crassidens. The sequence goes on from NC_090296.1 coordinate 69,973,982, forward strand.
ATTATACAGCCTGGAAAAAAACATAAGCAATTAATCATGGTAGATTACACTCGTTTTGTATTTGGCCAGCAGTAGCAAGTAGTTATTAAGAAGTCTGAGTTCCAATTGTATCTCTAAATAATACTTTGTAATATCTTTTGCTTATGTGATTTCTGTAATACCCTTTGGTAAGTGTGATTATTTATACCTAGAAAAGATTTTAAAATAGCTCTCATTCACTTTTTATAATTATACTTTTAAATAGATTTTTAAATATATTTACATTCTTAAATATGATGCCATTACCAGCCCTGCCATTTGTCTTACTTAGTCTGGATATGCATAATTATAAACCACACCAATTACAGCCACCATACACGCATTATCAACTGGGTAAACATTTAGTAGTAAAAATAAGATTTAAATATTCAGATAAAATGATTATACCCCTAGTTTATGTAAAACAATGATTATACTTTGCAAATTTTTACAATTTTTATTTTACAGGAAAGTATTATTTATATATTAATATATAATTCAGTATTGATAAAGAGCAAATCTTCTGTAGCAACTTAATTTCTCAGATTTTCTTAAACAATGGGAAATACTAAAAACAACCTCTTTGAGATACTGGTAGGACATATTAACATTTATGTGACTTACTTGCAAGTATTGAAATGACCCACTGGTAGCCAAAGAAGATGTTGTATTTTGTTTTTTTATAAGAATTTAATATGCTAATACCATATTATCCTCCATTTGAATTTAACAGAAAATAAATTAAATAATTAACAAGGCTATAAATTATTTTAGATTAAAGCCATTTGAAACGAATATTTTTGTCTGAGGAGCTATAAACAACTGACATATGGTTTGAAATGACTGGATCTGTAATGAAATGTTTCCATGTCCATGACATTTGGGAAAGAAAATTTAGCCATACATTTTTGCACTGATTATGAACTTCATCAAATTGTGGGCCTTCGGATGGTATCATGATTTATCTAGCCTTCTTTATCTGTTGATTGTGCTATTTTCACAATGGTATCTTTCTGATAATTTAAGCAGTGTCCAAGAAAAATGGAATATCTTTTAATAGACTAAGCTCCTTACAGTAGCTTTGTATTTCTGAAACTTAGTTTAGTGCCTCTGTGTCATAAGTAGTGGGTTCTGAACACATGTTCTTTGAATGATTTTATCCTAGTTAATTAAAATTATTCCACTCAAATTCAAATAGTCAAAGGAACACATTGAAAGTGATGGTAAATATTACTAACCCTTACTCTCATCATAGGAGAGACTTGAAATGATACAGGGATGGGGAGGGGGAATGAGAAAGAGAAGACAAAAGAACAGAGAAAGAGAGAGGGAGGTAAGCAGGTAAGGGCAGGTACGCAGGCCAACTGGGAGGAGTTGGACATGTCCTTCAGGAATAGGTGAAAATTCAGTTTGTTCAGCTGGTGACCAGTGATCAGGCTAAAATGGTGAGCTGGGTGTTTGAAGTTTTCAGAATGCGTTCAGGGTATTTTTAGTGGGTGCTTACAGAAGGAGAACCTTCCTTAATTAATGAAAGGCATTCAGTAATTTTTAATTTTAATTTGTGATGAGTAAACATGACTTGGAAAGTCCTTGGCTTACATTTGTCCAAATGTCATGTCCTTAGACTTAAAAAACAAAAGAAAACATGGATCTTGACTGCTAAAACTCACTGAGAATCTCTGTTAATGTCAGGCCAAGAAAGACGGACAACGGTGAACTAGACGTTTTACAGAAAATAAGCAATTTTATTTTCATTCAGTTTCTGATTTTCATCTGCTCATTTCTATTCTTCCCAGTCTTGGAAACATGGGACAGTGCAAACCAGCACAGTGAGAATTTAGGATTCCTTCCCTTTTGACTTGATTCACTCTTTCTGCTCTTGCCGCAGAATGTTGGTCTTCTCTGAACCTTAGATGAAGCTCTCTTCTGCTCTCACAGATCTTTGTACTTTCACTTCTCACATCATCAGTTTTCCCCTCTATACAGTTATTTCCAAGTCTGCATCTCAGATTCATTCTTTCTACCTCCCAGTCTATTTTGAAAAGCTCTTGTTCTGTATTTACAGATTGACTTTGTAAGAACGTAAAATTAAACATTTATAAATGGAATTCATTTTTGTAACCAAATCTCTGCTTTCTGATTTTTCTAATTTCATCGTTTTATCTACTTAGACTCAAACCTCAGATTCCTTTTTGACACGGTTCTTTTGACATCTACTATTTCTTTTATCCTCTTATTCTCTACTTCGTGCCTGGGTTGTAAAAACAATCTTAATTTGAATCCTTACCTCTTTCAAGTATCATTCTTTATGTCATAGACAATTAGATTTCCTAAAACTTTCATCAGGATATTGAAAGTCATTTTCACTTTGACTCCAACTTATTTTTCTACTCTTAAAATATATTTTAAGTTCTTTACTCCTGGGGCTTCCCTGGTGGCGCAGTGGTTAAGAATCCGCCTGCCAATGCAGGGGACACGGGTTCGATCCCTGGTCTGGGAAGATCCTACATGCTGCGGAGCAACTAAGCCCGTGTGCCACAACTACTGAGCCTGCGTGTCACAACTACTGAGCCCACGAGCCACAACTACTGAAGCCCACGCGCCTAGAGACTGTACTCCGCAACAAGTCACCGCAATGAGAAGCCCGCGCACCGCAACGAAGAGTAGCCCCCACTCGCCACAACTAGAGAAAGCCCATGCGCAGCAATGAAGACCCAATGCAGCCAAAAAAAAAAAAAAAAAATTCTTCACTCCTGACAGAGCAGCCTGTTTACTTAATCGGTACATTTTGCCTCCATATCTCTGTCTTTATGTGCATCATCCCTTCTGTGTAATTATCCTGACACCCTTCTCTGGTTCTATTAAGACAAATGAGTTTAAAAAGTGTAGCTCATTTTCTGACTCCTTGAGTTTTCTATGTTCAACGGAGAGTTTTGCATTTTCTGTATTTTGATACTTTTCACATTAGGCAGGTCGGTTTATCTGCTGTTCTCCAACTATTCTTGTGTAAGTAAGTCTCTGTAAAATCTCCCAAGCTCTTCTCTTTCCTGCCTTTAAAGTTCCTCCAGTCTACCAAAATTAAAAAAAAAAATTAAGGTCATAAGTGAAGCACTCTGGTCTAGACTTAAGTTACTTGATGTCCAGGACTGTGCGTTATTTATCTTTGGGTCTCTAGCATTTAGTGTAGTCTCTGGCATGTCAAAAGTGCTTAATGAATATTTGTAAAAAAATTAACAAATAGACCTTCATAAGAAAACCACCCAGAATACTGCCAATTAATGTTGTTTTTCCGCATCCCAAACATCATCATATTTTCACTGATTACATGACCCATGTAGCTTTCAACATATATAACCATATAGAATTAGTTCTATTTTCATATAAATATAATTTTCTTGACTAAATTATAGGAACTTGAGAACTGATTGTTTTATATGCTCCATAGTGTGTGCTTTGCAGAGTAGGCTCACAAAAATTATTTTGGAAAAATTATTTTTTCATGATATGACTCATTTCATGTATTACATATTTTAGGTATATAGGCACATGAAGACTTTAATATGTCCAGAATTTTGGAGACACAGATTTATTTGTTTTAATGCTGCTACTTCATGAAAAATTATTGAGGCACCCTCAAAAGTAAATAAGATATAAACAATGATTTAAAAAATTGAAGAAATCATAATCAAATAAAAGAAGCAGGGGAAAGCTACTCTTAAACACTGTAGGATGAATTAATTATTGAAATTTGAATTTAATTTTGATTCATGAATTAAGGTAAAAGGAGAAAACTAGAAGGCATGCAGTTATTTTATTCTGATAACTTTTTTTTTTAAAAAAGATATTGGGGGTAGGAGTTTATTTATTTATTTATTTTTGCTGTGTTGGGTCTTCGTTTCTGTGCGAGTGCTTTCTCTAGTTGTGGCAAGCGGGGGCCACTCTTCATCGCGGTGCATGGGCCTCTCACTATCGCAGCCTCTCCTGTTGGCGGAGCACAGGCTCCAGACGCGCAGGCTCAGTACTTGTGGCTCACGAGCCTAGTTGCTCCGCGGCATGTGGGATCCCCCCAGACCAGGGCTTGAAGCCATGTCCCCTGCATTAGCAGGCAGATTCTCAACCACTGCACCACCAGGGAAGCCCCCTGATAAAGTAACTTTAAAGATACTTTATCTCATAAAATAAAGCATACATGTTCTTCTGGGTATTGTACTTTTTAATTTGTTACTGAATTCAGGAAGGTATTTATTTTACATCTTTATAAAGGAAAAATGGGTAACAGAAAGGATAATATAATTTTCAACTATGGTCTGGCAAAAGATGCAAGTGTTCAAAAAATTTCCTCTGTTGGTCTTCTAGAAAACTTGATGGCAACTACAAACATGTGGAATATCCTCACTGAAAGGGTTGGTTTGAAAAGGGTGTTGACTTAAGTAAACCTGGAGATGAGTGAAGACTGTAAGACTGTTGGCAAAAGCATTCTAAGATAAGCACCTTACAAGCACATAAGCTCTCTACTCTAGTTGATAAACTTGTTTCCTGTGGCAGTGTGGTCTAACAATTCTGAAACCTCTATACATGTATTCTGGAATTGAAAAGTTAAGGAATAGATGGCTGAAGGTAGGATCCAGGTTTCTCACTGTTGGAGTGGGACATTATAGACAAACAAATGGCTAAGGATAGAATGAACTATGAGGTAATGGACTAGAGTTGAGGCATCAATATGAACTCATGTTTAGCTTAATATAAATACAGATGGGTACATAAAGAAATATATATATGAACAACAAGCATACTAGGACAAAAATATTGGTTTCTAATACCATCCTCCAATAGAATGAACCAGAACTTCTTGGAGAAATGGCTGATTCTGGGGCAGGGAATATATAAGATGAGCCTGGATCATCTTGCAGTGCTGGAAGTTAAGAAAGTGCCAATACATACATGCATACACCTGTGTACTCACGCAGTGGTGGGAACATGCCAAAAGGACACAGGAGCCTCTGAAAGATCTCCCAACGGCCAAAGCTGGAACAGTTTGAACAACAAAGTAAAGTGTTATTGGATCATATTCCAGAGTATAAAACAAGTATCTATGAGTTTACCCTGATATAAATACATCATTAAATATATAAATTAATGGAAGATAATAGACAAATATCCTCTTGCAGAAAAATCCCCAATAATTTATTAGATACTCTGCTCTTAATGAGGTGGAACATAACTTTATGCTTCTTACATATGGAAGTGATTTCCTTTCTAAGAATTCTATATGGAAAAGCTGGTGGGGGGTGGTGGAAGAGTAATGATAGTGGAGAAACCTGAGCAGAAATACTACCTCAGGCAGGTGATCAAGGTCAGAACATCAATGGTGATGCCATGTTGATAGTATCCTTAATGTGATGTGTTAAGAATGGCAACTTATCTCTGTGGTCTTTCTCCTCAGTACCCATAACCTCAGTCTAACCATGAGAAAAACATCAGGCAAATCCCAACTGAGGATTATTCTACAAAATACCTGACCAGCATTTCTAAAAACTGACAAAGACATCCAAAACAAGGAAAGTCTGAGGTACTGTCACAGACGAGAGCCTAAGGAGTCATGATGGCTAATTATCTTAATGACTAGTATCAATATTGATTCATTAATTACGACGATGCAGCATACTAACGTAAGATGTTAATATTAGGGAATACTGAATGTGGGGTGCATGGGAACTCTCTGTGCTATCTTTGTAATATTTTCTTAAATTTAAAACTATTCTAAAATAAAGAGATGATTAAAAAATAAACCTTAAAGCATAAAAGTAATTCTGATCTCAAGAAACTTGAGCAGTCCTAGGTTATGATTCAGATTTGCTAATATATGATTATAGTATTACGGATAATATCATAGGGTATAAATGGATATTTAGCATGTCCGTAAGGCACTCTGAAATACTAGATGCATTAAGTGATTTTTTTTCCAGGGCTGGATTTCAGCCAATTCATGGCAAATTTTACTATTGAATTTGCCCAAAGACCTTCTATTCTACATTGATATATAAAGATCCTATAAAGGAAAAGATAGACAAATTTGATTAGGTAGACATTTAAAAAAAGTCAAATAAGGTAATAAACAAAATGATAATGCAAAGGGAAAACTAGTAGAACAAACAAGAACATGTGAGATAAGGAACAATTAAGTTGCTTAATTTATGAAATGTTCCTAAAATTGATACGAAGATTCTGTTAGAAAATTGTGTGAAGAATATGATTAGACAATTCATAAAATAATAAATATAATCAGCCTAAAACCATAAAAATATATTTAACACTACTAGGAATTTAATAAATGTGAATACAAAAACACAAATATAATTATTTGTATTCAAATAACCAAAGATTAATACTCAACACTGATAAATATGCACTGAAATGTGTAAACTCATATCATTCTAGATAATTCTAGGAGGTCTGCAATTGATTCCATAACGAAAAAAAACCTACTACACTACTGGTACTAGTACTCTCCCAAGTACCATAATCCTTTTCTTGCCATAGCTCTTAAGTGTTTAGAAGTACACACAACCTTTGGGATTTTTAGTATGTATTTAGGGGAGTTTTATTGCCTTTCTCTTGTTAGGCTCTTTGATACGGAATGTAGACTCCCCTAAAATCTCCCCAAAAAAGCCATTTTAGTATGAGCCATGCATCTTAGGATGTAAGGCATTGCTGAGAGTCATTTCCAACTGCAGTTCAGTTCGTTTCTGGAAGACTTTTTGGGTATAGCCCCTTGCTTTCTGTCTTAAGGGTAGATAGTTGAAGGGGTGTGAACTGGCTTCCTTTTTTCAGGTTGTCACTATTGTTTCATTAAATAAAAGCTGGGTGAATTTTTTAACCCAAATAAACTACTTTAGGCTTAGTTAAGATTTCTTTCATACTCTGTCCTTAGGCTGTTTCTCAATCTTACTTTTTAATTTGGATGTGAGTTTTTGTATTTTCCTGCATTTTTATAGGCATTTTGGTGGGAACTTGGATAGGCTGTTTTAGGTACTGCTAGCCAGATGCTGTTATGGGTTGGATGTTCTGCTAGATAGTTTTATTTGATTATAAATGCTACTCCCTATAATCTATCCAAAATAGTTCATAGAAGAAATCTAACTCCAAATTCACCTCCTGCATCCTTGCCAAATACTTTAAAAACATAAAATCTTGAAGTTTCAGATTGCATTTTCCTTATTTGTGAGTTGACCCTATCTTCACCTTAATACTCTGTTTTGGCATCTCTCCCAGACCTATTTTCCTTTTGCCAGTTTGGCTTGCCATAGATCTTAACTTTTATAATCAACTCCAAGAACTATCCCATCAATTTTTGAAAGTTGCTCAGTCTGCACTTTTTCCCAAGCCTGTTCCATTGCATATTCCCACCAGACTGTGATTTCAGTTCATTTGATGGGAAAAAAACCTATTGAATTAAATAGGAAATGTCATTTGCAAGGATTTAGGCCTCTCTGAGGTATATACAGGCTTCCTTATCCAGGCTATTTTGCTACAGTGCTTAGAATAGAAAATTAGTGAAAGGTCATAGATGTATTAAAATCCAATGACAATTTCTTTTTATGTTCAAAAAAATTACTCTGACAACTAATTTCCAAGACGTTCTACTACTTTCTTCTGCTAACTCAACTCTTTAGTATGGTACCCAAAGATGGTATTTTTTTTATTATTATTTAAAAAAAATCATTTTAGGAAGTTCCAAGTCTATAGCTTCTTACTGGAGACTTCTTAAATTTTTTTCTCTCTGAATATTTCAAAATATAAATAATAGAAAAAAATCATTTCAATCTACAACTAACCACAATATCTTCTGCCCCCAAGGGAAGAAGATTGAATTCTGTAGCAAAGTACTTTGATGGTTTTTGTTTGTTGCAAAAAAATAAGGTTCATGGAATTATCTGTAAGGTCACTGCAAACAAAGGCAAGGCTAAATTGACTACCTAAAAAACAAATTGGGTATTTCAGAATTGCGAGGTTTACAAGAAGAGGACAAATGGGAGAAAACTCTTGAGGGATCAAGAGGCCAAAGGAGATTGAGAACATCAGGAGAGAAGTCGATTTGTAAGAAAAGGTCTACACTGGCTATGGCTGCGGGGACTTTGTTTCAAGACCAAGAGTGAGTAACATTCCATCTTAAGTTATACTCTGTGCCATGCAGAGATTTATTCTATCACTAAAGCTGAAGGAAAAATTACTAAACATAATGCTTTGTCTGAATCTTGTGGGGAATTTAGAGTAAAATGTAACTATTATAATTCAAGTCCACAGAAATTTTCAGAAACATTGTGGAGGATGTGAAAAAAATTTATTAATATTTTAAAGGACAGAAACAAAGCTGAAGACCCCTCCAAAGTTCAAAACTGGAACAATTTAACAACAAAATAAATATTGCTTATATTCAGTTATAACCCAAAGAATATAAAAGATATACATGAGTTCACATAATTAGTTAATACAAGAATGAATAAATAAACAAATAAATAAAAGAGAAGGAACCCGTCTTCTTTAAAGAAGCATTCCAAATAATATGTATAGATACTCATATCCAGGAGGAGAGCTTAATTTCCCTCCCTTTGAGTTTGGGCTAGACCTAATGAATTGCTTACACAGCATAGAGTAAGGAAAGGGAAAAACAGTAACTCTACAGTATAGAAACCTGGTAGACATAATCTTAACCAGGTGATCAAAGGTAACATCAATGGTGATAAATCATGTTGATATCATGTATCCCTTGCTATAATGCAATGAGAAGAGGACCTCACTTCTGCGGTATTCTTTTCCCAAAACCAATAAGCCCAGTCAAATCATAAGAAAACATCAAACTCAAATTGAGCGTCATTCCATAAAATATCTGGTCACTACTCTTCTAGATTATTAAGGTCATGAAAGATAAGAAAAGACTGAGAAACTGTTACAGACGTGATGACATTGATGGTTAAATGCAATGTGGTATCCTGGGTCGGATCCTGGAAGAGAAAAGAGACATTAATGGAAAAACTTGTGAAATCTGAGTTAGTCTATATAGTTTAGTGGCAGTGAACCAATGTTAATTTTGACAAATGTATCATGGTTAGGTAAAATGTTAACATTAAAGAAAGCTGGATACAGTGTATGAGGGAACTCTTTATACTATCTAAAATAATATCCTAAAATTCTCAATTAAAAATTTATTTAAAAAAATTGAAGGATTATGTTACTCAGAATAAACTGCTTTAGATTCACTACAGTAGAACTATTTAAATTCTAACAATTCAAAAATATATATTAACCTAGTGACTACTGTAGGCCTGGGGCACAAGAGTGCAAAAAAGACAAAAATTACCAGCTTCACGGTGCTTATAGCTCAGTGGAGAGAGGCATATGATAAAACAACAAAAGGAGCAAATACATAAATTTTATTGTATGTTAGGAGGTGACAAATTCTATCAAAAATGATTAAGCAGGGAAAGGAGGGCTTTGCAGTAAGCAGGGCAGAATTCAACGTTCTAAAGGTCATTCTCATTGAAAGGTGATATTTAAGCAAAATCTTAAAGAATGTGAGGCAATTAACCACACCAGTATCTGGGAGAAGAGAATTCTATGTGAAGAGAACTGACAGTGTGAAAGTCCAAGAGTGGAGACATCCCAGGCACATGTTTAAAGAAAAGCAATTGGCCAGAGTCTGTAGCCAGTAAGGAGAGAAGAGTGCTTTAGATGAACAGGGGTGAGAGGCACAATGCAGGGCACACTGGCTGTTGTGAGAACTTTGGCTTTTACTCTGAGTGAGCTGACGAACCATTTGAGGGTTCTGAGCAGGGGTATGTTGTGATCTGACTATGGTCTGAAAGGGATTAATGTGCCTGCTCTGTTGAGGGTAGATAGTGGGTGAGAGAGGGTGGTGGCAAGACATACCAGTTTTTTGTTCAAGATGTATTTATTGAGCATCTACTATGTGTCAGGCTGGGGATATAGCAGTGAGAAGGATCTGTTCTCCCCTGGTGCTTACTTTGTGGTGGGGAGAGGTAGATGAAGTCAAAAACTAGCAAGTAAAAAGACAAAGCAGAGGACAATGCTTGTAAGATATACCAGTTTTTTACTTTCCTTATAGTCATTTTTTGAATGTTCTATTCTGCCAACCTCAAGCTTAACTTTTTTTTTTAAATAAGGCTAAATGCATTTATTATTTGTTTATTTATTGCATTATTGCCACTTTTTTTTAGGGGTCTGAGAAAATAAAATTATTTTTGGTTTAAAGCAGAGGTCATCATCAACAAATCTTCCCCCCCCCCCAGTTTATTGAGTTATAATTGACAAATAAAATTGTAAGATATTTAAGGTGTACAATGTGATGTTTTGGTATAAGTATACATTGTGAAAGAATTCCCCCCACTGAGTCAATTAACAAACCGTTTTTATAAAAAAACTAAAAGTTAAGAGTGATGGTTTAAAATTGTCTAAAATTTTACATTTGATCCAGACAAGATATTCTAAAACCTCTAATCTAGGGGAGAGAGGGAGGGAGAGAGAAAGAGAGGGAGAGAGAGGGTTTAATTTCTTACATCTGTTCAATTTGCAGTGTGTCAGATACAAGTATATAAATAATATAATTTACTAGGCATTTCTGGGTAATGCCGTAATTCCTACTAAAATTAGCTGTTGGGATCAGACATTAAAACAACCTCATTTCTTTTTGACTGAAACCTTAAAATAAATACTGGGGAATTAGTCATGAAATACAAATTTGACAGCTATTCCATAGATTTAGAAATTAGCAAAAAGAAAACAAGCATAAATTTCTCCTTCCCTTCCCCCTCCCCCTCCCCCCTTTCCTCCTTCTTTGTAAATTTAAAGTCAGCAAAATTTAAGTTCCTTTGTTGTGATTTGATAAAACAATTTGGCCTTACAAATTCCAAAAATAATTTGGTCCACCTATAAGGAAAATTTAGGATGAAATCTCAAGTTATGCTCTGTTGCCCTCTCAATAACATTAAATTTTTCTCCCATTTTTCCTTTGCCTTTAAAAGTTTGTATCAAATTCATTGCCTAGATACTAAAAATCACATTAATGTATTAATAACAAAATTTTCTCCCAAGTGATGATATCATATATGGAATAATCTTGTACAATTATGACTTAAATATTGAGCTGTGTGCAAGAGTGTGATATGAACACATTGAAACTTATTTTTGAATAGTCAATATTATAAAAACATCTGTGCTTATCATTGACTACTTAATAATCATTTTTAAGTCAAGAAAATGTACTTGAGTTGCTACTTAACTGATTTTCAGTTAGCATTATTTTTAGTTATAGAATGAATTGGAAAAGCAAATACTTTTGTGTTCCACTTTCAAATGTGATACATCAAAATAAGAGATGTTTTGACAGAAAAAAGAAAGCTTGTTCAGCCCCTGTCAGCATCAGTCAATTCTTTCATTTATTGGAGAACTTGAGGAATGTTTAGTGAAATGCTGACAAATGGACTTCAGAGCATATCTAATTAGTATTTTTTTTTCTTCCTGGACTGTGTGGAGAAGGTAAGGTAATTACAGAAACCTGAAGTTTAGTCTTCAAATTGAAGCCCAACTTAAATGTAGTTCAAAACCTTTATCCCTTTAAGCCCACTTTCTCTTACTGCCTTTTGATTTCTATGGTGGTTCATCCATATTAATGTACCTAATGACAGACACCCTGAAGAGGTGAGAATGAATGCTTTTCCTCTGACATATCAGCAGAGGATGATGGTACAAAGCGTGTCTTTCACTGTGTATCTGCATGGACTCTGGGTCTGAGAGAATGATATATACTTCTACTTTATGCCTGCAAGATTCAAAAGGCCTTTTCAAATATTCATGTCCTTTTTTTTTTTTTTCCTTTTTATTCTCTACTGGTATGTGTTATGTGATGAGAAGAATGTCAGAGTCTCTGGAGTTTTATTTTTAAGTTTTAGTCTTGCCTGAGGGGGAAAATATATTGAAAATTTGCTGGTCAAGCTGTTCACACTTTCTCATAACATGTCTAATAATTGCAAAGCAGTTTGTTCAAATAATTTAGGCAGGCCTTGAATAATTACCACGATAGACTCTGAGGGGAGTTATTGGACAGTGTCTGGCATTCCATCGGTAACACCTGGGGATAACTTTCCTTTTGTTTTGCCTGTATAACCAAGGAGAAGTCAAAGGAGATACAGAGATGAGGGATTTTTTTTTTTTTTTTAGCTGAATTCTGATCAGTCTTCACTGATCTTGTTTCAGCTTGGGTTATAACTTCCTCATGTATGATGCATCAAGTTAATGGGATTTGTATTGCCACAGGCACTGTTGCCATTTCGTAGGCTGTGGCGGGCAAGTGGAAATGCTGATTAGAAACATGGTAATGCAACTACCCCTACCTGCTAAACCCAAACTTGGAGTGAAAGGGCAGTGCATTTGTAGTTTTATTACTGGGGCCACTAGTTGTTGCTGTTGTTTGTTCTTTTTATTTTCCATGGGTTTGAAAACTTAACGTATACATTCATATTTTAGTATGACATTTAGTCCTTTTCTTCCATCAGATTTCTGGACCCAATTACTTTTTAAGATTTTGCTTTTAATTTTTATCAGCTTCTAAGCCTCACCTTTCTCCATCATCAACCAGAAAAAAAAGAATAAAATCACCAGCTGGTGAAAAAATCATTTGAAGGATGTTAGCCAGATTAACTTTTACATAATAATTATGAATTAATAACATTTTTCCTCCTCAGTAAAATCCATGTATTTAGTTAGTTTCAGGGAAAAGAGAAGAGGAAAGAGAAATAAATTCACGGTGACCCATTTCTCCTACCCCTTACCCCGACCTCTTACAATCATCATTCAATTCTCTGTATCTATGAGCTTTTCATTTTTAAGATTTTTTTTTTTTAGTTTAAGTAAATTGAATAATAAATTTTAAAAATGAAAAAAATGAAACACTCTTGAAAGCGATGAAAGAAAAATAAATCACTTGAGATATATTTCTTGTTCATGATCAAAAGGCACAATATTATTAAGATGTCAATTCTTTATAAATTGATTTAAAGATCCAGTGCAATACCAATAAAAATCTCAGCAAGCTATTTTGTAGCTATCAACAAACTTGTTTTAAACATTTAGTAGTCTAGAAATGCTAATGAAAAGCAAGTAAACAAACTCACACTTCCCAATTTCAAGATTTATTTTAAAGCTACAATAATCAAGAATGCATAATATTTAAAAATGAAGAGACATATAGATAAATGAAGCAGAATAGAGAGTCCATGAATAGACCTATGCAAATACAGACAACTTGACCTTGGTCAAAGGAATAAATGCACATTAACACAGAAAAGATAGTCTTTAGTCAACAAATAATGAGGGTACCAATAGATTACCACAAGGAAATAAATGAATGGAGACACAAACTTTGTACCTTAGATATAAATTCACTCAAAGCCATTCATTGCCTTAAGTATAAAATGAAAAACTATAAAAAAAAAAACAGTGGTATTCCTAGGATAAAATCTACATTAGTTAGAGTCTGATGATTACAAAAAATACAATCCATGACTGATACTGTAGACTGTATTAAATTTAAAATGTCCACTCTGTGAAAGATGGTATTCAAAGAATGGAAAGACAAGCCACTGACTAGGAGAATATATTTTGAAGACACATATTTAAAGAAAGATTTGTATGTGAAATATTTAAAGAACTAGTAAATCTCCACAATCAGAAAACAGACTCCCCAAATTAAAATAAATAGGGCAAAAAAACCATAGTGAAATGATTCACCATGTTATAATAAAACGGTCATGGACTCATAGCCTTTAAAAGCTACCCAACACAAAAGGGAAGAGGAAACTGTAATATAAAACTATAATTTCCCAAGTATTAAAAATATCACCTACATTCTGAGTGAAGTAAATAACTTGTCAACCCCCTCTTCATTATGGGAACAACCACACTGGGATATAACATGTGTTGGAAGAAGTGATTAAAAATGATCTAAACCAGTGCACTAAAATTTTAAACAACTTTTCACTATAGACACAGAAAAAGCATTCATTGGGAACAGCAATAACATCCATTTATGAAAAAATACCTTTGACATGCGATGAAAACATAACCTCTGGATACACATTCTCTCTTTTAGGTTTTCAGTGGGAATTGTGCCTAAGTGATTAGGGCAGGATTTGGTCCAATAAATAGACTGAAAATTTTGTAACAAGTGGTGGAGTAATACATATTAATTCTGAACAGATTGACACTGTAATTTGGGATAAAAACCATAATGATTACAGAACGCAGTCAGTGTAAGTCAAGTCTGATGGACTGGAACAGATGTGTCCACCTGTTTAGAGCCCAGCTCTGCGTCACTTGGGATGCATAATATGACTGAGGTCCGTAACATTAGCTATTTAGAAAGGTATACAGGTTAGGAAAAAGGAGAAATGTCAAATTCTGAATCATTCTTTTGTTCTCCTATGTAACTATTGAGGTCAAAAAGACAAGAGAGTACACGAAAGACAAAAATAAAAGAGAAAGTCCAGAGGAGATGTAAACCTCATTACATGCCTTTCATTGGAGACAATTTAGAAAGCTTCATAAAGGGCATTTCAAGGACAGAAGGATGGAATAGATTCTGTTTTCATTTTCCTAAAATTGATAAATTTTGTGTAAATTAACTCAATCTGATTTTTTTTTTTAAATGCTAAAGTGAATGAAGAAAAATGGAAAGAAGCATCCACATTTCAACGTTCGTGCCTAGGGGCGCTCCACATATCTAGCACCAAGTAAGATTAGGCTTTTGCAAATAGTTATCATTTGAAATCATAGGGAGAAGATTTTTTTGACGGAATATGCCCCAGGTCTAAAGTTTATACTGTATGTCATTGGGGGTAATTTTATTTTTTCTTAAGATAGAAGGAAATATTTCTAGTATGATAATAAATGTCTTTTTATCATAAGAAAGTTTTAATATGTGGTAATAAACATCATTCATTTTAAAGACTGAATATTATAGACGTTACTATTAAAATATCCTTCCTGTCTTTGCTCCTTAATCTTTCTTATTTAAATTTATTAACAAAACCAAGTACATGTGTGCTATTCTCCTTTCCTTTCCTTTCTCTATCAGCCTCTGGGCATTAACCAATCCTTAACCTATAGTTTCTCTATCACTATAAGGATAAAAAAACATTAAAAATTTTTAGTATATAGAAAGCAGTCTTCCAACTCATTTATAATCTTCAACTGTGTTTGTAGGAGTTGTTTTATATTAAGAAAGTCAAATAAATTTACTTTACTTCCAGTAACATTATTTTTCTTGGAATGAGGTATTCAAGTTTCATAATGTGAAAGATACAAGTCAGTTTAGTAAACTAAAGAGATATTCTTGGCAAAAAGCTATCAATTGAGTAAAACCTGTCAGAAACACTCAAGAAACTTTTTCAGTTTTACCTTCCCTTCCTGCCCTTTTTTATATGTGGAAAATCTAGGGAAAGATCTTTTCAGTCTGTGTTCACTACCATACTTGACAGAAACTTGAACAATCTAAATACCTCACTGGGTAAAGGCCATTATGGGCTTCTAAAAAATGGTTTGACTTCTCACACTCAAGGAGGTGTATAAAATCTAATATGTATACAAAAAGAAGATAAAACATATAAATAGATGAGACATATGCAAGTGTTCCATTACAAGGGGCAACAGAATGGCTGATTTGGGAGTAACTGAGTATTTGCTAGAGATTCCTGCTTTAAGCTCAAAAAGTTAAAAGGATTCAGAAAAATGATGTGTTTTATATGATTCTGCACATAGTACGTTTTATTATCTTACAAAAAGTGTTACTGCCTTATTTTACAATATTTAATAAGTCAAATTATATAGAAATAAATGCTATGTCATGACCTAAAGGATTAAATTACTATTAAATTATGCATACAATATATTGTATTAGAAGATGACTAAGGCTTTTTGTGTCTAAATCAGTAGTTTTCAACTCTGGCAGTGCATCAGCTGGGAAATTTAAAACAATACTGATGTGTCAGTCCCCAGCTCTCCCTCCTGAGATTGTGATATAATTGACCTGAGGTGGGGACCAGGAATAGAATTTTTAAGATCTCTCCAGGTCATTTTATTGTGAGTCAGTGTTGAGAAACACTACTCTTGATTTATGTTTTTAAATCAGTGAGTTCTTGTGAGAAAAATAGAAAATAAAATACCTTCACATTATACTTGTGCAACATTTTACAGCTGTAAAAAAGGGTTTAAAACCTAGTGGGGACATACTGACTAATTAAAGATTAAAATAGAGGTAAATAAGATTTGGAGAAGATCATTGAAGCGAATTTGGGGGGGTGCCAAGAAATGCATTTTAGGGAAAGAGATTTTAAATCTTTGGAATGAAACACAAGTAGGCTTTTTTTCAATCTTCTTTTATGTTGTAGCATGTACCAGAACTTCGTTCCTTTTATTGGCCAAACAATATTCCATGGTGAGGATATACCACAAGAAGACAGTAACCAAAGACTACATATTACATGATTCCACTTACATGAAATATCCAGAATAGGCAAATCTATAGAGTCAGAAATTAGATTAGTAATTTCCTAGGACTGGGGTAGGGGAAGTATGAGGAGATTGGAGAGTGATAACTAAAGGGTATAGGATTTCACTTTGTGGTGATGAAAATATTCTAAACTTTAATGTGGTGATGGTTGCACTTATCTATGAATGTACTAAAATGCAGTGAAGTATACAGTTTAAATGGGTGAATTGTATGGCATGTGAAATATATCTCAAAGCTTTTTTCTATTTTTTAAATAAGAAGGCTTGCCAATTCAGGTGGGTAAGAGGGAGATATGGCAGACAGCCTGGAGAGTTTGCTGAATGGCAAGTAGCTGATGATGGTTGGCATATAAGGTTCAGGAAGGGGTCTCAGAAGTGTTTAGAAATGAAGCTGGAGAGATAAACTGGGTAAGATCATGAAGGATGTAATAAACCTTTAAATTTTTCTTCATTTCAATTGTGGTAAAATGCACATAACATAAATTTACCATCATAACCATTTTAAGTATATAGTTCAGCAGTGTTAAATATATTCACATTGTGGTACAACCAACTTCTAGAACCTTTTCATCTTGCAAAACCGAAACTCTGTATTTATTAAATAACAACTCCCCATTTCCCACTTATCCCTATCCCCTGGCGACCACCATTCTACTTCCTATTTCTGTGAGTTTGACTACTCTAGTTAAATCTAACTGAATCATGCAGCATTTATCTTTTTGTGACTGGCTTATTACACTAAGCATAATGTTCTCAAGGCTCTTTTTTTAAGGCTGAATAATATACCATAGTATATATATAACATGTGTTATTTATCCATTCATTCATATGATGGATACTTGAGTTGCTTCCACCTCTTGACTAATGTGAAAAATGCTGCTATGAACATGGTTGTACAAATATCTTTTTTGAGACCCTGCTTTCAGTTCTTCTGAAATCAGTAAGCCTTTTTTGAGGAGTTTAAAATGTATCGTTAGATTCTACATATAAGCAATATCATATGATATTTGTCTTTCTCTGTCTGGCTTACTTCAGTTGGTTTGATAATCTGCACCCATCCATGGTGCTGCAAAGGGCATTATTTCATTCTTTTTTATGGCCGAGTAATATTCCATTGTATAAATATACCACATTTTCTTTATCCATTCATCTGTCAGTGGACATTTAGGTTGCTTCCATGTCTTGGCTACTGTAAATAGTGCTGTAATGAACATTGAGGTGCATGTATCTTTTCAAATTATGGTTTTCTCTGGATAAATGCCCAGGAGTGGGATTGCTGGATCATATGGTAGCTATATTTTTAGTTTTTTGAGGAATCTCCGTGCTGTTCTCCATAGTAGCTGTACCAATTTACATTCCCACCAACAGTGTAGGAGGGTTCCTTTTTCACCACACCTTCTCCAGCATTTGTTATTTGGAGACATTTTGTTGATAGGTGTTCTGACCAGTGTGAAGTGATACCTTATTGTAGTTTTGATTTGCAAATCTCTAATAATTAGCAGTTGAGCATCTTTTCATGTGCCTTTTGGCCATCTGTTTGTCTTCTTTGAAGAAATGTCTATTTAGATCTTCTGTCCATTTTTTCATTGGGTTGTTTGGTTTTTTTTTTTGATATTGAGCTGCATGAGCTCTTTGTATAGTTTGATTAATCCCTTGTCAGTTGCATCATTTGTAGATATTTTCTCCCATTCTGTATGTTGTCTATTTGTTTTGTTTATGGTTTCCTTTGCCATGCAAAAACTTAAGTTTAATTAGGTCCCATTTGCTTATTTTGGTTTTTATTTCCATTACTCTGGGAGATGGATCCAAAAAGATATTGCTGTGATTCATGTCAAATAGCATTCTACCTTTGTTTTCCTCTAGGAGTTTTATAGTATCCAGTCAATCTAAAAAAATGATACAAGTGAACTTATATACAAAACAGAAATAGACCCACAGACATAGAAAACAAACTTATGGTTACCAAAGTGGAAAGTGGGGAGGGGATAAAGTAGGATTTGGGGATTAACATATACACACTTCTGTACATAAAATATATAACCAGTAAGGATCTACTGTATAGCATGGGGAACTATACTGAATATTTTATAATAACCTATAAGGGAGAATTTTTTTCTTCTGAATATGAAAAAGATATATATATATATGTATATATAACTGAATCACTTTGCTGTATACTTGAAACCAACACAACATTGTATATCAACTATTCTTCAATTTAAAAAAATAATAAAATGTATCCTGAGAGTAATGAGCGGCAATTAAAATTTTTTAAAAGCAGGGAAGTCACACAGTTGGAGGACACTAGAGGAGGAACAATAATGGGAATATTTCAGTATTACAGACATGAAAGTTAAGATTCAAGAAACCTAGCCTCCTATCTTCCAGTATTGTGTGTGATAATGAAAAGAACCAGAGCCAGAGCCAGAGATAGACAAGAGTCTTCCTAGGATCCCAGTCAACTCTGGGGATTGGGGACGTTGTCTGCATGTACTAGACTGTGCCCACTCAGGAGAAACCAGAGGAAGATTTAGGGTAGATTTAAAAGCATTCTCCAAGCTGCAAACAGATCCATCAACACAGGGTAGAAGCCTCACTGGCACAACCTCTGACCAAACACTTATTGCACAACAAGCTACTCTGAACCATGAGAAATTCTTAGTAATCCAGGCTTAAAAATAATATCAGTCATTTCTAGCAATCAGGAAGACTGTATGCCCAAGACTGTGCCCTTTCAAGAGTGATCAGAGAGGGTACCTCTAAGGTACTAGTTCCTGCTTGAACTTGAGACAAAAAAATGTAAGCTCTCTGTACTGTGATAGCAATCTCCAAGCCACACATGTTCCCAGTGGTAAAGAGTAAAAATATAACTGGCTAAGATGGCTTAAACTCAAACATTGACCAATAAGTGGCTTATGTAGACCCATGGGTAACCACTAGGTAGCCAGGAGGAAAAATCTGAATAGACACACCAGAAATTCCTACTATGGCAGAAATAGACTTTCCATAATTAGTTCAGCCAAGTCATTAACAAGTAAATAACTTACCAAACAAAGAAAAACTACCTACTTGGGGGAGGGAATCAGTATTTGGAGATATCTAAATTGTCTACTTATCAACGAAAAAATTATGAGAAATGGAAAGAAACAGAAAGGTGTGGTCTATCCATAGGAAACAGCAGGCAATAGAAACTGCTTTTGAAGGGGGTCAGAATGACGGACTTAGCAAAGACTTCAAAACAGCTAATATAAACATGTTCAAAGAACTAAAAGAAATCATGTTCAAATAAATAAAATGGGTTATGATAACCATATATCGTCAACTAGAGAAGATCAGTAAAGAGACAGATTATTAAAATTATTTAAATGAACCGAATGGAAATTTTGAGTTTAAAAGCAAAACAGTGATGAAAAAATTACTGGATTGGTTCAAGAGTTGCTTTAAGCTAGCATAAGAAAGAATCAGTGAACTTGAAGATATGTCATTACAGATTTTGCAATGTGAGTAACAGAGAAAAGAAAGAATGAAAGTTATTAACATAGATTCAGAGAAGTGTGGTACACCATTAAGTACATCAACATACGTGTGGAATATTAGAAGAGAGAGAAAGGGACAGAAAAGAAATATTCAAAGAAATAATGGCTGTCATAATTCAAAACAATTATTTTGTTTAAAAGGTAATTGTGTCGGTAATTTAAAAGGCAATATAATTGCATACTTCTCTATTCTTCCCTTTACATGTGAAATCTAAAAAAATGATACAAATGGACTTATTTACAGAACAGAAACAGACTCACAGACTTAGAGAACGAACTTACGGTTACTGGAGGGAAGAGTGGGGAGCAGGGATAGATTGGGAGTTTGGGACTGACATGTACACACTACTATATTTAAAATAGATAACCAACAAGGACCTACTGTATAGCACAGGGAACTCTGCTCAGTATTATATAACAACCTAAATGGGAAGAGAATTTGAAAAAGAATAGATACCTGTATATGTGTAACTGAATCACTTTGCTGTACACTGAAACTAACACAACATTGTTAATCAATTATACTTCAATATAAAATAAAAATTAAAAAAATAAACTATGAAGAGACCTAAAACAAATAAAGAGATCAAAATACTAATTTAAAGGCTTCCCACAAGAAAGGGCCAGACTCAGATACTTCACTGGTGAATTCTAACGAACATTCAAAGAAGAATTAATATCGATCCTTCACATACTCTTGCAAAATGTAAAAAAGAGGGAACATTTTCTAACTCATCATATAATGCCATTTTTACCAATATACTAAAACCAAGGACATCATAAGAAAAGGAAACTATAGGCCAATATCCCTTGTGAATATTAAGATATATTCAAAACTCCTCAAAAATACTATCAAACTGAATCCAGCAAAAAGTAAAAAGAGTTGTGCCCTATGACCAAGTAAAATTTATCTTAGGAATGCAAGGTTTGTTTAACATCTGAAAATCCATTAGTGTAATACAGCATTCTAATAAAGGATAGAATCCATATCCTCATCTAAATTCAGGTTTGATTACTCAAGTCCACTAATACGCAGATTTTTTTCAATAAATATATACTGGAGTGCTACATGATCTGCAGACAGTTGAATCCACTGATGCATATGGAGCGACAACTGTGAAGTTACATGCGGATTTTTGATTGCATAGAGGTTTAGCACCCCTCACCCCTGAGTTGTTCAAGTGTCACCTATATAGGCAGAAAATATCTGAAACCATTCAGCACAGTTTCATGACAAAACTGCCCAACAGCTTAGGAACAGAAGACACTTTCCTCAGCCATCTACAAAAATAGACCATCTACAAAAGTCCACAGCTAACATTATACTGAATGGTAGAACACTGAATGCTTTACTGGTAAGATCAGGAACAAGACAGGAAGTCTGCTCTTGCCACTTCTGTTTAACATTCTACTGAATATCTTAGCTAGGGTAATTAGGAAAGATAAACAAAGATCATGCATATTGTAAAGGAAGAAATAAAGCTATCTTTGTTGCAGATGGCAGGGTCTTGTATATAGACTATCCTGAAGAATACACACACACACACACACACACACACACACACACACACACACACGCACGCACTATTGTAACTAATAAACAAGTTTAGTGAGACTGTAGTATATAGATCAATACACAAAATCAATTGTATTTCTATAAAATAGGAATCAATGTTCTGAAAATAAAACAATTCCATTTATAACAGCATCAGAAAGAATAAAATACTTAAGTATAAATTTAACAAAAGAAGTAAAAAACATGTACCGTGAAAATTATAAAACATCATTACCAGAAATTAAAGATCTAAATAAGTCAAAAGACATCTCATGTGTTTGAAGTGGAAAACTTAGTACTCTTACAATGGTAATATTCCCCAAATTGAACTACAGATTCAATGCTCTCCCTATCAAAATGCCAGCTGGTTTTTTTTTAAAAAACGGAAATTGATTTTTCAAATCTGTTACGGGACTTGTATCCAGAACACATTAAATACTACTGTAACTCAACAATAAAAAGACAAATAACCCAATTTAAAAAGAGCAATGGATTTGAATAGATATTCCTCTAAAGAAGATGTACAAATGGCTGCTAAGTATATGAGAAGATGCTAAACATCATTAGTCAGTAGAGAAAATACAATCAAAACTATAAAGAGATCCCACTTCACATGCACTAGAATGGCAATAATCAAAAAGACATGTAATAAATGTTGGCAAGTATATGGAGAAATTGAGAGCCTTATACATTGCTGGTGGGAATGTAAAATGGTATAACCACTTTGGAAAACAGTTTGGTGACCACTTAAAAAATTAAACATGGAGTTACATAATTACCCAACAATTCCATTTCTCCCCAAAAGGAATGAAAACATACATCCACATGAAAGCTTATATACAAATGTTCCTTGAAGCATTATTCATAATAGTTGAAAGGTGGAAACAACTGAATGTCCAAAAATAGCATAGTATATTCATACAATTGCATGCTATTTGGCAATAAAAATAAATGAAGTGCTGATACATGCTGCAACATGGATGAACTTTGAAAAATCTTACTAAGTGAAGGAAGCCAGTCACAAAACACCAGTTATTGTATTATTTCATTTATATGAAATGTCTATAATAGGTTGAATCTATAGAAACAGAATATGACTTGCTTAGGGCTCAGGAGATTGATGGGAGGTGATGGCTAATGGGTCTGAATTTTTTTAGGAGGGACTAAAGTGTTGTAAAATTGTGGTGATGGTGATACAATGCTGCTGGTACACTAAAAGTATCCAATTGGACACTTTAAAGGGGTTAATGGTATGGAATGTGAATTATATATCAATAAAGCTGTTAAAACGATCATGTTTTTATACAAACTAATGTATTAGTAAAAAATGCATAAAATAAAACAATTTTGGTATAAAACAATAGCAAAAAAGACTAGGAAGAAATATAGTATTGCAAAGTTTTTGTACTATTAGCCAACAAATGACAAAAAGTTAGAATCATAAAGAATACTTAGATAGTCCAAAAGTTGTCAGGAAAATAGACAAAATGAAACAAAGAACAGAAGGTACAAAGAGATAACAAATAGCAAGATGTATTACTTGATTTCAAGACTTACTATGAAGCTCAGTAATTGAAACAGTGTAGTTTGGCATTAGTATAGAGAAATACATCAGTGGAAAAGATTAGAGAGTTCAGAAATAGACCTACACAAACATGTGCAACTTAATTTTGACAAAAGTGAAAAACAATTTTGTGGGGAGACAACAGTTTAAAAAAGAGTGGTATGGGATAATTGGATATAAATATGCAAAATAACCCACTTTTTTTTGCGGGGGTATGCGGGCCTCTCACTGTTGTGGCCTCTCCCGTTGCGGAGCACAGGCTCCGGACGCGCAGGCTCAGCGGCCATGGCTCACAGGCCCAGCCGCTCCGCGGCATGTGGGATCTTCCCAGACCGGGGCATGAACCCGTGTCCGCTGCATCGGCAGGCGGACTCTCTACCACTGCGCCACCAGGGAAGCCCAAAATAACCCACTTTGATTGATACCTTATATCATATGTTAAAAGTAGCTCAAAATGAATTATAGACCTAAATATAAAACCAAATGTTATAAAACTTCTAGAAGAAATCATAGGAGAAAAATCTTCATGACCTTGTATAAGGTAAAGATTTCTGAGACGCCACAATCGAAAGCACAATCAATAAAAACTTCATCAAAATTTACACTTTTATTTGAAAGACACTATGAGGAGATTGAAAAGACAAGCTACAAACTGAGAGGAATATTTGCAAAGTATGTATCTGATATATGGCTTTTATACAGAATGTGCAAAGATCTCTCAAAACTCAGTAACAACAAAGAACTGATTAAAAATGGGCAAAATATTTGAGCACACACTTGACCAAAGACGATGTACAGACGGCAATAAGCAAAAAGGATGCTCAACATCATTAGTGATTAGAAAAATGCAATTTCAAACTGCAATGAGATACCATGACATACCTATTAGACTTGATAAAATTATAAAGACAGATCATATACCAAATGCTGGCAAAAAATATGGAGGAACTGGATGTCTCTTACATTGCTTGGATAGAATAAAACATGGTAGAACCATTCTGGAAAAGTTTGGCGATGTCATAAAATGTTAAGCATCCACCTGACATATATTCTAGGCATTTAACTGGAGACATTTCATTTAATGAAAGCCTATGTCCATGTAAAAATTTTTATGTCAACACTCATGATATTTTTATAGCAGCTTATTTTTAAATAGCTAAAATGGGAAAAACTCAATTGTCCTTCAACAGATGAATGATAAACAAATTGTGATTTATGGATACAATGCTACTCAATAATAAAGAGAAATGAACTATCATAAAACAACATAGATGAATCTCAAAATGATTTTGCTGAGTGATAAAGGTCAGAAAAAATCAATAATCAAGATATTATCTAACAAGAATAAATTAAACTCAGAACTTTATGAATATACGTGAAGTATTAGTTGAGAGTAACTAAACCACACTATACCATAAAAATGTTTTGCTATTTCTTTACTTAAACTTTATTAAGTTAACATTGAACGTTCATTTCTCTTTTTTTTCACTTGTACAAAGACCTTAAAGATAAGCTTTGCAAATATTGGAATATTCTGTTTTCAAGGCAAACCTTTTAGTAGGTGTATAAAGTGTATTCGTTAGAAACCTTCTGTCTTCAGTAATAAAAATGAAGTTGAATTAAGTGAAGTTAAGCAAAAAAAAATTGTTTCAGAAGTTATAGGACCAAAATTAAGAGGGAGAAATAGATGTGGAAAGAACAAAATATACCAGCAGGTTCTCATCAATAATTTAGAGTAATAGAATTACCAAAATTCCTGCAGACTGTGCACTTGGCAATACTCATTGCCTGGCTCTTTGGCAGTCTTAAAGTATAGCACTGCCATGGAAAAGTGTCCCGCTAGCTACTTCTGGCTTGGGAGACAGGATGAAATTGTGTGGAGAGGAAGGCAATTTTTTCAGAATAGTTTTGAGATTTAAAAAAAAAAAGTGAAGCAACTATGGAGTGAAACAGAAAGTAAAGGGGGAAGATGGCATGATTTCAAAGAGTGTTGTTGTGTTCTCCATATCCCCTTGCAAAGAGTAGGAGAACTTGAAATAGAGAATTGAGTTATTTTGAATTTCCTCTTTGACATTAAAACTGTGCTGCTTTAGTGTAACACAGTCTCGAAGAGATTCTTCCCCTTTGAATTACAAACAAGAGAATGATCTGAATGACTATTTTCCCAGTCTTCCCAAGGATAATACATAACAAATTACATCCTAATTCATTTATAAACATGAAGGCCTTAGTGCATTGATTGGGGCTTAATTCTTACATGAAATCCCGGTTGAGAATGGTCTAGAGTGAATCACAGGCTTTATATAGAATAATTTCACAGAAACCAAGGGCAAAACTACAGCCAGGCTTTTGCAGTCTGACATTTCCTGGCAAAAGAATCATGTTGATCAAGTTTTTATCAGGTCTTTTTTTTTTCTTCGAAGAATTGGTGTCATGCAGCAAAAACTGGCTATTGGGGGCTCACTTCTGTGAGAGGAACAATTGGTAATGGCTTTATGAGCCAGTGTCCCAGAAGGTCACAGAAGAGAATAGAACCTGTGTGTGTGTGTGTGCGTGTTTGCTGGAGGGCTGGTCTTGTTTCTTCCTCTTATTAAGTTATACATTTGCTACTCGTCCTGTTTATTTATGTCCCATATTCATCTTTGTTCCATGTAGTCTGGACTTACAGGACGCTTCGCCTTTTCAAGGCCCTCATGTTCAAACTTCTTATGCACCCTTAGAAGATATACTTTTTTCATTGTACTCTGCAAAATGAGAAGTGCCAGCTTTCCTTATAATCCAAAGAATTATTTCCTTCTATTCTATCGTCCTGTAGTCTTCTAATTTGAACCTTTGATCCTGGTTCTGCAAAGGGAAGGGCATATTTATTTGTTTCCTACTTTACATTTATTTTTCAGTAGATAATTCATGGACACAGGATAAAATTTTAAAGTTGCAAGAAATGTGTCATGGAATTTGTGTCTCCCTCACCCTTATTTCCTAACTACTCAGTTATCCTTCCTAGAGGTAATCAGCATTACTAATTTCTTAAGTAACCTTTCAGATATTTTATGTACGTGGAGGTACATTTTTCCATGAATAATCTTCTCTATATCTGTTTTCTTTAACAAATGTTAGGTACTATAAATAATACTTTGCACACTACTTTTTTCTCCCACAGTACAGAGCATTTTAACCTTCCTGCAACAAAATTAACTTCCTGAGCAAAATGTATAGTAAAAAAATGACAAGAAAACTTGTTATTTTAATACTGACTATCTTCCCTGGTTGCCACGTTTTGGCTTAACCAAAAAAGGAAATATTTTTATATATAGGTAATATGACAACCTATTATATTAACCAAATGCACAGGATAAAGAAGATAATTCATTATATAACTTAAAATAAATTCTTGAAAACACGTTTAAATGTGTTTTTTCATGTAGACAAGACTTTGCTAAACTTTATTAGGAAAATAGATATATTTACACAGAGTTTTTATGACTAATAACTTGAAGTTTTTTTTACCAACTAAGAGTTTCAGCAGTTTTTAGCATACTGTTCATTGATAAGCTTTCTTAGTTTCAGTTGGTGATTTTGGTTTCTAAGAGTTCCTCATTTATGCCACAACAATATGAGAACATAAAGCTACTTATTTCCTAACTTGAACATAGTTCTGAATAGAAAACTATTATCTTATAATATTAACTCTTACAATTCATAAAAGAAGGCTTTTATATTATTTTGGGGAAAGAGTTGTAAGCTGTAAAAAAAATATAGTTATTCCTATCTTCGGCTCTTGGAATCTGACACATTCATTTGTTTGGAAGGAATAACCTGGGGAAGATGGCTTTACAGTACCAGCACTTGCAAAATAGGATATATAATTAGCTTGAGATGAAATGACTTTGTTTTTTTCCATAAAGCCAACATTATACCAAATAACAATAAATGTTACAAATGTTTCTAAGTCATTCCATTTTATTTTTAGTTTTATAATATTTACTCGTAAATTAAATTTTACTTCTTAAATGAAATAGTTTTCTAAATGAGAAGAAACACCTCCTGTGGTTGTTTCTAATTTCATTTTCTGCTAACATAGCTGTTGGCACTAGAAATGAAGAACAATTTTCAGAGATTACTGTCAACCATGTAATTTCTTGGCAAATATATGACAATTACTTTCTGTGTAATTACAGTGTCATTCCATTGGATCCTGCAGCTGAGTCAAAGAAGAGATTTACCAGGCAATCTTGTCTATTACTCCACTTGTGGTTGTTTCCTTATGTCAGTGTTCTGGACACACCATACATTGTGACTCCACTTAATACTGCAGTCAGGTCAAAGCCATAACATTCAATAAAGGCAGCTAATTTTCTTTTGCTACTAGATTATTCCTTTGGATTAAGACTAAGCTATATATTTGGGTTTGCTTTTATTACTCATTAACATTTCAGGGGCACGCAATAATGAGTGTTGAGGATCGTCTTCAAAGAATCAAATAGAAGTTTTAAACCAATGAATTAACATAAACAGAAAATAAAGACAAAGCCATTAAAAAGGGTAATAATTTTAACGTTAGAAAAGATTTATATTTGACACTGAAAACTCTTCCAAATTTAAAGTGCTTTTCTAGAACATTTTCCATTTAAAATATGTCTCAAAACATCACTCAGTTTTTCAAATGGAAATACAAAGGAAATGCATAGTTCTTCACAAGCTAGAATGAGTTTCCTATAAGAGAGTGGAGCAGCAGAAAAATGTGTTGACATTTTTAGTTTAATGAAAATCTATTTTTTGGCTTAGTTTTGCGTAAGCTAAATGTTGAAATCCCTGAATGGAAAATTTTTTGGAAAAAGTATCACAAGTTTAAATAGAATTTCATGTAATTTTCAGATGCTTTTCTTTCGAGAAATGACATGGATGTTAAAAATTTCTTAGTTCCTAGGAGTGGGGGCTTGGTCTATATGACCCACTCACTCTTTTTTTCTTTTTATTGGAGTATAATTGCTTTACAATGTTGTGTTAGTTTCTGTTGTACAATGAAGTGAATCAGCTATATGTATACATATATCCCCTCTGTCTTGGACCTCCCTCCCACCCCCCCATCCCACCCATCTAGGTCATCACAGAGCACCAAGCTGAGCTCACTGTGCTGTACAGCAGGTTCCCACTAGCTATCTGTTTTATACATGGTAGTGTATTTATGTCAAACCTAATCCCCCAATTTGTCCCACCCTCCCCTTCCTCCCTGTGTCCACATGTCTGTTCTCTACATCTAGGTCTCTATTCCTGCCCTACAAATAGGTTCATCTGTACCATTTTTCTAGATCCCACATATATGCGTTAATATACAACATTTGTTTTTCTCTTTCTGGCTTACTTCACTCTATATGACAGACTCTAGGTCCATCCACATCTCTACAAATTACCCAGTTCTGTTACTTTTTATGGCTGAGTAATATTCCACTGTATATATGTACCACATCTTCTTTTTCTCTTCATCTTTCATTGGACATTTAGGTTGTTACCATGTCTTGGCTATTGTAACTAATGCTGCAGTGAACATTGGGGTCCATGTGTCCTTTTGAATTATGGTTTTCTCAGGGTATATGCCTGGTAGTGGGATTGCTGGGTCATATGGTAGTTCTATTTTTAGTTTTTTTCAGGAACCTCCATACTGTTCTCCATAGTGGCTGTATCAATTTAGATTCCCACCAACAGTGTAGGAGGGTTCCCTTTTCTCCACATCCTCTCTAGCCTTTACTGCTTATAGACTTTTTGATGATGGCCATTCTGACTGGTGTGAGGTGATACCTCATTGTAGTTTTGATTTGCATTTCTCTAATAATAGTGATGTTGAGCATCTTTTCATATGCCTCTTGGCCATCTGTATGTCTCCTTTGGTGAAATGTCTTTGTAGGTCTTCCGCCCATTTTTTAATTGGGTTTTTTGTTCTTTTGGTACTGAGCTCCATGAGCTGTTTGTATATTTTGGAGATTAATCTCTCGCTTCAATTGCAAATATTTTCTCCCCCATTCTGTAGTCTGTCTTTTCGTTTTGCTTATGGTTTCCTTGCTTTGCCAAAGCTTTTAAGTTTAATTAGGTCCCATTTGTTTATTTTTGTTTTTATTTTCATTACTCTAGGAGGTGGGTCAGCATAGACATTTATTTATTTATTTATTTATTTATTTTGTGGTATGCAGGCCTCTCACTGTTGTGGCCTCTCCTGTTGCGGAGCACAGGCTCTGGATGCGCAGGCTCAGCGGCCATGGCTCACGGGCCCAGCCACTCAGCGGCATGTGGCATCTTCCCAGACCGGGGCACGAACCTGTGTCCCCTGCATCGGCAGGCGGACTCTCAACCACTGCACCACCAGGGAAGCCCTCAGCATAGACATTTAGATTTACTTAAATGATATAGGCATTATGGAAAACCTTTTAATTATGATGTGAAAGTAATCTGGAGATTTGATCGATTTACTACATTTGGATATATTGGCTGAATTTCCATAATATGAAGAAACATGAAGGAGAACATGGAATTTAAAGTAATATGTGGATATTTTCATCAGCATTTATTAAACTATCTGATTAATTTTGAAAGTCTCCACTTAATTTTGCCAGAATGCACAGAACCTAGAGGAAAAAGTCTTTAATTTTTACAAATAATCACTTCTTAGAATATATATTGCTCTATTTCATTTTAAAATGCTGTTTGTTTATACC
Organism: Pseudorca crassidens; assembly: GCF_039906515.1. Classification (NCBI taxonomy): domain Eukaryota; kingdom Metazoa; phylum Chordata; class Mammalia; order Artiodactyla; family Delphinidae; genus Pseudorca; species Pseudorca crassidens. The sequence continues at coordinate 70,003,943 of NC_090296.1, forward strand.
ACTAAATGATTAACGATCAGCAACCCCTTTTTGGAGATTAAAAATGTCAAAAATCAGGAAATTATTTTACCAAGATGTGTGTATATTAACCACATTGTAGTCAATTTATAAGCATAAATCATTTATTCATTTCTTCACAAGGAGTTTTTGAGCACCCATTTGATTCCATGCATAGTACAACTTTTGAGGTGGAGGCAGAATACAAATATGAATAGGAAGCAAAGAACACAGTGGCAGAAGTGATGGTCTGTTGATTCCAGCTCATAGTGACTCACAATGTCCACTGTGAGCATCTCTTCTGAAGGCTATGTGCAGTGACATCCTCTTGGTATCATGAAATTGGCAGCAGTGGAAGTATGATCATGGTGAAAGTGAGCAAATGTTGAAGAAGAGGATTTTTTCCTTCTTTCTCTCTCTCTCTCTCTTTTTTAAAATTCTTCTCAGATGTGGCAGGAGTCAGTTGTTAAATGTTTTCTAGGATACCATTAGGTAAAGGGTATAGTTTCTGTGATCAGATATACCTGATCAGCCCTGTTTCATCCTATGTAAACTTAGACAATTTACTTAACCTTTCTTAGACTTTTTCCTTGTCTGTAAAGTGCAATTCATATCATCATTAACATCACGTGTTTGTTATGAGGATTAAATGAGGAAATAACTGTAAAATGCTTAGCGTGGTTTGGTTCATAGAATAATTGTTTTTCATCACAGACCACAGACCTGTCAGAACAATCAAATTCATGTTATATAATACAACAGATGTTATAATAAGGTAGACTGAATCAATAAGTATTATTGAAGTATCTTCAATATCTTCAGTTATGTAGAAAGTTAAGGTAGTGTGGAGAAGGGGGTGTTCAATTCTGTCAAGGAAGCTGAGAAGGACACATGGAAGAGGCAAAGTATGGATGGGACTGTGATAGATGTACCAGAGTTTGCTAAGCAAAGAAAGAAAGTGAGTGATGTGAGGAGAAGCCTGGGCAATGGGAACAGTGTGTAAGTGGCACAGATGTAGTATAAAGATATTTGGTAAAATTGATAGTACCTTCAGAGGTGCATGTGTGTGCTTTGATTCCAAGTGAACTCTGGGCAACCTGAATATCTTTTGAGAAAGGCTGTTGACAGTAAATGTTATCTCCAATATAATTTTGCCTGGAATATGATGTCTTTCAGTTTTCCCTCTGCTCCATAATTCTTAGATTTAAGAGACGGAGAGTTTTCCCACTGGACACTGACCACCAGGATCATATGTACAATTATAAATGGAAGTGCTAAAAAAATTAGGTCTTCAAAATGATTTATAAACATGAACTAATCCACTATATTAAGTGTCAGGCTAAGTAGTTAAGCAATCCTATTTACTTTTATAATTGGGAACTTTGAAAAAAGAATAACATATAGTCCTTTAAATTGAAAAAGTCAATACATTTCAAATTTGTATTTAGCAAACACAACATATTCCTAAATTGAGTATTTCATTAAATGAAGCTGAGGAAATAATATTGTTTAAATATTATATTTATTTCATTTTAATCTATATTGTTTATTTCAATTTTAAAAGTTTTGAAGTTACAATGTTATTTCATTCTGGTCATAATAAAACCATAACACATAATGCTGCCATTAGAATCCCTTCATACTTTCTACAGGGTTATTTCAATCTTCAGTATCATCAATAAAAATTTAATAATCAAAGGAAAATTTTTTCCTCTTAAGAGAGAATAGAAAATAAATTAAAAGTAATGAACAATCAACCACATGTTTTTATTGATTGAAGTCTTGCTAAGGTATCTTTGGGACAATTTTCTTCCTTCGGACTATTCTTTCTCAAGAAAATTCATTCTTTATTACTAAAATATTTGAAGTACTGAAAGTATTAGAATAGTGCTTAAAGTACAGTAATATATTTAAAGTACAATAATGTATTTAGGCCATAGATATAAAACCATTTGATTATAATATAGCCTTTTGCATTTATTATGGGTACAATGGGTTAAATGTATGTGGGTGATGGGTTTCAAGCTACATTTTAGGAAAAACTTGATGGTTTATTTTCACTGTGGAGCTACAGTCCCTGAATATGTGGTCATGGTTGGTGTGCTAAACCCTTGCTTACTCTGAACATGATTAAGCTACTCTGTCTCTTCTATCCTGGCTACTCTCAATAAAAATAAGGTCTGTATCCAGCTGGTCCATTGAGAAGGACAGTTCAGTGATCTCTCCAGGGCACAAGACCTATAGGGCATGTCTCAAACCCATAACATACATACATTGATTCTCAGTAAAAAGTGCTACCTCTTTTCTGGTTGGCTTTCACCTCTTCATCCCCCTTTTTTTACTGCAGCAAACTCGACTTGGAGGGTGAGAAATTGAAACCCTTAACTCTTTTCACCACTTGGCGGGGGCGGGTGAGAACCTCTTTTTTTTTTTTTTTTTCCTGCAGGGCGTTTTTTATTTTGTTTTTTTTTTATATATAGGCTTATATCTCTCAATGAAGCAGCACTTACCTAAGGGAAAAGAATCTGATCCAGCTCAAGTTCTGGAATCAGAATTAGTCTTTTATCAGATCAAGAGATTTGGATAACATATGATCCATCAATTTAGACTCTATAAGCAAATATATTTGCATTGATGCAAACAAAGGAACCAGTAAGGGAATTAGAGATTTCTAGAAAAGAATCACATTGATTTCACATACCAGAATCCACTTTGTGAAAACTTTTCAAAGTAAAATCAAGGATATGCCAAAACTGAGCTGACAATAAAAGTAATTTCTCAAAATCAAACACTTTGAGAGTTACAAAGAAAGTATTTCTAGTTCTGACCCTTAGGACCTGTCATTACTATGAGAGGCTGTAAAAAAGGTTTGGGAGAAAGATATTAAAGAAGTAGAGGTTGATAAGATAGAAGTCTCTACAGCTGTTATAAAAGTAAATCTTCCTAAACTAGAGCCAACTGTAAAAGAGAAAGATTTACTATTGGCTGTCTCTGTCCCTGCTGCTGTAATGGGGACCATTAGCTATATGTTGTGAAAGCAGCCACTCAGGAAGATGGGAGACATTACTTTTTAGATTGATTTTGGAATTCTCAGGGCTATTGTTCTACATTCTTGAGAAAACTTTCATGGAAAGAGCAGCCTAAGTTTTAGACTTAGCTTTTGTGACTTCATTACTGAGGCTGTGTAGTGTGGTGGTTGGCTTTGATTTTAAATATATATAGGTTTGAAAAGCAGTTCTACTAATTATTGTGTGTTCTTGGAGAGGTTGCATTACATTAAAAATTTCAATTTCATAACTAAGAAAATGATGATGATAATAAATACTTATATCACTGAGGATTAGGATATGTTAATATAACTTCCTAAAATAATTAGTAAAGCACTTGGCATATATTTCACAGTAAATGTTAGCTTAAAATACAGAGTCAGATCATGGACTCTCAGTGCCGGCCATACTAATTGGCTATTCTATTATTGTCGTATTGTAAAGAAATTTACCTCGTTTTGCATTCATTTGAAAAATTGTTAGTCTGAGAGTTAACAAACATACTAAAGGAAAAAAAGCAAAAGGTTCTTTAGTTCTTCATGTATTTAAAAGTCCTCCGGAAACACTCAATGCAGTGAGCCTTCAACAGATATTATTCATTGATTAAGCGCAAAGAAACAGAAACTTAAATAGAAACAGTAACTTAGTTTTGATTAGGGGAAAAGAGATTTAAAGAGGGCAAGAGCAAGGTGGAAACAAAGGACAAAAAAAAATCCCCCCAAAGTTTATTTGTACAACTAGACTAAAGATTGCAGCAGTATGAGTCTCTGAGTGAAAGAAGCAGGAAGTAAAGTACAGTTGACCCTCGAACAACATAGTTTTAAACTACGTTGTTCCACTTGTATGCCAGATTTTTTCAATACATACAAACTACAACACTAACTGATCCAGGGTTGGTTGAATCTGTGGATGGGGACCTGAGGATACAGAGGGCCAACTGTGGATGGGTGCCCCTAACGCCTTCAGTTGTTCAAGGGTCAACTATACTGGATTCATCCATGCTCTTTACATGTGTTACCTCACTTAATTCACACAATATTTCTATGAAGGAAAGATTACTTTCTAATTTTACTAATAGAAAACAAAGACCCAGGGAGGTTTGTGTACTAAAGTCCTATAGGAATAGAGACAAGATGGACTTAACCGATTTTCTGACATCCTTCTTTGGCTTTTATGGTAATAGTTTCGGTCACGGCCACATAGGGTTCCCAGTTTTAGTTGAAATTGAAGTAATGGAGGAAGCTTGTACAGAAATGATCACTTTCTCTTTCTGGAAGAGCCCAAGAGAATCTAGTGAGCCTTTTCTCTCTAGCACTCAGGCATGACTTCAAGGAGCTGGCCCCCCAGTTAGACTGCAAGAAGATACAGTATCATTTCTCAAACTCTTTCAGACCCTTAAAAGTGTCAAGCAGTGTGTGCGTGTGTGTATGTGTGTGTGTGTGTGTAAGAGGGAGAGAGAATAAGAGATGAGGGGAGCATTCCCTTTTATTTATGTCACCTTTGTTCTAATTATTACCTGTATACTCTAGAGAGCAATAAGCTATATGTTCTTCATCTTGATTTTCTTACTTTGATGCTTTTCTAACAATTATTTTCTCTTATAGAACTGCTTGGGTAGATTTGTGCTATAGTGGGTTGTTAGATTATAGTAGTGCTAGGTGTCTAGGGTAAAGGAAATGGATCCTATGCAAAGGAAGACCTTTCAATCAGAGTGCTAAACACTTTTAGTGTTAGTGAGGCAAAAATATGATTATCAATTTATCATGTTATAATGATTCATCTCACAACAATTAATATCGCAGAGCAAGCAAATATTAAGGCTGCCTCTTTGGCAGAAGATAATGTGCTTCTCATCACTGTATATACTAGAAAAATAGCATCTTAAATGATCAGCTCTGAGCTTTACAAAATAATATTAAAAAGTATCTTAAATACAAGACATTCATTATTCTTGTTCAGTGGGGAATTTTCCTCATAGTAACCACTGTAATGGACACTTTTTATAGCTTTCTTCCATCCCTCAATTTTCTTCCTGTGTTTAGAAAATTCCCCCACTATTACAGTTCCAGCTTCTCTCTATGAAAGCTAGAAAAAAATTTGTCAGCCTCCCCTATAGCTAGAACACGGTCATGTGACCTAGGTTTGTCCAATCAGAAGTACCTGTTTCAGAAGCTGGTGACCCAAAGAGGCAGGTTCTGCACAGAGTCCATTCTGGGAAAACTGGCAGATGACATATGCAGTTTCCATGGTCCACAGTGTCGGACATTCCAGGAAAGTGTCAGTGCCTGTAATCAGAGTTTGGCAGTGAGTAACAGAAACTATACCTAATGGTGGAAATTGTTACCTCTCATTGATATTTTATAATTCATTGAATTTTTATTAAACTTACAGACTTTAATAAAAGTACAAATGTATACCTCGTGTATAGGTTATAAATTACAATGACCATGTGACCACCCAGAAGCCCCCATTCTCCGGCTATGCCAAATAACAGCTCTTTGAGCCCAGGACCTTTCAGTCTTCCATAGAATTCTAAGTAAACAGATTATTTTCTCAGCCAGCAATCATTTTTTTTTGAGATTTTTGTCTTTTAGTTTTATTAATAGACTTTATTTTAAAGAGTTTTATATCACAGAAAAATTGAGCATATAGTAGAGCACTCCCATGTTATAACTTCTACCCAATACACAGTTTCTCCAATTATTAAATATTTTACATTAGTATGATTAGTATGGTACATTTGTTAAAATTCTAAACCAGTGCTGATATTAACTAAAGTCCATGCTTTATTCAGCTTTCCTTCGTTTTTACCTAATGCATCTCTAGGATATCGCATTACATTTGATTGTCATGGCTCTTTCGGCTCTTCTTGGCCATAAGTTTCTCAGACCTTTCTGGTTTTTTGTTTCTGATGACCTTGATAATTTATTATTATTTTATTTTTAATACATCTTTATTGGAGTGTAATAGCTTCACAATACTGTGTTAGTTTCTGTTGTACATCAAAGTGAATCAGCCATATGCATACATATATCCCCATATCCTCTCCCTCTTGAGCCTCCCTCCCACCCTCCCTATCCCACCCTCCCTATCCCACCCCTGTAGGTCGTCGCAAAGCACCGAGCTGATCACCCTGTGCTGTGCTGCTGCTTCCCACTAGTACTAGTCAGATATATTGTAGGATGTTGTTCTATTGGAGTTTTTCTGATGTTTCTCTCATTACTAGACTGGGGTTATGGGCTTTTAGAAGGAAGATCACAGAAATAAAGTGCCGTTTTCGTCACATCATATCAAGAGTGCCTACTGTCAACATGATCTGTGACTGTTGATGTTGACCTTGATCACTTGACTGAAGAGAGTTTGTTAGCTTTCTCCAGTATAAAGTCACTCCTATACTGTACTCTTCGGAATTTTCTTTGAGAGTCACTATGCACAGCACACTTTTAGAGTGGGAACTCATACTTCCCTTACAGTAGGGTGGAGTATCTGCATAATTTATTTGGAATTCCTTTGCCTGGGAGATTTGTCTGTATTCCCCCATTTATTAATTCATCCAATCAGTTATTTATATTGGTATAGGTTAATGGATATCTGTCTTATACTTTAGATTTTAACCCAATACTACTTTCATTATTTTGCTCAAATTGTTCCACTTTAGGCCATTGGAAGTTCTTTCAATTAGTTCCTGTGCCCCTTTGACATACTCCCATCAATGTGTGTTTGCATTTATTAAAGCACTTCCTTAACTTCTGGCATTGAAAGATGCTCCAGGCTCATCTTATGCATTCCCTGCAAAGCCTTAAAATCAGCCATTTCTCCAAAAACCCTGAATTCTTTTATGGAGAATGGTATTGGAAACCAAGATCTGTGTGCTAGGTGTGCTTTTTGCTAGTAGGGTGTTGTTTCTTTCAGGCCCTTTTGGGTAACAGAGCAGAGAAATATATGTGTGTATATTGACCCATGTATATACAAAAGTCTATAGGTATTTCTGTATGTAACCATCTGCATTTATATTAAGGTAAACGTAAGATCTACTGCTATCTCCAGTTCTAATCCAAACATAAGATCTACTGCTATCTCCAGTTCTAATCCAAACATAAGATCTACTGCTATCTCCAGTTCTAATCCAAACATAAGATCTACTGCTATCTCCAGTTCTAATCCATTACCACATGGATCATTCTAGTCCTCACCCCTTGCTCATCTATAAATTTCTACTCCACCGTGAGATGCATAGATCCCACCATCTGCCATACGTTTACATACTTAACTGTTCAGTTCTAGTATACATGTATAGCAGTATAAGAATTATTAACTTATACCCATGTAGGAAACAATTTTATTGATTAAAGTATAGGACTTATGTGCAGTTCCTTTTGCCTTTAGTCTTATAGACTCCATTTGTATCTCAAGTTGATTAGGTCAGCCCCTTTCCCGCCACACTCTTCAGTACGGTTGTTTTATACATTTGTTATAGTTAGATTCACTTATCACAGTGCACATTCTTTCTTGGGATCCCGTGACCGTCTAAATGATTTATTTTTCAATTTGTGTACATCAAGGTTCACACATTGTGTTGTAAAATTTTATAGTTTTTGATAAATGCATAATGTCATATACCTAGCATTACAGTATCATACACAATATTTTCATTGCTGTAAAAAATGCCTTGTACCTCACCTGTTCATCCCTCCCCCAACCCCAAAATTCCTGGTACCCCTTATCTTTTCTCTATATCTGTAGTTTTGCCAAAATCCCATGTAATTGGAATCATAAAGTATGTAGCTTTTTCACACTGGCTTCTTTCACTTAGCAGTGTAAACAGTATGCATTTTTCTCCATGTCTTTTTGTGGGTTGATAGTTCATTCTTTATATCACTGAATAATTCACTTACATAGATATACACAATTTGTGGATACATTGACCTATTCAAGGACATCTTGGTTGTTTCCAGTTTTTGGCAATTATGAATAAAGCTGCTGTAAACATTCTTGTTCAAGTGTTTTGTTGTTGTTGTTGACATAAATTTGCAGCTCAATTAGGTAATTACCTAGGAGTGTGACTGATGAATTATATGGTAAGACTATATTTAGCTTTGTGAGTAACTGCCAAATGGTTCTCCAGAGTGGACTATTCTGCATTTCCTCCAGTAATGAATAAGTTTCTGTTTCTCTGCATCCTCTCCAGCATTTGGCATTGCCAGATTTTTAAATTTCAGCCATTTTAATAGGTGTTTAGTGGTATCTCATTGTTTTAATTTGTGATTACCAAATGACAAAAAGTGTTGAGCATCTTTTCATATGCTTATTTAACAGCTGTGTATATTCTTTGCTGAGGTGTCTGCTCAGATTTTTTGTCCATTTTCTAATTGGGATGTCCATTTTCTTGTTATTTTAGAAGGTCTTTGCATATTTTGGTTGCTAGTCTTTTATCAAATGTGTTTTGCCATATTTTCTCTTGGTTTGTGCCTTGTCTTTTCATTCCCTCAACAATGTCTTTCTTAGAACAGTTTTCAATTTTAGAACGTCAACGTACCAATTTTTTTCATGAAATGTGCTTTTGGTTTTATATTTTAAAAGTCATTGCCAAACAAAGTCAGTAGATTTTCTCACGTGTTATCTACTAGAAGTTTATGCTTTTGCATTTTACATTTTTGCTTATGCTCCATTTAAGTTAGTATTTTTTGAAAAGTTTAAGGTCTGTGTATTAATATGTGTATGTGTGTGTGTGTGTGCGTGCATATTTAGATTCCAGATATAAGAGAAATCCTATGGTATTTATCTTTCTCTGTCTGACTTACTTGACTTAGCATAATGCTTTTGAGGTTCAGCCATGTCGTCACAAATGGCAAGGTTTCATTCTTTTTTATGGATGAATAATATTTTGTTGTGAATATATACCATAATTTCTTTATCTGTTTATCTATCAGTGGACAGTTATGTTGTTTCCATATCTTGGCTATTGTAAATAATGCTGCAATGGACATGGGGGTACATATATCTTTTTGAGTTAGTGTTTTTGTACTTTTGGGTAAATACCCAGAAGTGGAATTCCTGTTTCATATGGTAGTTCTACTTTTAATTTTTATTAATTAATTTATTTTTAATGTTTTTATTGAAGTATAGTTGATTTACAATGTTGTGTTAATTTCTGCTGTACAGCAAAGTGATTCAGTTATATATATCTGTATACATATATGTGTGTATATATATATATATTTTTAATATTCTTCTCCATTATGTTTTAATCTCAGGATATTGAATATAGTTCCCTGTGCTATACAGGAGGACCTTGTTGTTTAGCTATTCTATATGTATCTATTTCTAATATTTTAAGGAACCTCCATACTGTTTTCCATAGTGGCTGCACCAATTTACATTCCCACCAAAGTGCATAAGGGTTTCCTTTTCTCCACATACTCACCAGCACTTCTTGTTTCTTGTCTTTTTGATGATAGCTATTCTAACTGGTATGAGTTGATATATCATTGCAGTTTTGATTTGCATTTTCCTAATGATTAATGACATCAAGCGTCTTTTCATGGATCTGTTGACCATCTGTATGGCTTCTTTGGAAAAATGTCTTTTCAGATCTTGTGCCCGTTTTTAAATTGAACATTTGTTTCTTGTTTTTTGCAACTGAGTTGTATGAGTTCTTTATATATTTTGGCTATTAACCCCATATCAGATACATGATTTGCAAATATTTTCTCCCATTCAGTATGTTGCCTCTTAATATTGTTGATGGTTTCCTTTGCTGTGCAGAAGCTTTTCATGGTTTCATTTCCATAGAAACTTTACAATCAGCTTGTCGACATCAAAAACATTGAGTCTTTTAATCCATGAACACAGAATTTCTCTTTATTTATTTAGATCTTTGATTTTTTCTTCAGAGCCATATATAGATCTTGTACATATTTCATTAGGTTTATACTTAAGTTTTCTCTTTTTTTGATGCTAATGTGGTATTCTCTTTTTAATTTCAAATTCCAGTTGTTTATTGCTGGCATATGGAAAAGCAAATGACGTTTCTGTATTAACCTGTATCTTGTGAACTTGCCATACTCATTTATTAATTCTGTAATTTTTTTTTGATTCTTTGAGACTTTCTATGTAGACAATCATGTTATCTGTGAACAAAGACAGCTTTAGTTTTCTTCCCAATCCACTTACCTTTTCTTGTCTTTTATTATTGCATTAGCTAGGATTTCTAGCACAAAGTTTAATAGGAGTGGTGAGAGGGAACATGTGCTTTGTTCTTGATTTTAGGAGGGTAGCATCTAGTTTCTCACAATTAAATATGTTAGCCATAAGTTTTTTGTAGATATTCTTTACAAAGTTGAAGAATCTCCTTCTCTTCCAAGTTTCCTGATAGTTTTTGTCATCAATGGGTATTGGATTTTTGTCAAATTCTTTTCTGTATCAATTAATATGATAATATGATTCTTATTCTTTAGCCTTTTGATGTGATGAATTACATTGATTTTCAAATGTCTAATCAGCCTTGCTTACCTGGAAAAAATTCCACCTAGTTGTGGTGTTTAATTATTTTTATACATTATTGGATTCAGTTTGCTAGTATTTTGTTGAGGATTTTTGCATCTATGTTTATAAGAAATATTGATCTATATTTTTCCTTCCTTGTAATGTCTTTATCTGGATTAGGTATTAGGGTTATATTGGCTTCAGAATGAGTCAGGAAGTGTTCGTTTTCTTCTTTTTTCTAGAAGAGATTGTAGAGAATTGACACTATTTCTTCCATAAATGTAGAATTCAGTAGTGAATTGTATGTTTCAGTTGCTTTCTTTTTTGAAAGCTTATTTATTGTTGAATTAATTTCCATAATAGTTATATGCCTCTTTAGGTTATCTATTTCTTTTTGTGTGAATTTTGGTAGTTTTTGTCTTTCATAGAATTAGTCAATTTCATCTGTTATCAAATTTATTGGCATAGAGTTGTTCATAATTATTCCTTTATTATCCTCTTAACAAGAGTCCATGTGATCAGTAGTGATGGCCTCTCTTTCATGTCTGATATTAGTAATTTGTGCCTTTTCTCTTTTTTTTTTTCTTACTTTTCAAAAGAAATTTTTTTAGCCTGGCTATAGATTTATCAATTTTATTGATCCTTTCAAAGCACCAGCTTTTGGTTTCATTGATTTCTCTTTTGATGTCCTATTTTCAATTTTATTTATTTCTGCTCTAATTTTTATTATTTCTTTTCTTTTCCTTGCTTAAATTGCTCTTCTATCTCTAGTTTCCTAAGATGGAAGCTTAGTTATTGATTTTGGATTGTTTACTTTTCTATTATATGCATTCATTGCTATCAATTTCCTTCTAAATACTCTTTTTCCTGCATCCCACAAATTATGATAAACTATATTTTCATTTTCATTTATCTTGAAATATTTAAATAGTTCTCTCAAGAATTCATTGACCCTGTATTATTTAGAAGTGTATTGTTTATTTTCCAAATATTTTGGTGTTTTCTAGCTATCTCTCAGTTATTGATTTCTAGTTTAATTCCACTGTGGTGTAATAAGATACGTATGATTTATATTCTTTTAAATTGTTAAAGTATGTTTTAGGGACGTTAATATGGTCTATCTTGTGAATGTTCCAAGTGAGCTTGAGAAGAATGTGCATTCTGCTATTGTTGGATGAAGTATTCCAGAAACATCAACTAGATCCAGTTGATTAATGGTGTTGTTCAGTTTAACTACATAATTACTGGTTTTCTGCCTGCTGGATCTATCAATTATGGAAAGAGGGATGTTGAAAACTCTAATAGTGGATTTGTCTATTTCTCCTTGACTTCTATCAGTTTTGCCTCACGTATTTTGATGTTCTCTTGTTAGGTGCATATATGTTAAGGATTGTAATGTAATTTTGGGGAATTGACCCCTTTATCATTACATAATGGCCCTCTTTATCCTGATAATTTTCTTTTTCTGTAGTCTCCTTTGTCTATAATTGATATTGCTACTTCACTTTCCTTTTAATTAGTGTTAGCATGGTATATTTTTCTCCATCACTTTATTTTTAATGCATCTATGGATTTATATTAAAAGTGGGTTTCTTATAAACAACATATAGTTGGGTCTTGTTTTTTAATCCAATCTGAAAGTTCCTGTCTTTCAATTGGTGTATTTAAACAATTCACATTTAAACTGAATACTAATACAGTATTAATATTTACCATGTCTGTAACTGTTTTATACTTGTTACACTTGTTCTTTATTTTTAATCTCCTCCTCTATTTCTGCCTGGGCTCTGACTGTCAAAAGTGTTTCTTAACCTTTTTTTTCTCCTTCTAAGTGAGACAAGAAGGCTATATTTTGCTAACTGCTTTTCTTCCAGGAAGATAAAACTCTTGTAAAGTCCTTTCCCCCCGCAGTGTAGCTCTTTGTTATGGAGGATACTCTGGGCATAAATGGTTATATTTCCTCTTCTCTTACTAGAAACAGAAGGATTTTTCTTGGTTCTTTACTATGAAAATCTAGTGGGGTTCCTGGAGATAAAATCCATGAAAATGTAAGGGTTCTCCTAGGCTGGGTCACAGGAATTTCTTACTTTCAAGGTAATCCACACTCAGCCTCCAGAAATTTGTCAAAATTACTATTTAAGTGTTCCTACAAGTTTATGGCTCTAGTAGCTTCTGCTGTAGTTCAGGATGTCTTGGCTGATTTTCTGTATTCACCTGTCTCTCTAGATTTCAGGGTGGCAGTTTACCCTGTGACCTTGATTCTCTGACGGTTCTAAGAAAAGTTATTGATTTTCAGTTTGTTCAGCATTTTTCATGTTGAAAGGATGGGGGTAACGAGTTTCGAGCCCCACCTATTGGAGCTGAAGGTGAATGAGCTCAGATCTTTAGCAGTATCTTTGAGATCATTTCTTCTTAAACTTTTATCTTTTACTTTAAGCTGTGTATTCTTTCAAACAAAATCAGTGATACCACCAATCATGTGTAAATCAACTTTGCAGTCAGAGAGAAATAGTACATTGTAATTCCTTTTTTTTTTTTTTCCAAACTAAACTTCAGACTTTATTTGAATTTCACTAGTTTATCCATTAGTGTCTTTTGTTTGTTTCAGGATCTAATGCAGGATACCAAATTACATTTAGATGTTATGTCTTAGTCTCTTATGATCTGTGACAATTTTTCACAAGTTTTACATAAAGGAGTATGTTGGGGTGTCTGTTGTTTTTTCAGATTATTTAAAAGTTATTAATTTATTTAAATAGTTAATATATGTACATAGTAAACTATTAAAAACATAAAACTATATACAGTGAAAACAATCTTCTCTCATCTCTTTAATCCGTAAGTTTCTTTTTCTGAAATAATTTTTGCTACCAGTTTATTATACATTTTTAAAAAGATATTTTCTGGATATACAGTATGCATGCTCCTTTATTCCTCTTCAAAAATTGATAGCCATCACTAAATACAGTTCTACTCTTTTATTTTGTGTCATTTGACTCTACTTTTTGGCATTACCCAGCAAAATAGGAATATTGAGAACTTGGAACTGTCCAAAGAATAGTAAATACCCTCACATTTATTTTTGGCCATAGCCAACCATGAGAGCAGCAGACATTCAAACATTATTGTGTCTTACCTTGGGAACAAGGTAGGGAGAAGAGGGAAAATAAGATGCTATCACTGCTTCCTACTTTATCACTGCACTCTTATAATTAGCTTCTAGAGCTTGGATGTTAAAACTACTTAATTCATTCAATTCAGAGTGGTTCATTAGTATTATTTCCACTGGAGTAACATTTAGCTCTTTCCATGAGTTTGATAACCAAGAGCAGGTACAAACAAGAAGTTTCCCTGAAATTTTTGTAACTTCTGCAGAGTCTCCTTTAAGAGTTTCTCTACTTCTTGTCCTTGGCTGTGAAACCATATTTATCACAGTTGATTTCACCTCATTTGACCATAGACATAAATCATTTTTAAACTGATTTAATCGGTGTCTCCAATCTTTTAGCCATAGTTTCTCCATTCCTTCTTCTGTATATTGATTTTTTTTTTTTGCTCAACTAGATTTCAAGCAAATTTTTTTTCTAAACATCTTTATTAGAGTATAATTGCTTTACAGTGGTGTGTTAGTTTCTGCTTTATAACAAAGTGAATCAGTTATACATATACATATGTTCCCACATCCCATATACATACATATATATCTATATATATACATATATATATGTCCATGCCACTCTCTCACTTTGTCACAGCTTACCCTTCCCCCTCCCTATATCCTCAAGTCCATTCTCTAGTAGGCTTGTGTCTTTATTCACGTCTTGCCCCTAGGTTCTTCATGACTTTTTTTTTTCCTTAGATTCCATATATATGTGTTAGCATATGGTATTTGTTTTTCTCTTTCTGACTTCACTCTGTATGACAGACTCTAGGTCCATCCACCTCACCACAAATAACTCAATTTCGTTTCCTTTTATGGCTGAGTAATATTCCATTGTATATATGTGCCACATCTTTATCCATTCATCCGATGATGGACACTTAGGTTGTTTCAGTCACCGGGCTATTGTAAATAGAGCTGCAGTGAACATTTTGGTACATGACTCTTTTTGAATTAGGGTTTTCTCAGGGTATATGCCCAGTAGTGGGATTGCTGGGTCATATGGTAGTTCTATTTGTAGTTTTTTAAGGAACCTCCATACTGTTCTCTATAGTGGCTGTATCAATTTACATTCCCACCAGCAGTGAAACAGTGTTCCCTTTTCTCCACATCCTCTCCAGCATTTATTGTTTGTAGATTTTTTGACGATGGCCATTCTGACTGGTGTGAGATGATATCTCACTGTGGTTTTGATTTGCATTTCTCTAATGATTAATGATGTTGAGCATTCTTTCATGTGTTTGTTGGCAATCTGTATATCTTTTTTGGAGAAATGTCTATATAGGTCTTCTGCCCATTTTTGGATTGGGTTGTTTGTATTTTTGTTATTGAGCTGCATGAGCTGCTTGTAAATTTTGGAAATTAATCCATTATCAGTTGCTTCTTTTGCAAATATTTTCTCCCATTCTGAGGGTTGTCTTTTGGTCTTGTTTATGGTTTCCTTTGCTGTGCAAAAGCTTTGAAGTTTCATTAGGTCCCATTTGTTTATTTTTGTTTTTATTTCCATTTCTCTAGGAGGTGGGTCAAAAAGGATCTTGCTGTGATTTATGTCATAGAGTGTTCTGCCTATGTTTTCCTCTAAGAGTTTGATAGTTTCTGGCCTTATATTTAGGTCTTTAATCCATTTTGAGCTTATTTTTGTGTATGGTGTTAGGGAGTGATCTAATCTCATACTTTTACATGTACCTGTCCAGTTTTCCCAGCACCACTTATTGAAGAGGCTGTCCTTTCTCCACTGTACATTCCTGCCTCCTTTATCAAAGATAAGGTGACCATATTTGCAAGGGTTTATCTCCAGTCTTTCTATCCTGTTCCATTGATCTGTCTTTCTTTTTTTGTGCCAGTACCACACTGTCTTGATTACTGTAACTTTGTAGTATAGTCTGAAGTCAAGGAGCCTGATTCCTCCAGCTCCGTTTTTCTTTCTCAATATTGCTTTGGCTATTCAGGGTGTTTTGTGTTTCCATACAAGTTGTGAAAATTTTTGTTCTAGTTCTGTGAAAAATGCCAGTGGCAGTTTGATAGGGATTGCATTGAATCTGTAGATTGCTTTGGGTAGTAGAGTCATTTTCACAATGTTGATTCTTCCAATCCAAGAACATGGTATATCTCTCCCTCTATTTGTATCATCTTTAATTTCTTTCCTCAGTGTCTTATAATTTTCTGCATACAGGTCTTTTGTCTCCTTAGGTAGGTTTATTCCTAGGTATTTTATTCTTTTTGTTGCAGTGGTAAATGGGAGTGTTTTCTTGATTTCACTTTCAGATTTTTCATCATTAGTGTATAGGAATGCCAGAGGTTTTGTATCCTGCTACTTTACCAAATGCATTGATTACCTCTAGTAGTTTTCTGGTAGCATCTTTAGGATTCTCTATGTATAGCATCATGTCATCTGCAAACAGTGACAACTTTACTTCTTTTCCGATTTAGATTCCTTCTATTTCCTTTTCTTCTCCGATTGCTGTAGCTAAAACTTCCAAAACTATGTTGAATAAGAGTGGTGAGAGTGGACAACCTTGTCTTGTTCCTGATCTTAGTGGAAATGTTTTCAGTTTTTCACCATTGAGGATGATGTTGGCTGTGGGTTTGTCATATATGGCCTTTATTATGTTGAGGAAAGTTCCCTCTATGCCTACTTTCTGCAGAGTTTTTATCATAAATGGATGTTGAATTTTGTCGAAAACTTTCTCTGCATCGATTGAGATGATCATATGGTTTTTCTCTTTCAGTTTGTTAATATGGTATATCACATTGATTGATTTGAGTATATTGAAGAATCCTTGCATTCCTGGAATAAACCCCACTTGATCATGGTGTATGATGCTTTTATTGTGCTGTTGGACTCTGTTTGCTAGTATTTTGTTGAGGATTTTTGCATCTATGTTCATCAGTGATATTGGCCTGTAGTTTTCTTTGTGACATCTTTGTCTGGTTTTGGTGTCAGGGTGATGGTGGCCTCGTAGAATGAGTTTGGGAGTGTTCCTCCCTCTGCTATATTTTGGAAGAGTTTGAGAAGGATAGGTGTTAGCTCTTCTCTAAATGTTTGATAGATTTCGCCTGGGAAGCCATCTGGTCCTGGGCTTTTGTTTGTTGGAAGATTTTTAATCACAGTTTCCATTTCAGTGCTTGTGATTAGTCTGTTCATATTTTCTATTTCTTCCTGTTCCAGTCTTTGCAGGTTGTGCATTTCTAAGAATTTGTCCATTTCTTCCAGGTTGTCCATTTCATTGGCATAGAGTTGCTTGTAGTAATCTCTCATGATCCTTTGTATTTCTGCAGTGTCAGTTGTTACTTCTCCTTTTTCATTTCTAATTCTATTGATTTGAGTCTTCTCCTTTTTTTTCTTGATGAGTCTGGCTAATGGTTTATCAATTTTGTTTATCTTCTAAAAGAACCAGCTTT
Organism: Pseudorca crassidens; assembly: GCF_039906515.1. Taxonomy (NCBI): domain Eukaryota; kingdom Metazoa; phylum Chordata; class Mammalia; order Artiodactyla; family Delphinidae; genus Pseudorca; species Pseudorca crassidens. Next base: position 70,021,034 of record NC_090296.1, read on the forward strand.
TAGTTTTATTGATCTTTGCTATCATTTCCTTCATTTCTTTTTCCTTTATTTCTGATCTTATCTTTATGATTTCTTTCCTTCTGCTAACTTTGGGGTTTTTTTTGTTCTTCTTTATCTAATTGCTTTAGGTGCAAGGTTAGCTTGTTTATTCGAGGTGTTTCCTGTTTCTTAAGGTAGGATTGTATTGCTATAAACTTACTTCTTAGAACTGCTTTTGCTGCATCCCATAGGTTTTGGGTCATCGTGTCTCCACTGTCATTTATTTCTAGGTATTTTTTGATTTCCTCTTTGATTTCTTCAGTGATCACTTGGTTATTAAGTAGTGTATTGTTTAGCCTTTATGTGTTTGTATTTTTTACAGATCTTTTCCTGTAATTGATATCTAGTCTCTCAGCATTGTGGTCAGAAAAGATACTTGATACAATTTCAATTTTCTTAAATTTACCAAGGCTTGAATTGCGACCCAAGATATGAGATATCCTGGAGAATGTTCCATGAGTACTTGAGAAGAATGTGTATTTCATTGTTTTTGGATGGAATGTCCTATAAATATCAATTAAGTCCATCTTGTTTAATGTATCATTTAAAGCTTGTGTTTCCTTATTTATTTTCATTTTGGATGATCTGTCCATTGATGAAAGTGGGGTGTTAAAGTCCCCTACTATGATTGTGTTACTGTCGATTTCCTCTTTTATGGCTGTTATTATTTGCCTTATGTATTGAGGTGCTCCTGTGTTGGGTGCATAAATATTTACAATTGTTATAGCTTCTTCTTGGATTGATCCCTTGATCATTATGTGGTTTCCTTCTTTGTCTCTTGTAATAGTCTTTATTTTAAAGTCTATTTTGTCTGATATGAGAATTGGTACTCCAGCTTTCTTTTGGTTTCCATTTGCATGGAATATCTTTTTCTATTCCCTCATTTTCAGTCTGTATGTGTCCGTAGGTCTGAAGTGCATCTCTTGTAGACAGCATATATACTGGTCTTGTTTTTGTATCCATTCAGTGAGTCTGTGTCTTTGGGTGGGAACACTTAATCCATTTACATTTAAGGTAATTATCGATATGTATGTTCCTATTCCCATTTTCTAAATTGTTTTGGATTTGTTATTGTAGGTCTTTTCCTTCTTTTATGTTTCCTGCCTAGAGAAGTTCCTTTAGCATTTGTTGTAAAGCTGGTTAGGTGGTGCTGAACTCTCTCAGCTTTTGCTTTTCTGTAAAGCTTTTAATTTCTCCATCAAATCTGAATGAGATCCTTGCTGGGTACAGTAATCTTGGTTGTAGGCGTTTCTCCTTTATCACTTTAAATATGTCCTGCCACTCCCTTCTGGCTTGTAGAGTTTCTGCTGAAAGATCAGCTGTTAACCTGATGGGGATTCCCTTGTGTGTTATTTGTTGTTTTTCCCTTGCTGCTTTTAATATGTTTTCTTTGTATTTAATTTTTGATAGTGTGATTAATATGTGTCTTGGTGTGTTTCTCCTTGGATTTTTCCTGTATGGGACTCTCTGTGCTTCCTGGACTTGATTAACTATTTCTTTTCCCATATTAGGGAAGTTTTCGACTATAATCTCTTCAAATATTTTCTCAGTCCCTTTCTTTTTCTCTTCTTCCTCTGGGACCCCTATAATTCAAATGTTGGTGCATTTGATGTTTTCCTGGAGGTCTCTGAGACTGTCCTCAGTTCTTTTCATTCTTTTTTCTTTATTCTGCTCTGCAGTAGTTGTTTCCATTATTTTATCTTCCAGGTCACTTATCCGTTCTTCTGCCTCAGTTATTCTGCTATTGATCCCTTCTAGAGAATTTTTAATTTCATTTATTGTGTTGTTCATCATTGTTTGTTTGCCCTTTAGTTCTTCTAGGTCCTTATTAAACGTTTCTTGTAGTTTCTCTATTCTATTTCCAAGATTTTGTATCATCTTTACTATCATTATTCTGAATTATTTTTCAGATAGACTGCCTATTTCCTCTTCATTTATTAGGTTTGGTGGGTTTTTACCTTGCTCCTTCATCTGCTGTGTGTTTTTCTGTCTTCTCATTTTGCTTATCTTACTGTGTTTGGGGTCTCCTTTTTGCAGGCTGCAGGTTCATAGTTCCCATTGTTTTTGGTGTCTGTCCCCAGTGGCTAAAGTTGGTTCAGTGGGTTGTGTAGGCTTCCTGGTGGAGGGGACTAGTGCCTGTGTTCTGGTGGATGAGGCTGGATCTTGTCTTTCTGGTGGGCAGGTCCATGTCTGGTGGTGTGTTTTGGGGTGTCTGTGGCCTTATTATGATATTAGGTAGCCTCTCTGCTAATGGATGGGGCTGCATTCCTGTCTTGCTAGTTGTTTGGCATAGGGTGTCCAGCACTGTAGCTTGCTGGTCGTTGAGTGAAGCTGGGTCTTGGCGTTGAGATGGAGATCTCTGGGAGATTTTCGCTGTTTGATATTACATGAAGCTGGGAGGTCTCTTGTGGACCAGTGTCCTGAAGTTGGCTCTCCCATGTCAGAGGCACAGCACTGACTCCTGGCTGGAGCACCAAGAGTCTTTCATCCACACGGCTCAGAATAAAAGGGAGAAGAAAAGAATGAAAGAGAGAGAGAGAGCGAGGGAGTGAGGATAAAATAAAATAAAATAAAGTAAAATAAAATAAAGTTATTAAAATAAAAAATATTTATTAAGAAAAAAATTTTAGAAAGTAAAAAAAAAAAAACAAACAAAAACGGATGGACAGAAGCCTAGGACAAATGGTGAAAGCAAAGCTATACAGACAAAATCACACACAGAAGCATACACATACACATTCACAAAAAGAGAAAAAGGTGGGAAAAAATATATCTTTGCTCCCAAAGTCCACCTCCTTCTTGGGATGATTCATTGTCTATTCAGGTATTCCACAGACGCAGGGTACATCAAGTTGATTGCGGAGATTTAATCCGCTGCTCCTGAGGCTGCTAGGAGAGATTTTCCTTTCTCTTCTTTGTTCGCACAGCTCCTGGGGTTCAGCTTTGGCTTTGGCCCTGTCTCTGCATGTAGGTCGCCTGAGGGCATCTGTTCTTTGCTCAGCCAGGATGTGGTTAAAGGAGCACCTGATTCGGGGGCTCTGGCTCACTCAGGCCAGGGGGGCGAGGGAGGGGTACGGAGGCGAGCCTGCGGCTGCAGAAGCTGGCGTGACGTTGCACCAGCCTGAGGTGTGCCGTGCATTCTCCCGGGGAAGTTGTCCCTGGCTCACGGGACCCTGGCATTGGCGGGCTGCACAGGTTCCCGGGAGAGGCAGTGTGGATAGTGACCTGTGTTTGCTCATAGGCTTCTTGGTGGCGGCAGGAGCAGCCTTAGCTGCTTAGTCTCATGCCCGTCTCTGGGGTCTGCGCTGATAGCCGCGGCTCCCGCCTGTCTCTGGAGCTCCTTTAAGCAGCGCTCTTAATCCCCTCTCCTCGTGCAGCAGGAAAGAAAGAGGCAAGGAAAAGTCTTTTGCCTCTTCGCCAGCTCCAGACTTTTTCCCGGACTCCCTCCCGGCTAGCCGTGGCACACTAGGCCCCTTCAGGCTGTGTTCACGCAGCCAACCTCAGTCCTCTCCCTGGGATCCAACCTCCGAAGCCTGAGCCTCAGCTCCCAGCCCCATCCGCCCCGGCGGTTGAGTGAGTGCCGGTCGGCACCGATCCTCTGTGCGGGAATCTCTCCGCTTTGCCCTCTGCACCCCTGTGGCTGTGCTCTCCTCCATGGCACCGAAGCTCCCCGCTCTGCCACCGCAGTCTCCGCCCGCGAAGGGGCTTCTAGTGTGCGGAAACCTTTACTCTTTCACAGCTCCCTCCCACTGGTGCAGGTTCGGTCCCTATTCTTTGTCTCTGTTTTTCTTTTCCCCTACCCAGGTGTGTGGGGGAGTTTCTTGCCTTTTGGGAGGTCTGAGGTCTTCTGCCAGCGTTCAGTAAGTGTTCTATAGGAGCAGTTCCACATGTAGATGTATTTCTGATGTATCTGTGGGGAGGAAGGTGATCTCCGCATCTTACTCTTCTGCCATCTCGAAGCTCCCCCCAAGCAAATGTTTTTGTTGTTATTGTTTATTTTTGTTTTATGAAGGGTCATATTCATGCATTTCTTATGTGTTTGAGGCTATCTTTCTGCTGGTTTTATAATTGCAACATTACTTGGATTTGTATTACATTTTTAAATTATATGCTCATCCTCAGAATATGTAGACATTGATTCCTGTCTTCTGGCCTTAAATACTTCTTCTGGATCTTCACTGGGCTAGAGCTTGGTACTGATTATTTTGAGCAATATTTCCCCCAACAACATGGCAGTTGTTGGGAAAACCTTTCAGTTGACAGATTTGAGTCTTTGTTTCAGGAAAGTTTTCTTCCCTTTTATTTTAGAATACTTTATCTCTTCTATTTGTTTTGTTTCTTCTGTATACTAATAACTTCTTCAATCATGTTTTCCATACCTATCATCTTTTCTAAAATCATTGTTTTAATTTTTTCTTACATTTGGTTTTATTTGATTTTCTCTGGATTTTCCATTGCCTATTATTCAATATTCATTTGTATTTATTATTTTACTGTAATATATCTCTACTTATTTTTATTTTTTCAAAGCCTAAAACTGTGCCTATTGATTTTTCATTCAATAAATATTACTGAGTGAATCTGATTAAAATAGATTCAGGAACAGAGATTTATGTATAAAAGACTATTTAAAGTGCTTTGAGGAAAAATGACTAAAAAATGGTCTCTGATCTTCCAGATAGGGAGATAGACCACAGGCAGTATGGCCTCTGCATTCAGAGGTAAGGTACAACTTGACAAGACAGTAAAGATCATATTTTCAATTATGCATTCCATCTTTTTTGTTTGATGTTATTAGTTTTTAACCACATATGTAATGAAAATATATACTGTTCTTATAAAGGTATATTTATTGACTTATTTTTAATGTAATTTTAATGTAATTACTTACTTTAACGTAATTTTATATTTTAGTTTTCTTTTTAGTTTGATGTCACCGTATTCTCCATCCACATCCCCAATCCTAGAAACTCATGTTAAAAACATATTATGTGCATATAATTATTTTTCCCCATGCATCTATATGCATGTAGAAGATTTGTGTCATTGTTTTACAAAAATGGGATATTTCAGACAGTTTCTGAATTATGTTCTTTTTTCTCAGTAGTATCTCATGGAGTGTTCTCTAAATCAGTTAGTCTAGTTATAATTCATTCTTTCAATGGCTACAAAATATTTCATGGTCTGGATATAAAGTAATTTATTCAACCACTTCTAAATGGTTAACATTTACTTTATACCCAGTTGTTTTTCCCACTTGAAAAAGCTGCATTATTGTTCTTACTTACCCTAATTTTAAATAATTTATTAGTATGGAATACATTCACAGGAATGAATTTGCTGGGTCAAAGGGTCTTGCAATTTTTAATTTTACTAGATTTTGTCAGACTGCTTTTGATAGAAATAATAACAATTCATATTTTCTTCAATAGTATGGGAGTATGCACTCTCCATATTCCACACAATATATCCTAACACTTTTTAACATTTTAGTCAGGCTAATATGTGCAAATGTTTCTTGTTGCTACTTAATTTATTTTTTTCTGATTAATGAGATATTCAGACATCTCGTCTTTTTCTTTGGTTTCTGGCCACTTGAATTTGCTCTTCTGTTTTGCCTCATTGTATCGTTTACCCACTTATCTATTGTGAGTGTTTTATTTATTTCTTTGGTCCTATTTTTGTAATTTGTATGAACATTTTTTATATTATAGACCTTAATCTTTTCAATGAGCTCTCTGTATTATAAACATTTGTCTCCAAAAACAGCTGCCTATCTTTTGCTTTGCTTACACTGTCTTTTGCTGTCCCAACTTGAATTTTATCTATTGTAAGAGATCTACATAGAAAAATAACTGCTGTTTTCTGTTTTGGTTAAGAATATATCCCTCATTCCTTTTATTGTACAGACAACTAAATCTTCTTTTAGGATATTTTTCTTTTTTTATATGTATATTATTATTAATGATATAACTTACAATCTTTGCAGTGGGATAGATTTTCATCAAAGAATTACACAATAAAATATAAAATTTCGGTCATGATATAATTGAGTTGGTTTCTGATGAATGAACTGGAGTTGACTAAGAAAAGAGAGGAAAGAACATTTCATGTGGAAGGAACACCTATATGTAAATGTCTTATGGAGGCAAATTTCATATAGAGAAATGGGTAAGAACCAAAATATACAGGTCCTTGTAAATCACAAAATTGAGTCTCACCTTAATCGTAAGAGTATGGGAAGCTAAGGAAAAAATTTAAATGGTGGTGGTAGTGGTGGTCATGGTGAGAGAGAGGAAGAGTGGAGGGGGGAGAATTAAACTTGCATTTCACGTAGATAACTTTGGCTCCAGTGTGGAAAATGGATTAGATGTACAAAAGGGCATATAGATAGACAGTAGGTAGTTGCTGATGAGTGATGATTGCAGTTGGCCTAGAGTGGTGATGGTGGAGAAGATGAAAAGTTAGCTTTTAAGAGATATGATAGAAGTAAATACATTGCTGTTGATATGTTAAATATAGAAGATTGAGCAGGTGCAGGAGAGGTAGCAGGGATCCTTGTGTCATTAGGTGATTGTTGGGCCATTCTGGTAGTCCATTTGGGTTTGCTGATGAAGAATTTAGCAATGTTTGTTATGTGACATTTTTTAGCAGTGATTAGCTACTTCAATGTCGATTTAGAGAAGGTGGTCAACTAGAGGCATTTAGGGTGAGTTTTTCAGATGAATGTGATGAAGAGACAAAGGATCTGAGGCAGTAGATACTAATGGCAAAACTTTTTGAAATGAAATAACATGAAATCTAAGTTGGTGAAGGATAATAAAAGTAAAGAATGCAGTAGGCAGGGGTTGTGATCACATTTTGTGATTTTATGATTAACTTGAGAGGATATACTATAAAGTTTTACATTTTAATCATAACTTATATTATCTAGTCCCCTCATTTTTGGCTGATCAATGGTATTTATTTATTTTTTATTGGGTTATAATTAACATACAATATTATATTAGTTTCAGGTGTATAACACAGTGATTCAATATTTTTACACATTATGAAATGACCACCACAATAGGACCAATTACCATCTGTTATCATACAAAGTTGTACAATATTATTGACTATATTCCCTCTGTGTACATTGCATCCTCATGGTTTGTCTATTTTGTTGTTGTAATTTTTTACCTCTTAATCTCCTTTACCTATTTTGTCCGTCACCCAACCCTCTTCCCTCTGGCAACCACTGGTTTGTTCTCTGTATCTATGAGTATGTTTCTGTTTTGTTTCACTTGTTTGTTTTGTTTTTTAGATTCCACATATAGGTGAAATTATATGGTATTTGTTTTTCTCTTCTGACTTATATCACTTACCATAATCCTATCCAGTTCCATCCATGTTGCTACAAACAGCAAGAGTTCTTTCTTTCTAATGGCTGAATAATATTCCATTACATATATATCACATCTTCTCTATCTATTCATCTACTGATTGGCACTTAGGTTTTTTCCATATCTTGGCTATGGTAAATAGTGCTGCAGTGGACATAGGAGTACACACATTATTTCTATGGATTAGGTAAAACAGTTACATCTCCTGGTCTTGAAGAGTGGTCTTGTGTGGGAGCATCCCCTGTGTAGATTACTTAGGCAGGCCAGCTGGAGCTGAAGAAGTTGTGGGCCAGGGGCTGACCCTAGGGGGCATTGTGCCTGAGGCCACCTTGTCAGGGTGGCTGGGGTTGGAGTAGGCCCTGGCCAGTTACTGGTCTGAAAATGCCTTGGAGCTGGAATAGGTGCAAGCTTGGGGGAGTGCTGGTGGGGACTCAAACAATTGTGCTCAGCAGCACCTTAGAACCTGGAGAGGGCTCCAACAGTGCCCTGCACATTTGGTGGAAGCTCTAAGGCTAGTAAATAAATTTTCTTTCTGTATATTTTAGATGCTCTTTACACTGCTGTTTTTTTCACTGTGTCCCAGGGTGGGCAAACCTCCATTTGGGCTCCTCAGCAGTATTCCTCCTTACTGAAGTTCACCATATCAGGGGTTTCCCATGGATACTATCTCAATCTTTTATACCCAGTTCTACGTGGTCCTTCTATTGTTCTGTCAGCCATTGGGTCATCTTCAAGAGGAATTACTTTATATGTAGGTGTAGATTCAGTGTGTCCATGGGAGGAAATGAACTCCAGGACTTCCTATGCCACCATCTTTGGGATTTATTCTTAAACGCTTGCCTGGTATTCCTTCTAAGTTTGACCTCTGATGTTGTATGGATTCTTAATAATGCTACTAGGGATTTTTAGCCTAATCTCCCAGAGATTCTGATACAGCAGATCTTAGGTTATGGTAAGTTTTAGGAATTTCTCTAGCAAGCAATTTTTAAAAACATACCATCCTTTTCATGGTCCTGTAGAAATTTAAGTACTAGTCTCTCTAGATAAGAATACTGACATTAAGAGAGCATGACCATCTCTAGATGTATAGAGGCAGAGAGACAGTGGTGGTGGGGATGGTATTCCGATTCTCTTGAGAAAGATGCCCTTTCTCCATTGGAAAGAACCAAGATGCTCCACGTACTTTTTAAAAATATACACTGCAACTTTATTTCAATCGCACAAAGTTAGTGTGTAGGAAATTTAAATAAAACAGTACAGTAAAAATAGCAGAGAATCAAAAAATCTGAAAAGGAAGTACACCTAAAGCATGAGAATTCAACATTCATTAGTGTTTCATCTTCAGTTTTGATTGACACTTGATGCTTTCAAATTTTGAAACTAACTTTGAGGTCACAATGACTATTCTGAAGAGATTTCAGCAACAGCACTGAGATTTGTCCATTCAGTTGGTTTGCAATTGATTTGTAGCCATTTACATAGTGTATAGTACACATTTGTCACAGGTCAGATTACAGTGTTGAAGGAAAAAAGTACCTTCCTGTAATTAGAGAGGATCCCCTAGGTACTTTTATTAAAAAAAAAAAAAACCAAACAAACAAAAACAAAAAATGTTGCAAAAAAACCTGTAGGGGGTGAGCTGTACAAAAGAGGCATACAAAACTTCTAGGCCATTTGCAAGGAGTGCCTTCATATCTTTATAGATAGAGGTACTGGGTGCTAACCTTCTGTCTTCCCTATGACTTTGCTAGGATAAATGTTTACTTTTACATGGAATTATCTACTTGCTTCCCTTTTGCATCAGTTCCATTCTGCATCATGTGGGACATTTAATATTTCCCACTTCACATCTTCCTCCCTTGGTAGATTGATCTAGTGAGCTATGCAATAAAGAGAATCTTTGCATCTTATGGTTCTAACTTTTAAGATCTAAATATACAATGAATTTGATTCTGGAGTCTGAAGAAAATTGGTTAAACCAAGCCTGAGTAAACCTTGAGGTAGTTAAGATCAAGAATCTTAAGTTACTACCACAATTCTGCTTCAGTTAAAATCTGAGAACTCTTCACAATACCCAGAAGCTGGGGCAAGATGAGGGTTTTGAGAGAGCTCTTTTATAAGAAAGAGGTTAGGATCAGCATTTATTATGTGAATTATGTCAGAATAATTTTGTAAATGCAAGACCCTCATAACAATGCTAGTGTTAAAGAAAATTACATAAATAAATTGACATATATAGGCTGCAAGACTAGAAGGTTAATAGGGCTTCTAAATCTCCTTTAATATGTACCTTATCACATTTCATTCCTAATGCTTGCTCATTAATCAGGCTCAGGTAGAAGCTGAGGTGGAAGCTGCACTGTTAAAAGTTTGCTCATGCTTGCAAAAATTAACAACTCTCTTTTAGGTTCAGAAGTTTCTAAAAACCCATTTAATGTGTATGAGTAAAGAGTTGTTATTACCTTCAATTGCTAACTTGGAAATTTAATCAGTGCCAGATATAAAGATTTATTTTACACACCTAGCTTCTCATGCAGGGAAGATTAAAAAAAAATCTACGAATTAATTAGGAAGTCCTGTTTTACTTCTCTGTTTAATTTGCTCCTAATTTTTTGGTCCCATCAACAAAGTTCTGCAACCTTTAGTTCTGTGAATGTTAGCCACTGCAGAATCATCAATAAAACAAATTCACCATTTCAATATTTCACTCCAAAAAGGTCAATATTTTCTCTCAAGGAAAAAAAGTGCATACTGATGACAATAATTAGAAAGACAAAGTAGAAAAAGAGTCGTTGAGAAAAAAGCGTTATTAGGCCCCAAGTCTGATTTAAGTGCTGTGGGTGGCATTTTACTCTCACCTCATTTCAAGACCCTGCTGGAGAATTGTACAAGATGTTGTTAAAAAGAGGTAGTTAAAAGTATCAGGTCATTAGGATTTATGTCAGTGCTGCTCTGAGAGGAAAGCATTTTTTTCCCCAAGTCTGAAGTGTTGTTTTGGCCCATTGTCAGCTGGAAAACAGATGTCTTGTAGGTAAGATGTTTGTTGCACTATATCACCTAGTGGAAGATGGTGCTTCAGTCTACCTAGGGGAATAGAGAATTGTGTGTCTCGAATTTAACCATCTATGGTTGACTTTTTTCTTATTTCTTTTTTTTGTATACAATTTATTGTACACCAGCTGCTTATTCAGGACATAGGGTTCACTGAGTACAGCATCAAGTAACTAAAATTCATATGCTTGCTTTGCTTTAGTAGTACAAAATCTTAAATATGTAGCAATATGCTATTTATGCATTTAGGCAATTGATACCTAACATGTAAAAATTACTGTTTGTTATGAATACCAACTAAAAATTCATTCATTTGAAAATTTTGTATTTTCATAATCCTTTGTATTTTAGGCAATTTCTTTCATGTGTTTTCTCCCAGCATTGTTAAGAGTCAGGGATGACTCTTTCATTACAATTCTTGAGTCTGTCTTGAAGTTTCTTTAAATTTTTAGATAGTGAAAAACATTCAACCCAGTGCAGATGGCCATAAAACCATTGTTTGAAAATATGCTATAACAGTGTGCTCATTATGTTACCATGAATTTTAGCTTAAAAATGTATACCTTTTTTTTTAACTCAAGAAAAAATTAGGACTTCTGCAATATGCAATCTATTTTGCAGCCTAAGAAAACTGATGATTAGGAATTTCTTCTAATGACCATCATGCTTAAAGGGAAGTAAAGCAAATACCAGTTCACTTTATTTCTCATCCTTAGCTGGAATCTTTCTGCAGATTTTAAGTTGGGATGGTGAATACACCAGATGGAACCTAGTAACAGTACTTGGCAAAGAAGTAATGAACTGACAGAAGTCAACACACTTTCAATGTAATAATAACATCTTCAATTTACTTCTTTCTGTGATGCTTGAGTGCTAGGACTAATGACAGCACGTGTAATAAATATGAAAGAATTCAGCAATTTTTAAATATATTAACTCAAACAATCCATTTTGCATTTTTCCTTAATTCTGTGGCATATTTAAATTAATTTCAAATATTTTGAACTAAGACAAAGTATTGATTATTTTTTTCTAGCATTATTCACATTTATGAAGTCTAATAAGCTATGTTTGATTAAAACAAAAAATCCTGGTTTCTGTACTTGGAAAACTTATCATATTTCAGTTCATCATGAACTATAGCTCATAGCGATTTGTCAGAATATGTCAACTTGAATACCTCCAAAAGATTTCTCAAGAAACAATATTATCCTTCAACAAGTGAAAAATAAGTACCAATTTAATTGGAGACTTAAAAGAAATTACAACAGGGGCTTCCCTGGTGGCGCAGTGGTTGAGAGTCCGCCTTCCAATGCAGGGGACACGGGTTTGTGCCCTGGTCCAGGAAGATCCCACATGCTGCGGAGTGGCTGGGCCCGTGAGCCATGGCCACTGAGCCTGGGCATCCGGAGCCTGTGCTCCGCAACGGGAGAGGCCACAACAGTGAGAGGCCTGCGTACCACAAAAATAAATAAATAAATAAATAACAACAGGATTATTCTCCTCAAAATTCATGTATTATTTATGGAAATAGTTCATTTCCATTAACTATGGAAATAGTTGTCTTGGTTAATTTTCCACTGGAGAATTAATTTTATATAATTAATAAAATTAATTAACTTTGGAGAAATAATTTTATATAATTCCTATAGTGAGAATTGCCATCTAAGAATAGTTGCCTTTTGTAAATAAATTTAGATTTCTACAAATACCTCATAATTTAAGTATATATTTTTACTGACTTGAGTAACTTACCCAAAATCCAGTGTATGCTTTTGAGTGCTGGGGAGTGACAGTGGTAGCAAAAGCTTACCATAAAATTCTACCTGTAAATTGCAAGACATAAACATGTTGAAAAAAGTCTTAATGATTTAACAGTTTTAGACAGAAGATGGTAAAGAACATTCTTATAATATTGACTTACTGACAAGTTGGAGAGCTTGGGAACTTTGTAGTAAAAAATAGTCATTCCATATAGAATGTAGATTGCTAGCTTGAAAGACAATGGGGATTTAATGGTGCAATTGCATTTACATTTCTCAATTGTTGAACACTTTAATTTCCACTTTTAAAATGTTAATTCCAAATCGGAAAAGAAGACATAAAGCTGTCACTGTTTGCAGATGACATGATACTATACATAGAGAATCCTAAAGATGCTACCAGAAAACTACTAGAGCTAATCAATTAATTTGGTAAAGTGGCAGGATACAAAATTAATGCACAGAAATCTCTGGCATTCCTATACACTAATGATGAAAAATTTGAAAGTGAAATCAAGAAAACACTCCCATTTACCACTGCAACAAAAAGAATAAAATATCTAGGAATAAACCTACCTAAGGAGACAAAAGACCTGTATGCAGAAAATTATAAGACACTGATGAAAGAAATTAAAGATGATACAAATAGAGGGAGAGATATACCATGTTCTTGGATTGGAAGAATCAACATTGTGAAAATGACTCTACTACCCAAAGCAATCTATAGATTCAATGCAATCCCTGTCAAACTACCACTGGCATTTTTCACAGAACTAGAACAAAAAATTTCACAATTTGTATGGAAACACAAAAGACCCCGAATAGCCAAAGCAATCTTGAGAACGAAAAACGGAGCTGGAGGAATCAGGCTTCCTGACTTCAGACTATACTACAAAGCTACAGTAATCAAGACAGTGTGGTACTGTCACAAAAACAGAAAGATAGATCAGTGGAACAGGATAGAAAGCCCAGAGATAAACCCATGCACATATGGTCACCTTACCTTTGATAAAGGAGGCAGGAATGTACAGTGGAGAAAGGACAGCCTCTTCAATAAGTGGTGCTGGGAAAACTGGACAGGTACATGTAAAAGTATGAGATTAGATCACTCCCTAACACCATACACAAAAATAAGCTCAAAATGGAGGCCAGAAACTATCAAACTCTTAGAGGAAAACATAGGCAGGACACTGTATGACATAAATCACAGCAAGATCCTTTTTGACCCACCTCCTAGAGAAATGGAAATAAAAACAAAAATAAAGAAGTGGGACCTAATGAAACTTCAAAGCTTTTGTACAGCAAAGGATACCATAAACAAGACCAAAAGACAACCCTCAGAATGGGAGAAAATATTTGCAAATGAAGCAACTGACAAAGAATTAATCTCCAAAATTTATAAGCAGCTCATGCAACTCAATAACAAAAAAACAAACAACCCAATCCAAAAATGGGCAGAAGACCTAAATAGACATTTCTCCAAAGAAGATATACAGACTGCCAACAAACACATGAAAGAATGCTCAACACTATTAATCATTAGAGAAATGTGAATCAAAACTACAGTGAGATATCATCCCACACCAGTCAGAATGGCCATCATCAAAAAATGTACAAAGAATAAATGCTGGAGAGGGTGTGGAGAAAAGGGAACACTGTTGCACTGCTGGTGGGAATGTAAATTGATACAGCCACTATAGAGAACAGTATGGAGGTTCCTTAAAAAACTACAAATAGAACTACCATATGACCCAGCAATCCCACTACTGGGCATATACCCTGAGAAAACCCTAATTCAAAAAGAGTCATGTACCAAAATGTTCATTGCAGCTCTATTTACAATAGCCCAGAGATTGAAACAACCTAAGTGTCCATCATCGGATGAATGGATAAAGAAGATGTGGCACATATACACAATGGAATATTACTCAGCCATAAAAAGAAACGAAATTGAGTTATTTGTGGTGAGGCGGATGGACCTAGAGTCTGTCATACAGAGTGAAGTAAGTCAGAAAGAGAAAAACAAATACCATATGCTAACACATATATATGGAATCTAAGGAAAAAAATGTCATGAGGAACCTAGGGGTAAGATAGGAGTAAAGACACAGACCTACTAGAGAATGGCTTGAGGATATGGGGAGGGGGAAGGGTAAGCTGTGACAAAGCGAGAGAGTGGCATGGACATATATACACTACCAAACGTAAAATAGATAGCTAGTGGGAAGCAGCCGCATAGCTTAGGGAGATCAGCTCCTTGCTTTGTGACCACCTAGAGAGGTGGGATAGGGAGGGTGGGAGAGAGGGAGACGCAAGAGGGAAGAGATATGGGAACATATGTATATGTATAACTGATTCACTTTGTTATAAAGCAGAAACTAACACACTATTGTAAAGCAATTATACTCTAATAAAGATGTAAAAAAAAAAAAGTTAATTCCAAAAAACCCCACTTTGCTCTGAAATTGGTATGCTTGTTTCTTTGACTATGAATGATATATTTGTCATTATTTATTTAAAGATAGGAAAGAGCCCACAATTTTATGACTTTCTAGAATATATTATTATAAATTTAAATATTATTACTGGAGGTTTCCTATTCAAGAGCAAGATGATAATTTTAAAGATGCTAAATAAACATTGATACCTTACAACAATTTTGGGTTTGTTCCAATTATAAAATGAAGAGCATTCTGTTTATAGGATTAAGTTGGAAAATTATTCATTCACCCTTATCTTGGAATTAAAGACATCATAAGAGACTCAGAAAAAATCTTGTACTTGTGCAAAAGACTCAGAAAAAATCTTGTACTTGTGCATTTGTATTAATGATTAATTATAATAGAAGAAATAATTGTCCTGCTTTTTAGGTTTCCACACTTGAAATATTTTGCAAAGGCAATTACTGATGATTCTTGCAATACTGCTACTGGTTCAAAAAATTCACTAACAAATATCCATTGCTTATTTGACAGTGTATTAAAGAGACAACAGGTGTGTCACTGTACACCATCAGAAAAATTGATTATCCTTCCACTGCCTTGCACCTCAGTTGTCTTTTATAATTTATGTCACCTCAGCTTATAGCACCATCTTGAGTACTACCTTTCTCCAGCTATATTCGTTTTATCATTTGCTTCCAACAAACCTGCTTGATATATAGATTTTTGCTATAAAAATCGATCTTGTAATACATGTTTGCCATATGTAAGTTTTCAACTGCTTTGCAGCTATCGATTGCCAGCCCTTAAGAACTTACTACTTACTTTAGCAACAACATCACAGGTTTGCTTAAAATCCCAAATAGCCTTTCATATCTTGTGCTAGAAAAAGACTTTGCAATATTTTCATTTTCATTATAAAACAGGGTTTAGTGTTCATTCAGAATATACTCAAGCCCATTTATATTTCTCCTGCCAGAAACCATGATTCCAATCTATTGTGCTGTTCCTTTTCCCTGGTGTACTTCTCTTCAGTACTGCATCAATCTATAATATACAACAGATGCAATCATCCTGAACACATGGAGTCTGATTAGATAGTTGTCATACCTATGTACAGTTTGATTCTCACAGAGGAATTTTACACACACACACACACACATATATATTTTCTTGAAAATGAAAAGATTAAGCAACTTGCCTGAAGCATTTAGCTGGACTATAATTACATTTCCAAAAGGTCCAGGTATGCCTTTGAAAGATAAACTATTTTCATTCTGGGAAAATTTTACCTTATAGTTTCACTGGAGGTGCCAAAAAATGTGTTGAAAAGAAACAAATATGTTGCCATAAAATTGCTTTATAAACAAGATTGTAAAAAAAGGCTTTAAAGCTGTAATTTAAACCATAGTTTCATAATATCCAGTAATCATGTGGGAAAACATATGGAGAGAGCACTAATTTTCACAATTTAATCTGTAAAGTCTGGGACATTTAAAATTTGCTTTATATAAGTAAAAATAGTTTGGATATCATATTTGAAGTTTTAATGGCCATTGAGAATTTATTTTGTGTCATATTAATTATTGCTCATTTTAACTTAATTTTGGATTCTTCTGTATATGTCTGGGACTTCACAGAATCTATAACATAGTGAATGTGTTGGAGTTTATTTTGGCCATTAAAATATCCCAAAGCTCTTAACTTGTAAATACTTTTTCTTCTACTAGGATGCATTTCCCTTCTTAACTAAATTTGATTTCGCTCTTTAAGTAATTTTTGTGACTGTGTCCTCTTTTTCATAAGCCCCAAATACATAGATTTTGGTCATATCTCTGAAAAACAGGTTTTCTAATGTTGCCTTATGGAGGATTAGGAGGTATTCAGATATAGTGATTTCTATAGAATTATTAACATATTTTATAGACTGCTGCCTTAACATTCATATGAAAAGGACAGATGATTTGCAAAGTGAAGATAGTCTATTTGTCTTTTTTTCTTAGCAAATAAATTTGGATTAATATATAATACCTTGCCTATTCCTAGATATGAATCTTATATGTAACTTATTCCAAAAGCTAATAAGTATTATTATTATTTACATTATTATTATATGTATCTAGAAGAATGAACAGAGTCTGTGTCTGGAAAGGAAGTATAATTATCTCTCTGCATATCATGTTTGCTACTGTACTTCCACATGACACTCATGTCTTAAGTGCAAGCAAAACCTTGCAAGACAGGAGGCAGCTTAGTTCTTGAAATTTAATTCTATCCCTTCCAGGTTGCCAATGAAATCACCAAAAGACAACATGGGGAAAATCTGTACTCACCCTTGAATCTAGGTTGCAACGTATATGCAGGAAACATCAAGCATAACTGTATATCTAAAATATAAGGAACATACAAAGAGTCAATTTGCAAATCTGCTCTAAACCAAAAGCAGTGCAGGTAGGTTCAGGGGAAACACATATGCTTGAACCCTGTAAAAATGTTGGACCATGACATTGATGATGAATATAATATTTGGCTTGCCTTTATTTAAAAATAAATATGTTAGAAAACTACAGTACAGAAAACTACACTACAGAATACCATAACAGTATGGTATTGACATAAAAACAGACACATAGATCAATGGAACAGAATAGAGAGTCCAGAAATAACATTGCTCATATATGGTTAATTAATTTATGATAAAGGAGTCAAGAATATATAACAGGGAAAGGATACTTTCTTCAATAAATGGTGTTGGGAAAACTGGACAGCCACATGTAAAAGGATGAAACTAGACTACTATCTTACATCATACACAAAAATTAACTGAAAATGGATTAAAGACTTGAATGGAAGATCCAAAACCATAAAACACCTAGAAGAAAACATACCTGGTAAGCTCCTTGACATCAGTCTTCATGATGATTTTTTTGGGATCTGACTTCTAAAGCAAAGAATAAGTGAGACTATATCAAAATTAAAAGCTTCTGCTCAGCAAAGAAATCCATCAAAAATTAAAAGGCAAACTACTAAATGAGAGAAAATATTTGCAAATACTATATCTGATAAGGGGTTAATATACAAAATATGTAAAGGACTCATATGTCTCAATAGCAAATAAAGAAGCAATCCAATTTAAAAATGGACATAAGATTTTTGAATATACATTTTTCCAAAGGAGGCATACAGATGGCCAACAGTTACATGAAAAGATGTCCAACATCAGTAATCATCAGGGAAATCCAAAACAAAACCATAATGAGATATTAACTCATACCTGTTAGAATGGCTATTATCAAAAAGACAAGAAATAACAAGTATTGGTGAGAATGTGGAGATAAGGAGACCTTAGTATACTGTTGGTAGGAATGTGAAATGGCAGAGCCATTATGGAAAACAGTATGGAGTTTCCTCCCAAAATTAAGAATAGAAAGTGTTCATTACAGCATTTATAATAGCCCTTAGCAATAACCTAAGTGTCCAACAATGGATGAATGGATAAAGACGATGTAAATATATATATAATAGAATACTATACAGCCATTAAAAAAGAAGGAATTTTTGCCATTTGTGACAACATGGGTGGACCTTGAAGGCATTGTGTTAAGTGAAATAAGTCAGAGAAAAACAAATACCATATGAACTCACTTATATGTGGAATCTAAAAAAACGAAAGACAATAAACAAACCCCAAAGTTATAGATACAGAGAAGAGATTGGTGGTTGCCAGCCGGAGCTGCTGGATGGGTGAAAGGGTGAAAGGGACCAAAATGTACAAAATTTCATTTATAAAATAAATATGGGGATGTAATGTACAGCAGTGGCTGTAGTTAATAATACTGTATTACACATTTGAAAGTTGCTAAGAGAGTAGATGTTAAAAGTCTTCATCACAAGAAAAAAATTTATATATGATGTAACTATGTATGGTGATGGATGTTACCAAGACTTATTTTGGTGATCATTTTGCAGTGTATACAAATATTGAATCATATTTTACACATGAAACTAATATAATGTTCTATGTCAATTATACATCAATAAAAAAGAAAGAAAACAATGTTATTTCAAAAATATAAAATACTTAGGGATAATTCTGACAAAAGATGTAAAGATCTTTACAATGAAAAGTAGAAAATAATGCTGAGAGAAGAGCTAAATAAATGAAGATATATACATTATTCATAAGAAACAATGTAGTTAAGAAGTCTGTTCTCCCCAATTTGATCTATAGATTCAATGGAATCACAATAAAAATCCCAGGGTTCTTTTTATAAAAATTGACAAGTTGTTTCTAAAATTCATATGGAAATACAAAGACCTGAAATATTCAATCAACTATGAAGATGAAAAGAAAAATTGAGCACTAACTCTACCAGATTTCAACAAATTATATGTTGAAATAATCAAAACAGTGTTGTATTGGCATAGCAACAAACAGTTGGATCATTGGAACAGAAGAGAAAGACCCTGTAGCTTCTTCTTAATTTTACTCAGAACCTTAAAGTGTTCAAAAAGTATCTTAATAAAGTATCTATATTTTTAAAAGTCCATTGTCTGTATATCTGTGGGTGTATATGTGGTCTTTCTCTTCTGTTCCAATGTTTAATATCTTCCCCATATTTCCTCTACCCCTGCAAAAATAATAAACAAACAAATAAATACACTGGAGGTCCATTAGGTCCATTAGTACTGTAAGTTATTAATTAAATTGCAAAACAAATAAAAAATGAAATAAATGATTCTTTAAAAGTAATGTGATAAATTTCTAATTATTTAATGAAAAAAGGAGCAAACATTATGTTTGTCACATAAACAAGTTGAGAATTGAGAAAGCATGACTTTTACAGATACCAAGTTAAAAATTGCATTTATAAATCATACTTAATGGTGATAAATGAGATGTTTCCCTTCAAAGATCAGGAACAAGGCAAGGGTATTCCTTCTTATCACTCCTACTTAATATTGTATCAGAAGTCCTAGCTAATACAATAAGACAGGGAAAAGAAATAAAAGGTATACAGATTAGAAAAGAAGAAATAAAACTGACTTTGTTTACGGATGGCTTGGTTGTCTATGTAGGAAATCCCAAAGAATCAATAAAAAAAACTCCTAGGATTAGTAAGTAATTATATCAAGGTTGCAGAATACAAGGTTAGTATACAAAAATTAATGCTTTCTTGTATACCAGCAACAAATAGTTGGAGTTTGAAATTAAAAACACAATGCCATTCACATTAGCACCAAAAAGGAAAGAAAGAAAGAAAGAAAGAAAGAAACACTTAGGTACAAATTTACAAATTTAACAAAATATGTACAAAGTCTATATGAAAAAACTACAAATAGGATATAAATAAATGAAGAGATATTCTGTGTTCATAGATAAGAAAATTCAATATTGTTAAGATGTCAGTTCTTCCAACTTGATCTGTAGTTCAAGGCAATCCAAAAAAAAATCCCAGCAAGTCATTTTGTGGATATGAACGTACTGATTCTAAAGTCTATGTGAAAAAGTGAAAGACCCAGAATAGCTAACACAATATTGGAAGAGAGGAACAAAGAGAAAGTCAGAGGACTAATACTACCTCACTTCAACATGGCCTATAAATCTACAGTAATCAAGATAGGGTGGTATTGGCAAAAGAATAGAAAAAGAGATCAATGGAACAGAATAGAGCCCAGAAATGTAACCATATAAATATATTCAACTCACTTTTGATGAAAGAGGAAAGGAAATTTAATGGAGAAGGGATAATTTTTAAATAAATGATGCAGGTACAACTGGACGTCCATATATAAAGGAATTAATCTAGGTACAGACCTTATACCTTTCACAAAAATTAACTCAAAACAGAACATAGATCTAAATGCAAAGCACAAAATTGAAAAAAAAATTATAGAAGATAACATAGGAGCAAATGTAGATGACGTGGAGATTGGCAATGACGTTTTAGATACAACACCAAAAGCACAATCCATGAAAGAAAAAATTGATTAGTTGGACCTCATTCAAATGAAAAATTTCTGCTCTTTGAAAGACGTAGCTAAGGGAATGAGAAGACAAGCCACAGGTTGGTAGAAAATCCTTGTACAACACATCTGATAAAGGAATGAGAAAATAAATTACAGACTGGGAGATAATATATTCATCTGATACATCTGATAAAGGACCAGTATAAAAATATACAAAGAACTCTTAAAACTCAACAATAAGGAAATAAGCAACTCAATTAAAAAACACACAAAGATCTAAACAGAAACCTCACCAGAGAAGATATACAGATGGTAAATAGAACTTTAAAAAATGCTCACCATCATATGTCGTTAGGCAATTGTAAATTAAACTAAAATGAGATATCACTACATACCCATTAGAATGGCTAAAATCCAAAATCCTGATAATGCTAAATGCTGAAGAGGATGTGGAACAACAGGAATTCTCATTTGTTGCCAGTAGGAATGCAAAATGGTACACAGCCTCTTTAGAAGACAGTTTTGCAGTTTCTTACAAAGTTATACACTTACTACATGGTTGAGCAATTGAATATCTTGGTTTTTACCCTAATGAATTGAAAATTTATGTCCACCTGAAAACGTGCACATGAATATTTT
This sequence comes from Pseudorca crassidens, assembly GCF_039906515.1. Classification (NCBI taxonomy): domain Eukaryota; kingdom Metazoa; phylum Chordata; class Mammalia; order Artiodactyla; family Delphinidae; genus Pseudorca; species Pseudorca crassidens. Next base: position 70,042,322 of record NC_090296.1, read on the forward strand.
TTCACAATGTTATTCATAATTGCCAAAACTTCAAAGTTACCAAGATATCTTTCAGTAGGTGATTCGACAAACTGTGGCCATACATTGGAATATTATTCAGCAATAAAAAAACAAGCTATCAAGCCACACAGAGGAATTCAAACAGAATCCAGTGGTACCCCTGAGATGAGAAAACAGATTTATGAATTTGAGGAGTTCTATTGGTTAGAATTTTCAGGGTATGATACAGGAAAGGAAGGAAGTACATGGAGAAGAAAGAGGTGACAGTGAGAGAACTCAGGGAATCTGCAGATTTACCTAAGTCCTTGCCATCTGCAGCACAGAAATCTACACTTGAAATCTAGGTCATATCATGCTACTGAGACTTGGTAAAGATGGAGCACATGACTATGCACCAATATAAACTGACCATGTAATGGGAACTGCTCATCTGGATCTGGGTGCTATCAGACTCACAAAGTCTTTTTCTGTTGTTATTCTTAAAAGTAAACATTTCTTTGATCTGTATCATATAACTAATACTGTTATAGAAACTTGCACTTACATTATCTTACTTTTCCTTGAAAATACCTTCTCTAATCTATGTCTTCATGTTCCTTTTCTTATCGATCTTTATTTTCTCCTTGAGCATTCTTCTGCTGTCGTTGTTTCTTTCCTTTCAGTAACTATCGATTGGACTCCTATTCCATACAAGGCACTGTGGTAGGATCTTTAAGGCAGGAGTGGGTAACTTTTTTGGTAAAGGTCCATATTATAAATATTTTTGACTTAGTAGGACTTATCATGTCTACAGCAATTACTCATCTCTACGTGAAATTTTCACATGACTGTGAAAGCAGTCATAGATAATATATTAAAAAGATGGACATAGCTGTGTAGTAAAACATTATTTACAGAAATAGGCAGCTGGATGAACTTGACTTTGTGGGACTTGGTTTTCTGACCTCTGCATTAGGATATTCAAGTATTCCATGCCTTTATGAAACTTGCAGTATATTAGAAGACATCTATGTGTAAAAACACACTATATTGCAAAACATAGTGAAATGGGTGCACAAACAAGGTTTCAAATGATGTGTTAGGGAAGTAAAGACACAGAAGTTAATTAGCAAGGACTTCAAGTAGAAATTTTCATGTAAGTAGACCATAAATGACAGTGAGAAAAAAAATGATGTTGTGGTGAAAGAATTTGACTATCCATCGGAAAGAAGAAAACAAAATGGTGACATTTTAGTCATTCCCTATTCATTTTGATGAACTTATTGGCCAGAGCGGCTTCTGATCATAAAATTTAAACCTAGTATCAATTCATTTGTGATGGGGTTTGGAGAGTATTTGTCAATTTCCTGTTGCACTTTAAATTTTAGATTATTCCTAAATGGAAAGCCCACAAATGAATGAAATTATCCTTATCTAGCATGTGTAGAACACCATATTATATTCTGGATGATTAGCAAAATAATTCAGCATTTTGTAAAGTATTGGCAAAAACTAGGTAAAATCACTCATTGCCGTGGTAGTAGATTTGCCTTCTATATTTCATAGAATAAATGATCAAATGGAATGGATTGTCAGTCTGGGTGCAATATAGATATTCAGAGATTTGCTTTAGGATATATAAATGGATAGTCATTGTATGCATAGGACTGTATTGAATTAATTTCAATAACAAAAGGCAAAAGTAGGATAATATCATAGATATTAGTTTTAGTTTATAAAATGTAGTCATTCAATAGCTTAAATTTAAGTTGATAGAATTTTAAAATTGTAAGGAATATAAATTTTATGTACCTTGGCCAGCTGATTTTTAGATCTGAGAAATATTTTACAACTCAAAGTCACTCAACCAGGAAACAATGGTGGTGAGAACTCATGTCAACTACTATTTCCTGACCTTACATTCAAATTTTGAAAAAAGATATTGATTTTCAGTACTATCATTAATCAATAATTATTACAGGGAAGACTGAATATGAAATGGCAATGTCTGTGTTTACCACATTTAAAAAATGTTAATTTTGTCTTAAAATTCATCGAAAATATTCTCTTCAATTTAAAATTGAGCTCCGTCATCTTCTTTTGCTAAAAATATTTTCCTGGGTTTGGTAATTACTGGAGTCCCATATTTACATCCCAGTTCTTCTCTGGGCTCTAGGAAGTACCTAGTGTAGCACAATTGCCTGCTCCATGATGTGCTACAGTCTATGGGGCTTGTCCCTTGAAGAGTGCTACATGGGTATGGAGCAGGGAAGACTGGAGACATACAGTCAACAAAGTTTATGAGCAGATATTGCCTAGGTATAGTTTTTAATTGAGGAGGGGCAGATGTTTAAGGAGGTTGTCTCTGACCACTGTATCAGAATAAGGCACTTCACTATGTAAAAGTAATAACATTTTTACTGAATATTTGTAGTTTTTCATCATATACATATATTCAGTTATCTTTGAATACTATATTATTTTTCATTTAGACTTCTGTGAATAACAAAAAATTGGGTATTATGTGAATTATAGAATTTTTAGAAAGCCAAAGGAACACAAAACATTTTCAAGAGTTAAATCAAGTGGTAGTCTATAATTTTCAGTACATTGAGAGTGAATACAAAGGATATAAATTGTAATGTTTTTGTGGGCAATTTTGGCCAAATATTTAAAAAAATAATTACTATAGACATACTTTCTCTCATTTTAGAATAATACAATTATATAGATAACTTTTCTTTTTGTTTATTGTTTCTAAGATTCTGGAATGGTTATTTTCTTGGTTGGATGGATAAACCTAATGATAGTGAATGCAAAGTCTTGTTTGTTTTTCTGTCAGTTTTGTAGGTTTTTCTTATTTTTGCACTTAAATGATATTCTTTTCCTCTTTAATGAGGCAAATTATATAAGTATATAAAATATACTTTAAAAACTTTAAATGATTCTTTGAGTGCAGCCAGTTGGAAACTATTTTACCAGAAATGATGAGTTTTTTCATATTTTATATACTATTTTGGTAAATGAAGTAAGGGCATTTAAAATTATGCTGTCTACCATATTGCTGGAAATGGAAGTTAAACTACAGATTTGTTTTAACTTAAAGAGTCGTGTCTAGATTCAAAAAAGCTTCTGTTCGGTTGGTAGTGGAGGAAGATTTGCTGTGTTATATTAATACCCTGTTTTCTGTTACTTCTCACAGCTACCAATGAATTTGTATTGAATTCATTTATCTTTTAATTTCAGAAGATACATTCCTCTTATTTTATTTTTTCACAAAGTTACCCTATAGGTTACTTGAGACAAATAGTATTATCTTCATCTGGCCAATGAGAAAACTGAGGCAAATTAAGATAAACTGATTTGCCTAAATTTACCTAACAAACTTGATAATAAATTTGAGATTTAAATACAGGTCTTTTGTATCTCAGCATAGTTAGTATCCTATTAAATATGCTCTAAATTGTTACTTCAGGAATTGCATCCGTATATGTAATTTTTTAATACTCTAGTCATTTGAATTATGTGACTACAGCAGAGAAACACTGAAATAAAAATTAAACTTTTATTATTGAAAATAATTTTTGTTCAAATTCATATTATTTATTCTAAATTCACAGCATTGAAGGTCCATTTATTTTATTTTCACCTTTTGCTGATCCCAACTTTTCCCCCCAACACTTTGCTTCTTTCCTAAACTCATCCCACAGTGCTCAAGCCCTCTCATTCCTAAAAGAGTAGTTGATATTACTCTGCTTAATTAAGGAGGTGGAAACCATTCTATCTCAGGGTTTCTCTCCATCTTTACTTGTTCTCTCCTTTTAGAGAAAAATATTCCTCTATTCTATTCTATTATACAAAATTAAAACTTCCAACTGTCCTCTTCATCTCATAGCTGCAGGTAGTTTGCTACTTCAGTTTTCTCCATTCTGCTTTTGAATGTTCCCATCCATTAATTCTTTCCCTTCCCAAATGATCAATTCTCATCTATCCTAAAAAATATTCCCTCAAACAGGCTTCTTTCTGAAACTATCATACTACCCATTTCCTTTACTACTTTGCTGCCAAAGTTGTCAAGGGTAGGTTTCTCTGCTGAATCCTTTTCGTATTCACTCATTCCTTAAATTTGTTAAGTATTCTGAGTCACAGAATACTTCTAGCCTTTAAAAATTAGGTAAACTAATCCTGGAAAAATGTACACAATGAGCAGCTTTTTCATAGAATTTCAGGTATTCGATGTAATGAAGCTCAATATAGACTCCATAGATAAGCTGTTTTTAAGTTTTACTTTGCAAAAGAATTGCCTAGAGGGCTTGTTAAAATGTAAACCAGTGTCTTATCCTAGAATATTTTTCCTAAGATTTTCCTTGAACGTTTACACTCAATTCTGAATTACATCATCCACTAATGGCTTTACGTATCACATCTTGAGAGACAGAGTAATGTAATAGATTGTATATGGGATTTAAAGCCAGTTAGAACTTAGTTTGAATGTGAACTCCATGTTTTACCACTATATTAGTTGTTTTTCACTAGGTTATGCTGCATAAAAAACAACCCCTGAGACTTAGTAGTTGTTTACAACACAAAAATTTTATTTCCTTTCTTATATTTTATATCATATGTATTCTACTCTGTTCACACGCTTTATTTATACTGGATCCAGTCTGAAGGAGAAAACCCTATCTCCTGGAAGAAGGAAAAGGACAACAATAAATTCATGTGATTGGTCTTGAAGTTTCTAATTGAATATAGCTTATGTATATGTCTAGAGCAAGTCATATAAACAAGCATAATGTTCATGATCTGCAGAAGCATATTCCTTCCTCAGGGAGGCATAGCAAATCTTATGGCAAGGGGCAGGTATATATAATCCTTTGGCAAGGGGCAGGTATATATAATCCTTCTACTGGAAAGGAGTTGGGAACAATATACAACCTATAAAAATTACTTTTATAACAGTAGCAACTTGCTTGTATTTTTTTGGTCTCAGTTTACTAATTGATAAATTGAAGATAGCAATAATCATTCCACAAAGTTGTCATTGAGAGTAAATCAGTATACATGTTTAAAATGCCTGCCTTAGAACTTGATGCACTGTAAGTGTTTAATAAATATTGGTTAAGTACATTCTTTTTTTCCAATTATTCTAACGATTTTTATCTTGAGCTCTAGGACCCAGATTTTTCATTGTTTGATGTTTTATTTTCACCATACCATTCCAATATATCATAATCCACAGGCCCTTAATTCCTCATTATCTTTCCTGACAAAACATACTTTTTTTTTTCTTGTTTCAACCTCTGATAAAAGTAACTTTGACTTCTTAGTCACCTAGGAGCAAAAACTAACTATTCTTCCATTGTCTCCAGCCAATACGCCAGGTCCTGTTAATAGGCTGTCTAGTACCCATTCTGATTGCTTTGAACATAATTCAAGAGCCCATTATGTTTTCTATGTAATATTTAAAAAGCCTTTTAAGTTGAGAACTTACATAATGACCAATTCTACAATTTATAATTAACCAAATTTTTTATATTAATCTATAAAAAAGTTTATATTACTTTTTGTTTCATGGGCTGCTTCAGCAATTATGAGCATTTAGTTTTGGAACAAGAAATACTAGTATTTTAAATTTCAGATACAACATGTATCTTAAATAATAAATAATTGATAAATAATGGAGTGGGTTTTTTCACTTCCATCATATTTTCAATCCAGTGCCCTTATGTTGGAGTTTCTTTTTAATTTATGTGATTTCAATTAAATGAAAGTCAACTTTAAGAATATTCTTAAATTCAAACACTGATCACTTCTTTTTTAAGGAAAAAAAAGAGATTTTTTTCCTTTTTGATGAGAATTCTTAGGATCTACTCTCAAAAACTTTCATATATATCATACAGCAGTGTTAACAATAGTCATTATGTTGTACATTACATCCCTAGTACTTATTTATCTTATAACTGGAATTTTGTACCTTTTGACCACCTTCATCCAATTCCTCCTCCCCCTACCACATGCCTCAGATAAAGACAAAACTGGTCTCTTTTTCTGTGAGTTGATTTTTTGTTTCCTTTCCTTTCCAATTCCACATATAATTGTGATCACACAGTATTTGTCTTTCTCTGCCTCATATCACTTGGAATAATGCCCTAAGGGTCCATTCATGTTGTCACAAATGGCAAGATTTCATTATTTTTTATGGCTTAATAATATTTTGTTGTATAAATATACCATGTTTCTTTATCCATTCATCCATTGATGAACACTTAGGTTGTTTTCATATCTTGGCTATTGAGAAATACGCTGCAATGAATGTGGTGTGCATATGTCTTTTTGAATTAGTGTTTTTGTTTCCTTTGGATAAATACTCAAAGGTGGAATTGCTGGATCATGTGGTAGTTCTATTTTCAGTTTTTTGAGGAACCTCCATATTGTTTTTAATAGTGGCTATACCAATTTACATTCCCATCAACCATGCACAAGTGTTCCCTTTTCTTCACATCCTCGCCAACACTTGTTTTCTGTCTTCCTGATGAAAGCCATTGTAACATGTGTGAGTTGATATCTCATGTGGTTATGATTTGCATTTTCTTGATAATTAGTGATATTGAGTGCCTTTCATGTACCTGTTAGCTATTTGTATATCTTCTTTGGAAAAATATCTATTCAATCCTGTGCTGGTTTTTAATTGAACATTTGGTTTTATTGCTATTGAGTTATATGAGTTTTTTTATAAATTCTGGATCTATTATCCCCTTATCAGATATATGATTTGCAAATATTTTCTTCCATTCAGTAGGTTGCCTTTTATTTTGTTGATGGTTTCCTTTGCTATGCAGAAGCTTTTTAATTTGATGTAGTCTGCTTTTTAAAGTTTTCTTTTATTGTCTTTGCTTTTGGTGTCAGATCTAAAAAATCTTTACAAAGACTGATGTCAAGGAGCTTACTGCCTATGTTTTATGAGTTTTATGATTTAAGGTCTATCATTCAAATCTTATTCTGAATTAATTTCTCCATATGGTGTAGGATAGTGGTCCAGTTTCATTCTTTTGCATGGTGCTGTCCAGTTTTCCCAATGTCATTTATTGAAGAGACTGTTCTTTCCTCACTGTATATTCTTGGCTCCTGTGTTATAAATTAATTACTCATATATGCATGGGTTTATATCTGGGCTCTCTATTATTTTCTGTTGATCTATGTTCTGTTTTTATGCTAATGTTGTACTGTTTTGATTTAGTTTGAAATCAGGGAACATGATGCCTCAGATTTGTTTTCTTTATCAAGATTGTTTTGGTTATTCATGGTCTTTTGTGGTTCATACAAATTTTAGGATTTTTCTTCTATTTCTGTGAAAAATGCCGTTGGAATTTTGATAGGGATTGCACTGAATCTGTAGATAGCTTTGAGTAGTATGAGCATTTTAACAATATTCAATCTCCCAGTTAATGAGTGTGGAATGTCTTTCCATATATTTGTTTTTTCTTCAATTTCTTTCATCAACATCTTATATTGTTCAGTGGGCAGGTCTTTCACATCCTTGCTTAAATTTATTCCAAGATATTTTGTTCTTTTTGATGTATTTGGAAATGGTATTGTTCTATTAGTTTTTCCTTCTGATAATGTGTTATTAGTGTATAGAAATGCAATAGATTTTTGCATATTGATTTTATATCCTGCAACTTTACTGAATTCATTTATTATTTCTAACTGTTTTTTGGTGGAGTCTTTTGGGTTAGGGTTTTCTATATATAAGATCATGTCATCTGAAAATACAGTTTTCCTTCTTCATTTCTGATTTGGATACATTTTATTTCTTTTCATTGCCTAAATGTTCTGGCTAGGACTTCCAATGTGATGTAGAATAAGAGTGGTGAGATTGGGCTTCCCTGTCTTTTTTCTGATCTTAGAGGAAAGCTTACAGCTTTTTGAATATGATGTTAGTTGTAAGCTTGTCATATATGGCATTTATTATATAGAAATATGTTTCTTCTATACTCACTTTGTTGAAAGTTTTTTTCATGAATGGATGTTGAATTTTGTCAAATGCTTTTTGTGCATCTATTGAGATAATCATATGCTTTTTATCCTTCAGTTTGTTAATGTGGTGTATCAGATTGATTGATTTACAGATGTTATACCATCCTTGCATCCCTGGAATGAATCCCACATCTATTCACATGATATATCACATTGATTAATTTGTATATGTTGAACCATCCTTGCATTCCGGGGATAAATCTCACTTGATCATGGGATGATCATTTTAATGTGGTGCTGAATTCAGTTTGCTAGTATTTTATTTAGCATTTTTGCCTCTATATTTATCAGGGATATTTGCTTGTAGTTTTATTTCCTTGTAGTGTTCTTTGCTGGCTTTAATATTAGGGTAATTCTGGCCTTGTAAAATGCATGTGTAGTGTTCTTTCCTCTTCAATTTTTTTAGAAGTGTTTGAGAGAACTGGTGTTAATTCTTCTTTAAATGTTTGATAAAATTCAGCAGTGAGGCTGTCTAGTCCTGGGAGATACTTGATTACTGCTTCAGTCTCCTTACTAGTAATTGGTCTTTTCAGATTTTTATTTTTTCCTGATTCAGTCTTGGTAGGTCGTATGTTTCTAAGAGTTTTTCTGTTTCTTCTCGGTTGTCCAGTTTGTTGGCATATCATTGTTCATAGTAGCTCTCATGATCCTTTGTATTTCAGTGGCTTTAGTTGTAATATCTTTTTTTCATTCATAATTTTGTAGATTTGGTTTCTCTCTCCTTTTACCTTTGTTAGGCTAGCTAAATGCTTGTCTATTTTGTTTATATTTCAAAGAATCAATTGTTGGCTTAGTTTATCTTTTCTATTGTTTTCCGGTTCTCTATGTCATTTGTTTCTTTTCTAATCTTTATTATTTCCTTCCTCCTGCTAACTTTGGCCTCATTTTATTCTTCTTCTTCTAGCTCCCTATGTCATGTAGTGAGGTTTTTTCTTTGAGATCTTTCTTGTTACTAATATAGGCATTTATTGCTAAGAAATTTTCTCTTTGAACTGCTTTTGCTGCATTCCATAAGTTTGGGTAATGTTGTGTTTCCATTTTTGTTTTTCTCAAAATACTATTCTATAGTCCCCTTAATTTCTTCTTTGATTCATTGGCTGTTCAGGAGAATGTTGTTTAATTTCCATGTATTTGTGAATTTCTGATTTTCCTCCTGTTATTGATATCTAGTTTTATATCATTGTGGTCAAATAAGATACTTGGTATGATTTCAAACTCTGAATATTTTAAGACTTTTTTTGTGACTGGGATAGAAAATAAAATATTGTCTATCCTAGAAAACATTCCATGCATGCTTGAGAAAAATGTGTATTCTGCTGTTGTCAGAGTATTCCATATCTGTTAGGTCCATTTGGTCTATAGTTTTGTCAAATCCACTCTTTCCTTTTTGATTCTCTGCATCAGCTATCTATTGTTTTGATAGAGTATTAATGTCCCCAACTGTTACTATATTGCTGTTTATTTTTCCTTGTAGCTCTTTACTTTTTGCTCCAGTGGGTACATTGGGTACATTATTTTTATGTCTTCTTGATAGATTGGTCCCTTTATCATTATATAATGACTTCTTTGTCTCTTGTTACCATTTTTAGTTTAAAAACCATTTTGTCTGATTTAAGTATAGCTAACTCTAATGTTTTTTTTTTGAGAACATTTGCTTGAAATATCTTTTTCTATACCTTCGTTCTCAGCCTATGTATGTCTTTAGGACTAAAGTGAGTCCTTATATGAAATATGTTTCTACCTTGGAGTATATAAGCCCCAAGGGTAAAGAATTTTGACAAATGAGAAAGTTAACAGGGATATGCAAAAATAAACATATATACATAAATACATGCCCTCTATAAGTCTATAAACATAGAGGAAGTGAAACAGCTATTAAATTTCATTTAAAGAACAATTCTATTAGTTTATGTATATAATACTGATGGTATAATGTACAGGATTCCTGAAACAGGAAAAATATGAATAATTCATTTGATTGATCCATCTAAAAATTGGTATATTAAGAAAAAGGGGAAAGATAGTATATGAATTAAAAATGTCTGGAGAGATCGACCCATTTTATTGTTTAAAATAATAGTAACTAAAAAATAAAATAAAATAATAGTAACTATGGAAAAACGAATTAACTTAATGTCTGCTATTCCTGATACCATAGCTGGGACAACACAGAGGGCAAAATGACTATAGCAAAACCAAATCTCTGAGGGAAAAATGTTTGTAAAGCCTGTTGAAACCTTCCAGTGCAACAAAAATTATTGTACAGGGCTTCCCTGGTGGCGCAGTGGTTGAGAAGTCCGCCTGCCGATGCAGGGGACACGGGTTCGTGCCCCTGTCCGGGAAGATCCCACATGACGCGGAGCGGCTGGGCCCCGTGAGCCATGGCCGCTGAGCCTGCGTGTCCGGAGCCTGTGCTCCGCAACGGGAGAGGCCACAGCAGCGAGAGGCCCGCATACCGCAAAAAAAGAAAAACAAACAAACAAAAACAAAAAAAATTATTGTACATTTTATAAGTAATCAATAAAATCCAGTTTTGGGGGGAAACGTGGGAAAACAATTTGGTGACTTGGTCATCTTACGAATTGGTCTTTCAGTGAATCAGTTGTTTGGCAAACTATATTCCTTTCTGCCAGAAAATTGTCTTTAACAAAATGACTTTCAGAGAATTAGCCTGCTGTTTTTATCAGCTGTCCTGTGTTTAATCTCTTGCTTATCCAATGCACTCTGCTCAGTATTGCCACTCTCCATTGAAAAAACCTTTAATCAGCTGACTACTATCTATCTAATTCTCTTAAATGGCATTCAAAGTCCTGCAGGTTATAGACTCAAGCCTATCATCCAATCATAAGCTTCCATACACTGTCTATATTATGTCACTTCAGACCCTTACCAGCATCTTGTCCATGTCTGGCAGTGTATTTTTTCATGCTATTTTCTAGCCGGGAAGGATGTTGACCCTCTTCCTGTCAAATGATAGTCTGGTTCAGATGCACTCTTCTATTTGTGTTCATAGTACTTTTAAAATATATATATATCATACATAGCATTTGAGAGGAAGATAGAACAAAGGGAAATTAAGACTGCTCTGGTCAAGCCCCAAAGGATGACAATGTGTGGGTAAGACTATCACAATCCAGATTTTCTCAACAGATTTGTTTAGCTGTTGTTCTAGAAATACAACTTAAAAAAAAATCTTTTTATCTAGAAGTAATCTGCACATAACTGATTAACACCAAATAACTTTACAAGCAGCTGGTGCTTGAAAAATCAGGTGTCAATTTATTTTCATTGGAAAAGAGATTCTTGGTTCAAAAAAGCTGGTTATCATTTAGCATTGAGGATTAGGCATACCTTCCTAAGGAGAATATTTACTCCACTGTTGCTACATTAAGGCAGGAACTGAGTATGTAATTTTCTCCAGATGTCCCAGAGTTGGGCAAAATGTCTTGCATGCAGCAAGTGCTCAAAAATATTTGTTGAATGAATTAATGAATAAAAATGATTAAAAGAAACACTAATTAATGCCATTAATGCTTGCAAGTGACAAGCCAATTTATTGCCATATGTGTTGATTAGAGTTTGAGAACAAAGGGATTGAAAATTTATTGAGGTCTTCCCTTTCTTCTTCCTCTTCTTCTTCTTCTTACTCTTCCACTCTTCTTCTTCTCCTTCTTTTCCTTCTCCTTTTTCCTCTTCTTCCTCCTCCTTTTCTTCTTCTTTGTCTTCATCTTTTTTCTCTTCTTTGTCTTTATCTCCCCTTGCTCTCTGGTCCATCCTCTTTCTCCTCTTTCTTCTCCTTTTTAAAAAAATCTTAAGGTAAAGCAACTGTATAAATTATACTGCTCCACAATAGCAATATTTCTTCCTTAAAAACTAGACTTGATTGTCTAGAATCACAGCTGCTTCTTCCCCATGGTAGAAGTAGATAAACATTAACATGCTTTTGGTCCTTGCCCACATTTTTTCCCTGGATCACTTATAAACCATTAGTCAACTATCACTCCTTCAATACAAATGATGGTTAACAACAAAGAAGAAAACCTTAAGTATTCAACAGTTCCTTTAGATCAGAAATCACAAATTTGTTGTCCCTGGGCCATGCTGTATATTTTGCCTTTGTGTGGTTTTCTTCTTATATTTGATTTGGTTTTCAGTGCACTTTAAAAGAAATATAATTTTGTAATTATTATGCTAAATTGCACCTCATGCAATTTAACATTTACTGTTTTATACCTCATACATATATGTGCATACATATTAATAGTCTTTGAAGTTGTGATTACAGCTTTCAGTCATTACATTCTAGACATGTATTCCTGGATACACACCTATATAATGTCAATATTAAGGCTAGCATGTGCTATAGATGACTAGCTTCTCCACCCATGCTCTGGAGAGAAGCTAGTAATAGAATTCCTACATGTCTTTCCTTACATTTATCTATAAGGTATGTGATGCTAGGACTGTATTTTAATTAAAAAACAAGCTCTTTGAGAGCAAGGATATGTTTTTATTACATTTTTACTCCAGAATGTCTAGCACAGTGAATTTTGTATAGTGGAAGAAAACAAATGTTTGCTGTCTTCCTTGAAACTTAAGTACCACAGACAAACATGATCATTGCATTGTAGATTCTGAATTAGAAATTTAAATATGAAACTTGGCTGAAGAGACTGCAGGAGATGTGTAATATCTTAGATAAACAAAATCCAATCAAGTGGCTGTATGTTACTCACATAGCAATTATATTATTGAGCTCCCACTATGATGAAGATTTTATGGAGGAACTGGGAGTAGAGTGGCTAATAAAAGATCCATAAGTTTCTGCCCTTAAGGAACTTATATTTTATTAGAGGAAACAGGCAGTAAATATACATACATATATATGATATATATATATATAAGTGCTATGATAATAATGCTATAAAGAAAAATACAGCAGAGTAGGGGAATAGAGAATGTTGGATACTGTTTTAAAATTGTTATTAAGAAAGATTTTATGGGTAAAGTGACATTTGTGAGGAGTTTTAAGGTAGTGATGAAAAAAGCCACATCTGGGGGAAGGTCATTCCAGGCAAAGGGAATAGCATGGGACAAGGAGGATTCTTGCTGTGCTCAAGGAGCAGAAAGGAGTTCTGTCTGAAGTGGATGGATAAAGGAAAAAATATTAGATGAGACCAAAGAGGACTGGGGTGCTCAAATATGTAAGTGCTTGTAAGCCATCATAAGGATTTTCAGTTTTGGAATTAGAAAGCCACTGGAAAATTTTGAGCAGAGATGTGACAAGAATCTGACTTACATATTAGAAGGATTACTCTGCCATGAGAATGGAATATACATGAGGTGTGGAGCAAAGGCTGAAGCAGAGAGACCAGTTATTATTGCAATATTACTCAATAGAGAATTGATGATAGTAGTAGTGGAGGTGGGGAGATGTGGTTGTATTCTAGATATTATTTGAAGGAGAATCTGCTGTCTTAGATAAGACTAGATGTCTTACCTGAAAATAAGAAAGAAGTCAAGGAGAACCCTGAGGTTTGTGGAGCGACTCAAGACAGTTGCCATTTCCTGAGATAGTGGAGACTGTGTGGATGCAGGACTTTGAGAAGAGCAAGTTTTGGGGGGTAGATCAGGAGTTTGTTTTTGGATACAGTAAGGTACCTATGTGAGGTACTTATTAGACATCTACATGATGATTTGCATCTATGACTCTGATGGTCAGAAGAGAGATCCTGACTGGAGTTATAAATTTGGATGTAATTCTCAAATATATGATATAAATGAGATGTGATTACAAATGGTGTGAATGGAGAAGAAAAAAGACCAAAGAATGAGCTCTGAGTTAAGCTAATATTTAAAGTGAGATGAGAAAAAACAAGCAAAGACCGAGAAAGAGCCACAATGGCACTCTTTCATGAAGGAGAGAATTAACTCTCAGTTACTGTTAACAGGTAAATTAAGATATGATTGAAAATTAACCTCAGAATTTAGCAAAGTTTTAGTAGAGTGGGGAAAGATGAGTACTGATTGGAGTGGGACCAGAGAATGAGAGTGAAGAAATTGGAAAAAGCAAGTACAGCCAACTCTCATGATTGAAAAATTTGAATTGTGATACTTAAGACTAATCCATGGATTAGTATTCCACATATGTTTGGAATTGCCTCTAGGAGAATACAGTCAGTTTTTTAATGAGAAATTGTTTAGATTATATCCACAGTGAAATGGAACATCAATCAAGTTGATGGAAAAAGAGCCATGGTAGTAGAGAAAAAAGTGCTTGAGTCTTGATTTCAAATAGTCTTGGAGGAGGATACCACCTATGTGACTTTAGAAGTTAATTCACATTTCTGAATTTATTTCATTCAGCTCTATTATGGGGTACATTGCTTAGTATAGCACCCAGAATGTAGTTGGCACTTAAATAGCAGTTATTGTATTTTTTTCATTTTCCTAACAAAATTACCTTTCTTCAATTATTCCTTTTTTTTTTAAAATGGTATCTTACCTATGACATTCCTCCATTGATTAAGCTAGTTAGCAAAGTTTTAAAAATTGCTTAACTGAGCTCCATTCATCAGTTATATAGCAAGCTAGAGCATCAGTGAAAGGAAGAAAGTTGTCTCTTCTTCCTAATTCTGCATATCAGGTTGCTAGTGAAACAAGCTATCTTCTATTGCTTAGTGATTCAGCTTTCACTTCTCTAAGATGCTTGAAACTTGCATACAGTTAGGTCATTGTATGTCACAGTTTCTTTTTCTTTCTTCCTTTCCCTCCCTCCCTCCCTTCCCCCCCCCCCTTTAAAAGCAACATTTTAAAGGATGCTACTGATGTAATATTTATTATTAAATTTTAGCTTTTATATTCTGCTTTTTCTTTTTCTCCTCATATTAAGAAGAAAGAGCTGGAATACATTTCAAGCTAAAGAGAAAATTCAAGCTGGGCTGTCTTTTTCTTTCAAGAAAATTAACAGAGTACCAATGAAGCCCTTTATCTACTGAGTGCAGTCTTCATTCATTAATCCTTTTTATCTGTGACAGTCAAAGGTAAATCTAGAATATTTGGCCTCCTAGAAATGATTTCTAGTTTTACTCTTACTAGCTAAAATATATTCTTTCAGCCATATGTTATCTTTTTTCCACCATGTATAAATTAAATCAAATTGTATTGGGCTATTTCTTTCCTTGCGTTGACATTAAAAAAAGACAGGCATTTAGATAAATACTTTTTCATATTATTAACTTAATATTTTTGAGAGTGACAGAAAGAAAATGGAGTATCTTCCTGTTACTCCTCATTTTCATAATAGTGGAAGGTGGAATTCATATGGCATTATAAGTAGAAATTTTCTGCATCACTAGGAACATGGCTTAAAGTATAATGCCTCCTGGACAAGTCAGAAGAGCATTCTAATAAGAAACAATTCTAGTCATATACCATGCACTATCTGCACAATTTCTCTCCCATTTCACTAAATAAGCTTTCCACAAAAAAGGAATACTGGTGTTTAGTTCATCTGTTCCCCCTACCTATTCCTCATCTCATACCATGTATATATTCTGACCATTTGCTTTAGAAATAATTTATTGAACCTTTCAAACCAAACATGGAGAAACAAGATAGACTCTTGAGAACATAGAATTTAATGTTTTAACTATTTTTTGCTTAGGCATCAGCTGCTTTTTAATGCTAATATTTTTTTTTCATGTAAGGCTGTGCTGTTAGACTATAACCTGCCAAGAACCACTAATGGGAAAATATTCTAGTTACCTGGATACTTCCCCATTTATAGTCACTTTTAACAAAAAGTGACAAGCATGTCACATTCCATCAGGTTACATCAGGTTGTGTCTCAAGAAAACAGAGAACGTAAGATAAGCCAGTTCAAAACAACATCCTTCATCTAGAAACACAGAAAAAAAGGAAATATCAACCACTTAGGATTCAAGAAAGAAAATTATAATGTATCTATAGATCAAATACACTTCTCTGTGTTAATACCACTTAAATTTTAAATGACTGTTGGCTAACAACTGTAATTATCTTTCCATTTGTGTGTAGTAAAGTGATTCTATTTCTATTTCTTAAAGTATTTATTTGCTTAATATAATGTATTTAGGCAGCTCTATTAAAAACATAAAATTAATTATGATGGTGGTTCCCTGGTTTTGAGGGAACATGCTCTCTGGTGGATTATCTAGAACTGTGTTGTCCAATATAGTAGCCACAAGTCACATGTGAATATTAAATATTAATTAAGTTAACTTCAGTTTCTCAGTCTCATTAGTTACAATACAAGTGCTCAATAGTCAGGTGTAGTTGTTGGTTTCTATACTGGACAGCACAGACATAGAACATTTTCAGCATCACAGTGTCTTACTGGACAGTGCTAATCTATACTGTACAGGTAAATTGTATTCCCATTATGTCTCTAATTGCCCCCAAACATTGAAACTGTATATAAAGTACTCCAAAAAGTGGTTTCAGGGTAAAATACCCATTATAGTAATTTTATAAAGTAAAATTTTATAAAGTAAAATTTACTTTGGAAAGATTTTAGGTTTTTTAGAAAAGTTGCAAGTATACCCCCTCACCTAGATACCTAGATTTAGCTTCTCTTGATGTTATCTTACATTACTATGGTACATTTGTCAAAATTAGGAAATAAACACTGTTAAATTACTATTAACTAAACTGTAGACAATTCAGATTTCACCAGTTTTCCAATTAACACCATTTTCTGTTTTAGCATGCAATGCAGGATACCACACTGCATTTAATTGTCATGTCTTCTTAGTCTTCTATGGTCTGTGATGGTTTTTCTGTCTTTGCTTGTTTGTTATGAGCTTGACAGTTTGAGGAATACTGGCAAGGCATTTTGTAGAATGTTTCCCAATTTGAGTTTGTCTCTATTTTTCTCATCATTAACTGGGGTTATGAATTATTAGAGGTGAAGTGACTTTCATATTACCTCACATGAGGGGTACATGATAGCCACATGAGATTATTTAATCTTGATCACTTGGGTAAGGTAGTATTTCCCAGGTTTCACCAGTAGCATAAAGTTACTAATTCTCCCTTTTCATAACCCCTCCATTTTTCACACTTGGGAAACAAGTCATTCAGTTTAGGCCACACTCAGGGTGGAGGAGAATTAATCTCCAACTCCTACAGGGGGAAATATCTGCATATTTTTTGGAACTCTTCTATAAGGAAGATGCCTATCTATCTATCTATAATTCAATACTACTATTATTATTTTATTGATAAACTTATAACAGATTTGGCCATTGGGAACTCTTTTAGGGTCACTTTTGTTCCTCTTTCACAAGCCCCCATCCTTTTATTTTTTTGTGCTCTTTGCTTTCTAGTACTACAGGATGCTTCAAGTTTATCTTGTATTTCCCAACCCTTGTTCTAGAATCAACCATTTATCCAAGAAACTTTGAACACTTTTACTGAAACATGGTATTTAGAAACTAAGATCTGGGTTCTGGGTATGCTCATTACTATCAAGTGTCATTGCTTCTAGGCTCTCTCAGTGGATAGAGATTTGTAATATGTGTATGTCAACAAACCTGTGTATAAAAACGTATCTGTGTTTGTTTCTGATCTATCCATCTATTATCTATCTGTCTACCCATCTCTCTGTATATTAAGCTAAATGAAAATTCATAGTGATACCTCCAAATCTAATCCAGTACTAAAGGGTTCATTCTTCCTTCTATTCATGCTTTTCTATAACTTCCTTCTCTGACAGTAGATCTAGTATCCATTTGTTTAATTTTTTGTAGCCAATGTGTATGTAAAACAGTTTCATAATTGTTAACCCATACCCCATTCTTGTGGCTTTTTATTTATTTCTTCACTTGGGATTTATTTAATACAATACATAAAGCAGTTTGTTTCAACTGGATTGACTAATATTTTCCCATCAATTTATTTTTATTGAAATACATTTGACATGTAATATCGTGTAAATGTAAGGTATACAGCATGTTATTTTGATACATTTATGTAATCTGTTATTGCCATTGTAGCAATAATTAGCATCTCTATCACTGTTACATAGTTATCTTTTCACTTTAGTGGTTGGAATATTAAGTTCTAGTCTTTTAGCAAGTTTGATGATTATAATACAATATTGTTGTGTGTATTCACTGTACTGTGCATAGATATCTAGGACTTATTTACTACCCATTGCAAGTTTGTACTCTTTACACCATCTATCCTATACCCACTTCCCATCCCCTGGTAACCACCATTTTACTTTCTGTTTTTTACGAGTTTGGCTTTTTTAGATTCTACATGTGGGTAAGATCATACAGTACTTGTCATTCTCTGTCTGGCTTATCTCAGTCAGCATACTGTGCTGAAAGTCCATCCATGCTGTGGCAAATGGCAAAATGTCCTTCTTTTTCATGGCTGAATTTTATATGTGTGTGTGTGTGTGTGTGTGAGAAACTTCTTTATCCATTCATCCATCCATAAATGGACACTGAGGTTGTTCCTATATCTTGACTATTGTGAATAATGCTTCAATAAACATGAGAGTGTTCTTATTTCCTTTGGGTATATACCCAGAAGTGGAATTGTTGGATCATCTGGTATTTCTATCTTTAGTTTTTTGAGGAAACTTCATATAGTTTTCCATAGCTGTTGAACCAATTTACATTATCTCCAATAGTGTACAAGGGTTCCCTTTTCTCCACATCTTCACCAACACTTATCTCTTGTCTTCTTGATGATAGTCATTCTAACAGGTGTGAGATGATATCTCATTGTGGTTTTGATTTGCATTTCTGTAATGAATAGTGATGTCAAGCATCTTTTCATATACCTGTTGCTCTTTCATATATCATCTTTGGAAAAATGTCTGTTCAGGTCCTTTGCCCATTTTTTAATCAGATGTTTTTTTGTCATTGAGTTGTATGAGTTCTTTATATATTTTAGATATTAAGCCCTTATCTAATACATGGTTTGCAGAAATTTTCTCCCATTCTGTAAGTTGTCTTTTCACTTTGTTAATCGTTTCTTTTGCTGTGCAGAAGCTTTTAAGTTTGCTAATATTTTTCTGGGAATTTTTACGTCTATATTCATCAGGGATATTGGCCTATAGTTTTCTTTTCTTGGACTGTCTTTATCTGGCTTAGGTATCAGGGTAATACTGGCCCTGCAGAATGAGTTTGGGAGTGTTCCCTCCTCTTCACGTTTTTGGAAGAGTTGAGAAGGATTGTTAGAATTCTTCATTAAATGCTTGGTAGAATTCTCCAAAGAAGCTATCTGGTCCTGGGGTTTTCTGTTTTGAGAGGTTTTGATTAATGATTAAATCACTTTACTCTTTATTGCTCTGTTCAGATTTTCTGTTTCTTCCTGATTCAGTCTTGGTTGGTTGTGTGGTTTTTAAAATGTATTAATTTCTCTCAGTTACCTAATTTGTTGGCATATAATTGTTCATAGTAGTCCCTTATGATCCTATGTGTTTCTGTGGTATCAATTGTAATGTCTCCTCTTTTGTTGCTAATTTTATTTATTTGCATCTTTTTTTCTTATTTAGTCTAGCTAGAAGTTTATCAATTTTGTTTATCTTTTTAAAACAAAAATTTTAGTTTTATTGATTCTTTCTGTTGTCTTACTGGTCTGTATTTCATTTATATCTGCTTTTTATGATTTCTTCATTTATTTCTGATCTTTATTATTATTATTATTATTTTTTGGCTAATTCTGGACTTAACTTGTTCTTCTCTTTTTAGTTTCTAATTTACACCTGTAGTGTCTGGAGGTGTAAATTATGTTGTTTATTTGAGATCTTAATATCTTAATGTATACATTTATTGGTATAAATTTTCCTCTCAGAACTACTTTTTTGCATCCCATAAGTTAAAGTTGTATTTCCATTTGTTTTGAGGTAATTTTTTATTTTCCTTTTGATTTCTTCTTTGACTCATTGGTTGTTCAGAAGTGTGTTATTTAGTTTTCACGTACTTGTAGATTTTCCAGCTTTCCTCTTGTTGTTGATTTCTTGTTCATATCATTGTGGTAATTGACTAAATTTCTGATTAAATTATTATACATAGCTTCTGAAATTAGCTGAAAGTACGTCTGACAGGACTTGTACGTATAGCTGGCCAAAGTGCTTATGTTTACAAAGGACATCAAGAAAAGACAAAAAGAAAAAGAGAGGGAAAGGGAGAGAGAGAATGAGAGACTATAATCAAGGGTGTATATAGAAGGATTTTACAGACCTGTAAGCATAATGTTAGGAAGGCTAAAGTCCAAAATAAAAACACATCCATCAAAAATACTTAGGACAAACTCATAAAATTATAAATCTGTATTCAGAGCAAGAGGTACAAAGGCTTTAGGACTGACAAAAAATATAGATGGATGGTGGAGATAAAGCAAAGCATTCGTTTTCTTTCTCTCTTTTCTGCTGAGATCAGCAAGAAAGAACAAAGTATTGGTTAAGTGAAGTAGAAGCTAAGGTTTGGTAAAGTAATTAGAGACTGCCATCTGGTTCACAGCATAGGATATGGAGATCTTTCAGGTGAGGTCACTAGACCGTTGCTGATGACTTTGTAAGAACTGTGGAGAATAGCATACATACCAAATATTGGTGACAGGCTAATCATTTGTCAGTGTTCGAAAACATGAAGGGATTAAGTGGGTTTCATAATTTAAAGGCTTCTGAATGTGATGTCAATCTTGTGGATATATCTAGAATGTAGTATGTGGTTGATGTATATAAATTTTAGTTAAGGAGTAATAACTGTTTTTCTAGGCTCAGTTAGAAAAAAATTGAAAATGTCCAGGTAGAGATTTCATAACCACTTTTGAGGTTGTAGAGAGGATTCATATGTTAAATAAACACTGGAGTAGAAGACATCTGAATTTCCTTGCAATAGTGTATTCCAGAGAAAATCAAGAAGACTTTACGTTTATTAAATAACATGCCTAAGATTGGTAGAAAGTGCAATAAAGTTGTAAGTTACTTACTGATATAAGGAAAATAATTATTTTGGAATTGAGGTACTGTATTATTTTTACTTATGAAATTATTGCTAACATTTTTATATTTACTTATGGACTCCTTGATTTTTATATTGCCCTAAGCAGTTTTACTTAACTTTGACATTTGTTTATGTGTTTAATGTCTAAGGCATCAAACCCATTGTATTTAAAAATCATATTCAAGAAACTAAATATTTCTTCAATGTTTCTTTAAATGTTCAGTCTTACTAATAATTTCACATTAAAATCTCTATAATTTTTTTTTGCTTTTGTACATACAGTTACAAATGTGGCTCTAAGACAATGTTTCGTTAACTAAGTTTCTTATTAGTAGTTAATTTACATCTTAGTATGTTATACTTTAGTATGTTATACTTTAAGTTTTATTAAAATTTTCCATAGTTTAACAAATTCAATATGGCTTCAGGCCTAATAAATCATGGCTGACTTCTCTAAGTGGTCTCTATCAGTGTCACTTTGCTGACTTTCTTCTTTTTTGTTGCAGTTGTGTTGAAGGATTACCCACGTAGTGTTATTAATCTATCCCTTCCTTCCTCAGAGAAAGATAATCTTTATCTATATCTGACTTTATCTATCTGGTATAAATTATATCAGAAAAAAAATTGAATGATAATTTCAGTAGTCGTGGAAGAAAAAAGTTAGAAACTTTTTTTAAAAAACACCACAAAATAAAAGGAAACATACCATGAATTGAACTTTGTAAGCAAAAGCTTAGACAGTTATATTTTTAGTACTTTTAAGTCATCACTGTGTACCAATGTATTAGAACTTTTCGTCATTGTTGCCAGTGAGATATGTCTTCTTCTCCCTTTTGTTCCAAGTAGATATATAGGTTCTCATGACTGCTTTCCTTACGAGTTTTTAATGGTCGGAAAACACAGGCTACTAAATAGCATGGATTTTTCTGAATTTTCTAAAATCCAGTGTAACTGGCTTATTCAATGTGCCGTGCTTGGTATGGAAAAAATGAACAACTTTAGTTGGGCTCCCATTACTCCTTCAGTCCCTCTCCAGAGACTCATTCTTTCTTCCCTATTGCATAAAAGCTTTGGAATCCTAAGGATTTCTCATGACTTTGAGATAATATAAAGAAAAGTTTGAAATAATAAAAGTCTAGTCCAGCATAATATAACTACAGCCTGTACATTATAATTTCAAATTCTGAAAACTTAATCAAATAAATCTTTCTTCTCTCTCTCAACCCAGGCTTGATGTAGTCTTAGAAGCCTTCAGTGAAGTTTGGGAGGCAGGATCAGCTTTCTCCTTCTTAATTCCACTTCATCTGTATGAGCTAAGTCCTGCATTTGGACATTCTAATGGGGCATAATGGGGAAGAAAGGAGGAGTGGCACTGGTACTCTTATAATATGATATTTATGGCAGAAGCATAATTCTTGGCCTCTTTTCTTGGTTCTTTGGTGTATTAGTTACCTAAACAGATGGGCATTTATTTGTTTCAGGAAATAAGAAGTCTGAAGGTAGGTAGTTTAGAAGATTAAAAAAAGCCAGTTCAGTGATACCATTAAAAATTCAGGTTCTCCTTATCGTTCTACTTCTCCATCCTTGTGTTGACCTGTATTTTCATACCTGTTTCCTCCTAGCAGCAAGACATTTTGTACTTCAAGATTTGCATCTATATTACAGATAAATATGAAAGGAAACTACAGAAAGCCATGGAGACATATTATTTTAGTTTATTCCTGTGTTAGTGACAAGAAAAGGGGATATTTTATGAACTTTGTGATACGATTTTTTAAAATAAACATTTAATTGTAGGACAATTTCAGATTTAAAGAAAAATTGCAAAGATAGCAATTATATAGAAAACTCTATATACTTCACGCTCAGTTCCCTTACTATTAGCTTATTAAATTAGTATGCTACATTTGTTATAATGAATGAAGCAACATGGATACATTATTATTAACTAAAGCCCATATTTTATTCAACTTTCCTTAGTTTTTACCCAGTGTCTTTTTGTTGTTGTTGTTGTTGCTAGAGTCCATTCTGCACACTGTATTACATTTAGTTGTCATGTCTCTAGGCTCCTCTGACCTGGGCAGTTTCTCAGACTTTCCTTGTTTTTGATGACCTTGAAAGTGTTGAGGTGTATTAGTCATGTGTTCTGTAAATGCCCCTCAATTGGGATTTGTCTGGTGGTTTTCTCATGATTAGGTTGTGGTTAGGTGTTTTGGGGAAGAAGCTCACATAGGTAAAGTGCCATTCTCTTTAGAGCATATCAAGGGTACATTTTATAAACATGATTTGTGACTGTTGATGTTGACCCATCACCTGGCTGAAGTAGAATTTTTCAAGTTTCTTCACTGTAAAGTTATTTTTCTCTTTTCATACTGTAATCTTTGAAAGGATGTCATTATGTGTAGGTCTTACTTAAAGCGTGGGAGTTATGCTCCACCTCTTTAAGAGTGGAGCGTCTGCACAAATTAACTGTAATTTTTCTGCATGGGAGCTTCGTCTCTCCTCCCATATTTATTCATCTCTTCAGTCACTTATTTTTATCAGTATGGATTCTACATTTATTTTATTCTTTGGATGATCATCTAATGCTACTTTGTTGCTCAGATTATTCCAGTTTTGGTCATTAAAAGTTTTTTAGTTGACTCCTGTTTCTCTTTGATATACCACTATCATTGTGTATTTTATTATTGTGTTTTGAGCACTTTTTTACTTTCTGTAACTACAGTATGCTCCAGGAAATTTGGCATATTTCATGCCAAGTCTTAGAATCAGCCTTTTCTCCAAGGGCCATAATTCCTTTTGTTGGAGCATGGTATAAGAAACCAAGTTTTGTGATCCTCCAGTGATGGGTCTGGAAGTAAGGACAGGAAGAAGATGAATTCTTTAACAATTTCAAAGAAAATCAAGAAGGAAAATAACCTTCTCTTACTTAGAGTGCATTCAAGTTTCTACTTACAGGCAAAGTAGAAGTGGTGGTAATAGGCATAGGAACATAATATTGGCATAGGAACATAATATTAATCCCCAAAGTACTTAAAAATTATTCCAAATTTTTTTGACATCTCTGAAAATTTATCAAAAGTAAGCCTACTCATAATTGATAGCATCATTTCTTAAAATGACATCTCCTTGCCCACTCCTCAGTATCTTTCCTATCTTACAGATTCACTGAAGTCTCTCTAAGCTTTACTACCAAATTAACAACTAATGACATACAAAACAAAACAAACAAAACAATAATCCTCCATCTCTCCTAAAAACAGATTTAAGGCTCTTTCCCCCCACTATTTCTCCACTTTTGTTCTGTTTATAGTTTTTCATTTATTTTTTAGTATAGGGATATACTTCTACCCATATCTTTGAAAAATCCTACGTCCCAGCTTAGAGGGTTGTATACCTTTATGCTTTCTATTGATTCTAAATCACACAAGCCCCTAACTAGACTGGCTGGCCAAGAACCTCCCTTGAATGATGGAAGAGTGCAGTGAAGTCAGGAGACAAAAACAAAATTATTTTTAGGAGCTGGCAGTGGAGGGTAGGAAGAATAGATTGCAGATGTGTAATTTAATAAAGTTTGTTTTGCCCCATCATAACTTAAAGTTTGAGAAGTTGCTGTTTCTTAGGTTACATCTGTGACTTGATACACTACTTCTTTAGCTCAAAAATGATATCAAGTGAACTGTTAACTAAAGAACAATGATGAAAAATGTACTTAATTAGCGCCCACAGTGCCTGAAGAGTACAGTACCTAAAATTGCCACTAATAATTAGTCAAGATGCAAATACTCAGTTTCAATGTTTACTAATGTGATCTACAGCACTTTGTTTAGATATTGATAATGACATAATTAAATGAAAAGCTGGCTCACTTTTGTTACATTATAGAAAATAGCACTCCTCCTTTCTATAGTGGTGGTTGACAGCATGTTCATTGGGGGTGGAATATTGCTTATAAATCTAATTAAAATCCATTTGTTTTCTAATTTCTGTTATAGGGTTTCAGATTAAGCAAATTTAAGGGGCTGATGTTTGAGTCATTATTTTTGAAGAGAAAGGTGGGGGTATGAAAAATAATTTTTAAGTGCCTATGATATTTTGAAAAATAAATTAATTTTAATAATACTACCTCTATTTTTATAGGCTTTCTTATAATGTCCCTTCATTACCCCTCTGGCTATTCATTTCTTGATATGCCTGTGTCTGTTGCAATGTTTCCTTTGGGACAACTGTGTCTTAATATTTTAGCAACTGCACAGCCATGTAATTATCTGTAAATAATTTAACATGTATTTCATTCATGTGGAAATGATCCAATTAGCCAAAGTGAGGAAAAATAAAAACTTCCAATGAAATGTTAAGCCACTCACAGTATGGCTTTATTTATTATATTATTATTTTAGTTCTTCAGTGTTAGCTAATTTAAAATATTTTCTATTTCAGATGGTCTGCTAAATTCCTCCAACTAATTTGAAGCTATTAATACTTATTTTCTCTTTCTTAAAGTGTTTGGCAGCAAAACAAATCTTTGCCTATAGTTGTTGTGGATTTGTACATAGGTTAGCTAAGACTGCTTTAACTGTAGCTAAGACTTTATCTTTAACAAGTTAATTGGCTCACCCCCATCCCCAGAGATATAGATTATATCATTCACCACGAATATAGATTTCCTCACACATCTACTTATCACTAGGGTAATGATAGGAGTGCGGCAGTGGCTCAGATAATTAAAAGCCATAGATTACCCAGTACTCCCTTCCACTAATATTAGTTGTGAAGATCTTAGAATTTATAGAAGGAGAGAAAAGAGATGATTTTGGAGACGTGTGTAGTCAGACTTATGCCTGCAGAGTCTATGATGTAGATGTTCTGTCTATACATAGTTCAACATCAACTGAAGTTAAATGAACAGAGTCTTCCCTTTTGTTTGTTTTTTTCCCCTATGATTTATAAATAAGTTTGATATCAATAGGTTAAATGAATTAAATTCAGTTCTGAAAACTAGCTTATCAATAAGATAAGCTAGTTTGTTTAAGAAAAAAGAAATAGAGTGCTTATTTCCAAGTTTTATTTATCCTAATTAAGTCAGTTGAGTCCCAAACACACCATCAAAACTAACATCAAGATAACCCATTCATTTAAAAGTGAGGTTGATTGCACAGCCTTGAACAAGAGCTCTGGCTCATTTATATACTTACTACAATGCTCAGCACTTTCTCTCATGAACGTGGTACTTGATGTACCAGCTAACAGTCTGACTTTACTACATGGTCTTTTAGGAAAGATTTTCTCCAGGTAAAATGTTTTTTAAATGTCTGTAAAATACTAAATAAGACCGAAAGATGAAAATGTGTAGGTTAAGTGATAGCAGATTGAAATTCATGATCATACCTTGCTGTCAGTATTGCAGGTCATGCTAATATCTTACCTAACACAGTAGATACATATGTATCTATGTGTAAATGATTTTTTCCAAATTAAAATTACCCAATGTTAAATTATTTTGCAAATTAAGTTGTAAAAATAAAATGTTTAATAAACAAAACAGGGAGAAAATGGCAATACCATTGAAAATATATTGAGCTTTTGTGTCTCAAATGTAAACTTTCTTTCAATAGTTTTTTAAATAGAAAATTTTATTGAGATAATTGTAAACTAACATGCAGTTGTAAGGAATAATACCGAGATATCCCATTGTATTCTTCACCCATGGCCCCACAATGGTAAAATTTTGCAAAACTATAGTATAACATCTTACCAGGATTTTGACATTGACACAATCTACTGATCTTACTCAGATTTTCCCACTTTTACCTGTACTTGTTTCTAAACGTGTGTGTACATTTAGTTCACATGTATAGATTTTTTTATCCATTACCGCAATTAAGATACTGAACAGTTTCATACCACAAGGATCCCTCAGGTAGCTCTTACCCTTTTATAATCACACCCTTCTTCTTTCCCTATAGCCCCACTATCTAACCTGTTGCCTAACTCCTGAAAACCACTACTCTGTTCTTCATTTCTGAAATTCTGTCATTTCAAAATGTTACAAAAATGGAATCATACAGCATGAAACCTTTTAAGATTAGCTTTTTTCACTCAGCATGATTTTCTGGAGCTTCTACAAAGTTGTTGCATGTATCAATATCGTTTCTTTCCATTGCTGAGGAGTATTACATGGTATGTGTATGGCACAGTTTATTTAACTATTCACGTGTTGTTTTCAAATTTACATGCTGAAGAATATCTGCTATTTCCAGTTTTGGGCCATACAGGTTTTGGCTATTCATGAATAATATTATGATTAAAGCTGCTGTTATGAATAAGAATTCTATATTAACTTACAGGTTTTGGGATGAATATGTTTTATTTCTCTGGGTTAAATACCCAACAGTATAACTGCTGGATTGTATGGTGATTATTTACTTTTATAAGGAACTGTGTAACTGTTTTCCAGAGAGGTTGTACCATTTTGCATTCCCACCATCAATGCAGGGATGTTCAATTTCTCTGAACCCTTCCTGTTTTCACTACTTTTTGATACTTTTATGATTTACTATTTTTTATGATAGGTATAGAGTGATAGCTCACTGTGGCTTTTATTTGCATTTTCCTAATATTGAATATATTTTCCTGTGTTTATTTGCCACCTGTATATCTTTTTCAGTGAACTGTCTCTTCATTTTTTTTTTTTTTTTTACCCATTTTCCTATCAGGTTGTATTTTTACTGTTGAATTTTTAAAGTTTTTAATATATTTTAGATACTTGAACTTTGTTGGATATGCAGTTTGCAAGTATTTTCTCCCATTATTGTTGCTTGTCTTTTCATTCGCTTCACATGAGATTTTTTTTATTACTTATCTCCATGATATTTTATTTTTTATTTTTTTAAACATCTTTATTGGAATATAATTGCTTTACAATGGTGTGTTAGTTTCTGCTTTATAACAAATTGAATCAGTTATACATATATATATGTCCCCATATCTCTTCCCTCTTGCGTCTCCCTCCCTCCCACCCTCTCTATCCCACCCCTCTAGGTGGTCACAGAGCACCAAACTGATCTCCCTGTGCTATGTGGCTGCTTCCCACTAGCTATCTGTCTTATGTTTGGTAGTGTATATATGTCCATGCCACTCTCTCACTTTGTCCCAGCTTACCCTTCCCCCTCCCCGTATGCTCAAGTCCGTTCTCTAGTAGGTCTGCATCTTTATTCCCATCTTGCCCTTAGGTTCTTCATGACCATTTTTGTTTTTTCAGATTCCATGTATATGTGTTAGCATACAGTATTTGTTTTTCTCTTTCTGACTTACTTCACTCTGTATGACAGTCTCTAGGTCCATCCACCTCACTACAAATAACTCAATTTCATTCCTTTTTATGGCTCAGTAATATTCCGTTGTATATATGTGCCACATCTTCTTTATCCATTCATCTGTTGATGGACACTTAGGTTGCTTCCATGTCCTGGCTATTGTCAATAGAGCTGCAGTGAACATTTGGGCACATGACTCTTTTTGAATTATGGTTTTCTCAGGGTATATGCCCAGTAGTGGGATTGTTGGGTCTTATGGTAGTTTTATTTTTAGTTTTTTAAGGAACCTTCATACTGTTCTCCATAGTGGCTGTATCAATTTACATTCCCACCAACAGTGCAAGAGGGTTCCCTTTTCTCCACACCCTCTCCAGCATTTATTGTTCGTAGATTTTTTGATGATGGCCATTCTGACTCGTGTAAGATGATATCTCATTGTAGTTTTGATTTGCATTTCTCTAATGAGTAATGATGTTGAGCATTCTTTCATCACATGAGATTTTACAGAGTAAAAATTTTTAATTTTGGTGAGAATCAATTTATCAGTTTTTCCTTTAATTATCATGCTTTTTGTGTCAAACCTAAAAACTCTTTGACTAGCCCTAGATCCCAAAGATTTTCTCCTATGTTTTTTCTAAAGGTTTTATAGTTTTACATTTTACATTTAGATCCATAATCATTTTGAGTTAATTTTTGTATAAAGTATGAAGTTTAGATCAAAATTCACAATTTTGCCTATGGATTTCTAATTTTTCTATCACCACTTGTTGAAAAGCCTATCTTTCCTTGATTGAATTGTTTTAATATCTTTGTCAAAAATTAGTTGGGCATATCTACCTGGATCTATTTCTGTATTCTTTATTTTGTTCTATTGATCTATATATCTGGCCCTCCACCAGTACCACACTATTTTGATTACTTTGGCTATATAGTAAGCCTTAATATCAAGTAGAATGATTCCTCCTTCTTCTTCTTTTGTTTATTTATTATTTTTTATTGATGTATAGTTGAATTACAATCTTGTGTTAATTACTGCTGTACAGCAAAATAACTCAGTTATACATACATACATACTTTTTCATATTCTTTTCTATTATGATTTATTGCAGGATATTGAATATAGTTCCCTGTGCTATATAGTAGGACCTTGCTTTTTATCCGTTTCTATATATACCAGTTTGTATCTGCTAATCCCAAGCTCCCAATACATCCCTCTCTCACCATCCACCCTTGACAATCACCAGTCTATTCTCTATGTCCATGTTTCTGTTTCTATTTCATAGATAGGTTCATTTGTGTCATATTTCAGATTCTACATATAAGTGATATCATATGGTATTTGTTTTTCTCTCTCTGACTTCCTTCATTTAGTATGATAATCTCTAGTTTCATCCATTTACTATAAATCCTCCTTCTTTGTCAAGATTATTTTAACTAGTCCAGGGCCTGTATCTTTCCATATACATTTTAGAACAAACTTGTCTACACCCACAAAAATATTTGCTGGAATTCTGGTAGAAATTTTATTAAACCTATAGATCAATTTGAGGAGCAAATACATTTTTCCTCTTTTGAGTATTCCAGTACATGAACATGAAATATTTCACTATTTATTTAAATCTTCTTTGATCTCTTTCATCAGCATTTTCTAATTTTCAAATTAAAGATCCTGTACATATTTTGTTAAGTGTATACCTAAGTATTTAATTTTCTTTGGAGTGATTGTAAATAGTGTTGTGTTGTTTTTTTGTTTTTTTTTGCGGTACGCGGGCCTCTCACTGTTGTGGCCTCTCCCGTTGCGGAGCACAGGCTCCGGACGCGCAGGCTCAGCGGCCATGGCTCACGGGCCCAGCCACTCTGCAGCATGTGGGATCTTCCTGGACTGGGGCACGAACCCATGTCCCCTGCATCGGCAGGCAGACTCTCAACCACTGCGCCACCAGGGAAGCCCTAGTGTTGTGTTTTTAATTTCAGTTCCTATGCATTAATTTTTAGTACACAGAAATGTAATTGATTTTTGTGTGTTTATCCTATGACATTGCTGAAGTCACTTATTAGGGTTAGGAATTTTTTTTGATTCTTGGTTTTTGGTAAATACCTTGAGGATTTTTTCTATGTAAACAATTATGTCATCTTCAGATAGAATAAGAAAAGCAAAGGCTTATGTTTCAGTTCTATACCTGTTGACTGTTGAGGCTTACTTTTTTCTTTTTTGAGGTCAAAGTTTTTAAAATTTTAATTTGTATCAGGGGCTATTAAGGGACAAGAGAAGTGGTGGAAGCTTGATGTTTGGCTGGGGTGATGGGACTTAACACTCATGGCACAATCATAGAACAGTCCAGAAAGTGTTTAGTAGATAGCTGAAGAGTGAAAGCTTTTAGGTGAAATGGTCTCTGAGTGTTGGAAGCAGTTTCAGAGAAAGTGGATGAAGTGACCTCACTTTGGAGTCCTTAAAAATAGCTGGACCTTCATCACTGAGGGTATCTCTTAGAGAGCCCTGCCTAAAGGCAGAGGGAGGAATAGATTCTTTTCAGTTCAACAAATACTTCGTAAGTGCCCCTTCATTGTCAGGCATGGGACAAGGCAAAGGCATCAAGGGGCTGTCAGTCCATGGGGGACACGGTGGCCAACAAGAGTTGCAACTCAGAGTAGATGTGCTCTGACCAGTTCTTGCATCCTTCTGTGACTCTGCTGCTTTCTGTAAATAGATGGCCACTGTCTAGCCCCCGGGGGTTGTAGTCTATATCAAAGTCAAGGATTCTGAGAGTAATGCTGTGCTGTCATGGAGAACCAAGACTAGGCTGGTTCTGTGGCCCCCAGAGTTGGGGGAGAGCTGGTGGCATGGCGGCTCCTTCTGGGAGTCAAGGTTGGGCAAGGAGTACTCATGGAGGGTCTGGGTCACCGTGTAGCAGGACTGCTGTTGGGTAGAGAATATTTAAGCTTTGTACAGGAAGATACACTGATTGACATTTGGGGCCTCTTCCTACTCTGAGACTTCGTGATTTCATAATAAAGTTTTAGGCAAGGTAGTATTCATTCATTTACTCATTCAACAAACTCAAAGGCCAGGTACTCTTCTAGGTACTGGAGAAAAAAGACAGACCAGGCTAGGTGTCTGCCCCTAAGGAACTGTACTCTTAAAAAATTTTTTTAAATTTAAATTGTGATAGAAAAAGCATAATATAAAATTTGCCATCTTAACCATTGTAAGAGTATTCAGTGGTGTTAAGTATATGCACATTGTTGTGCAACAGATCTCCAGAAATTTTTCATCTTTTAAAACAGACTCTGTACACATTAAACACCAGCTCCCCATTTCCTCCTCCCCCCACCCCTGATAACCACCATTCTGTTTTCTGTTTCTGAATTTGACTACTTTTGATACCTCATATGAGTGGAATCACACAGTATTTGTCCTTTTGTGATTGGCTTATATCACTCAGCATAATGTCCTCAAGGTTCATCCATGTTATAGCATGTGACAGGATTTCATTCTTTTTTAAGGCTGAGTAGTATTCCATTTTTGGGTGTATACACCATATTTTGTTTATCCATTCATCCATTGATGGATGTTTGCTTCCACCTCTTGGCTATTGTGACTAGTACTGCTATGAACATGGGTCTGCAAATATCTCTTTGAGACCCTGCTTTCAGTTCTTTTGGATATATACCCAGAAGTGGATTTGCTGAATCATATGCTAATTCTAGTTTTAATTTTTCGAGGAAGCTCTTCACTGTTTTCTTATAGCAGTTGCACCATTTTACAATCCCACCAGTGGCACACAGGAGTTCCAATTTCTTTATATCCTCACCAACACTTGTTATTTTCTGTGTTTTGTTTTTATTTTTGATAGGAGCCCTTCTAACAGGTGTGAGGATTATATTGATACTCTCGTAGAGGGCCAGGCATGTCAACAAATGAAACAGGTAAATCTGGAGCTGGGAGAGGACATGAGAGGGCGCCGTGGGGCACACAGAGGCAGGGGTCAGAGCTAATTAGTGATCCTGCTATCAGGAAAGGCTTCAATGAGGAGGTGCCCCTTGGGCTGAGATCTGGAAGATGAGTGCAGATCATACCCCTCATGGCATGCCACTGATTTTCTGTGAGGCCTTGGCCAAGTCAGTTCATTTGTTTGAGGCTCCATTTCTCCATTTCTGACAAGACCGGCTGGGCGAGGCAGTGGAATGAGGAAGGCATAGAACTGTGAGACCTCCTTGTGACTCAGGTACTTTGACTGCTGGGTAAGGTCAAGGGTGTTTCCAGCCTAAGTCCCTCAGAACTACTGCCTTCAGGTCCCTTGCACAGAGGATTTTTCGTGGCTGGCCAGTTCACTCCTACCCTCTCATGTGCACTGTGCATTCGTCACCTCGTCTGCCTTTGCTCCCAGTGGTTGCCACCCGTGGACAATGGCTGGTGGCTCCTGTCACCTCACCTGCAGGTGTGGGAAACTGTGGGATCTTGGCTTTCAGGGCTGGCTGCCAATTGTGGGTGGGGGACAGTTGTCCCACATGACAGAGAAAAACATCTGTGGCTGGAGAGAGAAGTGGGGTTTCTGTCTGAGTCACTGGAGCACAGGGAGGCTCACTTCTTTTTAAGCTGAGTCCCTCACATAAAGTTTAAATACATCTAACTTTACATAAGGAGACACAGCTCTAAGAAAAGTGTTTAATAAATAAATCCAAATCCAATTGGAAAATAAATGCTACATAAATATATTAAAAGGTTATTTTAAAAACTCAACAGAATGTTTCCATTACATTAAAAAGTTCAGGTTCCATGGACTTCCCTGGTGGCACAGTGGATAATACTCCGTGCTCCCAATGCAGGGGACCTGGGTTCAATCCCTGGTCAAGGAACTAGATCCCACATGCATGCCATAACTAAGAGTTCTCATGCCGCAACTAAGGAGCCCATGTGCCGCAACTAAGGAGGCTGCCTGCCACAACTAAGACCTGGTGCAACCAAATAAATAAATATATATAAAAAATAAAGGTTCCACTGAAAACAATAAATACCTAGGAATAAACCTACCTAAGGACACAGAAGACCTGTACGCAGAAAACTATAAGATTGATGAAAGAAACCAATAAAAGCAAAAATAAACAAATGGAACCTAATTAAACTTAAAAGCTTTTGTGCTACACAGAATACCTTTGACAAAATGAAAAGACAACCTACTGAATGGGAGAAAATATTTGCAAATGACATGACTAGTAAGGGGTTAGTATCCAACATATAAAAACAGCCCATAAAACTCAACATCAAAAAGAAAAAACACCCCAGTTAAAAAAGTGGGCAGAAGAACTGAATAGACATTTTTTGCAAAGAGGAAATGCAGATGGCCAACAGGTACATGAAAACATGTTCAACATTGCTAATAATTAGAGAAATGCAAATCAAAACCACAATGAGATATCATCTCACACCTATGTCAGAATGGCTATCATCAAAAAGAACACAAA
The DNA here is from genome assembly GCF_039906515.1 of Pseudorca crassidens. NCBI lineage: Eukaryota > Metazoa > Chordata > Mammalia > Artiodactyla > Delphinidae > Pseudorca > Pseudorca crassidens. The sequence continues at coordinate 70,076,127 of NC_090296.1, forward strand.
TAACAAATGTTGATGAGGATGTGGAGAAAAGGGGACCCTTGTACACTGTTGGTAGAAATGTAAATTTGTGCAGCCACTGTGGAAAACAGTATGGAGGTTTCTCAAAAAACTCAAAATAGAACTACATATGACTTCGCGATTCCAGTCCTGGGTATATATCTGAAAGAAATGAAAACACTAATTTGAAAAGATACATGCACCTTAGCATTCATTAGCAGCATTATTTACAATTGCCAAGATATGGAAGCAACCTAAGCATCCATCAGCAGATGAATGGATAAAGAAGATGTGGCACACACACACATACACACACACACACACACACACACACACACACACACACACACATATTCACATAAACACAACCCTTCCATTCACATAAACACATACACACACACAATGGAATACTACTCAGCCATAAAAAATAATCAAATTTTGTCAATTGCAGTAAATCTGAAATGGACTTGGAAGGCATATGCTAAAGGAAATAAGTCAGTGAAAGACAAACACTGTTTGATATTACTATATGTGGAATATAACGAATTAGTGAATAAAGCAAAAAAGCAGCAGACTTACAGATATGAAGGACAAACTAGTGGTTATCAGTGGGTAGTGAGAAGCGGGGGGAAATATAGGGGTAGGGAAACAAAAAGGGTTATTGTGGGATTATGTGAAGTCATGTGTGAAACTTTTGAAATCTGTGAAGCACTATAGAATTTAAAGAATCTTTCAATAAAAAAGAAAATAAAAAGCTAACAATCCAAATAAAAATAAAAAATTAACAGAAAACAACAGTCTTGAGTGCTGGGCATGGGGTGTGGTGGGGGAGGTCTTCTTCTCTTTTGATGTTCTTTTCCCACAACATCTCATCCATAGCCTGGCCTGTATAAATGAATTGATCATTAAATGAGGTAGTTTTACAGCAATAAAAACTACCTTGTTGAAGACAAAATTTACTGTTCTAGATTTATCTTGAATTGTGACTAATATGATGAAAAATTTTTAAATGCTAAGTAATCAGAGACATTGAATATAGGTTTAACAATAAGAATTTGACAATTCATAGGCCAAAACTTAGTCAAGTACTGGTAATTTCGTATGGTTCAACCATAATATTTTTTTTTTCCAGTTTGGGTTGTCTGACACTTTTCTAAATTAAATTTTAAGGAAAGAGGAAATGTCACACATATGTGTATACCACTATCTGATTTTCTTATATTTCTGTGAGGTAACTCTATTATTGTAACCTAATCTTTGTTTCACTCCATTACTTACACAGTTCTTCACTTTTAATATAAACTGGGTGATAGAGTTATGTTTTAGTAGGGATATTTACAAGAGAATTCTAAAATACAGGATATTGATTTATTGTGGTTTTTAAACCAACTAAAATGGTTCTTTTGGTATATAACCTCTCTTTTTTTTTCTTTTTGAAATAAGAATACAAATATTTTAAAAATAATCATATTCTTATGAAAGAGTACATGGAAAAATTAGTTTTTCTTTAACCAGAAGTAAGTTATGCTAGAAAAATTGATGGATTTTCTTGAGAGCATTGCAAATGAGTTGTCAGGAGGTACATATTTAGATGAAATATATTTAGAATCTAGTAGCACCTTAGATACAAGATAATGACATCTTAACCATAGAATGAATTCAGATTGCTTAGATATGAGCAAGGGTATAAGGACTGAAAACCAGCACTAGAATCATAAGATAAAGATAATAATAATAACACCTTCCACATAAAGCACTTAACTTCATCAAAACACTTTCACTTGCATTATCCCCTTTGATTCTCAACAGTATATTTTTTAAAATAAAAATGCCATTTTTATGAAACTCATTTACAGTTCTTCTTAAACCTGACACTGTAAAAGCAAAACAAATTTACCTATGCATTTAATCATATCACAGTGGTTCATGAAAACAATAGACTTAATTCCAGCCATTTCTTCCTATTTCTCCAGTTCTTCCTTTAATCATGTAGGCAATTTCCCCAGCCTTCTTTGTATTTAACCGATTTTACATGCTCCTGTTTTGGTCTATAATCTACAAGACATGTTTTTTTGTGTGTGGGGGTATATGAGATCTTTTCTATAACTCCTTTATTTCTACTGCTATATTTTCTACTTCCATTTCTTTTTTTACTTTTGTAAAAATTCATGGGAATTTGTAGTTCTCTGCTTTTCTTCTCCTTCATTAATTTCCTTAGATGTTTCCTCATTCCTCTCAACAAAAGCTGTTCTTTATAGGCATGGCTTGTAATTATATTTTCTGAAGCAGGCCACACTCTAACCTGGGATATTTTCAACTAATTTCAGTTTTTCACTGCTCCAGTCACTCTAAATACAACTGTTATTTTTTGTGGGAGCTCCATTTTACTGTTTTCCCTTCCTCTTAGTCTGCTCTTTTCCTATTCTCACTTAACTGTATCTTACTGAGCCAACATTGAAAGTCCACATTTTTCATTTTCAGTCTTCTGGGTCTGTGAGATTGGTTGGGCTCTGTGTGTCTCCTGTTGATATCTTCTTGTTCTTGGGCAATCAGCATTATGTGTCCTTGCTTGTGCTACCCCTGGTGATGAAGTGTCATTACCCTGTCAGTATTCTGAACATGATATTCTGTGGACTTCTTCAACCACATTTTTAGCAAGTCCTTGGCTGTCCATTGCATCAGTTAATAAAACTATTCTTTACCTCTAAATCAAGTCATTTAGCAGGTACTTAACCCAACAGGGTTAAGTTAATGTTGTCTCATTTCCAGTTATATTTCTTTTTCTCTCAACCCTTCTTTTTCTCTCTCTCATCTAAATCCCAAACAAATCTGCCTCTTCTCCTGAGGCTTTTACTATTTCACAATATCTTTTAACCATGTCACTGTGTCCCCTGCTTTTGCTGCTTGTTTCAGACTTTATTCATTAAACATCTTAGTTCTTTGGATTTATCAAAAATATTCTTAGCTGTTCTAGTTTTTTTTTTTTTTCTACTTCACATGCTTTCACTGTAAATCGAAATGCTCTGACAATGTGTAACTGTTAACAAAATTTCTTGCTCCTGGGAAATTGAACTAGGTTAAATATATCCCTTGAGTTCACCCATTAGGTCCCCACCATGTATTTCTTTCCTCTGTAGATATTATAATTCCTTGTATATATAATCCCCACCATATTTTTCATACACAATTATTGTGTCCTTTAAAAGTGCTTATTTTTTTATCCTTTTACCCCACTTACTTTTAATTTTCCTCTGCCAAGGTCAGTGGAGGTTTCCTAATAACCCAATACAGTGAATTATAGTCAGTACATATCTTGACCTCTGGGCCCTCTTTGCTCTCTTTGAAATAATTGCTACCTTTCCTTTTTGATACTTCCCACTTCTCTGATCATTATTTCCTATTCCCTTTTGTTAGATTGCTTTTCTCAATGGTCTCATAAGTGTTAATATTGATTGTGACTTTCTTCTTTTTTCTTTCTTGTTCTTCTGTTCTTTTCACTTTATAATCCTTGGACAATGGTTTTAATAACACCTATAGACTGACACTTTCAAAATCTTGATCTCAACCAGCCATACATTTCTCTCCCAAATATTTATAGGTAGATATCTATATATCTCTACACAGTTTTCAAGCTCCAAATTTTTAACACAGTTGAAACTGAACTCCTCTCTCTCTCTCTCTAAACCCTTTTTTCCTCTTTGTACCTTATCTTGGTGAATGCCAGTTTATCAGCCCATTTATTCCAGGTCATATTTTTTTTTTGCCTTTCTCTTACATTTATGTATAATAAACGATACTTGACAGTTGTTTATTCTACATTATAAAAATCTCTTTTAAAATGTTTCTTCCTCTTCCTCTTCATGGTTAGTTAGTTCAAACTTTTATCAGTTCCCTCATGGACTATTGAGATATCCTCTTTACTGATTTCCCTGAACCCTATTATGCCCCCCTAATCCATTGTTCATTTCCTGTTTTACAGCAATTCACTAGCTCCTCATTGCTGTGTTAACGAGTTCCCAAGACAATTCTTACACATCCAGTTGCAACAAGGTCTACTTAGACTTGTGTTTAAAACTGATTATAAAATGTTGCTACTCAAACTAAGCTCCACTTCCAACAGTACTGATGACATCTGAGAACTTGTTCAGAACACAGACTTTCATGCCTTGCTCTGATACCTCTTAGATCATAATTTGTATTTTAATAAGATCCCTGGTTGTGTACAAGTACATCAAAGTTTGAGAAGCACTGTGTGGCAGTTCTGTTCCAAACTGTGCCAATATGTATGTGTTGTAAGTCCTGGGGGTACCTGGGTATTCTTTTTTTTTAATTGGTTTATATCATTATATAAATTATATATATATAATATTATATTTCCACTTCTGTACATACCACAGCATGTTGTCCACCAAAGATTTACTTTTCATCCATCACCATACAGTTGACCCCTTTTACCCATTTCACTCTCCCCACTCCCTTCCCTTCTGGTAACCACTACTCTGTTCTCTGTGTCTGCTTTTTTTAAAATAAACTTATTTATTTATTTATTTTTGGCTGTGTTGGGTTTTTGTTTGCTGCGCGTTGGCTTTCTCTAGTTGCAGTGAGCAGGGGCTACTCTTCGTTGCGGTGCGCGGGCTTCTTATTGTGGTTTCTCTTATTGCGGAGCACGGGCTCTAGGCTCGCCGGCTTCAGTAGTTGTGGCACGTGGACTCTAGAGTGCAGGCTCAGTAGTTGTGACACATGGGCTTAGTTGCTCCATGGCATGTGGGATCTTCCCAGACCAGGGCTCAAACCCATGTCCCCTGCATTGGCAGGCCGATTCTTAACCACTGAGCCACTAGGGAAGCCCTACGTGTTTAATTTGCTTTGTTTGGTTTGTTCATTTATTTTTATTTTAGAATATTCCACATATGAATGAAATCATACAGTATTTGTCTTTCTCCATCTGACTTATTTCACTTAGAGTAATATCCTTATGGTTCATCCATGGTGTTGTAAATGGCAAGATTCCATCTTTTTTTACGGCTGAGTACTATTCCGCTGTGTACCACATCCTCTTTATCCATTCATCCATCAGTGGCCACTTATGATGTTTCCATATCTTAGCTATTGTAAATAATGCTGTGATAAACATACAGGTGCATGATTCTTTTCTAATTATTGATTTTGTACTCTTCTGATAAATATCCAGAAGTAGAATAGCTGGATCATATGGTAGTTCTATTTTAATTTTTTGAGAAATCTCCACATTGTTTATCATAGTGACTGCACTTATTTACATTCCCACCAACAGTGTATGAGAATCCCGTTTCCTCCACATCCTCTCCAACACTTGTTACTTTTTGCCTTTTTGGTAATAGCCATTCTAACAAACAGGAGATGATATCTTATTGTGATTTTGAT